>NC_060256.1:68768140-69393140 GCF_921293095.1 Ischnura elegans
CAAAATTTTTACATATACAGCTAGATTCGAATACTAATTATTAAATTCTAAATTTAAAATGCCAGTGAACTGCGGTTTATTATTTGCATTTGAAAAATTGTTCACCGATTTTCATTCAGAAATGATACTTATATTAAGAGATACAATTATGCCGTATACGCTTCAATTTTTGAAATTTGAGTGCAGATCCATAAAAAAGAGGCTAATATACAAGAAGGAATCCAGTAAAAGCTATGAATAAGCAATAAACACTTTTAGTTGCAATGCGAAAGCCTAACTTTCAGAGTACCTATACATCCAATAAAAATCAACCACAAAGAAATTGGAAATAGTACATGAAAAGAGCTTTTTTTACTGTAACTTTACCATCAGGGGACTGCCTTTAGCATTCGCAGACACCCATTACGCTGGGGCGCTAAAAAGTAACTTTTTTTTTCCTTCTTACACTGCTCTCAATTTCCACTCGAGCAATCACTTTACTGTATCTACATCTGGGAGGTATATTCACAGAATTACTATTATATTCACTTGAATTTCCAAAAAATAAAGGCAAAATGAAATGTGTACCATAATTTGATACCCCTGACGCTTTCCGGGATTATGTTTCAGAGGATTTTTATCATGAATGCACAAAGTGCCATTAAAAATTTTACATCTTAATTCCTACAACAGAGAACCATCATTTATAAGGCATAAATTTCGCTTTAATATCAGGAAAATTGGTACCTAATATTTACCTTAATTATTCTAATTAATGATTAGGGCATAAAAAAATTAATAGACCTAGATTTTAGATGCTTTAATTACCCATTTTCACGCGCATAATGAAAATATTAAGACTTTGTAACTTACAAAATGAATATTTTAAAGATAAAAGACAAAAAAGACATGAGATTTAAGTATTTAATAAGGTAGGCGCCCAAGGAAGGTTTAGAATAAAATCACAAAACATTTTCAGTCACCTGATGCTACAGGAAAAAAGTGAAGTCATGACACACAGCACGAAAAGTCTGAGACAATTTCATATTTAATAAAAATAAGAAAATGCAGCTTTTATTATGAATCTTTCACACTACTTGACATGTCTTGATCAACGAACGTGGAAAAAGTTGTGTTAAACGCTAAAATGATATTCAAGACCATTCGAGATGATCTTTCATGAGTGATTGTTCAATATACTTTAAATCTATTTTAAAAGCCTTTCACACTGTTGTAGAAAGCTTGAATTTACTTGAATAACGATAGTCAACAGGAACGACAAGGGAATAACGTCTAGCGACACCGAGAGAGAATTATGATGATAATTTTACTTAAAGGCAAATATTTATATCAATTTCTTGCAGTACCCAACTTTTATTTTGCTTCGTGTGGTGGTTCACTTCATCTGAACAGCTTAGCTCTTCGTAACATTTAATGAGGGCTCCGTGATTTCAGCACTTATCCCATCTCCAAGGTAAGGCTCGGAATGCTAGAATACCTTCACTAATTGGTCGAAAAGCTTCAACAGCATTCAAGAACAATAGAAATTATAATCGTTCAAGAGAGGACTTCGATGGAAACGATAGGATTCAAGGCCATACATATAACATTTCCGCAGTCATTACGATTAAAATGACGTCATATCGATTTGAGAAAACTAGTTCAACGGGTCTTGAACGGAATTTGGCGTTAATTTGACAGTGTTAAACCACTTTTACGGCCGACGACGTACTTGAGCCCGCTTGGTGACCCCTTTCACCATGATTTCGGGTTACTCTTACTTACCCCCATCGACATGTATACCCAAGGTGGTACTCCACCTCAAAAACACAGTGCCTATAAGCACATTGACTCATGTCTTTCGCATATTATTCTGGTATTCTAATCTTAGCCATGTCTTTCTTCACCTTTTCATTCCATCGCATGTTGGCCCAACCCCGTAGTCGATGGGTTTCCTTCTCTGGGGCTTTGAAAAAATCTTGAAAAAAACGGACTGACAACCTTTATTGGAATCAAAATGGGAGAGAAGAAACCACTACACACAAAACGATATTATACAGCAAAAAAAAACAGCAAAAAAATTCAATCCAAGGCGTACAATATCGCGCGGCAAACCATGAACACATTACCCACCGATGATTGGAGGCAGCGAATAGTGACAGGGAACTTTTAAGGCATATGTAAGTCGACATGGCCCTCTCGTCGTCATCGCTCGGGGATTGATAGGGAAACTCGCACATAAATAGGTAAGAACTCATGTTGATGCGTAATTTTCCGCGGCGTTGTCTAGATGATGTCTCCATGCTTCTGGGTTTCACCACGTGGATTTTCTTTGCAACGACAGTTTCTCCGGTATTCCAACCGGCGTCTTCAGGTCGATGTCGGGATTCAATTTTTTGTGACTTATGTAGTGCATTCTTGGCGCCAATTTTTCATGCTGGATGCTGATTGGTCCACCTCCTTTTTCTCATATGACCCTCTTCCTCGAGTTTTGGAGAGGGTAGCCGTCTTCTCTATTCATGTTTTCAGGAGTCATATTCCGACAGCCTCCTTTATTAGCCTGGGATAATATCTATTTTCTTTTGCAACAACTGTTGCTTCGTCAAACAGTATCTTGTGTCCGGGTTCACTCCATACATGCTCCGCAATGGCGGAGAGCTGAAATTGCTTATTTCTTGTGGCTCTTCTGTGTTCCTGGATGCGCACTTTCATTGATCTACTCGTCTCTTCTATGTAGTCTTTGCCACATGAACATGGCACCTCATAGGCACCTTGAATGTCGTGCGGCAAAACGTCTTTTGGACTCAGTGGGACTACTCCAGTCATTGTGACGCAAGTGAATCTTGTTACGACGTTGTGCTGTCGGTAACTATCACAAATGTCGGGAACTATCACACTTTATTCTTACTTCAGTAGTATGCACACGCCGACTGTTCCAAGGAGCCGTCGCCATCTATCGTCAGCATTTCCGCTATTGAGTCGGGTGCCCGTGAAGATCCCATTCATAGTCTTCACTTAAGCTGTAGGGGCTGGGTGGTTAGGAACGTGAGAACGAAAAGGAAGAAGTGCTGAGTTTGGATGGGAACGGAAATGGAAGATGGGCAAGGAAGATGACAGCGTCTCTTACACATATATAGTATAGATTGTTTAATTTTTTTACTTCTTACATTCCTGCTTCGGGCTTCCACCACGATATCAGGCTCCTTAAAACAAATTAATTTCCCGATTGTATTATTCCCTACGTTTCGCTTTCTTCGGTTTGATTTTGTATTATTTCTTCAAGTTCAACTCAATCCGGAATGAAGAAAGGGACATAGTTTGCGGTCCCATCGCGCGCTCGGATTATGTAGAACACCGGAGAATATCCAGAAAAGAAAACAATGGAGGGTTTGCGCTGCAAGTTGGGAGAGGGTATCTGATGGCCAGGGGTGAAGTGAATGACGCAACGCGAGGGTTGCAGCAGTGGGGTAGGGTTATTGGGACGGAGGCACGGTCGGGATTTGGACATAGAATCTGGATTGGAGCCATCCACTCAGTTTTCCGAACTTAATTGGTAGCCTCCCATTCCTTGTTTCGGTTCCAATTCCCTTCTTCGCACTACGATATCCACCCTCAATTCAACCTTGTGCCCATTCCATTACAAACTCCAGCAATCTCTCCCACTCCAGTCTCCAGGGTAGGCTTGTATGTACACCTCTCCTAGCACTACCTTATCCAACACCGAACGACTAAACTTACAAGCCGATAAAACCTTTAATCCCCTTCCAGTTCAAAAAAATTGCGGAACGAAAAAACTAATTTTACCGACAATTTTGGCTTTGAGGGCCACCAAAATAATTTTATTTTACCCTTGGAATGAGAATTCAGGTCTAGGTGACGCCGGGTCATCTTTTTTCTAAAAATCGCAAGAAAATGAGTTTCTAGCACCGATGGAACTCCTGATAAAGATCAAATTGAAGCACTAAAGCAAGTACAAAGTAAAAGCTAGCACGAAAAACGTGAGCGCTATGTACGCATGAATAAAGTTAATATTATACATCATAATTAAGATGCGATATTTACGATCAAATAAGATTTTCCAAGCTTTTATACCTAACAGTTATAGTGGAATATTTTCCATTTTTGAGAATGAATGAGAAAAAAACAATATTTTTTGAAGAATTACTTAATCGTTACCTCTGGTTTGATTTTTTATGCATATTTACTGATAAATGAATACCATATGTATTGATCAAATACTCAGCATCATATGAAATATCAATATTTTAATTCGTTTTCTATTCCACTTTTACATAAGAGTCCCCCGTCTATTTATTTTGCAGAAATTGTAAACAAAAAACTTTCCAAGTTTTATTATCATCAACATCCCATCTTAATGAAAATTACAGAGTATTTAAAAAAATATATATTTATGGTTGGTAATAAATTTACACTGTATTTTACGTTGCGTATAACCATAAACTAATACTCATTTTCGTTTTCATATCAAAGTGCTGACGACAACAGATGAATTGCCAAATAAAATGGTATTGATAAATGATTTGTCGCCCTTTACATTCATTGGTTCGTCGAAATACTAATATCGAATGGCTTCTGAAAAATCCACTAGAATGGACCTGGATTGCAAGAAAAGGTGAAGTTAACATATTTTAATTTTCTCTTCCCGTTATCACGTTTATAGCGCAAAGAGTATGAAGAAGAAAATTATAATGAAATGACATTTTTCCCTCGAGGCTGTTTTAAAATTTAAATTCTGAGTCTGAGCTCTGAAGTACAGCAGTCTCCGAATGTGCTTAAAATATTAAAACCTTTCTCCAGTATAATCTCGACAAACTTCCTTGATTTAATTCTGCTCGAGGAGACAAAGTCTATACTAATTCTGTCATTCTTGGAGACTTACTTCGAATATTTCATGTAAGATACCATTCGCTTTTTCCGCCTGGCAATTTCCGTCGGCGGATATTAGTAGCAGGAAGCCGGCAATGAAGAAGGACGCCGACGATTCCGGAGACGAAGCCCAAAGATTCTGGGGCGGAAGTCTCAGTTGGAGTGATCGCAACTTACATCATATCAAATCCAAGACGGTCCGAGTTAAAAGATTCGTTATTTTTATATTCTTCGGAACGAGGGATCAGAGAAAATAATAAAATAGCATCTTTGGTTTCTGCGTCACGATTTATTATTTTTCAAGCAAATGGATAGATTTAGTTAAACTCTCTCTAGCACAATAGTTAAAAAAATAAAAACGGACTAGAGATGGTGATGAACACCATCTTCAGGATAAGATAAGTGGATATTAAAGAACGACTAATGAATGCCGAAAATAAGACTGCGCACTATTTAAATCATTACCTTTGGCAGGCCGTAAAATACTTTTTTTTATTTGCGATATAAAAAAAGTTGATGATGTGTCCCTGGAACTGTTATTGTAAATCACGCGGTCCTATATTTCTAATATTTTTTATTGGACTAAACTCTTTCTATAAAAGTATTTTCAACATCCCTCATGAAGACATAAGACCGCAACTAAGTTCTCGCCCTCATCAAATGCATTTATTGGTTATATTGGACTCCAATACATATTAAGGCTATTTAATCCACACCTAGGATTGTTTTTTTGAATTTCTAAACTTAATAACGGCTCCCTCTACTATAACGGCAAAAGAGAAGAGGAATTTACAAGTTATATTTATAACTAGTAACCCAATATTATAAATTAGATAATTCTGGTTATTCATTGAAAACTTAATGCCTGTTATCTAGTAATCGTTACATGCAGTCTTCTTTAACCCCTTCCATAAGTAATGCATAGTATTATTTCATCAAATTCAGTCAGGTATTCACACATAATGAGGCTCGTGCTGCGATATTTTCCTGTTCCTACCAGAGCCGTAGTCTTTTCGAGAATTACCTATGCGTACATTCCAAATGCATACTTTACAAAGATTTAAAAATAGGATTGACCTCCATTTCTTCTTATTCCCAATTCTTCTCCTTTTTATCCAAACCATACCAGCTACGACAGGAGCACTGCACGAGTGAAAAGGCATTATTTCCGATAGCATAAAGCAATATTTCCACAACAATACAGCAAAATACGTTTCCTTCTATCTTCAATCAGCTATCGCAATTTATACCCTCTTTTGACCAAGCATTCATCTCCAGCAGCAAATACTTCCTCGTAAAATTTTCCCTCGCTGTTCGCGAATTTATTTGGCGACGACATTCTTCTCGGATATGTCGTACCTCGCCATTGCTTCCAAATCCACCCGTCTTCCTAGAAGAACATCTCAGGAAACATTTCTGTTCCGATGGCTCGAAACAATGAACAGGAATATTTTAATAATATGGATCCATATAGGGTGGTGATTCCTCGCATACCTTTGCCAGCCCTTCGGTATTCCCTTGTAGAAGCAAAAGTATCAATGCCTCATGAAACAGATATTGAATATTTCACAATACGAGGACGAGGATTGGGGGTGGGGAAGGAAACTAGCTGAGTAAAGAAGTATTAGCATTATTTTTCTGTTCCTTTCCTATATCCTTTCTCATATGTATTCTTATCTATATATGAGGCAACATAAAATGAGACCATTTCGGATTTATACTGACTACAGTGGTCTCTACTGCAGATTTCAGACAGGAGTAATGCCGGATTAACGAAAGCGCCGGATTAATGGAAATCACTAACACTGACGCAATTAAACGGCAGAAGCTATGTTTAATCGTGTAACTATATCATCGTATATTATATACTGCATTACACACTACATAGTACATACACCCAATCGAAGTATTATCGTAAAGTGTACCAAAAAAATTTAACTTACATCAAAGTACGGTGTTGTTCCGTTTCCATAGTTCACGTTATTCCATTGAGGTGGAAGACTCCCCTCTCAACGAGCACAATATCTCCAATTTTATGAGTTAAAATAGGCTCTCCTGTGAAGTGGGCTACTCGAAATTACTGATCTACTTGGTAGCTACCTGTATAAAAACTCCGCACTGCTGGCAGGGCCAGGGAGTTGAATTGATGATTCATATAGGGAGCAGGCGCGCAGCTAGGAATTAAGTCTAGGGGTGGTTTTAAGAGCAACTAATACTGTAGTTATGGAATACGGGAGGTGCGGGTGCCCTCCCAAGTAATTCTTTAAGACAAATAGTTCAAAAGGGTGAGTTTTACGGCTCACGAGTGATATTTTATTAATTATTACACTATTCAATAAGTAATATTTACCCAATAAAGTCAAAGGGATTAAATTTTGATATTTCTCTGCGTTCTGGGGGGTTTTATACCCTAAAAGCCCCCTCGCTGTGCTACCGATATGGAGTACTCTATATAAATTCAAAGTAAAATCAGCAGGATTAAATACTTATTTATATTATTATTGCACCTCTTCTTAGCATTAATTTTTACTTTTTACTACCAATACTGCTCGTAACTAAAATGAAGAGTAAAAGCGAGGCCTTCGTGAAAGCCGCATTATTTCCTTTCCCTAGTGGATATTACTGAAAAAAGGTTATTGTATCAAATGACACTCATCAAATTTATTTGCAGCCTGATAAAAGCAAAAGATGATTCATCAGAAAAAATGATGGTTTATCTTCATGATATTTCATCATCAATACCAGCAATGGCAGTATACATACTAAAAAACACCAATTACAAGAAAAAAATAGAAATTGTCGCCTGAGGGGCCAAATTAATTGTATATTTAAGTAATTAAATCAGCAGATGTCACTAAAGTAGCTATTTTCTTACGGTCTTTCCACGGTTAAGATAATAACAATGGCAGCTCTAAATTTCCATCATCTATCACTCATTACCTTTGAGTCTTAACACTGCCTTACCTTAGACTATCACGTCGCGTCGGTTGGAACCCAGCAGTAAGTTCGAAAGTAATCTGTTCTAATTTTTATAAAGTATGAGCGTTTACTGATCAAAGCATTAAGTTTTCCTGAAAAATATTCTTTTTACTAAAATGAATTCGTTGAGGCCGCATCCACGGACAGCAGCGAATATAAGGGCCGCTCTCCGCCCCTTAACCCACCCCTCTTATACCAACCTCACTAAATTCCCTTCTTTATTGCTAATATTTTTTCATTGCTATCAATGATAATATGCTATTATTTTTCTTTCTCTCAAAAGACACTCAATAAAGATAAAGAAAACATCTTCACATGAAATAACACATTTGATTGAGTGATAACAGAACTTAATTTGAGCTCGGCTCAAGCATTCGACTTTAAAGTTCAGTCATATTTTGTGGAAATAAAATAATTCAAGCTGAAAATTCTCCTTGCGAGGCATTTGAAATCGTAAAAAACCTGCCCTTGTCGTAATCAGCAAAGTTATTCTTCCAAACAAAAGACGGTAGGGAGAGCGTGAGAAGGATTATGGAGCAATCCGGAAGGGCATATCGTAAATAAGGCAATTCATTCCGGGCTATAAAGTGGTAATGAATCGTGAATGGAGCAGTAATGAGGAATGCTCATTCGCCGTCTACAAGAAAGATTTGCACATTTTCTCCTCCCCCCATTTAGCCATCCACTTTCAGACCGCCCTCCTACCAAGCGTTCCACGACTCCACCGGCAGAACGCTCGGTCTGCTTTTTTCCCATTAACAGCTCGACTGACGGGGGAGCCAAGAGATATTTCAAGTTTTGCCGAGGCTACTTGCTTTCCTTGCTCGCGAACACTTCTCCATTATTCCCAGAAAATGCCGGTATTTATTGAAATTGCTATCGAATTACGGAACAATGGCTTCCAAAGCACTTGAAGTGGTATATCCATTCTATAGTGCAAATGCGACTTTGTTCTCGCAACATTGGATAAAAAGGGAAGATGATGCATATTCTGATCCAAATCCAGTCCTTAGTGATTCCTACAAAGACCTTTGAATCTTCCTTATAAGGGTCAAATCAGTGGGGTAACTATATGGGGGGGGACTAGGGGATAGATCCCCCCACTCAAAATCTCAGAGAAATAAAAAATATTTAAAACTATTATCTATTTTTTACACATAATAACTGCACCTGCTTAAAGTTAAATTTTAAGCGCCAAAATGACATAAAATGCACTTCTAGGCATTTCATTTTTCAAAAATTTCCTCGGAACCTCCGTTGCCAGGGAGGGTCCCCACCCTAGGCCCCTTCATCCCCCCCAAAGCATATTCCAAGTTACGCCACTGGGCCAAAACATATATTAATTACACCATAAATATTGCATTAGTACATAAAAAAACATAAAAGTAAAGATAATCTCCAATAAATTAGGGGGAATTTCTCATATAAACAAAGAAAGTGAAAGCAAAATACTTTAAGAAGGTTGTTAAGTAGGTGTCTACGACGATTTAGTGCAGGAAATGATAGACAGTAGACTAAAAATCAAGGTGATCACATCTCACTAATGTTCCATATTTTTCTTGTTAAAATAGAGACACTTCAAAGCCTGGAAAATAATTTGGAACCACGAGCTGCACGTGGCTCGGTAAATGCACACATAATCTACATCCACTCGGTGCACTCTATGCTTGTTTGTGTCAATATTACTTGGCGTGCACATAATGATTACACAACACTTAACACGCAATATATGTCAAAAATACTCACATGTGGTATTATAAAGAAGGAATTGTATAGCCAAACTTATGTGTAATTTTAATGTAAGTGATTCTCATTGACAGAGTCAAAACGTTTCAATGCATCTTTGAATGTGCGTAATAAATTTTTTTTATCAGAATTGGCTCATATCAATAAGAAAATTTAACCTTAAGCCATAAATACATTTGAATAAAATGAAGCATTAAGTCTTTAACGAGAACTAAAAATATAATTTATAAATATTTTTTGGAGTATAGGTCACAGTAAAGGTAACAATCGATGCAGAAAGGTATAATACGCGCTCTTACAATTACCTTCCAGAATAACATTTTTCTAAATCCTGCGTATGTTTACTAATGGGAAAAATGAATATCACCATGATATAATGCGATCAAATGAAATAATAACCCTCACAAATGACTTATTAAAAACTTATGATGAACAGCTCCACCATCGAACAGGAATTCAGGACTTAGTAATGACATGCAAATACACGCGTTTATATGATTGATATGAGACCTGACACCTGCTTTCCGTGGTCATAAATAATTCTTACGGGTGATTGATTGTGTTAGCCTCCCAGTGGCAACATTTCTATCCCCAGGAAATTTTTCAGGGAAGTTGATATAGGGATCTTATTCGTCGGTTACCAAGCTCGTTCCTAGATATAATGCCTTGAGGATCTATCGTAGATTGGATAAGATTATGCATTGCGACAGGCTGTGAAGGGGGTATTTTAGAACGACTTGCCACGAAGAGAGACGCAAAGTTGACATCCGTGGTATCTAACAATTTTTACATGAGGAATTTCAAAACGTAACCATGTCGTTAGACGAAAAATGACAAAATTTTGTGAACTAGAAAATCCCATATATTTTTATATTTCCATTCTATTGTATTATATTGACCTTGATTTGTTGTGGCAAAGGCACTAAAGCCACATCAATATATTACGAGTGAATATTGGCTGCTAATTTTTAGATAATCTCCTAACGATGTTTGGAACACGTTAGGCATAACCTCCTATTTCCAAGTAACTATCTCGCACTGGCGTCTGATAAGTTGGAAAGTAAATGACTTAGCCGCAAAATTGCAATCACTGTGAGATGAAAAATAGGGGTTAAAGTTAATAATTTATTTATGCATGAAATTCCATAAAACTATAATGATCGCTAACGAAAAAATGATCTTTAGTATCACTCTTGCAAGTATTTTTCAATGAATTCATAAATATATATTAATTAAGTCATCAGCAAAGCAAGATCATTAATTAAGTCATTAGCACTAGCAAAGTCCAGACAAATTTCCGATTTTCCATATTTTCGTGAAATATTCCCTTCTTTGTGTGATGAAATATAAAAACCGATAGTCATCTCCGCACTTAAATAAATAACTCCACTACTAACCATGGTCTGTATACTACATTTAATTTTCAAGACAACGTAAAAAGTGCGAAAATTACTATTGGTGTCAATATTGAATCATTGATAAATCGCATATTCACCCCCTCAAGCCTGAACCGATTTCGTAAGTGCCCTCAGCTATATTTCACTAAAAGCCCGGGCATTTAAAATCCAGCGTCAAAATATACGATTAAACATAATTGGCCCTTCCTAACCCCGCGTAACATGAGATATAATCTTTCGTTCCCTCCTCCAATTTGTTTCTTCCAGGAAGGCTTGCAGCAAAATCCACCCGCCTCCCCGAGCCATCGAGCGCTTTCCCAAGGGCTAAGCCTTCGCACGAGTTGTAAGGCACGCGACCAAAGCAAAGACGGGATCGGTAAGTAAAAGGGTCTAGTCCCCGTTTTGGCATATCCACAGATGAAGACAAAGGAGCAGCTCCTTACTTAGGTCTCTCCGGAGAACGGTTTCGCGGGAGAAGGATACGATCCTTCCCCGCCGCTATTATCCGCTCGTTCCCCATCTCAAGGATTGATGCCTTGGCCTTACATCATCCAAAATATAGGAGGAAGGGAAAGAGGCCTGAGAAGTCTTTCATTTGAAGATGAATGTATTCCTAACTCATGAAAACTTATGTATTTACAGTTAAATTTTCCAACCTCGGTGGCGAAAGGATTAAGTCCTCGCCCGCAAAATAAGAGGTCATAGGTTCAATTCCCGCCTTGATAGGTAATCCGTATCCTGAGTATTGTTCTTTGTGTATGTATAAATATTGAACCATTGAATTGGACCCATTATAAAAGGCCATTTTGTGCTGTTTTCGGTGATATGAGAAAAATAATAATATTAGAAAAAATTAAGCAGTTCTATTTGAATATCGGCACCGAATGCAATAAAATATTTTGTTATCATAGTTTTTCAAAATTAAGGATCCACTAATATCCTGTAAATTTTTATCATTGCTCAGTGTATTAAAATTTTATTTAAAATTGCGGATGAAAAACAGAAAGGTCGACGGCATTGAACTTTAATGGATTATAAACGCTGCCTTTGCAATAAATATATTTGCTGTACATTACATAAGACAGAGAAAAAAAAGTTATTTTCGCAAGAAGCGAATTGGAATGCCCGAGAACCCAGCACTGCTTTCTCTATAACTTCTCAGGGCACAGTCATAGAATATTAAATTAATAAAGAAATCATTAAATTAAAAAAGTATTCTGATGATTTATGTAAACAGCTAGTGAACTTTGTTATTTAAAAATTGGATCAATTTCAACGCATCGCGATCCCTACATTCACTTGAAACGAAAAACTAATGGAGCAAAAAAAGTAAGACTTACATCCAAGAAATTTGTTACCCTCCCAATATCCCTTTGTCATCCATACAGCCTCAACAACCCCTGCCACATACCGCGCGAGCTGAAATAGGGAGGTACTCCAAGGATAGATGGGATTAGCAGTCCGTACGGATATATTCAGGTGTCTGGCATGGAGGGGAGGTATAGAAAAGAGGAGAAATTTTGGCAGATCGTGAGAGGGGGAGAGAGAATAGGGCATAAATTATCATTCTCGAATGGGCTTGTCACAGAGAGACGGTAGACGGACTCTTGAAGAGGCTCAGGTAGTGTGAGGGGATTTTTCGAAGACCCTACAGTCTAAATATATTGTGGGGAACCCCAATATAATTATTTCACAACCGAAAACTGTTAGTGGGTGTAGAGCTACCCCCTGACTAAGCCACAGATAGGTGAGTATTACATATTCAGGGTGGGGTAGACCCGGTCCTTTTTCTAATACCGAGTCGAATGGAGAGGGGTGTTATTTGAAAGTCTCCTAAGGTTTCACATGGCACTTGCACAAGAAACCCGCCTATCAGTAGCTCAAACCTCTACTCTATAGGTCACCATCTCCTCTAGGACATAGTATTTATTAATACTATATTTTAGCGTCCAGCCGACTTTTTTTTGGTAAACCTGATGGTTTCAGGCTTTACTTTATGAAAATCCATGGTGAAGAATAGGGTGGTTTCCTTCATCAAAGAAAACGAAAGGCATTGATTGCGATTCGTTACCGACCATTAGTGCATTCATAATATACAAATTATTTTGTTTTAGAAATACCGGGTTAGACGAATGGCAATGGTCCATTTTTATCCTCATTTGAAAAGGGCCAGATTGGCGCCCATGCGATGCCACTCCACGTGACGTCACAGGGACCTAGTTTCTATACGAGAAGATAGGAGTTATACGTCGTCTGAGGTTACCACTGCATGCATGAGGCGCAGAGCTCAGGGAAACATGTCTTAACAATCACTTATTAAAACTGGCTAAGGTCGGAAAGTTTTCCTCGTTTGATAAGTTTATAATAATCCTTATTTAAGCCAAGCGCTACCAGCCAGCAGGGTACTAGGCTAGCCGCTAGCAGCCTGCGTCGTATCAGCGCTAAGCCTCGCCTCAAGGTCACCTCGCAGGGCGGGAGGGGGAACCAGAAATACGTCACGCGGAGAGACTTCCCGACATTCATACTTAAGCGTCGCGTTTTCGCGCGCTTGAAAATTTTCACTTTTCATTTAATCGCGAAAAATAGATATCGTCATTTAAAAATCTAAAAGCGTGAAATATGTACTCCAGGAGTAATAATCTTTCGATTTAGGCAATAAAAAAATAATAGGAAACCACCCTATTAAAAAGGTATGGTGCTTTTTCACAGAGTTTTTTTCGGAGCACATTACCCGGAAAAAAATCTGTGAAAAAAGTACCATACATTTCTTTTAGTACCATTAATTATTTGTTTTGGCAAAGCTTATATGCCTGGCTTTATGTCAATGGATTGTATTATGTAAAACGGTACATAGGCCAAATTTAATATCCAGGGTTAATTACCAGGTTATGTCAGCTTGCTCAAACGGTCTTGTAATTCAGTTCAATTGACGCATCAACTTTGTTAAAGCAAGACAAACACCAATTAAAATTTTACACAAATTTTAAACGCAAAAACAAAACAACCGGAGGGGATATTTCCAATATCATTTAGTCTGTATCTCAATACTATTGTAATTTAAATTATTAGAGAATTTTTAACCTCTTTAGAAATTATATAACTTAAAATTGAACTTAAAATTAAAATACTCAGATATCCAAATACAGGATGTCTTATTGTCTTCGAGGGTTTTTGGTAGGTGCTTGGTGATAAAAAAACATGCATTACGTGATAAGCCAAGTAATTTAATATTGCTGCACACAAGGAGACATCGCGAGGTGGGTGTGCAAGGCTAAGTCACAACTGTTTTCATTTCATGAGATTTCATGATAATGCTCGTAAAAAATTCACAAGGAAAGCAAGAAACTAATTTCCATAATGAAATTTTTTAAATTCTTTGATTTTGAGTTTCCATAATTTCCAATATTAAATTGGACTCGTATACTATCATCAACTAACCTAATTTCAATGTATTAAAATTCATTGACTAGTATAAGTGAGATGCATTTTTATTGCTGACATACAAAGAAACCCATGTATTACCAACTTCATGGAAAGGTATTGCTATCAGACAAGCGCATAATGCTAATGTTCTCCAGATATGAAGATGATTATTCCCTATAACCCACTTTTTTGGCTATATTTATTTCCTGAAAACGTATCTATGACCCCTTTTATAATACGAACCTGTTTCCAGAAAGGGGGAAATTCTTGGCTTGCGGAGCGATGATAAGATAGCATTCAAAAATCAAAACCATTCAAGAAGCAGATATCCACGCATTGTAATCGTCCCGCTCGTAATTTCTGTGCGAAGCGCATTCCCCACTGAACCTTTGTGCTGGGTTTTGACCCCTTCGCCAGTAATTTTTCCCCGCTCACAAAGGGAAGACTAAGGTGAACACAAAAGAACACCGCGGCCTGGAACGGCGAAGGCTGCACAAAAAAGTAGAAATGAAAGAAGCGGAAGAGGCCAGCGGACTTGTAGGGGAAAAAAGACCAGGAAGTACCACGCAGAAAATAAAATTAGAAGGGATAAAGGAATTACTTTTCTTCCTTCCTGAAGAGATAGGGGTGGAAAAAAATCACTTTACTCGAAAAAACACCCTAAGAACGCACACCAAAACAAAGACTTCCTTGCTCCAGCATAGGTGGAACATTGTATTTTCCTTGCATCATCATCGGAAAGAGAAGCCCTTGGAGAAGAAAATTAAAGATATAACACATACATTTTTACAGTAAGTTTTCATACAAATTGATTTTCAACTGCAAAAATGTATTGATGGAGATAAATCTTACAACAAATAGGAACATGAGTAGTACAGCACAAGGTATCCTGAGTACAAAAAAAATATCTATAACCTTCTAAATGAACGATTGTGGTTACTTAAAATTTTGAATACGCTTACGAAAAGAAATAAATTTTAAACCAATGCCGGAACTTCAGTGAACTAAACAAAATATTTAATTCAGCATTAATTTTTCACATCTATGTAATCTTCGATCCTTGAGTCCAATTCAATGAGATTTTGCCCGCAATGAAAATGAACAACACTGCAAGGCACTAAAAAGCTAGTATTTTTATGTGTTCTTTCACCATGACAGTAATTGGTCACAAAATGGCCAGCATAAGTTTTTTAAATTATCAGCGAAAACATGCTGTAAATGAAAGTAGTACAAAAATGTCGGCTGTAAATGGTGAAAATGGAACAGTATTGAATTAAATTGACTTCTTTGCTAAAACAGAGTTGACTTAAAAATACAAGGAGAACATAAGAACCGTTCGTGTACCCAAGTATGCTTCTAAACCCCGATGGATATTGTATATGGAAGCAAAATCTCTCATAAAAACTTGATGGAGAGTGTTTGCTGAGGATCGTACGGTCTAGGACCTACCTCCGTTGTCAATATTTGTCTGCTTCTCAAACTTCATACGCTTACCTTTAACCTTTTCATTATTTTACCTGGTATATATTTTTAATGCTTGATCTACAGGAAAATGTTGAATAAAGTCTACCCGGATTGTTATGAAATTTTCAAGAATACAGCATGAGTTTCGCGCGAGTAATCTTTCATCCAATACAAGTGGTGGAGCTGAAGGTAAGTGTCATAAGAATTAATTACGATCAAGGATTCAGGATCCAAAATTAACACTTTCTCCCATGTTATTATAAGAAGTTTTGAAATCTCAGACGATATCCATTGAGGCTAAGAAACGCAATATTTGGATATAGGTACCGAGTGCTTCTTACATATTCCAGCCATTTCTAAGTCAATTCTTTTTGCAGCCATTTCAGCCGACCCTTGCGTGCTATTCATGTAAATGACATAATGAGATATCTATTTATGCATGCATTTGCTGGCACCTCAAAAGTTAAAGCGGTGGAAAGCCTCTATTTAATGACGAATATTTCTCGGGTTTTCAACCAGGCTAATGCTTTTATGTAAGCCGACGTTTCGGGGTACGATTTGTTTCCCATCATCAAGGCTATGTTACTTTATGGAAGTCCAAATTCACACTGAACGTTTACCGAGGACAACAATGCGGCTCAGGTGTCGTCCGATTGGCTGTAGGTCTTTTGAAATTCTTCACGTTCAACCCTTATGTTTTTTATACAGCTGATTACTGCGACTTACATAAAAACATTAACCTGGTTGAAAACCCGAGAAATATTTGTCACAAGCATTCACCAGGAAAATTAAAATCTTGTATTTTATGCTTTATCATTACTATTATGATGTGTCGATGTGCGTATATAAGTTAATATACATATCAAAACTTTAACATAAACACTTTGAGACCGAGTGTCATCTACAGATGATTCGCCGGACTCCACCCAGATCCGAGTGTCATCAATAGACGACGACCGACTACGCTACTAAAACAATTTCGGATCTGAGCAAAGTTAAAAATTTTTACCTTCGGGCTGAAAGTGCCAAAAGAAAATTTCCCATATTCCCAGTCTGTATCAGGGCTAATAGAATCAACCTGTTGGAGAAGATTATACTGGTGTTATTATACTAGTATTATATTGGTATTAAAACTTGATTTATGTTATCTATGATTATATTTTTCACGATATACGTGAAAAGTATTTTGATAGCGCATTCACGAATATAAAAAATGGTGGAAAGGAATGTACGTGTCCTCTTAATACACATCGCGGAAATGGAAGAGGAAACAGGTAGGTAGTGGTGGCGTCGCTACACCTTTTTCTTCGTAGGGGCGGAAAACGTAGTTTGGCCTCACGATAGCAATGGCTGGGCGGAAGACTTGGGTTTGGGAAGTAAGGAACCACGGTGGGCCTGAGAGTGTGGGGGAGGGCAGGCATGGAGGGCAAGGTTGAAGGTGGCCCTACCGGAATTTCCGCCGAGATTAGATAAGGGAAGAGAACAACGGACCCGAGCTTCGGGGGACAATGGTGGGAGAAAGATCAGGATGGGAATTAGAAGGGGGGATGGGAGACAGGAGAAGATAGCGCTCTTTAGACAGGAGAGTAGTCCCTCCTGCAAGCAGGGTGGAGGGTTTGACTCTCAGAGGCATTTCCAAAAGAAAGAAACATTGGGTTTTGTGGGGTGGAGATATTTCCTAACGGGTCGTCCCCCAAATGAGAAGGACAGGAGATTTATTGAATGACCGCTTTTTATTATGGCAATTTCAAGCATACGAAAAGAGATGGGTCAATGTGATGGCGATAAAAAGGTATGGGGACGGGGCATGACGTACTCTGGAGGCTGGTGAAGGGTCTGGGTGGATGATAGGGGATTTTGGGAGGGGTAAGTAACGAGTTTGACGGGTGGAAGTATTCCTCGGGGTATGGTCACCCCAGAGAAATGCAAGTTAGGGTTGCATTCCCAAGGATTTAAAAAACTTGTCAACCTGAAAATTTAGCAATGGTGAGAACATGCAATCCGTGATATCGGAATTTAAGTTTCACAATGGTACCTAAATATAAAGCCAGAAACTTTTCAGTAAGCTCACCAAAATATAGAGGTAATTGTAAATCGACTAAGCAAAAAAAAAGTAACTGATACCAATGACATGCCTCGTACTAACATATACATTGTTCTATATGTTTCATCACTTAATAAAATATTACGCTACATAAAATTTGACTTTATGTAAGATAAATGTTGGTAATGGAAATCAACACAGCGCTAAACATGCTCGTTTATCGTATTAGTTCATGACTCCATTTGATTTTTTTTCCATCTAAAGAGTACGTAATTAAAAGTTTATACCACCTACACACTTTACTTGTTAATAAATGCTGGGCCTCAAAGGTATTTGAAAGGTGGGTTATCTCAGCAACAAGGTTTTTAAAGACACTTAATAATTTCACGGAAACGCTTCGAGCATCAGAAAACCTCCTCTGAAGAACAATTCACTTTTCTAATGACTAAAGCATATTCTATTTTATTGGATTAATTGAATTTCTTTACCTTACCGACAAAATTCTTCTTTAATGCTTCAGTTTTTCTGGTTTTCTATTTTGGCCGTATAAATTTATTACATTATAATTTTCGGGCTGAAAAGTAAATATTGGTCAACATGCAGTTTCCATTTTCATTCATTTTACAGATAGAATACTCTTTCTGCTGTGTTACTCATAAAATTCTCTTAATAAGTTGCTAGAACTGACTTTAAACGCTATTTAAGAAAGAATGGGTTTTATATAGATATTTGAACTTAGGAATACACATAAATTGAAACCCATGGTGAAATCCTTCCAGAAAGGGAATACATCATGGAGTTAATCCACCGATAGATGAAAAAATCATCGTGAGGACATACAGGATGCTACGTAGTCAAAGATAAGCTGTGAGCTTGAGATACAGGCAAGATAGCTGGAATAGAGGAAGGCAGAGGAAGAGAGGAACAGCGAATCAGGAGGAAGCGCCTGACCTCCAGGATACGACCGTCCACTAGTGAGGACGGGGAGAGGGTTATGGGGACAATGGGAAGCCATTGGGTTTGAAGTGACGTCATTGGTGATGGCCGATGGGATGGAACCACTGACCCCACTGAATGGGAATGGGCGAAGCACTCCCCGAAACGCTCCGTCACTGGCGCATATCTTCGGAGTGATGTGATCTGGACGCTGATATTAGCGAACGATGCATTCCGAATAACGAGGACGGATTTTCGGACCGGCAGAGAGGAGACCCATCGCCCCCAAAAGCATTGTTTTTATTATAACCGCATCCCGAATCCAGTCTGATATTGGAAAATGCAGATGGCTCCGTTTTGCTGACCAATAGCCAGATATTTTTTTTTCGAACGAGTTGCGTATATATTTCCGGGGAAAAAAAGTATTGTGAAAAAAAGAGAAAATCTGTTTTGATTCATAAATACGTGAATATGATTCTATGCAATGAATTGGAGAGTGAAATTCAAAAAAGAAAATTCAACTCACATTTTCTTCGTATGTATTTTTAATTCACTATTATATTATTATATACTCACGAGCTATGATTTTAAGTAATCGACAACCTGAGAAATCATTATATTTAATATTTTAACAATGCCTACAAAAATGAAAGCGTAATCAATTTATTGGTATCTTGGTTCGAAACCTATTTTTTTGGAGAAACAAAAAACTCTGGTTAGGTTTATAGAAGAAGTATAATTGGCATTAATAAAATTATCAATATGTACACAATGTTTTTCGTAATGAGCTACCAACATGTAATTTAATGGATAAAGTATTCTTAAACATATGTTAACGAACGAAAACTTGAAGATATACTTATAGCTGCGGCGGGTTGTAGACCGTAAAAACGGTAAAAATAGAAGTACATATATATGACGAAAAAGAGGGATCTCGAAATCACATCAGAAAAGACGAGGAAACAGAGCCATAATGTCTCATGATTTTCATTTCAGTTCAACAGAACGGATTGGGATAATTTTAGACAAGATAGCCTAGCCTAATACATATTAGGCGTAATTGAAATTATAGAACGAACTAAATAACAAAATGACACTTGGAATGTAATAATAAGAGGCGGAAATGATAAATGCTGCTAAAATTATAAAACGATATATTAAGAATAAGTACTAATGAAGAATTGCAAGATGTCACGTGAGCGAGCGAGTAGTGTTTATAACGGATAACGTAACTAGGACAGCAAATACACTGAAGATTGGGTATAATTTGTCGTTTAAGATATAGATAACCTACGAAATAATAGTAATAGAGGGACCATAAGGGTAGTGGGTTTTCAGTTAAATAAATTTTGTTTCTCTCCACGCATTACATCACAAATGTTATTCTCGCGCAGGTTAGCGGCTGATGTCCTAAATCCCCCCGCTAAACGCCTTAAAAGGCGAGATATGTGGATAATACGTCGATGATGATTGCTATCATGGTGGACGTTGAAGGTATCAAAAGCTGAAATCAAAGCAATGCGCATAATTTTTAATCTTTTTTAGTTACTCTATGGTAATAATGCAAGCCATCCATAATAACAATGTAACAGAGTCACGACTTAACGTTTCTGAGCCAGGCCGTTGTGTATAAGACAGAATTAAAGCTTACGAAACCACCAAATGCCAAGTTAGCGGCATATGTTAATTGTTTCAATCCATGTTAAGGGGTCAATATCCTTTCAGTTAATCAAGGAGAATAGGCCATTGACAAAAACCTTTAGCTATTCAACCAGTTAAAATCATCGCTATGATTAAACGCAAAGTTTTTAAATATCCTGGGTTTGAATATGGGATAATAAAATACGTACGGAACCTGGAAAGATTTATATTTTAAATTATGACAGCCACCAACTAAACTCCTTTCGACTCCTTATATAATAAGAGAGTAACTTTTGTAACGATTTTATCTTTTTCAGCTGATCATCCGCAGTCTCAAAACTAGAACTTTCGTGACAATTCTCAAAACTCAAAGGGAATGGCGGACTTATTCGCTTTGAAATCTGATTCTCCACTTTAAATACGTCTTCTACACTGGATTACTTTTCCATCATATGAATTCGACAAAAATTTTAAAGGAACAAATCTGAAATATTAGACACAATCCCATATTCACAGAAAGTTCGTCAATAATCTCCTTATTTTGCTCGTATCGGAAAACTTCTGGCAGAATTTTTTTAATGACGCGTAGGGAAAAGAAATACAGAAGAAATCAAATCTCACAGGTATTCCGAAGATTCTATCAAATCACTCATCTCTGATTTTTCATTTCTTAAGAGTTTAACAAGGAATTATTGACTTTTTCAAACTTTACGGTGTCTTGAACATAATAGTTACATGGGCCAATAAAATTCACCGATCAGAAAGTGAAATGAGGATGAAAAAAATGTGTTGGGGTGTTGGATCTCAACCTTTCCATAAGGCAAGAGCTCATTTCCAACAAATTTTAAAACAACTTAGTATTCCTGCCTCTACTTTACCTTCACCTCAAAAATGTCTCTCAAGCCATTTTAAATGCCGGGCCGCTAAGTCACACTACGAGCAATGTGGGTAGTGTGGCCGCTCATAAAGCGCTAGAAGTTAAGTGTAATACAATCCAATATTAATAGCTATTTATCAATAATTACATAAATAACAACTTGAGGTAAAAATATGGGCGGATGGAAAAAATGTACCACAATGCATAATTGGAATCGAAAAGAAGTTGAATATTCTAAAAAAAAAAAAAAAACTCGGGAAAATTTATTCCCAAAAACATTTGAAATTCCTAAAAATACAAAAAAAATAAATAATTACGAGTCATTTCATTAAATCTATCATGATTACGGAGGTAGTGGGCTGAACATCCTTAATTCAGTAATCTTAATCCTAGTGTGCTTAAATAAATATATTCCATATGATGCTAACGGGTCCCACAAAATAATCCTGACACAGCTTGTTGACGAGGCAAATATGCCATTAAGTGAGAAACAAACCTAAGCCTTAAATATAACGTAGCCTCGAGAGCTGGCAGAAAGAAAAGCGTGCTAAAATAAATTGACAAAAGAAAGAGCCGACGCCGATGAGCCTCAACTCCGGAGTATATATATACACAGAATAATTTATGAAATATTATACTGTTACGTAATGTTAAAAAAATTATTTGTATTCATTTTTGGGTAATTTAGTACCTAATTGTGTTTCAATAATGTTATTTCGTGATCCAAGGAGTTTAATATGCTAATTTTTTTAAATAATCACACTGCCCTCCTGGTATTCTATATCATTTAAGAGAGACTTGGAGAAATAATTATGATTAGGGTACCCGAAGTCATAAGATCCTAGATTCATTATTGGTAATGTTATTTTCAGGAAAGTAGACGGTCAAATATACCCGCGCAGTGAAGTGTTTATACCCTCCGATATTGGATAACCTCAGAATTGAAAAACAGGATCGCCGGCCAACGAAAATTGCTAAACTCATTTGAGAATCCCCATTTTCACCGTCTTGTCCATTTTTGGCCAGCAATCTGCTTACTTCATGTCAGTCAAAATCTCTCTGTAGCTCTCAATTTCTCTATTGACACCTCATAGCTCTACTAGTCATCCTGTACCTTATTTTTATGATTTACCTTTCAAACTACTGTCAAAATGCATTGAAATGCTACACTTCGCCAAAATTTGTTCAACAAGCTTCCTTGACAATCGGCCACTGGAGCGGCACAGGGTGGGACCCCGTCTCACGATTGTCATAGTAATCACGAGCGACCTTCCAATGAGAAATCTCAAAGCTAAGACAATATTGTACCTCCCTGTTCCTTAGAGCTACAACCTCGAATTACTGTCCGTCGCCACGTCTTTACCGACCTTTGTTATGCGTTAAGCTCCTACCGTAAAGTTTTCCAATAAAGGCTTGCTTACATATAAAATTGCCATAAATTATCCGTGCGGTTAAACAATTCCAAAAATTACCAAAGAGCTCGGTCGATTTGGAAACAAAAGGAAAATTAGCATGAAAAATTGAAATTCTAAGCATCGTAGTAATTTTTTATGCACTTTTTACTAGTTTTATTCTTAGTCTCAATCCTGAAAGTGGAAGAAGCCATATAACGAAAAATTAAGATATTTTACATTAGTATGGAAGTAAACTCCAGTAAAAGACATCGATGTGGCAAAAACACAGCACAACTCAATTTTAGTACCTTGTGTTCCGCATTTTGCAGTTATATTTCCCCAGAAAAATGACAAATGGCGTTAAACCCACGCTATTTTCTTTGTTAAAACGCCCCTAAGTTGTGAAGCTAAATTTTATTTACTGTTATTTATTCTATGAATCGGCATTAAATTCCTCAAATTCCATCCTCAAATTCCTTTTGTTCCTTAAACAGCATACGAGCACATTGTGGGAGCTTCATAACATCCTCTTAATAAGGCCTTTGACCCTTACTGTAATCTCAACGCCCCCACTTACAGACAACCATTGTGAAACCAAACTGCTACTTGCTCGTTCAAGTTTCCCAAAGTCGGAAACCATTCCTGATCTCCCAAGGTTCTTCCATATAGTACCCTGTCTCACCTTACTCTCCGATCCAACATCCATTTCAATCCTCCCAATTTCTTCCTCCACGGCATAAATTTCACCTGTCTCCTGCTCCCAAACTATTACCTCTATCCCTTTTCTTCTTCACCGCAGCTGTCGGGGTTACAATCAAATCCATCTTTGTTTTTATTTGCGTTTATTCACATGCAATAAGAAAGCTAGCTTAAATCAGTATTGTTAAAACTTCTTTGCTTTTAATCACCCCTTCTTTCCTAAAAATCAATACCAGCTTTCTGCGATAAAAAATAACCGGGATGCTTAGATAAAAGGAGCGGCGTATGTGGTGCTGCTATTGCCTAATTTATTAATATATACCAAATAAAAATTGATTGTAGCACAGTATTCTTAATTAAAAGAAATACAAGTCCTGCTTCATAATGAACAAAATTCAAGTAGGTGTCAAATCATTTAATGTCGTCACCCATTAATTATTTCATAAAGACGGCTAAAATTAGAGAAAGAAATAGAAAAACAGCAGGTTTTATTAATCAGCGGACCTTGCGAAAGTGACATAAAACAGTAGCGAAATATATTCTCTCAATTTTTTCAATTCTCCCGTGGAATTTCAAGTTGAGTTTCGATGAAGTTATAGTATGAAAGGGGGGCTCATACGAACTTCTTAGTACTCGGACTCTTTTCCGGCGTACAACAAGAAAATTAAAATATGACTTTTATTTTATCCTCCGGAAAGCAACCCACTTCCACTAGGAAAATTCCAAGCCATCCAATTTCCCCCCCCCCCCCACCTCCTTTTAAGCCCTCAAGAACTTCCCCCAACCAACGCCAACACTGAAACTACTTCATTTCACAAGCTCTCCCACGCGTCTTTACCCAGAATCTGATTCGCAAAGTTTCCCCTTGCCCTAAGGGCATTAGGAGATTCCAACGATTTCCTAGGCAAGGGGAGAACGTCCAAAAAGGATGTTTTATTGAAGACTGATTTGGCGTGGGTGGGTAGATTGACGTAGGCGTGTGAGGCCTGAACATCATGCTGGAAGACTCAGATGTATGCACGAACGTGTGCGTGGGTTAACCGACTGACTTCTCTACTTAAAAATCATGATATCCAAATGTTTACTTCACTCTGACTCACCTGAAGTTCTCGAGTATTTGCAATCCTTATGAGATGGGATAAGCCACTGAGTTTAGAGCACGATAGCAAAACAAGCATGACTCCAAAAAGGTCAACATGATCATTTATTTGAAAACGAGTATATTTTAGCAACTAGTGGGGAAAATACCTCAGTCGCTGAAATCTAAAATAAAGATTCGGATTTAAAATTAAAGTTCAGGCTTCAAATCCCGGATGAAACGTTCGGGCACCGCCGAATATAGTCACTTCAGTGCATAGTGAGAAAAGAGGTGATTTAACGTGAGCTAACTGACCTTGATTGCCTCTTCATAAGCTTTGACTGGAGTGGCATTGACACCCATTTATCCCAACCAACCTCCTCATTGAATCACTAACGGAGTGAGTGACTAACCGCTTCTTCAGAACTTTGTACCAACACTAATATCAATGAGATAGTCGATAATTAAGCGGCAATGGAAGATTAGCGAAAAGGTAATGGAGGAGAATACATATTATTTAAAAATTTGATTTTGTGGCTGATTTCAAAGTAATCGATTAACACGTAACTGAGAAAAAATACTGAGCCAAACTATATGGAGAACATTAAAATCACGGTATAAGCTTAACATTTGGATACGAACTAGTTATTAGATTATTACAATCATATCACGCTCTACTCCTCCAGGCTCCCGTACCCTCCAAAAATATTTGTCCATGTCCACTCACAGCCCATAAAGTACTCTTAATCACCTCCGTTGTCCTTTTCATCATAACGTCACTTCTATTACCACAGGTCCAACCCCCAATGTCACGAAAAAAATATTTACGCATTTTTCAATAAGAAGACGTGAATTTCTATTAACAATGACAGGAGAGTGTCAAAACCGGTTTAGTTGAACCAATAAAATATGTGAGGAATGCACAAAGTAGAATATTGTTACATAATAATGAACTCGCTTTTAAACAAAGAACAAACGAAAGTAATTGAAGATATGAATGCAAAGAAGAAGGGCATGAGGAGTAAAATTTTCTGTGTCCAGCCGAAGCCGTATAAATATATTTGTATTTTCGCAACGAAAAGTCCAAAGGTTATGATTATGTGCTTCCTGCTATGCATTGTGGAAGACAGTAGAGAAAGGAGGAGGAAGATAGAGAGAGAGAGAGACGAAAAGGTTAAAATTCGGGGTGATATGAAAAGAGAGTGGGGTTGGGAAGGCTAGACGGACGCTTGGCTACGGGTCCACGGGTCGTACGGAGGCAGGAACTCGACATGACTGACTGGGTGGTATGAGGGGGCACATGCCCCGGATATTAAAATGCTCGTTTGGGCGTGAGGAAACAAAAGAAACGCGAAGAACGAGAGGTGGTAGGGAGGCGACACACTCTTCTCCTGGGTGATTCTTTTATTATTTTTTTATGAATATTTTTTTTCTTTCCCCCATCCCCACGCCGCCCTATCAAACAGCCAACTATGCCATCTTTCTCGCCCGTTCGAAGGAGAAATATTACTTTTTCGAGAGGAGACGAGTGGGGAAAATGTTTCCAACGAAAGTAGCAATTTTGTCCTTATAAAAAAACACTTCTCTTTAGCTCACCCCACACCTTTGACACTACCACGAACAGCAAGGGTCTTTCCAGTGCCAGGGTTCTAATGTCTCGCTTTTCACGGAGAGGGTTTCATCAGGGCTTATAGTTGGACACGAAGTTGAGGAATTCCTTCCTGATGGACAGAAGACGTAGTAGGACTGAACACTCCCGTTTGGGCTGCCTTTTTTGAGTATGTAATACCGTTCAAATACTTTTGCAATCATCCCTGAGCTTTTAGAGCACATAATGTAGACGTGGGATATTAGAGCTTAAAGAAAAGGTTAGTTAAGAATCAGATGTAGAATGGAACGCTTTACGGTACGGAAAAATGTTCACTTAAGATGGAGAACGACAGTATGCGTTCGAGATGTGGGTGTGGTGAATAATAAAATAGGTGAAGTGGACGGAGGGAAAAAGGACGACGAAGTATATGACATGGTGAGTATGGAAAAATATTATTAGAGAGATAGGGAGATGACAGAAGGTTCGGATTGAGGAAACATTGATCGAGGAAGGATCGCTGAAAACGAGTGAATAGAACCCGCAGATATAATGAAAGGAAGTAGACCGTATAATAAAATGAAGAGGGAAGTCTAATATGAGAGGCCAGGATAATATGCAATAAACGCCATGTTTACTTCCTTAATCGGTAAAATACTTAAATTATAGAGGTTAACTTTTTCAACATTTTTCTGCATCTCGAGTTTGAAAAATTTTACTCCTATTAATTTATTTATTTAAGTACTTTTAATTAATAGGGTAAATGAACCAGCAAAATTAATTATAAGTCATTTTTTCATGAACTTACCGCTGACAATGAATCTAGCCAGAAGAAGACGCTTGATGTCGTAAAGACCCCACAAAAAAATTGATAAACCTGAAATTGTAATTTTCAATATGCGGTGGAAAAATATAGGATGCCGTAAGCAAAACTGATGCTCTACGCCTTTTTTTATAGCCAAAATAACGCAATGTCAACAAATCCAACAAATTACTGATGAATCCATACGTAGTTTGAAGAAAGCGTTTATGAACAAGAGCTTGTATTGTGCTATCCACCCCAATTATCCTCTAATAACAAAATAAGATTTTGGATATTTTAACACATCATCCTCCTTAAAATAATTCTCCAAGAGAACAGTATAGTTTAATTACAACAATAAATTTAAGTTAAGGTTAAACATTTTTCGTATACCCATATATTTCTCTAGAATAGAATATAATTACATTCCATTTCATAAAAACCTGCCTGAAAGCTCGGGAACGTTTAATTTAGCCAGTATATGAATATATGTCATCAATACGTGGTCAATATTATTATGCTAAAAATGTTCTCTATATCAGAAAAACGATGCAAATATTAACGCATTAACTAATTTTTTTTCGATATGCCTGAAAAGAGGTCGGTAAGGTGTTTTCTCCTTATGAAAGTTCGCAATATCACTGTATTTTTTTGGATTTAATCGCTAATGAATATCAAAATAAGCAAAGCATTTTATTTCGTAGAAATGGCGAAAAAGTTCATTTGGAAATCGTAAGAGCGATATAAAAATCAAAATTTCATATTGGCACAATTACTTCTTTTAATAGTAGGGAGGTTATAATTCATATTTTCCCATCCTCCAATTAGGGCTAGGTAGAAATGATAAAATAAATTCCCTAGATTTTAGCGTAAGAGGAACTCAGATGGTAAAATTAGATGCAGTTTTCCTTGAAAACAGAATGCACTCTACCTCGTTCTGGTATTTAATTAAACAGCGTAAGTAAATGTAGTGCTAAAATTGTGACTATGATAGGCTTATCGAGGAAAATAGACGTTCAGTTGGCTCTAATTAGCGATGAATGAACATGATTACTCATTCTGCTGGATAGTTTCCTCATTGTTTGAAAAATTATAGCGAAATAATTAATTCCAAAAATACACACATTGTGTTGAATTACTAACATGCGTACTTTTGGTATTATGACAATTCCTTTTTATCCCGGAAATATGCCCACCTAATTATTCGATCATACACATTTATTTCTGATTGGAGCCAATATTACATAGATTTATTTATAAAAACTTCAATTTGATAAATAAAACTAAAGAAAAGCATTCCAGGTTGAGGATGAATGAACCTATTTTGCAAACGAGGAAAAATCCATCTACTTGTAAAAAATATATTCCGCATTGAAGTTTATCTTTTAGCTTTTTAGCGATTAATTAAACTTGATGCCCTAATATTCTGATTTCAATACAAATCCACATGTCATGGAAGAACCGTATATAATAAAAATTATGCCATAGGTCTCACCAAAAGGTGTGGAATTCAGAGAAAAAACTAGCCATACTAAAATATTATATGATAACCATATTTTATGTATACTCGTTTGCTTTATGACAGAAGTAAATGTGGTAACTGAAATGACTGCCTAATCAAGTGGTTGCAGATCAGAAAATAATCATCATTGATTCATTCATCTATGTTTCCAAATATCAGGATATAACTGCTACTGAATAACTTCAATGCATTACCATAAACATTTTTCTATCTCTTTCCTCAATGAGAAGGCCTTTCGCAGGACTCAAATAAGTTCTGAAACTTAGACTTCTACATGCAACTTGCAGAAAAGTTGTTAGAAATTCGTCTTCTTATATTATAGTCGTTGACTATTCCTCTTCTAATATTATAAATTCTCATAAGGGTTAAAGTTTTGGAACCTAGAGTCTTCTTTGACTCATAGGTGAGTCAGGATTCAGTAACACATTAGCGGCCCTATCACAGGAAGAGAGCAAAAAAAAAACAATATCTGAAGACATTAATGCTTTTATTTATATGCTAAGTCGAGAGGTTTAATCACTCAGTTAGATCATGTAATTAGATTTGCGGAAAAATGAGTGTGACGTACAGGTAGTTACATTACAGTTGTAGCAATTCCAATGATACCTTTATGACTACGATAATGCAACAAAAAATGCTATCACTTAAAAATGTATATGCTAATACGGTAAATTTCAGAATGTATTTTCAATTTTTGACCATACAATTATTATAAGTTTAACCAATTCCGGCGTGATATTGTGGTAGCTTGGCATATTTAAACAAAAGGTAGTTGCACTATTCCACAATTTTATTTCAATGTGCCGAACTTCCACTACACAACGCCTGAATTGGTTGAACTTATTCGAAATGATAACGTAGCATATCAGGTCCAACTTAGCTGGATTTTTTGGTCAAAATCCGAAAACCTAATGTACGCAGAATGTTTAATAATCAAGTTTTTTGGTACAGTTTTAGATTTCCCAATCCATGCTCATATTAAGTGAGGGAATATCTATAGTTCCGTTCGATAATCACAGTATTCATCCTGAAATAACTACGTTTCCGCATGAAGTACTACACAGTATCCCCATCATTACTAAATAAAATCAATAAAACCTCACCATGGATGGGATATGGAGATTCATTCTCAAAGTCCGATCAGATAGTAACCGCAGGGTAATCAGAACGGAAAACATAGCGCTGAGGTACGCCCGAGGAGAAAATAATGATCGGTGGGACACACTTGAAATTTTATTTGTCCCAGCCAGAGGGTGGGTAGGTTGGCGGTGAAAAGAAACCTTTTGGCTGCCTTTATTTTCCCTCCGCGCCTCGCCGTGGACGCCGCAAAAGCGCCTTCGTTACCGTTTCATTTGCTCGGCGTGACGACAGCCTGATGAACAATGGCCCCAGAATTGCAAGCCGTGCGGGTTTCTTTGTTTCCGGGAGGCCGCTATAATAAACACTTCAGCAGAGGCAACTGGGAACGCCCACCCCGGTCCCTCCCCCGTAACACCCAACCCGAGTCCTCGGTGAGCTTACGGGTCGAACAAAACATGCACATGCATAAAGAAATACCCATATTTGAACGAAAACCGATGAGTTATGACAGGTGTACATGATCAACACAGCATTGAAGCGTTATAAACTCGTAAACAGTCCCATTATAATAATAAAAATAAATAAAGAAATAAATACGCATCTAAAAATTATTCATAAAGAAATAATTACACAATTTACATTTATTTGATGTCACTTTACTCTGTTATTGCTCTGTTTAGAGAAGAATGAGTGATATAAGATCGTATTAGGGCATACGTAAATGTTGCATGCAAACCAATATTGTTTTATCACAGAGACGATTGAACACTTAAATATTTTGAAAGATGGTTTAGAAACTTCGATTGACCTCATTTTCTGTAGTAAAAGTTGAAAGTATCGCGCTATCCATTTTTTATGAATTTATTATAACTCAGCTCATTCTTCTTGTTTTGCACCTTATGAGGTTTTTAGAAAATTTGCCGGGAGAGAAAATATCACATCGAATAAACTTGTCACTGCATTACCCTGTTGTGTGAACAAACTAATTAAAAGCCCTTCAAGGAGTATTCATTAGTGAGATAGGGTTTTTGGTGGAAAATAAATTTCTTGATTTTTTGCGGGTATCTTAAGTTGATATATTATATTACCGCTAACTGTTGGCTTGCGATACCTTGTTTAATTTCCCTCTTTGCAACGATGCCAAAGAATAATACACCACGAGAGAGAACGCTACATTTTCAACGGAACCAACTGTGGCTCTGCATTATGCGTGGAGAAATGTTTTTTGATCCGCAGTACCAACTGTGCACATGTATTTCTGCATTAACACATACATCAAAACTTGGACCTCAAAGCCCAAAGGGATAGCGTCTCCCTCTACTCCCCAGGCTTACATTCAAGAGCGGAAAAGTATGTGATTTCTAGTTAATGTGAGAGAAGATTTGGAGGGGCAGGAGGAGGGGCAGGGGGGGGGGGAGAGTTTCATTTAGCGTCGCTGTTTTGTTTCAATTCCATGAGACCCATCCCGAACAGAGTTACATCCCTTGCGGGGCTTGGGAACAGAATGGGAAGCGCATGTGTTTACAGAATTGACTCCCGGATACCAGTTGACCCCTTAAATCTAAGCGCTGACGCACTGGGTTTTTGTGCGAGCGAGGAAAAGGGTGGGTCAGAATAAAATAAAAGGCAAACAATCATGCGAAAGCCGTTGTTCGAATTGGGATCTTTTTACAGACCACGGGTCTCCAAACTGCGGCTAACAGGCCAGATGAGGCCCGCGAGCCGCTCTCATCCGGCCCTCGGAGAAAATTTACCCAAGGAAAACATTTCGATAATTTCCATTTATCCAACAAGGATTAGCTACCATTTATGTTATATCTGATTTTTTTTCAAGATCAAGTTAGAGACGCATTAAATTTTCCAATAGAGTACAAACATAGTAGCCTTAGGGAACTGTTGATGCTAAGTATCATTCACTGATACCACCCGGAGGTCGGTTATGATTTGTGAAGGTAGAGCTCGCCTGAATCTCATACATTCAAGGTAGGGGTTTAGTAGGCAGTACATTTCACTAGGCCACCTCGCATTTTGAGCATTTTCGAGTGGGTTGCCCAAAGGCTCAGGATACCGAACCTGAAACAGGCAATTGCTCCACTCACCAAGATACCGCTCTCCCCTTTAAGGGATATTAGATATGAAGCCAGAAATATATTACAGTTGGACTATATGAAAAATTTCATCCTTCCTACGTATCGGAGTGTGAACGTGTTGAGTATCTATCTTTGATCATATTATGACGGCAAGAAATAATATTAAATGAGTATAAAAAATAATTAATAACTTTCTTTTTCCGCACATGTTAACCACAAAACTATTTAGGTTTTCAAGAAATTGTCAATGCTAATTACAATGGTCGTATAAGAAATTAAACTGTTTAATTATACTATAATTTTTATCATGTAATGTAAATTGCAAAACGCTTAGAAAAACGCAATTAAACGATTTATGATATAACATATACGAGGGCTGTTTTTTTAGCCTCCGATGGGTCATGAAAAGAAGACGAAGTGGTTGATTAAATATTATTTCATTGCTAAATATTGAGCAAACTTGTGACTTTCCGACATAATCCTCTCGGAGATCGAGGAATTGGTCGTGCCTGTGGTTAAGCTTCACTATATCTTCTTCGTAGGGTGTTGCCGCCAGTGACTTCCAATGAATTTCGCCTATATCTTGAAGCTCGCCGTCCGTTTGAAAGCGTTTTCCTCCTAGCCACATCTTCATTTCAACGTAAAGATGGAAGTCAAACGGCACTACGTTGATATTGCACGGTGGGTGATCAAAAATGTCCAATTGAAATAGCTCAAGGAGCGGTTGGGCAGCATCAGCGCTGAGATGACGGGCTTTGTCATGGTGAAGAGTTCTCGGGATCGCCACCGGGTCAGGAACTCCATATCTGCCGACGTTTCGATGTCCGACTCGGTCATCGTCCTCAGGGCTGTGAATGTCGAGTGAGAATGCTCTGCCGATCCAATAGCTTTTGGGATCGACTCATCAAAGAGTCTATTGAAATTAGACCGGCCAAGAATTACATGAACAGAGATTCCGGATATGCGTTGAGCAACACTTGGAAACCTGTGCTCAAGACTATCGAAAAGGCTAGGCAAAACCATCACGCCAGCCAATCAGAGCATGCCGCTGACGACAGCCAATCAGCAGTTACTTAACCACCAGATTGACAGTATATGAGTAAGTCAAAAATTCTCACTCGACATTCACAGCCCTGAGGACGATGATCGAGTCGGACATCGAAACGTCGGCAGATATGGAGTTCCTGACCCGGTGGCGATCCCTAGAACTCTTCTTCAAGTCCATTCGCCGGGAAAGCACGAAATCGGGCTTTGTCATGGATTAGAACACTTCCAGAAGTCAGCATATCTCCTCTTTTGTTTTGAATGGGAATGGGTTGTAATGTTTCACGCTGTTTCACAGTCTAGCCATAGTGCATTATAAAAATTCTCCTTTATTGGTATAAAGGTGAAGACAAGTCAATGCTTAAGCCATTCGGCGAGTTTTCTAGCTATTGCTCCGCTGTGCACACTTTACTGGAAAATCAATTCAGGCAGTTAAGTTAATGAGGTTAAACTAACACAAAAGTAATAATTTACGGTCAAAAATTCCTTGAGCTTGTGATGCGAAGGACGTGCCTTTAGTGTAGCATTTAACCTTAGTGTACAGCCTGCTCCAAAAATGTTATTTGACCGTTAAATCGCTTAACAGGGCAGTAGTGCCTGAAAACACAAGCTTTAGACAAAGGTAATATCGGCACGCCACTGGGGACTCGCTAAGCAGTTGGGATCAAGAGGGAGTAAACAATAACATCTTGAATGACACGAACTTGGAGTTTATAACAGAAGTATTTCCAGCAAAGGCCGCGTGAAAGCAGAGGCACTGTTGTAGGAACTCGTACTTGGGATAGGCTCCGAAAGACGGGTTGTAAAGGGAAACACCAGCCTTTCCCTCCGCCCAGTTCACGAAATCAATTGAAATATTCTCAAGAATAACTGCATAACCGGAAGCGTGCACGGTGTACAGTATCTTTTATTTTTAATAAATGCTTATGATACTGTATGACACCTCTGAAAAATAAGGAGCTGGGGATAAAAAAAATAAGTATTTTTAAAGTGAGGGTTAACGCATTCATAGTTCGGATTATTACCGTATAATGAATATCCTCATGTTTTTTCATTCTTTCCAAAATGTTAACATTGCATGTGTCTAAGTTTAACAACAAATATTTGTTAACATTAGAGCTCGAAGATGCAGATCTCACTTCACAGGAGTTTATCATATTTACGTTTTCTCTCCAATACAAACCGTTTCATTAATCGTGTGCCATTTTTTTACAAATTTAAGGCACTCAATGTGGTATATTTGGTAAATATTTAGTCATTTTGATACATATATAAGAACAGATTTTATGATTTGTTTGTCGTAAACGAACTGAAGTTGTTGTCTCATAGCGTTAAAACAAACACTATATTTGATTCGCCTTATGAGAGTATAAGACGAAAATTCACGAAATCGAAGAAAAGGATCAATTTTTTGTGAAAATGTCATTACCTATGCATGTGAGCATGGTAAAAACAATGAAATCACCCACACAAGAAAAAATATGACCTTGAAACTTGTTAGGTCACGGGAGTGGTGGTCATCCAGGTTAAATGGATGGCATAAGAAAAACTTAGCTTAGATTCAAAGATTAGAAAGCTCTTACATTTTCTAGAGTATCCAGAAAAATGGTATGGTCCCGCATACCTGTATTGTCAACTTGTTGACCTTGGGGGGTCATGTGAAGGTCAAATGTCACTGAGGTGTGTTCCGCCTTAACTGGAAAACTTATGCATGCCTAACTATGGGGTTTAAAGGTTGACGCAGCCATTGAATAAGTTCACGGATCCCCTTCGTCAACCAACTTTCCTCCAAAAGGTAGACGTAGGTTGAAGGTCAACGAAATTTTAGGCGTACTTTCTGAACAACTAATGGGTCAAACCCTAGGTTTGGAAGGAAGAAATTTCAATGTTGATGCCATTATATCTCCATCGGTCCAATATGACTGAAGTATACTTCCGACCATGCAGGCAACTACATGTGGACAAATTGTTGATTTTTAGACAATGATAATGTACTTAGCTTCAAAGTTGGTGCTTAATTACCTTCCATAGTCATGATGCGGTCCTAGGTCGCTGGTATTCGAACCAAAAAACCAACAAGAGGACAACCAACGCTCCGCATAATGGGTATTTTTGGACGCTCAATTTTGAGGTAAGGTCCACCGTCCGGAATTTAACCTCCAAAGGTTTAAGAGGGAAAGAATTCATCGTGGATTGTATTAGGCCTTTAGGGATTTCAATGCTTCATGTCATTAATATCATGGCCTGCCTAGACCCTTCTTGAGCATCTAAATAGCCTAAACTGATCACAACAGGTCACAAGTGCAAGGCACGTATATCTAAAAACTACCTATGTATGTACGCAGAAATGGAAATAACCGAAAAAAAATACCCCTGTCTTACTACAGTCATTTGTAAATACAGCCACGCCGTCAAGCATAAAGCCGTTAAGGAACCTTGGTAGATTCTTGTAGGCAGGTAAGAAACCATATCTTATTAAGGTAGCCGTGCAAGTCATAGAAACGAGTCGTTTGGAGGGAAAAAATTATACAATTCAACTTACTATATAATATACGTATTAGCGAAGCAAGCACTCCCGGGCTATGACATGGAAAATCACAGGATCTCACTTATTTCCTGTTCATTCCAAGTTCACCATGAAAATTTTTTAGAAAGTAAAAATGGAAAACAATATTGATTTGGGTGAACCATCACAAACAAACGTGTTGAAACGAGCGGCAACTGAAGGCGGGGGGGATCGGGTTGGTGTGGTGGCTAGAGTGTTGGCTTACCACCCGGCGGGCTCGGGTTCAAATCCCGTCAGTGGCAGGGAATTTTCAGAGACTACCCGATCCCTGCTTGAATGTTGTGTGGAGGATATTTCAAGCGAAACACTCCGTCGCGTCGGTCGGATGGGACGTTAAGCCGTGGTCCCCATGGCGCCTTTCGTTAAGAGCAAGCTAATGCCGACACCGGGTTTCTCTCCAATCTTCATTAACTACTCTTTTTTCATGGCCCAAATGATCTTAGCTATTGTTCGCCTCCTTCAAACTGCCATACCAGAAGTAACACCAGGTCAGAAAGGTTAACGGAAGGATTCAGGAGTGGATCGTATTTCTTTTCGTCAATTCCCTCATGGCGCAAATGACCTCAACTGCCGGTCGCCTTCGCCAAATTCCGTATCTGAGGGCGGGTCCGGTCTCAGCACCAGCATGCGGACATTTTGGAAAACTATTAATAGGCGCGATTAATTACTTTAGTGGCAACATCAGTTTGCGGAATCCTTTATGGAGGATCTATGGGCACGAACATCTGAGGCACGCTCCGTAAGACAGAACATTCGGTTCAATTAATTTAGGTTAGAAAGGCTTCGGGAAGCATTCGAAAACAGGCCTTAATAGCAACATTTACGTTGGAACTTGCGCCGATAACCGTTTTCCAATCACGGTACCTACTTGTCAGGTGCCCACATCCTAATTTCAGTACCGCGTGTGGATGCAGTCAAAATCTAGACATCAAACGCTCCACGCGATGCATTCAATTTAAAGGTATCGATTCTTGGAATAGAATTGGGAAGCAATTTTCCTGCTGATTGAGGATTCCAGGAAATACTAAGCGCTCAATGTTCATCTGTAGTTCTAGAGCAGGATCGTGAGAGCCAATCAATAGATCACGCTGCAAATCGACTCTTCCTCATTGAATAACTGAAATAATTGTTTGCTAAAATTCCTTCGTTCAAACAAGAACACAAATGCTTTGAATACGACCTAACACAGTTAAATTCGTTGATGATTTCTCTGAAAGGCCTTTAGTATTGTTGCATTCCGAGAACGAGGGATTATTGAAGGCAGTGGTACAAAAAAATAGAAAGTAAATCATCTTCAAATTTCAACATTTTCGTCACAACGGAGGCATGCTTCCGAAGTAATAGAGACTAAGTACGTGACATTTTCAAAATATTTTCTGCCTAAAATTTCTAATTAATACTCTTCGAATCTCTGCATAAAGTTTTCTTATAATGCAATGTGCATTGAAGAATCAGTGAGCGCATAATTTAATGTTAAATTAACGATTTAAGGGATAGGCTAAATTAATAAAACATAAACATAGAATCAGAAAACGGTGCTTGGTGATAATAACATCACTAGGTACTCTGCATCAAGCATAATACTGCTGCGCTGTGAACGTGACCTGCACTTTTACGACGCGGATACTTGCTTTTTGAGCAAGTGAATTTGGACTCGGAAACAGTAGTATCTGAAACACCTTCGGTTGATGGCCTAAAATAGCATTTTGATAACGGAGTTAAAAACGTCCGGAATAATTTCGTGAATTCTATGTAGAAAAAGTTGATTGATTGGAAGAAGAATCTATCAGTTCACCACATAAAACCAATGAAATATTATCCAAAATACCCTTTAAAAAATCCGGTACATTTATTTGGGGAAACAATACTGATTCTACCTCAAGTTATTTTTTAGTTAAGCTATTCGATGGGTTAAAGTAGGCATATATGGAGCATTATCCGCATCTTTCCGGCCTGTATCTTTTCCTAAAATGGACTTGCATTTCAAATTTAATCTTTGCTTTGTCAGCGTCCGAGTCCCTTGCCGTTCCACTTCTTCCCATTCTTTTCTCAAGTTATCTATCCCAAGATTTTCTCGTATTTAATATTTCCTGTACTCACTTCTTAAATCTTTGCCAGTTATTTTGGATCCTTTTCTGCTTCATCAATCTTTCGTGCCTCATCTAACTGTAAAAAACTTAGCTCCACATTCTTCCCATATCATATTGGCGTTGATTAAAAAAAATAAACTCGCATGCTCGTAATCTTGTATCAAATGTTTTTGTTGTCGTTTATACATAAAGATTACTTATTATCATGTTATTTCACTTTAAATTGGCATAAATACTGTGTTAATAAACTTAGATAAATAACGAAATAAATCTTTTCTTTTTACACAAGAGTCCTCATCTCTCCATTCCCTATCTCCAACATTCATAAGTTTCCTTCTCGCGTACCATGTCTAACACTTCGTCTTTTCCATTCATCCCAGGTTTATACAAAAGGTAATATTTCGTATAAATTTGTATTCCAAGGACGGGGATGGCGAACGCTAATGCCTCGAGTGGCACGTGGAGCAATTATTTAGGCACGTGGGTACGAGAGGGTAATACGCAGAATTTTAGAGAGTTTAGATTGCAAGGTCAACATAGTGCCTAAGATTGATTTCCTTGAATCGCAGAAGAAGGAGTGAGAAATGCATGTATCGTAGGCCTATTTTAGTAGAAAATCTCCTTTGATCTGTATGTGTCATCGGGTGATAAGTATTTATAAGTATTTTTACACCGAGTCAGTATTTCGCTTTTATTCGTATTACAAACTACGCACCTTTTACCTCTTTTTATTCCATAAAAACCATACTTTTAAGGCTATATCTCACTTATTTTATATTTTTTGTCGACTGATATCTATCTATAACGGTTGTCATACAATTATTACGGGGGATAACGCTATCATTAATGCAGTAACGCTCTCGATTTGAGATTTCGAAAGAAATAATTGCACAAGCAATTCTGTTAAATTATTTTATGCATAACGCAATAAGGTGATAATAATGTCTATGCATCGCTGTACGTATATATTGCCATTTTCTCAAGTATTGTGCGCTCTACGGCACTTTATGGCTCCAGACTCGATATTCTTGTCCTAGGCGCTTGTTAATTGAGGTGGAATCCTCATCAGTAGCGAATACATTTTTAGTGATTCCCCTCCCGTGACAGGCATTTTTATAGCTTAGATAGTTAAAAGTCCTAGTTGTAATTTGAAATCTTCCAGGTATGTCAAATATCTTAGAAATGTTAACAAATTTCAGTCCAGTGAGCACATTGTCTTAGTAGAAGATTTTTAAATTACGAAATTATTATTTAAAATAAATTAAATTAAATTAAATCGTATGAACGGGTATAGAGAGTGAATTTTTGCTGGATCAAGTGTTTTCCTAAATAGAAGGAATACCTTGAATTTCATATACTAAAGAGGTGAAGGATTTGAAATAGAAGAACTAATAATAATAATAATATGTCTTTATCGGACAAGATTTGGACTAGAAAGTACCATCTTCCATCTAATAGCTAAGAACGTAGGTGTGAAAAGATAAGCTGATAGAGAAATTGAGTGGAGACCTGCGTCAAACCAATCTAAGGGTTGTTTACTAGTAATGATGAATAATTTACGCTGAGTAAAGGCGTATCTGCAAATTCGATAATCGCAAGACTACATACTATCGGAAATAAATACATTAGCAAAACCAGATTTCACACCCAAGCAGTGAAATTAAGAGCGATATTCAAAAAGCACTTGACGAAAGTAAAGTAAACTATAGCTATAAATAAAAAACCAAAATTTTAAATTATAAATTCTGCATATAGTTCTACGAATATATTATCATTTACATGGTTAAGAAAAAAAATGTTTATTGCAGGAAGCATTCTTACTATTACTTTCTGGTAGAAAAGCAGCGGCTAATGTCCTCACCTGTAAGAAGATATAAAAAAAGTAAATATTTTTGATTATGATCTATATGGTAGCTACTATTTAAAACTTAGTTAGACAAAATATTTTTACCCTTAAAGAATACATTCATATAAAACAAATAATATAAAGCTCTATTACTATAGTTAAACAACTTTCACGAAATTACAATAAACACTAGCCTGCATCCAAGAACTGGCCATTTTATGATACTGAAATACGCCATTGCATTATCCCCCTCTAACCCCTCAATGTCAATATATAAAATTATAAATTAGTTAATTACGATGCTTGTGGCAATAACTTTGGAGGGCTTTTCTCATTCAACTCCTGGAGAATGCTTGATCGGTGGGTCATGCGAGAATTGTCTTAAATGAGCTCGCATGATTGCAGTCTTCTTAGGCTAGAAATAAACTCTCAAATATTGGACTTTGACGTACAATGGCGGAGTGTGTAAATATAAGTACTGACCCTTTTGAATGAAACACAAATTCATCGAAACCTCAAAAAAAGCTCTAATGATTCTTTAAGTGCTCAATCCGGCCGACTTTTAAACAAATTAAATTTCCCTCCTGCGTATTGAAATCAGGACTGGCTGATAGTATTTTTCATTAAACGTAGGTAGAAAACCCTAAAACTAAACTCTTTTTAAATATTTTTTATCAATTAAGACATTAAACATAGATACCTTGTGTAGAATACATAGGTGCGAAATTAACGGAAACGTCGACGCACCCATATATCAAATTACTACTAATACTCTTCTCTTAGGTTAGTAGTCCAAACCGTCATTCGTAACAAACATCATCCGCTATTCGTAACAAATGAAAATGAAATAAATTCCGCACCATTAAAACAAGAAGGACCAGGGCCAGGGCTACCTATAATCCGTCATTTTGACGCGTAGTAATTATTCCAAATATTTCTTAATCTAAAATAAAATTAATCGATACATTTGTCATGAATAATCCGTTTTCTTTATGTATCAATAAAACTGAGTACATTTTTACAAAAATTTTACGATAAGAATTTAAAATGAAGAGTGTTCATGTCACACCCACTTTCTCTGCCCTGGATTACCACACGCTACTCGGTATGGCAGATATTCTGCTTATTCCCACTCAAAACGTAATTAGGAATGCTGAATGCATAAATACGCTAACTACAGCATCAAAATGGTTCGACGAAATAAGTATCTTGATTTCCTGAATAAAACACATGTTACAGTTGCAAATAAAATGGGAACGCTTAACCCGTTATTTTGATAGGTGTTAGTCTTTTGAGGTAGATAGGAGTCATTACTCCATTTATATGTGAAATAAATTTAACTATTTTTTAACAGAATACGTGCCAAAAAAATAAATTAAGGCAGAAAAAATTAAGGCAAAAGAAAAATACTCTAGACAATAAGAATAAGTAGAGATAGCTCGTCAAAATTACGGGTCTGGTCCTTCTTGTGAAAAAATATATTGATAACTTCATCTATTCAGAAAAAAACTTCCAGTTGGAATAAGTTCGCATAAGCATGAACAAAAACATGAAAACTATGGTAAAATTCTCAATACAGGCCAACGATAAAGTTGTGCAGCTGGGCACATACGGCACATGACGACAATCCAACCAAAACCTTGCGCAGCCATTACACATTTATGTATTAATAAGTACCAACACATGGCCATTCCGAGTTTGCTACTTCAATGCGTACCGCGTGACACCTGGATGCAAGGAATGGGATAAACTCCACCAAATCTTCTCCCCCAAGGGAGAGATTTTTATTATTGCCGGAAAAAGAAAACGACATGTTGAGGTAGTCTACATCCGCCATGCTCCATGGTCTGATCTGAAATCGCATACAAGGGAATGCGAGGGGAGATTTCTCACCAAAAATCTTTCTATTCCCACCCCCAAATCCTAGAAAAAATAGAGAAATAAAAGGATCTAAATCCTCCCGGAAAAACTGCTCGGGAGAGAACACCCCCCACCAAACACCTTATTATTTCCCTACCAACCCACCGCAACGCTTTCAATTCTGCCTTTCGGAAAAGCGCCCAAAATACGCCGTTCCGACACCCTCTGCCACCCGCCTCTTCGGGAATTTCGTACTTGGCGCAGGTGCCTCCTATTGCCACCCTCTTCCAATCATCCCCCTCTCTAAACAACCCCCTCTTTGAAGAAAAAAACAACCAATCGCACCCACCCATTCCGGCCTTGCCGTATTCCCAACCCCCTAAAACATTCTCCCTTCCCCATAGACCTACCCCTTACCTCCCCCACGCTACATTATTCAGGAAAAGCTTAAACACCCACGCTCGTGGCAGTGGGCAGAATCGCAAAGGGCTCCCTCTAGCATACGGTCCCATTGAGCGGTATAACGCTGCCGGCAGCCTAGCAACCGAGGAAGAGATGTTGTGCGTATAAATACGAGCGGGCTCACTTGCACATAAAAACGTTCAGTGGAATATAAAAAGTTCTCCTCCACTCTTTCCACGAGAAACTTCTTTTTTCCCTATACCTCCCTCCTCTGCTAGCATCCTGCCGTGTCCTGGTAGAGGCTTTTATCCCTTAGTACCACTCTTTTCCCGTTCCTCGGGATTACCGGCCGTTACTCGGCAGAGAAGAATGCACAGGAGAGGTGCCCGCTAGAGGGTGGTGAAGCAGTTGACTAGAAAAATTGGGAGTCCGAGTGTTTGGAGTAGTGCTAGATTATGCCCAAGAACTTGAAGAAATCGAGGCACGACCGTTAATATCACCCTACTCTCCTCGTGAATTATAGGACGAGCGGGCTTACCCCGCTCTTTTCAATGCAGGTCCACAGAGGGATAGGCGCGTTTCTAATTTTAAAATGTAGAAAAAAAGGCAGGGGCTTATGCACAAATTTAATTGAAATGTTCATGTACAAATTGAGGTCAGAGGACCTCTTTAAACACAACATTGGAAGTAATTACACTATCCTCTGTTAAACGCACATGGTGACTCATACTTACGTATCAACAGGAGACTTGAATGTGGAATCAATATTTTGATAAAAGTTATTTAAAGAATGCGAGATATTGTTGCAAATGAACAGTTTGTCGTAAACGTATCAGTTTGTGCGCCTTTATTGTCAGGAATATTTAACGTTTTTTTATTATTTAAAAACCAATTTTAGGAAACAATAGCAATATTTAGGAAGTACATATGCCGTCGCATGTTCTCTGATAAATGCATTTTGTTACCTCATTTGTAGAGCTTGGTTGCGTATAAGTTGAGAAAAAGGTATCTATACAGTAGAAAGAATATAGAAGATGGAACCATCTACTACGTAATATGAATCCTCATAGTGTCGCTGGCCGATATGTCGGATTTTGTTTCTCTACCGAAAGGTGCCACGTACCGATATATCGGCTTATAGATAGGTACCGGTTCAAAGAATAAATTATGCAGTAAATAAATCCTTAAATAAATCAAGGTTATTGTGTAGTTAAAATTAAATATTATTAGATTAAAATTAATAAGGCATGTTGATAAACCAAAAAATATAATAAAAAATAATTTTATCTCTAAGTTAATATATTTTATTTAAATACCCTCGGCATTTATTGCCGGTGCAAATTCAAGTAGGTGGCGTTAAAGCCTGGGAGGTTTAAACTAGGAGGAGGGTTAAACCATGACGGAGTCACCCGCCGGTTCATCAAATTTTATTAACAATCTAGATGCTCGGTGTCTCTAATTATGGCTAATGAAATTTCACAGCTGTTTCAAAACACTGCATGTAATAAATAATTTTGCTCGCACTCACGCGCACGGGTGTAAATGTCACATAAAGTATGAAATTTTCCGTGAATAAATCATTCTGCTTAGCCGGTATTCAAACTCGGATTTCCTGATAGCCGATCTGATATGCTACGACCTACACCAATTCGCTTTCTCCCCCCAAGGTGAATTTCAAGCCTGAGTTTAGAAAGTTCTCTGCACCAAAGCTAAGCCAAGTGATTTTTATGGAGAATATCATCCCTGGCATAAAAAGTTGTATAGTAAGATTTCAATTCCCCTTTGATTTGTTGTAGAATTTCATTTTACCATGGCTGGGGATTATCTATTTTTTCGCCTTTCTATTATCAGCAGATAACTGCTCACAAACTTTGACAGAGAATTTTTCATATCGCCAAATGCTAGTCACAAAGCTGCTTCTAACTACAATACTTCCTTGTTTTAACTTCAGCTCCATTGAGTTTTTGGTGCCACGCATTTCCGGAATTCATGAAAAATATTTTTTTTTCATTCAAGTTTTTTCAAACAGTAATCAGTACTTTTAACGAGCTTGCACTGGTCTTTTGCCACTTGCACATTATTTAAAGGAAATAATACTTTTACTGGAGATAAAAGAAAGCTAAAAAGCAGTTAATTTGGGAAACTTAGAAAAATAAGTTATTCTACCTATTTCAAGGCTTGGTTCATGCATAACTTATGGGGCATGTTTTCCAGTTGCGATAAGTAAAAGAAATATTTTTTTAATGGAAAGAGAAAAATCTTAAAGTTAATGTTTAATAATGAGTCTGATTTATTTAAAAAAAACCAAAACAATGCTCCTTTCAAGACTTAGGATTTGAGCTGGACGTAGGTTAGCTAGTATGCCTACTGTTTCAATAAATTATCTGGGTAGCACACGTTTCCTGAAATATTACTCTGAGATAATGCATGATAAGTCAACTTTCCTCCCAGAAAATTCTTTTTTCTGAGCTTAGGCTTATTCTGTTTGGGAATTCCACGTGCTGTCTTAATAATTGTATCTCAAGGGACGAAGAAACACGACGATAATACGCGTGGGGAGGAGAGGTACATAGTGAGATTATGATTTCAAAATCGGTTTCTAGGAGACCGGAAATTAATCAATAAAAATCACCAGCCAAGTAAATAATTATATAGTTTGAAGAATCACTCCCACTTTTTACAAGGAAACAATTTTACATTTTCCTATGCTAAAAATTATGCGGTACTTAATCCACATTATCCTCTCTCCAATGATTCCCAAGGAAACTGTGGTGGTACTGTTATCACCAAGCTGATTTTTTTTGCGTCTCGCTTGTAAAAAGCCGTGGTTAAGGTGGCTCATCATGGGTTCAGTATCTTTTAGTTACTGATAATATTTAGGTAAGACGCAATAAAGTTACCTAGTTATATGCATGCCTTCTAATTGGGATTTTATATGCGTAAACAGCCTACCCGGTTCCAAGTGGCCACAGAATGCGTTGAAGAAAAATGGTCACAAAAGTTGAAAAACACTAAATATATTTGATTCCGAAATTATTATCAATCTATAACTGGTAAGAATATCTGGTAACACATGTAACAGTTCCATTACGTGCATCAAAGCCACTTCCAAATGAGTAGATATAGTAAAACGGGTTGAAGACTTGCGGGTTGAGGGACAGCTACGGCTACTTTTCAGGCTCGAACCCTGCAGAACGTAGCTTCTGGCTTTGAATAAAGTAGTTTCCAAATAGCATTTAAAGGAAGTATTTTGTGGAATTTATGGCAGGAGTGGTCGTTAACAAATATTCCATTTTCTGAAGGGAAACATGACCGCTAGCCATGAACCGGAGGTGACTGCTGTACAAGGTGAAATTTTCATTGTTTAATGGGTCACTATTTGAGGTGGATGGTTTGGCTAGTCACGCTATACCAAGAGTTCACTTCTTTAATTCAGCAAAATTTTTAAAAACACCTTGAATATTATACTTTAAAATTGGGCTTAACGGAGCCAGTGGCTATTTCTCCAGTAGTTAATTGGATAACTTTTCCAGCATGATTACAGCGCATACGAGATTTGAAAGAAAGTAATTAAGAAAAAATTATTCCTCAATCCATTTCCATGCTACGAAGGAGATAATGTATTTTGGCTGAGCTTATAGAAGACTTCAGTATGATAAAGGATATGTTTTCAATATTGAATAATCAAAGGACAAAGGGAAAGATGGAGGAGAAAAAGAAGCAAATGATAATAACAATGAAAGAAGATATACAGAGGAAAAAAGGTGGAGAAAAACGAAATTATAAGCAATGTTAATCAGTTAGTGTATATTCACTCATATCTTTGCACAAATACGTAAAACTAGTAAAAAAAACTTGCTCATTATGTTACCGATAGATTTACCAGAAAGAGAAACATTCATGGAGTTTCAACCCTTAACTACCTAATAAATATTCATACCACCCGGTAAAGAACCTCACACCTCAAAACATCTATCACAGTAGTAGCCGCTAGAATACAGACTTTATGACCTTATGTTATTCAACAACATCACTCAAAAGGAAATTAATCAGCCTTATCCATAAATGGATAGGTAATTCCCTGTGCAATTACTTTTGCTGTAATAATTAAAAACAAAATTTTGTAGTTATGTATTTTGTACTTGATCCCCATTTCATGAGTAAGGGAAGCAAGTTTCGCACGAAGGAAATGGCGTATAAAACACTGGTTAGGCCTATCCTAGAGTATGCCTCAATGGTGTGGGATCCCTATGAGGTGGGACATAGAAAGGCCTTGGAGAGAGTTCAAAGAAAAGCGGCTCGATACGTTTTGGGTAGGCATCGGAGGATAGAGAGCGTATCAGGCATGTTAAAAATACTGGGGTGGGAATCTTTGGAAAGTAGGAGAAAAAGAAACCGACTCTGCGGTATGTATAAAATATACAAAGGGGATAAAGCATGGAGGGAATTGAGCAATGAAGTGGGAAAACCTAATTTCATTGGTAAGAACGATCATCAGGTCAAAATCAAATGCCGGGCGCAGAGGACCAATGTCAAAAAATTTTCATACCTGAATAAAACAATTGAAGATTGGAACAGATTGCCTGCAGAGTTATTTGAGCCCTTTCCTAATAATGTAAAAATATTTAAGAAAAAGCTGAAAAAGTATTTAACTTTTTAGAAATTTTAATTAAATTTTAAAATTTGTACAACTGTCTAGTTGATATGTGACTTTGTGGGGATGTTGTGTTTTTCTTTTTTGTATATACATGTTACCACCTGGCCAGTTGCCAAATTGTAACTTATGCAATAATAATAATATCGGTGCGAAGGCTTCCACGATGCGCTGGTAATGTAGGCTGCATATTCCGGGTTTCACCGCGTCGTAGTTGTGTTGGAGACAACAGTTTCTCCTGCAATCCAGCAGGCGTCTCCAGGTCGAAGTGACCAGATCTCCTCCGTTCAAAGCGTTTGTAGATTCACCAATGATTTCCTTTTTTTATTTTTTTATCATGCCAAGTGTGCATTGCAACTTTTGACTGGAATTTTATCCCTAACTACTTTTATTGATTACTTTAAATCATATTACTTTTCTTATAATTTCTCATGGTCTAGGAAACCCCTCGGTAATAAAGTCTATGAAATGAAATGAAAATTGATGGAGAGAATATATCGAAGAAGATATAAGTATTTATTTCAACCTTAGGATGGTGACAACGTATTTCTGCTGAGCTTGGAGGATATTTCAACCTAGTACCCAAGTGTGGAAAGCCATTGAATGTGAGAGACATGTCGAAAAATAGGAAACAGGAAAAGAACCAGAAAAGGAGAAGATTAAGACGAAAAGAACGGAAGAAGGAGACGCGATGGGTTTGAGGAAAAAATTGAAAATACGACGCCTCCATATGGGGTCGAGGATGTGTCGGTTGGAGCGAGAGAAACTCAAGGGATGGCACACGCGGGTAGGAGGAGGTAAGGATTTGAACCTAGAGTGGAAGAAGATCGCGGGGAAATATCGGGAGGAGAGAGGGGGTTGAAGAAGATTTTGGGATGGGAAATGTGGAGGGAGGGGACTGACTTCCTTGTGGTCCGGAGAATAGAACTTCCGAATTCTCCAAAAAATCCCACCCCAAAAATGAGGGTAGGCACTGTCGGAGTTCCTGGGAGAGGCGGGCCTTCATATTCCATTCCCCCATCTCACATCAATGATTCCCATTCACAACCTCCCATGGGAATCGCCCGCGCCAAGGCGCACCTCGGCTTCCAGAGACTTCTTGGCTCGGGCGACAGTAGTCATCTTTTTTTACTTGCGCCGATTTACCCTCTCCAAATACAGTTCGCGCGTCTTCGCTCCTGAGTTTCGCAGGCCGTTTCTACGACCCGTTCCTTCATCGTCTTCAACAACGCATTCGGGCCCAAAGAGGACTGTGATAGCCCTAGTACTTTTATGATTCATTCGGATTTTGGCGCAACTTGATTCAACATTGCGTAATGTGGTTTGACTAAGAGCTACTATGATTGAAGACCTTGCTCCAAACTCAAACTTAACGCAGTTCTATTTAATCTCCATCTAAATTCAAATTTGACATGAAAGTACCATTTTGATTTTCGGATTTAAACCGAGCTCTCCCGATTGTCCCTCGGGTATGTTATCAATTACACTACTGAGTCTGGTAACATAGTTGTATTGATGCTGGATCGTGAGATTCAGGATCAAATTCCGAATGAGCCAAATGATTTTTCTGGACAAGTTTTCAGCATCGATGTAAAAATGCACCTGTTCTTGTGCCTACGAAAAAATTCACTTCTTTAATGCAATGTATTTCCTTTTACATTTCAAATTACTCGCTAATATTACGCATTAACTTAGTTATTTCTGAAAGAATAGCTTAATCCTTATCGGCATTAGCCAGAGTCATTAAGAGTTATTTGCATGAATCCTCAACAAAAATTCTGAGGTAAAATGCTTAAATTGGAGATGCATATAAATATTTGAAAAGGGCTTTATATATGCTTTTAACATTTAAAGCGATGCCGTATGTTTTACGCGAGAAACCTATCATGTAGTCAGACTGCAATATAATGTGAAATGAATTTTATAAGGCAATACTAGCAACTTGACTCAACCTAGCTTAACTGTGCGTTTCACGCATTAGTTCGGCACTTCTTCTGGTTTATTATACAATGAAGATCTTCCATTAGTTCAAGTGGAACCGTTTATGCAGCCGTTTTCACAGCAAAGATTTATCTAAGGCTCTCCAGAGGTTGGCAGAGTAGGTAATTATAAATTGAAACGTTTCTTATAGAAAAGCCACCAGAGAAATAAGACCCGCGACAAGTTATTACGCAGTAGGGCCGAGAAATGCTAAAGATTTGGAGGTGAGTCTCAGTAATTATTGCAGTAAAAGAACTTTTTTTAAGGAGTTTCTCGATACACTAATTTAAAAGAAAGCACAAAAATAATAGGAACGCATTGGTAAAGGTATTCACTTTTTTAAGGACAATGAAGGAGTACGATAAAATTGAGGCAGTATTCAAAACAAATCCAATGTAACCCTTAAATTTCATTCGAAAATTTTCTTAATAATACATATAAGTCTCAGGTCACTTCTAACCTGAAGACGCCAGCAGGATAAGTAGAGAAAATGTTGTCACCTATGGACAACTCAACGCGGAGGAACGCCCGAAATCCGTGACTCATATAGAGAAACGCCGCGGAAACCTCAGATCTAACTTAATGACACGTAGTCTGTTATACATTAACTGGTTGTTCTAACTACCTTTATTGCTGGCTTATTGAAGTAAGCTAAGGAATAACATACAGATTTAAATGTAAATAACTGCAGTCAAGCTATGTCCATCAGAATGAATGCATACTGCAACAGCAACATTCTTCTTTCCATGAACTACCACGTTATCTGAAAGCCATGCCCGCAGCCCAAAACCATTTTTTAAGGTGAAAAAGTTACTCCATTAATAAAATAAACGTCGTCAACCGTTATGAATCCTAATTTCTCGTCCTTACAGAATTTTCTCATTATTCTTCTTTTTTTCTAATCCATCATTTATGATCATCGTTTGACCTGTATTTATTTGAGGTAAATACTTTACATTTTCCTAACATTGCATGGAGATCGTATTTAAATTACTAATCGATGGAATGATTTGGCCATCTATATGAGAGTACTTCTGCTGTTTTCTAGGGGTGGATGAAGCGATGTGCGCTTGGTGGGAACTCACAACATCTATGTAAATTTGTATTTATTCTTTTTTAATTTCGTGTGCTTCGTTATAACTATGAGGATTGCATGCTAGGATTCTGTTGCATGCCGGTGATTGGTCACCCTCTACCACCTTAGAGGTGGCTCGCACGGTGTTTTGTAGAATTAGAACTGAAAAATCTGCTGCGGTCACTTGATACTCGCGTCTTACTACAGGTGGAGCTACGCTTAACTCCCCTTCACACACTTTCCAATGGAGTTGTTATTATTATTCGCAATTAGCTTTACCGGTGGCAACGAAAAGCATTTTGATGAAATCGGTAATTAATGTAAACGATTTTAACGCTTCAATTGAAAATTCCCATCTCTAAGCAAGTATAATTTATAACATACATTTTTTTATTGGTTACACTCATATGCAAATAAAATTTTCATCCATGGCGTAAAGATTTCTCGTGTTTTGCACCGGGTTAGGTCCTCCATGTCTCCTCCCAAAGTTTCGATGAGCAACTCGCCTTTCGCCTTCAAGGATTCAAGAATCTAATCATATTCCCATCAATTTTCATATATTATAACATCACGTTCTATTTATAACACTTTCGTGTGTGTAACTACTTGTAACCTGCGCTCCTTTAATAGATGTACTAATATGATCCACAGAAAATTTTTTCCAGATAACCTAAAGCTATTAGCAGGGCATTCCATCTTATCCCTAATGACTTCCAAGATTAACATCGTGAACTTCGTTACTTGGCAGTGAACACAGAAGAGATTGTTGCCAGCAAGAGATATTTTTTCAAGTGAAAGGGTCACTAATGGAATCGATTAACCATTCATGCAGGCCTTGAGCGGGAAGCACAAAATTCTCATTTCCAGGGATAATTACTTAACGGCAATGACCGGATGCACGGGGAGAGGTGGATGGCTACTCAGAGGGAAAAATACGAGGCATAAAATATTACACCACTTTAAACTATCATTTGGGAAAAAATTAATAGGCGAGTAGCCAAAAGACTTGAGATAGTTTCTTGTTTTTCAAGCAAGGGGTTGTTTCTGTTCAAGCACATTTCGTGCACAGTTGGATGCACCTCCTTTAATTTTCTCGGATTCTCGATTTCAACCTCTTATGCTTTCCTATAAGGAGTAGAAACAACATGCTAAAATCAGGTTGGTTGTAAATAATTCAGAGGTTACTCAAGATTACTAAACTACTTACAATGCAACCTATAAATGCTGCTACTATAGCAACCGATTTTGTCATATAGGCCAAGTTACATAAATTGTATGACTAATATGAATAGTTTGATCCATTTTTATCTACATTTCACTCCATGTTTTATGATAGATATCACTATGGTAGAAACGATCAAGAGGATAATACGAGGAAAAAAGATATGCCGCATAGTATACTTAATGTTCAGTATCCTAGTTGAAAACGGTGTATGCACTCAATGCAAGATCAATCTTCCTAAGAATGAAACGTCTGAGGTCTTGAATGGATATCGGGAAGGCCTAGAGAAAACAGTAATGAATGCCCATTTCGTGAGTTTGAGTTCAAATTCAAATTCAGAATAATCGGAGAAGATTCCGCGGAGGGATGCATGCTGCATGATCTTCAAAGGTATAGGCAGGACAGTCTAATTACAAAAATCCGTCCTTGTAATAGGCCAAAAAGGTGTCATCTATCGGACAACCTCCTGTAGCAGCAGAATAACGTTAATATCAAGTTTCTCTACAATTTTATTTTCATCTCCTACTATGTATTGAAAATTACCCCACAGATGTTGGTCGTTTCCCCAAAGCGCCATGCCATTATAGATCTCATGTTTCACCACAATACAATTAGGTCAGAGCTTCTATCGTACCTTACAGTGAAGGTATTAAAAGATTCCTTGCATCTAAATCTCAGCTATCCCCATATGGTCGACGGTAAGGAAAGTAAATACACAGTCTGTATAAATAAGAACATAATTTTGAATTGGGATCCGACCAATTATATGTCATAATTATACATTGAACGTAACAAAATAAAAAAAGCAGACAGTAAAAAGACAGATTCGTCTGGAGTTGCATATCAATCTACCGCAGCAGTAGAAAATACGTATAGTTTCGATCATAAGAAATGGAATTATTTCATGCATTATAGTTATGTTGTCCAAACTGTACGTGTTTCATCGCATGATGTTGACTATTTACTATCGCCATTGAACACCCCGTAAATTTCTTAGATCAATAAATCTACCCAATCGAAAGCTGATACCGAAACAATTGAATAAACTCTTTTCTCATACGCAATAGTACAAATGCATTTTATTTAGCCTCATCAGAAGAGCAATGCTTCTAAGGAAAATCGAAAACGGGCTTTTCAAAGTTAACAATTCATGCCGGGAATTCCATCTACAGAACTATGGGTCGAAATGGGGAAAAATAAGGAAGTTACAGGATAACGTTGAGAGGGATACACATTTATACGTATCCATTCCTTGAGTCGGGCTTGCCACTTGGGATTGGAAAGGTATAAGCATCATGGGCGGAAGGAGGCTTTGGTAAAAAGGGATCAGAGCTATAGGGATACATGGTCGACTGCCACTCGTAGGATTTCCGAGCTGAAGGAGAGAGGATACCCCGCTTGCAGGTTTGAAATAGGGAGGGGGTTGGGCGGGAAAGTTTCAGGTGAGGCTCAGCAGGTTGGCATTCCCGTGTTGGAGTGACAGTATAAGAGGAAGGGTGGAAGAAGGTAAGTTGGGGAGATGAGGGGGAATTTGAGACGAGATATGGGATAAGAACCTTGAGATTGGGAAGAGGATGGAATAGCATGGAAAGGAAGGTGGGGAGAGGGAAGAGAAAATGCATGAGGAACGAGGAGATGGAGAATCCGAAAGGAGGGCGGAGAAACAGATGACGACGGAGATTAAGGAAGGCGGTGCGGTTGTTGGTCCTCTGACTGAAGAGGTTCCTAAAGAGGACCTTGTAGAGAGCACTCGGGAAGTATCTGGAAATTATTTCAATTAGGATCCATTGCAATCACACGACTCAAAACAATCCTAAACCTACTTCATTCCAACTACTCGAATTCATTATTCATCAACAGGATGCTATATACTTATTTTTTATCTCGATGATTACCCACCAATCTATAAATCGAAATAAGGAGATAACACATTTTGCAAAGCAATTAATAAGGTAATTTCAAATTAAACTATATTTTAACAAATCGAGAAAAATTAATCGCCATTTCAGATTAATGAACTTATGTAGTCTTGGTTTTCCTTGTCTTAATCGAATTTGCAGACTGTAGAAAAGTGTCTGTCTTACTACAATAAATGGTGATTTTTTCCTGATCCCGCTCGCCTATGAGGATGTGCTCAAATATAAACATAATTACCTTTTTTAACCCTTGGGCTGCAGGAGTTCACGATTTAGCTGCCAGCCAGTGCAGAAGAGACCCTCTGTGCAGGAGGCGCCCCCTGATAAATGAACCGTGCCATGGTAGAATCAAGCCCCTTAGCCATCCTCATGGAGATGGAAAGTGCCCAAGTGCAAGATATCCGAGTAGTAATAGAAATTCTGGGTAAATGCCGCAGTCAGTGCGCAAAGCGTATGAAAACGTTCGCGCACTCTAAGGGTGAAACGCCTTCATTGAATCGCAACCAAGGAATGAGGTAAAATAAACACATGACGAAGATGGCTGGGGCAGATCTTGCGCTTGTATGTCCCCTGGCTCTCGTGCTAGAAGAGGATCTCGTAGAGCACTTAAGGTAGTACTCTTCATTCTCAAGTTTAATGGGCGCCTTAAACTCAGTTGTATTTGAAAATTTTTAGTAGTTTCGTTTTACCATATCCGCGCTAAAAACGAGATAAATGAAAGTGCACTACGCATATGAATAACTAGGTAAGTCGCACAAGCATGCAACCATTAAATCAGCGAAATGATCATGCTGCGTGCTAATTTTATTGGTTCCTGGAACATGAATATCACGGCGATTTTCTGCGGTTGTCCTGCACGTAATATACGAATGCGCGCCATGAATTAAATTCTGGAGGCATTTGGAGAACATCAAAAGTTTGACCTAAGCTTAATGTATAAGTTCATGATTGCATGAACTATAATTAAGGAAAAATGCTATCTCAATATGCTTTCAATGAGATTTTTTCACCGACTCAAGGGTCAAAATGCATAGCTTGGAACTTACTACACGTTCTTTGAATTTCCTTTTTAAGAAAATTATGCTTTAATTAATGGTCTTCACTAATGCTATGAATAAACTTAAGGCCATAATCACTCAAATCAACCAGGTCTTTCATGATTAATAAAACGATTTCTAAGTGTGTACGACTTTACCTTTTTATTCGAAAATATGACTGAAGTATTCCCGAGTTCACAATCACATGAGAAATGAAAGACTCCATAATTACTTACAGTTACTTGTTACTTGTTACAGTTACATAATTACTTGTTAGTCTCGATAATGGTTACGATTCGGAACCAAAAACGTGGGCTGACCTTGAATATCTTACTCATAAGCGATGGTGAGTGGGTTTCAATGTACGTATCAGCCATTTGATCAGACTGAATTTCAAATTTCATCAGGCAGCTCAAATAAACTCCGCTAGTTCTGACTTTCTCTTAATTTTCCCGAATTTATTTACCAAAGGACTTTCCCACCCCTACGATCGTATGAACACGAGGAAAATTCAGCCTTCCACACTTCGGACATGTAATACGCACACCGGAAAAGAAAAAATGGCCAGAAGGGAATTGAAATAACATTGCCAGAGAATACGGAATGAAGAGTTTTTATGGCACTTGGCTTACCAAAGCTAATTTAAGCCTTACTGCAGATTTTAAAGATAGTAAAAATGGGCAGTGAGGGGTGCATTTAAAGCTGTATTCCTCCTCCCACGGGTAACTTTTTATTGGCCACAATGAACATTACCTATTTTTTCTCCGATTCGAATTAGGCTATCATTTCGCAAAATATTTATATGTGGACTTGATGATCTTTATTATTTAGAAAGCATAAGTCTCATCGGCACTGAGACAACTATTATGGCCTTAAATAGCAGTAAAAGTAGAATGTAGGATAAATAATCACATAGAATGATACCAATTATTTATATTCCACGTTTATTTCAGGTATGGCATGCAATAAAAAGCTCGTCAAGTTGCCATTGGAAAATGATTGGGCTTGTCGGTCTTGCTAGCGCTCCAACTTGAAAAATCAATCCTAAAGAATTAGATCTCCTTTGAAATATTTTCTGTCGATGAGTGAAGTACATTAAAGTGAGCTATGCCTGATCTGGAGACTATAATTTTACTTTACAATATTTGCACCCTTGAGAATACATCGGCTGTCATTACACATTCTTTCTGAACCTTATCAAATTAGAGATCAAAATACGGTTTTTGACATAGAAATTCGTTGTCTTTACAGCTATTCGCAAGAGTTAATAAGAAATTTTGCACTTGACTATGTCACATACTACTATGGTATTTATTAATAAAAGCACAACATTTCTTTTGCAGAAAGTCCGAGTAAATCTTGTATGACATTCTTGGTAATGTAAGGACTGAAAATTATTCAATTTAAAAACTTACGGACCCTTTTATTGGAGGAGTGGGTAGCGAAAGCTTCTCCCGAATCTTGGTTTCAAAGACATGAATGACATATTTACAGACAATAATTGTACTTTTAGACAAGAGGCTGATATACGTCACTGTACCGCACCACAGCGACTTGTGTTAATAATGCTTTTGAGTATTTAAAATATTAAGAGAGAGAAGAGGAACATATCATCAGGAAAAGAAAATTCAGGGAACTGTATGATCTTTGAAATTGGATACAGTCTAGAGGTCTCCGCAAAGCATGTTATACCAACACAGTTTATTTCATGAATGCATTTAACAGAATATTCCACTTCTTTCACATTTTAAATATTCTGCCTCAAAGACATTTTAAAAGATAGAAAACTAAACCAGTTTTTACAAAATAAGTGTACAATTTGGCATAAAATAACCAAAGTAGGAGAATTAGTTCAATATACGATAGCTAGGCCAATATGGCAGGTTATTTCAGGGAAGCAATTGATTAGTTCGTCGACAAATAATATGCAGTAAAATAATGCCGGTTAAATTGGAAAAGAGATATGATGTTAAAAAAATGAAATATGAGCTCAATTAACGTGTTATTCTGCTTAAAAATTGTAAGTACAGCAACATTCTAACTCAGATATTTTTTCTTCTTCAATATCAGCCTAATATATCCTAGCACGGCTTAGAAATTAAACCAATGGTTTTCTTCCAGATTTATCTGAATAATTTCAATTTTAAATTACATTTAAAAGAAAAGAGAGTCATTTTTAAAATAAAATTCTATGGATGAAACTTATGGGACTCATTGCAGGTGATTATCTGTGGTATTAAAATTGATAACAACTTAATCCACTTTATGTAAGGCTGTGCCTGAAGCGCTCTTATAATGGGAAGGCTGCACTTCTGTCATCTAACGCACTTTACGTGACTATAAATAAATATAATCCCTTAACGCCTTCTCACATTTTCAACCATTGCGTAAAAGTAAAGCACATTTATGAAACGTCTCCCGGGGGCTCACTATGAAAGCCGCCAAAGGGCCTATTACTCCACATTTTGGATTTGCCTTCAAAACACTCAGGTCCATGACCCTATTACCAAACCGAATGAATACATTCCACCAAATAAACTCTAATACCCCTTTAAAGCACGATACAAGGATTTTAATTATGCTTACCTGCCCACATGGCCTGCTCTCAAAAAGCAATTTATGTTCGCGTTAAATGAAAATGAGTTTCAATCATAACTTTGAACATTCCTTCCATAAGGAGGTAATGAACTTTCGGAAGGTAGGGGTACGTCCCCAGGAGGCTTACAATGAGGAAAGAGGGGTACATTACGCGGATATTTGTTGATATGAAAATATACTTGAATTATGTTGCGAAGGATTTCTAATCCGCAGTCTCAAAAGGCGACATGCATATTTTTTTCAACAGCCAAAGAGATGCCTACGGCAAAAAAATGTAAAAATCCAATCTAACGGAACAGGAAGCTATATAGAACAAAAATAAATAAAATTAAGTAATTTTAAATGTAATTTACTGTGACTATAAGTCACAATTTTTGGAGTAAAAACAATTGTGCTTTAGAGTGATAATATGGCGTTAAATAGGTATAAGTTTGCCGAGGTTGAAAACAGATTAATAGATGTATTTGAGATGAATGAGAGTAGGGGTTTAATAGCGGTATAGCTATCAACATATTATGATATAAATTAATTATTAGATACTAAAATGAAAGCAGTAAAATCATACGGTTTACGTAACGTTGTAGTTTCAAAGCCAAATATTGTAAAACACAATAAAGAAACCAAATGAATAAGCTAGTCAACCAAATGTAAAAAATCGGTTCTGCTCCACACAAAATATCTAACGAAATTATTAGACCCCGTATTTTTCAAGAAGGCTACTTTATACTGGTGATATTTAGGATATTTTTCACGCATTCATTTGTTGAATTAGTAAATTTCCTAGTCCAAATGGTCAACAAATAATCAACTGCTTATGGAAACCTCTGTTTCTGCGAAACAAAGTCATCGCCGAAACTTTGTATCGTCGTGAAAAAATTAAATTAATAAATTCGAACAAAAAAGTGTTCTCGCCCATATTTTACAAGCACAATTCCTGTGCTTAATAATTATTAAGCACAGGATTATAATAATAATTATATTATAATTAAATCAAGGGAATAATCTAGCATAATGGGCAGAATAACATTTAAATGCAACCAAAAACTATAAAACGGAATAATAATATAGCGATGTTGTCTTACCCTCTTTTTAAGATATTTTCCAATCCATTTCAAATAAAAAAAAATAGTCGATGCTCTGTATTCCCACATAGCTACCAATCAGCCATCACTCAATTTTTCGTTAAAATGAGCATCAAATTTACTTTTCTACATTTGCATTTACAGCATTATCTACGCATGTACCATGCTAATTGAGGAGAAATTACATAATACAAGAAAAAACCGGTCTGCTATTTCTTCAGTCCAAGTTCCTCGTCGCCGCCAACCCCTTAACGGAAGGCCCCGAGGAAAGAAATAGGGGAGAACCCTAGGGGTTCCCTGGGGCACATAAAATGGGCCCTAATAGGGGTAGCATGGGGAAAGGATCCGAACGTTGGGGGAAAACCTTAATAACGCTCTCGGTTTTGCTTGAATAAATTCTCAGCCTACCCGGGTAACGAGTGGGGAATAGACCTCTTCGCGGGGTGTGAGATGGGAGGGAAGTAATTTTAAAGGCGGAAAGAGAAGACTTTTGAAAACTTGTGTGTGGATGGGAGCCTTTGGCTATGCAGAGTGAAGAATGCTCCAAGCCCTACGCATTCGTTTCTGGTGATTTTTAACTCACTAAATTTTTTAATCGTATAATTTCATACATATATTTTATATAATCTTTCTGCGTAATGCGTGAAATTTTTTTAAATTAAAGTTAATTGGAATGAAAAATATGATTCAAGGTAACATATTAAACGGCTCAGCTGTAAATATTGCATTTATTTATTCATGTATTCCTGTTGTATCAACATACCCAAGGCCGACATTAGTATACATTTATATCATATATTTATTTCCCAAAACTATAAAACCTTCTAAAAAGGATGAGGTACTGGATTGAATAATATTCTCTCAAACTAAGGGAACAATAGTGCACCTCTCAAGCAGTGAGATCGTTTTTAATCATTAGCCACCCCAAATTTGTCACAGTTAAGAGGAATACGTTGTGCAACATAGATTAAAGTAGAAGCTCAGCGTGCAAGAATCGAGAAAGGAAACCTCAAATGCCCTTTCTGCCATTAAACTTACAGTGTGTAAGAAGGCATATCCCAGACAGTCCTATGAAAAGCTTTTATGAATAATATTCCGCTGCATTACTTAACAGCATATTCGTATCATTTCAGGCATCGCAGTCTCTCCTTGAACACCAGTGAAAAATTGCATCCATCAATCCTTAACGTAAGAGAAAATATTGCTTCCAGGACCAATATATTTACAAGTTGCTCACATTGACATGAAATGTATGCAATTTTTTCTTCAATGTCTACTGAAATATTCCCTTGAAAAAAATCTCGATATCGACAATGAGCCAGAATGCGTTGTTTCTTTAACTGTTATGTCGAAACTGAGATAAGTTAAAATTGAATCTCAAGTTGAGAATAATAAAGTTAGAAGGTCTTTTTACCAAGAAATGACATAGGAGAAAGTCATTCTCGCTATGGCCAACTTTACTCATAATGATGTAATTAAATTTCCCAGGAAATCGAAACGAGTTATGTCACTTCATTTCTAATGAAATATGTTGCTCCAGTCATTTCTAGATCAAAATGTTATGCAATTGAGCAAGAAGCTTCACTGTCTTGTAATCACACAACTAGTAATTAATAACATAGAATCTATGAAAACGAGGTAAAATATATCTTACATAATTTAATTATGATAAAAAGTATTGCAATAAATATGCCAAACGTTGTTTCGTAATCAAAATTTATATTTAACAAGGGAAAAAATTGAAAAAAATATAATTGAAAAATGTAACATCACTGTAAAACCAGCAAGGCTGAATAATATTATGTTTCCATATTTCCAAGTAACAGCTATCACTAGGTAACTATTCTGATTTCTCTCATTGAATAATGATACGGAATACTGAGTTCGAGGTACTTACTGATAGTTATCGAAGCAGAGCGTAAAGTCACCGCCGATAAAGACTATGCCACCACAAGTGGAGTACGCTGTGATTGCAATGGTTAACTTGACACAGAAACTTGAGCCTGGTTAACTATGAATCGGAAACTAGTAACAGATATTGGACTTTAATGCACCAAATCCAGCATAGGATATTCAAATGACCTTATGCACTTAAAATTAGAGACAACTCTCACATACCAAGACTCGATGCATTCTACCTCTACCTTAAACAAAGAAATTCAAAGCCATTAATGCTCAGATAAAATATTTTATCTTAAATAACGTCATGTAAAAATTAAAAGATTAGTTTATAATGTTCTATTTTCCGGCCAATAGTTTATCCTTAACCGTATTTTCGAAGTGATTCAAAAAATATAAGTTTAATATGGAAATTCTCATAAAAATTCCACCCGATGAGTATTTGGCTTAAATTTCTGATATGCTTTTCGTTTGGAAATGATTTTTACATGGTAATGATGAATTTGAAAAAAGCTATAATTATCTTTTTGCCTTTTATATAGAGAACATTTACCGTGATACATATGTTAACGTTTTTAAGCTGATATGATACCAATACGTAGCAAATATTGATAATTTTCTTTGCATTTACAGGGTACTGATCGTCAGGAAAAGACCTGAGAGAGTCATGGAATTTTCCAGAAATGGATATGTAATGGGCTATCGTAATCTCAATGGAGGAAATGTTGATAAAAATTTCAAGTGTTATTCCTGCGTCTAAAAATGATTCCTGTGGCTTACGCATGCGGAATATTACAAAAAATAACAATTACTGAGTCTTATATTACTCTCATGCTAACTTTCCATTCTTCTGTAAAATTACACCTCCAAAAATACAATGTCTGGCAAATAGAAATGAAAAAACTCATAAGCCAAGTGCGCTCCTTTTGAAAAATACGATATTAGACTCAATATTTTATTAATCTCTTCTATGTTTCAAAATACAGCATCATCATCTGAAAATCTGTCCGAGTCAATGCGATAGTTTAATTCGTTAATTTTAATAACAAATTCTATTAATATTCGGATAATATTAATATCAAAGGAGTAGGAAATGCTGCGGAGGCAGAGATAGGCAGGAGAATGAGGTCAAATCAAGTACCCAGTTGGTTCAAATGGGTGAAGTTAGAGTTTATCCGATAATAAGACACGGGCGTGTAAAAAATATGACGCATACAAAATATGTTTCAGTTCCTTTGCCAGAAGGATCTCAGGATAGCAAGCCCCAAAGTTTCATCCGTGACATGAACCAATGACCCTTTCTCAGTTGCTTAACATTCCATGTTTTTATCACGCTCCACCTCGGACATCAGATATTACTTTTTCAGATAGCCTAAGCCATTCTGAATTAGAATCTTCGCTAGTTAACTTAAAAAAAAAACAACGACAGATGTGATACACTGCGTGTGTATGCTAAAGACTTTGCAATAATTAAAAAAAATAAGGAAGATATCTCGGGGGAGGACCCAAAACTTCATCCGAGATATGAACCAAGGACCCTTCAGTCAGTTGCCAGTCATTCCAATAATTTATCACGTTCCCCTTCCTATATCAGATATTACTTCTTCAGATATAATAAGCCATCGTAAATAAGTAAGTTCGCTATAAAACTTTAAAAAATAACAATTTCAGATGTGACACACTGCGTATGAATTTCATACTTGGCTTTATCTTCGGGAATACATCTCAAGGGGCAAGCCCCAAAACTTCATCCGGGATATGAACCAGGTACTCTTATATCAGTTGCCTAATATTTCAATAATTTATCGCACTCCCCCTTGTACATCACATATTACTTCTTCAGAGATAACAAGCCAATGGTCTTCAGCCCGCGGTCCCTTTGCCGCAAGTGGCCCGCCGACTTATTTTTTGCTGTCTCTAGAAGCTGAAGAAAATTATGAATCGCAGTTTTCTGAAATTGACATTGCCAAAAATCATATATTCGTTGATTGGACATTTTAACCTATAAGGATTATTTTAATAATAAAACGTTACTGTACTTTTCCACACGATTTAATTAATACGACCGGTTTCGTTGCAGAGGCGACATCATTAGGTACAGAAACCGTTATAATAACAGTTATTTTGTTCTTGTTTATCTGGTTGCTATTACGTTGGTAGGGGAGGGTTGCGTTGGGGTTGGTGCATCACTCAGCTTCAGGGGAATCTCCAAGAGCGGGGAATAGTTTACAAAAATATTTTCATTTGCTAAAATTCCATTTTTGATATGCTTCCTTATCTCCAACTCCTCCAAGCAGTCCATCCTTCTTCCCTTTTCCTCAAGGTGGAGAATTTCCGGAACAAAATTGCTCCTGTGGTCACTCTCCCATATGTGTGTTTTATTATTAAGAATGGATTTTCACAAAGTAAAGCCAGAAACAATCAAGGATTATTTTACTTTGAATTTACGAGGCATCTTCAAAAAGTAAGAGCCGTTTGGTCACAGAAAAAATATACTCATATAAAATTCATTTTATTGGCCCTTTTAGTTGGCTACATCACTTTTCTACATAATCGCCGTTCACTTTAAAGCAATTTTCTAACCACTGTGCCAGCTTCTTTAACCACTCTGCATAGAAGCTCGCCGCCTGAGAGTTGAACCAATTGATACGCTGTTGAGTTCCTCTTCGATTTCGAAATGTTGTCCACCGAGCCTCTGTTTCATGCACAAAAAGTGGAAATAGCCGCTAGATGCACGGTCAAGGATTGTATGGTGGGTGGTAAAAGAGTTTCTGACGAAAATCTTGAATTTTCTTATTGGTTTTGACAGCAGTGTTAGCCTGCGGGTTAGTCCAATTGGTTAAACTCGGTGGCGAGCTTCTATGCAGAGGGTTTGAGATGCTGGTGCGGCTGATGCAGAAAAAAAGCTTAGAAGTAAAACGGTGATTATGTAGAGAAGTGAAGTACATTTTATAGCCAACTAAAAGTGCCAATAAAATTTTTTTCACATGAGTATATTTTTTCCTGTGACCAAACAGCAATTACAATATGAATATGTTTCGTATATTGATGGCTAAGTTCTAACAACACGTATCTCAAAAATAGCAACTTTTCAGGAGAGGAAAAAAACGATTTATTTTTTAATTGTATATAATATTAATGGAAATTGAAAACCAAAAATATTTAAAACTAAAAAAGAGGCATAAAATTGCAAACAAAGACTTGTTATTTGCTTGAATTTTATTGTTTATTAACATTAATAACGCAGATCGGCCAAATTTTGAGATACATGTTATTAAAATTTAGTCATCGATATGCCTTTTCGACAATGGTAATCGTTTTTTGGCCCTTGCATTTAAAAAGGCTGGAGACCCCTGTAATAATCCTAAATGCTTCAAACATTTTAAAAATAATGACAGATGCGTCACGCTGTTTCTGCATTTCAAAGACTTCGCTCCTCCCTACCTCTCCTTCCTATGCGCCCGTGGCCACTCCTCATCCGTGGCGAATGCTCACGTTATTCATCTGATAAAAACGACCCCTACGCGTAATTTCCGCCAGACTCCTCCGGCTCCCGCTCTGACTCTGCGAAATGGCGAGTCATATCGGGAGTCGTTCTCATGGATACATAAATAAAAGTGGGCAGGAGAATGGGGAGGGGTTTGGGAGAGCGAGTCTCCAGGTCTTGAACTGTTTATCTCCAGGAAGCTGTAAAACTTCCACCCCATTACTCCAGCACGAACCACCCCACCTCCTTCACCCCGCCTTACCCTGCCCACCTCTTCAAGGGAACTTTACTCTGACCCCTCCGACGCACCGCTCTTAACCCGCACCAAGCTCCTTATATATCCTTTAACCTTCTGCAACCCCTCAACAAGGATTTTTTGAAACTCAGCCCCTTCCACTGCAATCACGTTTCAAGCGCCTTAAATCTTTTAAAACATGCTCTAGCTGAGGAATCAATTTTTCTTACCTTACTAAATGGATTAACAAAGCGACACTACTATATCAAAAAAGCTACACTACACCAAGGGTTTTACTAAGGACTCTCGAGAGATCAATCTGCACATAGATGATGTGATTATGATACTAATTTAAATTGGCCATGAAGTTGGTCATCTGCCAAACAACATTCGATAATCGGCTGTCGATAGTTAGAAGATTTCTACTCTGGTGTAGGATTCATCATTGATTTTGCATTGACTGTCATCTAAAAATAAGAGTATTTTATCAATCGACAGCCAGAATACACAAACTATTCTTCACTCTCAGGCCCGTACCGGACTACTTCTTAGGGCGGTTGACAGCCATGGCCAGATGGCACAGGTGCTATGCAGAAGGAGAACTACTGGAATGGTTAAGAATGAATTATTATAAGTTAAATTATTGTTTAGTTTACCGAAGACGGTGTTAATTATCCCGTTTAGTGAGACATGATTGAAATCAACGTAACTGCTCAATGCTGGCATTCTGACTGTAAAATATGTCAGTTTCGGAAGAGAAGGGCGCCAAAGATTTCCAGCCTGGAGGGCGCAGCAGATACGTCCCTTTATGCTTTGAGCCCAGCATGGCCCAGTTCACTATTTGAATTGGATGGCCTATATTCACCATATGAAATAGTGAGAATTTGCCCACTGCCTTCTCTATACACGATGGATTACTCCAAATTCGTCATTTTGAGTTATTATCATTTCTATACAAAATTTATCAAAATTCGATAGCCACAATTCCTCATTCAAGAGGCATTTTATGGATAGTTGAGAACGGCGAGCATTCACGGTATGAAATGGCTCCGGAATGAAGGACGATTTTTTTAATAATGCAGGATTTAGAGGGAAAGGCGGTCAATTAAAGGATTTTCAGACATTCTTTTCCTCATTGATATCATAAAATGGACTTGCGGGTGCAGTAGCTCGAAGGAATATTAACATTTTAGGTATCATTTAAGAAAAAGGCTTCCCATCTCATTTAGAAAATTATAACCATTGAATACACTTCAGCTGAGCAATAGAAACGGATTAGACAGACTTTTCAATTTGCACGAGTAAATTAGCCTCAGAGCATGTAGCTCCGAATGTATCCATGGAGTATTATTATATATTTGAAGATTTTAAGTAAAGTTAATTTAAATTTGGCAATAATATTTTCATATGCTTCATTTACCATATTGAACGGCAAACATTATTACAAAACGAATGTTTAATAATTTCATGTCTTTCATTCAATTTGTTCCCATTAGAGTATCTTGCCCAAATCTCATTTTTCGTTCCTATGACTTCTCCCAGTGTGAACTAATTTTTCACTATTAACGAAACTGTTAAATTTTTGAGTTAATTTCTTCTCTATTTGTGCGAAAAACTGCTCATAAAGGCCTTATATCTCGCTGATTTAAAAAATCAACAATGGACAGTCACATGCACCCATGAGTAAAAGTAAAGTAAAGCTAGAGTAAAAGGCCCCAACCATACGGTACTCGAACCCACGACCCTAGTCGGTGCTTACTCCACTACCATCGAGACCGGCTATTTGGACATAAATGGTAGAATAATAAATTAGTAATGTAAAGTGAATAAAATAGAAAGTAACTAATTACAATTTGCATCATGATTAACTTTCATCAGGGTTATTTAAGGAGGTTAACTAGAACAAAAATTAGAATCGAAGTTTAAAAAAATCTGAAAGCACTACATGAAGTAAAAATTCAAGAACTCGGCAAAAATACGTGTGAACTTCCGTAACTAGCCCCGCTTTAGGAAACTATCTGAAAAATCTGAAGGAAGTTAAGATCGGCGGTATCATTTGGGAAAATGGGACGAGAGGTAATGGGCGAAATGAAAAAAACTGACAGGCGTGAAAGAGAAAACAAATCCTGCTTTCGTCTCTTTTCATGGCCCTAACAATCCAAATCTGAATCGCCCACTTAATTTTTTGAGTGCCGTAAAGCCGAGGGGACAGGGCCGGCAGAGGAAATATAAAAGAGAAAACACTAGAATCACTTTGATGAATATTTTGTGAGAGACGACCTACAGCACTTTGTAGGGAAGTTAAAAACAAAAAACAACAACTATTCCCACGCCTTGCTAGGACATGAAATAATGATTCAACGTAACTATATTCAAGCAAAGTTCGGGTGGCGACCGATCATAAAACTGGATTATTTTTTGCATTTTAATTCTACCAGTGAGAGGGCAAAGGTGCGACGAAAGTTAATAAAATTTTCATGCGAAAAGTGATTTACGGTGTCTGTCCCTTTATTTCTCCTGTGCCCATTTTGTCTGAAAAAATGGCTTAGGACGTCATAACGCTAATCTCGTGTCGAGAGTAAAAAACTTCTACGATTCGAAACCATTCAGTACCAGCAAAATGTAACCGTGAATGACTAAGAGTAAATAGGCTATTCATTTTATTTTCCCTGTGTTAAATATATTTGCTTTTTGCGTCGCAATTTTTCTTGGATGTATTTGTCTTAGCAATGATGAGACGGACTGGGGGGACGTGAAATATTTATAAGTAGGCTAAAATATATAGATAATAATATAAAAATAATATGAAAATTTTTCATTTCTAGATGCTCTAAAAATACTGTTTCATGAATGTGTTTAAAAACGTCGAAAAAGTCCACTCTCTGAGAAAAAATCGACACTTTAATTGACAAATTAAGTTTAATCATTTTTTTAATTATTGCTGATCCATATCATATCAATTAAACACCCACAATTAAAATAGTTATTTATGTGCCATCTAAAATAGCATTGGAATGAATATTAATGCTTGTTCATTCGCAGCTCCGGCTGCAATGTTACAATATGTAATTTCATTTCAAAATATAATAAGTTCTACTGTATATTAATACAGCAATTATAATATCAAAATTTAAACTATATAAATTAAAGCACAAGCAGTTATTGCAAGTCAAAACTAGAAAATAGCTTAAAATATTTTTTTCTGAGGCTTTTGGGTGAGGCTTTTGGGGGTATCTTTCTCCAATCCCACCCAATAGTTACGCCACTGATTTCAACAATGCTAATAAATATTTATACGAAGAGGAATGTTTAAAAAAATTAACTCTAATTACAACCTAATTAATTTATCATCCCGAAAATTGATCCACGATCAGCCCAATCGGTTATACTCAACAAATGTGTCAGATTAGGGACTGCAAAACGTTTTCGAAGCTAATGTCTCCACCGATTCTAATGCTACCGAGACTCATTACCGGAGACCATTACCGCAAAAGGGGTCGCATGAGCATGAGTTGGTAGAAGGGAGAGCATGGAAGTATCAAGGGAAAAACTGAAGAGAAGGCCTTTAGGGTGGAGACACTCGAGCCATGACTACGCCAGCTGCTCAGGGATTATGAGCCATTAAGGGGATGAAAATTTGAGGTCTCCGAAAAGGATTTATCCCACCCTGCAATGTCCCAGAAAAACCATCCCCAACTCCCCGCTACCATATCCTTCCTTCGCTTTTGGCAAGGGCCGGCCTCCACTTGCTGATACGGCTTTGACGTCCAAGTGATTGATTAGGCTGGTTACCTCTCGAAATAATTTCAAGGGTGCGTTGATCAGTCCTAACATACTGGTCACTTAGTAGAACTATCCAATACACTATGTTGAATATATCACGGAGTTCGAATGCAAAGGAGTGATAGGGAGAAGGTTCCGAGGGGAAACCCAAAAAATTAATTTGTGATCCAAGATATAAATAGTTTCAAGTACCCACTCAAGAATTAATTACCTCCAAAAGCATTTAATTTTCAAAAAAGCATAATCTTATGTTCTGGCTAGTCATATTCAAGATTTTTTTCACTATGCTCGGCTTTGTGAAATGAGAACATTAGTTATTCATTCTAAGTCTCCATTTCAGTAGCTAAATCCTTATATATACCATTGAAAAGAGAGAACTTTATCGCCTATTAAAGTCGTAGAATAATATCTCGAACATCAATCAATTAGGAACTATAGACAATACAGAAGAGTCGCATTTGAGCCCTAACATAGTTATATTCATACTCCCATTATTTGCTTTTCCACTTTGTAATAGACTACCCAAGGCGTTGCTATATTTATTACTGTAATAATAAATAGTTAAACTGATTATTCCGTTGAAAAATGGCGCTTTTTATCTTCAAAAGCTTTTTATCATCTTTGAAGATCTCAATTTGGATCGCGTTTTAGATCTAATTTTTATTCGCTCCCATATTCATTGCAACAAAATAATTTTCTTTATGACAAAGGAAACGCGATGAAAGTGGAAATTCAACTTACTATATTGCAGGCTCTTTTTGGTTGACACAAAGTGAGCTTAAAACACATTTACCAATTGGAATGCATAAAAAACGATATTATTTTTAAAAAACAGTATCGGAGATTGTAAAATGTAGAGAACGTAAACAAAGATAGATAACCTAAGACAACTGAACTATACTTCAAAGTCCAAGATAAGTGACACCGTAGTATCTGAGAGTTTATTGGCAGGATTCCCAATTGAACAAGCAGGATAAGAGAAACAGATGTCCTCTCGAGTATCTTTCATTCCAATTTGGCACAGAAACACCGTCATAAACTCTTTACTCCTCATTTCACCGCATTTTATTACGCAAGAGATAATTACATCCGGCGAGCATAATTGAAAAATATGTTAAGCATGGGGAAGAATGGTAATAAAAGACAGCCCAAAAGTAAGGCAGATGAAGTATTTATTCTTTTAAAATTTATATTATGTAGATAATCACTTCGTCGGATAAAATTTCTAATTAGGTTATAAGCAGGACAAATTGTATCAGATAAAATTAACAAAATGCTGAAAATAAAAAATGTATCACCAATCACTATTTCCCTAGTTTTACCACAAATTTTGACTGAGCCCTGCATTCGGTACTCGCATCAGAAAATGACATTGCATGAGCAAAGAAAGTGCCTCAGATGTTAATATGTTACTTTAATTACAGCGTGTTTCCTCTTTTATAAAAACATTTTCTAACTTATTTCATAGAATTTAAGTATAGCGGTACCTAATTCAACTGGAGTTATAAGATTGCACTGTGTATCAGTAACTCAAATGGTGGCCTGATAGTTCACTAATATTTTTCTTCCTCGGATAATTCAATTAATCACTACATAGAGTCCAGGAGATGCCATCTAACTCCTGTCTCAGAGGCATTGCCAAAACATCACTACATAAGTACATTCTCCACAAGTCGTGACTTCTGGTATATTCAAAGCCTGCCGCGTGAACGGCCGTGAATGCACATTAAATTCTATGAGAAAAATTTCTCCTCAACCGGGAATCAAACCATTGGCCACAGCACCGACTACTGCACCCTCCAAGTTCCTTTATTCCAAAGACGAATGAACCCAGGCTGAAAATGCAAGATCGTAGGCAATTGTGATCCATCAAAGATGGCTACGCAGGGAAATATGGTCTTCCTAGAATGATCTACAATTCAAATTTTATTTACCACAAAGAATAATGTCGGGGGTGAAAAGATTATTGAGGAAGGGAATGGTAACAAGAAAAAAATGGCTGTCATATCTTAAAAATATAACTCCATAATATAACTCCATAAAAAATAAACATCCATTTAAGAATTATATAAAATACACTTCATAAACACCTTGTCTTCTAAATTTAACGCTGCCGGTATTTTAAGATCATAGATTTAAATCAGTCTCTCATTATCATCGCCTTCATAAGTTGAAATTTGGGTACCATAAAATAGGGGAAGTCCACAAAGAGAAAAATAAGGGGGACAATGACGCGGAAAGATTGGGGAAGCTTTCATGAAAACTAAAAATAACCATAAGAAATTTCGACTAGATCATCTCGACATTTCATGGCTAAAACCCCTCCGAAAGTATACAACATATAAAAGCCATCCATTATTTACTCTCTGAACACCACATAGAAAAAATTTCTCCGACTCGTATCAATCTCTCTTTTATTTACGTCAATGAAGACACTGACGTAAATAGAGGCCTTCTTCTAGCCCAAAGGGGCTCAAGTCTTCACTATTTCCTTTCCAAAAACATGGAGAGATGGGCTCATGAAATGAAAATACAAGAGAATTTTTTTTTTCGCATCCGAACGGGATGAAGGAAAAAAGTTCGTCGTTGAGTGGATGCGGCTGTGGGAATACAAGATGGTCTAGGAGAAGAAAAGCCCATCAAGCAGCTCTCAGGGACCGAAAAGGACACAAAAAAGGGCAGAGGCGTATTAGGAGTCGAGGAAATCGAAGGGAACTCGTGCATTTACCTCAAAATACTTTTCCAGTCCGGAGAAAAACATGGGAAGAGGTCATCGCGTCATCAATGGAGCCGGAGGGGAAAAAAAAGATGAAACAAGTATGACTCAAACGAGAATATAAAGAGAATAACTCATTCGACACGGCTCCTATTCAAAAATACTTAACAGCTGAGCACATAATTCGACGTTGTTCATCTTTTTCATCATATTTACTCACTTTTGATACATTTTCTTATCTTAATGGGCATAAAATTTCAGCGAATTAGGAAAAATAGAACGATTTTTTTTTAAATTTTGCACCAGATAAACTGATATATTGCACAAGTATATTATAAATGCTTTAAGTACTAGCACACTTAAATATAAAAGGAAGCTCTTTTTCAATTAAATTATATTAAGAATAATAATTCGAAACTGATAAATTTATTAATTGAGGATTATAGCAGCCATTAAAATATTCAGCAAGCACCATGACATAGAATACAGTTATTACCATAATGAACGATAGGTCATTTGATTACCAATTAAAATATATTTTACATTCAACGAGTTCAAAGGGCTCAGCATTTGCATCTACCGATATCTATTTGGACATATTTCTCTTCATGACCACCACTGACTGTATCCATTTTACTTGTAAACTTCTCCTTAAGCAAATTATTCGCAATAGCTTGTCTACTCAATACATATCTTGGAAATGTATTGAATCGTCTATTCAGGGTGCAATGTTTGTGCCAATCCCTAGCGAATCAAAGGCTCATACCTAGATGACTCTGCTAGTGGAAAAAGATATTGGTTTAAAAATAGGAAGACCCAACCACAGTATTAAGTATTAGTGCCGCCACAGGCTAACGTACTACATGATGGATACAGTGCCAACTGTTTCCATTAGTTTTTTTTTAAAGATCATGCGCAGATTGACGCTTTCAACGAGCAAATAGAGTAGACTAGGACTCATTATTTATCTTCAGAACTATTTCAATGCTCCTTTTCCGTCTATTTAATATTTGGCATATCCTTTCATTCATACTACTGCTGGCCTTGAGTCACAGGAATTAGGAAACGTAAAAAGGGGATTATCTAACGCAAACTTAGCCCTTTCACTGCAACTGCTTACATTATGTGTCACAGGATAATGCAACTTTCCCTCACAGATGCCTTTCACTAGTTGTCTACAATTTTAAAGGTTTCAAAGTCACACTGTGTTATCATTACAATATATCTCCTCTCTTAGGAATCAAGCTAAATACGACCGTTCGTTGCTTGCATTTGCTATTCCTGAAAGTTTTAAATATTTGAAAAAATTAAAATGAAGTAGAAAACCCTGAAATGTTAAGGTCGCTTTACACGGTGAATGATTATTCGAAAGATCATTCGAATTAACATTATGTATCACCGTGTATAACGGAAATTTCCTGCATTCGAATGAAATTTCGGGCTTGTTCTAATTTGCTAGAATAATTTCCGTGAATGATATGAGCGCATGGTGTCCATCTTGCCATTGGCGTCCACCTCGGAATTTTAAGATCATATGTAAAAACTTTGTAAGCATAGTAACCCATGCAATAACTCAAATAATTAATTTGGACTTTGAGATAACATAAATTCATAAACATTAATTGTCTGAAGTGGGTAATTCGGAAATAACATTTGGGATATTTAATGAAAAAAACGTCGTTTTTCTCCACGATTTCTTCTATATTTTCTTTAATTTACAATTATTAAACTATATTCCATGATTTGAGCGCTAAAGTTTGGGGTGAAAATCCCAATAAATGACAAAACCTCTGTGTATTCGGTGAACTCAGTAGAACGAAAACGAGCCATTGCGTTATCTTGGCTCACCTAAGAAATCACAATATTGCCTATCTCTCATCATTCAAGGAACACACCCGAATGAAATTTGGAGCATGTCCTAATTTGCTTGAATGATTCCGTGAATGATATGAGCGCACGGCGTCCATCTTGCCATTGGCACCACCTCGGAATTTCAAGATCATATATAAAAACTTTGGAAGCATAGTAACACATGCGATAGCCTAAATAATTAATATTTACTTGGAAAGAAAGTAAATTCGCAAACATCAATCCTTTAAATAGGGTAATTCGGGAAAAACATGCCAGATTTTTGAAGATCAAAAACGTCGTTTTTATCCTCGATTGCGTCTATATTTTGTTTAATTTACAATTATCAAACTATCTTCTATGTTATTTCTACTGTATAGATACATTTTTCTCAATTTATACGCAACCAAACTCTACAAATGAGGTACCAAAATGCACAGAATTTATCAGAAAAATGCGACGGCACATTTTACTTCCTAAATATTGCTATTGTTTCCTAAAATTGGTTTTTAAATAATTAAAAAAAAAACAAAAAAAAACGGCAAATATTCCTGACGTTAACGGCGCACAAACTGATACATTTGTTCATTTGCAACAATACCTCGCATTCTTTAAATAACTTTTATCAAAATGCGGCTGATTCCACATTCAAGTTTCTTGTTGATACGTAAGTATGAGTCATCATGTGCGTTTAACTGCGGATAGTTTAATTACTTCTAATTTTGTGTTTAAAGAGGTCCTCTGGCCTCAATTTGTACATAAACATTCCAATTAAATTTGTACATAAGCCCCTGTCTTTTTTTCTACATTTTAATATTAGAAACACGCCTATCCCTCTTTAGACCTGCATTGAAAAGAGCGGGGGAAGCCCGCTGGAAGCGGGCGCAGCACGCTCGTATTTAATGATTTGAACGCTAAAATTTGTGGTGAGAGTCCCAATTAATGGCAATATCTCTGTTTAATCGGTGAGCACGTTCCAACGAAAACGAGCCGTGACATCATATTCGCCCACCTAAAAAGTCAAAATATCACAGGGTCGCCTATACGTCGTGGGGCAAACCCCATAAACTGGCCCATGAATTTCACAGTCCACTTTCTCCCCGGTAACTTTCCTCTCTCCCACAGGAATGACCTTTGTTCGACTGCATTGTGATGGCTGTGCACCCGAAGAGACCCCAAACATAAAAACTCATTTTCGACCGGCCTTCACCCTTGTTGAGCCTTTGTTTTAAGCTTATTGTGGTTTTTTACTGGAGCTGGGCGCTGCGGCGTCAATACGGGGCTCGTCTCCGTAAGGTACGATTTTTCTGAATGAGTAACAACGTGCAGTTTTGCCTCAAATTATTTTTTCACTTACTTTATAATTTACTGAATCAGAAGGGAAAAGACTTCGGATAGCCATTTGAAGAGTAAGTATCCTTGTGATCGTGTTCTAGAGCGCACTATCTTGAAGCATAATCATTGTTGCTCTGCAGCGAAAACAAGTTATTATGTACTTCGTTATGGGATCACAAAACGCACGATTTATGAAAGTTGTTTTCCGCCATCAATTCGTACTGTTCTAATCTCTCTAATTAATTGGTACGTCATACCCCACCGAAAGTCAAAGCAATACAAAAATATATTCAAGCGCACATGTAAACGAAGCATTCCGTCGTCTGCGACTGCCAAAGCAAATCATGTGGAAAAAAAACCGTCGGAAATATCTTTGAATCGAAATAAACTATAGATAGTCGCCCTAGTGCGCATCATTTCTGCGCAGAAAATATCCCGAAATCATTCACCGTGTATAGCGGTACCGGCGAATGAATTTAACTCGAATGATCATTCGAAATATCTTTCAAATAAAAATTCACCGCCTTTATGGACGATAACACACTTCATAAACGTTCTCAAAAAATACAGAAAATCATCTGTTTGACTGAGAGTTACGTGTTCTTTTAAGAACCACATTTTAGGTACAAAATTTATTTTCATCAAAAAGTGCCGGCGTCGGTGGGGTAAAGTCCTCGCCTATCAAACAAGAGGTCGCGGGTTCGAGTCCCGTGTGGGAAGGTTTCCCATATCCAGGGCATGGATGTAAGTGTACGTTAAATTGTTAAATTTCTTCAATACCCCGACATGAATGTCCCATATGAGCTGTTTTCGGTGGTTTGGTATTAAAATAAAATAATTATCCAATAAAATATTGTATGCAACTTGAAAGTGCGAATCCGTTTACTTTTTGCATTTACGTTTTTAGCTTTTGGTTTACCATAAAAAGTTCCGTTTTATGAGGAAAGGCCACACCGTACGCACGGCAGCTGACCGTTTGGGTCAACCATCAACGGCTCTTTTTGACCCTACCCCTCAACTCCAACAACTCCATTAACCCTTTTCCCTACGCCGCTTGCCCTAACCCTATACCTAACCCACCATGAATCCGTCTTATCTTCCTCGCAACCGGTAATTATTCAATAAATGACCTTCTTTCAATTCCACCCACGTCACTTGGGATGTGATCGCAGAAAGTTTTCGCGTTAGTATTGAGAGCGGTATGGGTTGGAATGTAATTTTGAAGGAGGGGGAAGGGTGCTTTGGAACACTTTACGCCGATGTTGGGTGGAGGAAGACGACTGGAAATTTGAGGCGAGGGAGAGAGAGAGAGAGAGAAGCGCTAATGAAGCCACACCCGGTGAGCGGGACAAGTTTGTGCAAGCTATCTGCACGTCAGAACCTTGCACGTCGTCGTCCTACCTTGTGAGGGGTGCCTCGAGTTCCCCCAGAAAATCACACGCCCGCACATCCTTTAAACGATTCCCCTCCCACCCTAACTCAACACTCGCACAACCTTTCGAAATGTCTCGAGTAGGAGAGCGATTAACGATATAAGTTTGTAATTAGCAACCGTTACGGCGACAAGGGAGTGGAGTAATTTTTTTCTCGGATCGGAGCGCGTAGTAGATAAAGATAAAGGAGAAAAGTACGGAAATGAGAATTCTCTCGGCGTGCATGCTTAAAATATAATAAAAAATGGAAAATTTGAAGTGCAAGATAAATCCTTTCACGACAGTTGGGAAATGACTTTATCATTTGCATGGGAAAAAAACATGAGATGTGAGGCAAATGTTGAAAATTCTTCATTTAACTACATGCTGTTTGCGTATAAATAATTCTCCAACAAGTAAATAAACTATAGTTAGAAGTAAGTAGCTTCTATAAAAAAATTCCCAGAAACAGGGACGAAAATGAGGTTATGATTAGGAATTGTTATATTGTCATCATTAAATCTATATTATCGTGAGAAAAACAAACGGATAGCTACTCACCAGATGATAATAATCCATTTTATGGCAATATATTTAACTTGAGCTAAGTTTATGATTTATACCAAAAAGAAACCACAACCAATTATGCCTAAGCGTAAGGATAATTCGAAAAAAAGAATGCAATACAGAATTCCCTGTAGAATGAAGCCAAATACACCTCACCCAGTGTTTCGAGTAAAAGTGATTTAAAAGGGAAAATGGAATAAGGCCTGCACCGTATTTGATTATTTGGAAGGGGTCAAAATGTTTACGGCGTGAGAAATACCCCAAATAAATGGGGTGAAAAGTGGTCCAAAAATTGTTTTCGCAAACACTCCTTTCTTTGTCCGTCTTTATGTGACGTTATCATAATTTAATTGGCGAATTCCACGGCTGTCCCTTAATTTTTTTGGTCAGTGGGTGGACAAGTGAGTGAATTAGTCTCTCAAGAGACATAAGATGATATAAATAGGACTGGGGATGGTGTGTTTACAACGTTCTTAAGCTAGCACAAAGAAATCCACGAGAACGGCAAAATTAAACGAGGTATTTAGGATAAGATACCGTTAAGAGGATCAAATCCGATTGATTTAGGTTTCAAGCACCAATATCTTTATCTGAATTATTCGCAAAATCCCTAAAAATAATCAAAATTGGAACTTCTCCTTCCATATTGTTTGATCCGTCCTCACCCATCGAACTTGGATGCTCTAATTATTGGTGGTGAGAGCAGTACCCACTGAACATGGCAAGGAGCATGCTATAATTGCGCTCTGTGCAGCCATATCCCTTGTGAACACACTAAGCCATTCAATCATAGCAGATATAACAGGACGAGAATAATCCATCAATTACCGGAGACAACAACGGCCATTATCTAATAAAAATATATTGATTGATTGCTGTTTCGAAATGACACCACACGGAGTAAGCAAATTGAACCTAATTATTGAAGGACTGAACCTAGGGTTCTTGAGGAAAAATAGTATTATAGAGACTATATGTTCACGGGTAGGCTGGGAGGTATACTTATCGTTAGAATATTATTTCAAATAATGTTTTAAGTAACACCTCAAAACGTATATATTTTTAATTACGAAGAAACTAATCTGCACCTTCATGGAAAATGTAAATGAATCATTTTTTGTGTCGTTTAACTGATATTTTTACGATAAAATCGCAGGTTATAGGTGTGACAATTCAAGATAATCTTGCACATTTTCACGATCGTTACTATCCAAATATATATATATCCTTTTGACCATATCTTCAGTGTTAATAACACCACTAATTGTCATGAAGTTCACACAGAATACAAACGAATCGATTCATCTCCAACAAGTGGGCATAAAAACCTATGAAACGAGCTGAAAAATTACCCATGCGGTAAAAGTACCCTGCATGCAAAATAGATGCCCCTTTACTCGCAGAATGGCTAGTCTCTAGTGTCATCGTCCACCTCTGAGCGAACGCATGAGGTCAAGCACTCTCTCGTTCAACGTAGGGCAGAATATCCACGGCGATTTTGGTTTCCTTCACCAGTATACAGGCAATTCAACTAGAAACCGCGGTGGAGAGACTAACTCTCACTAGGACTTAATGCCTGATTGCGACTCCTTGTTGCCACCGCCATTAGGAAATTAATGACCACTCGTGAGGATTAATACCCGTGACCCAGCCTTCCTTCAGCGTCTTTTGCTTTGTGAGAATAAGGATACCATAGCAGAAAGTTGCATCGAGGCAGGTTTGCACAAGGAAATTCAAAATTCATACGCTACATCCTCCTCCAAACTAATTCAACTAAGATATTCCCACCGAGGCAATGTGGCAAAAGACTGTTGACTTAATGGGAGATTTTAAATATTATCTCACAAATAGATTACCAATATTAAGGGTTATAGAACTACATGAACACAATGGGATATATTATGTCCTTAAAATTTACACTAGTACTATTGTAGTAAATTTGCCATATTACCACTTTATCCGTCTTCCCGCTCAAAATTCAGTGACATGCAAAATAAACCCCTAAGTTGGAGTATAATATGAGGGTAAACTGTTCTCTTACTCGGCGCTCATCATCAGGGCTGTTTTTTTGGAGTACAATGCTTTAAATTTTAAAAAATTCAATCATTCCTTGTATCGAAAATAACGCTAGTAAAAAAAGGTATTTACAAAACATGTTATTTTTCTCTAGGATGGGAAATACAAGTTTAAATTTTACTGTCTATAATAATAATACAATGGGACCTACATGCTTCACCTTTAACGTGTGATCATCAAGTCCACTTTTCAGCAAAGACGCATACCTGACGATCACAGTAAGGGATGGTTAGCGTCGAAATATGGAAAATATCAATTAGATAAGATAATATATTTTATAATAATTATTTTATATTTAATATAGATATAATGTATTTTTATAAAGCATCAAAAATGTATTAATTACGATAACTTGTCTACGAGAATGAAATTTCCATTCGTAGTGCATTTCTAGGATAAATAAATGATTTTTATGAAAGTGAGGTGACTTGTAAGAATTAGCAAGGTATTTAATTACTTAACAAAAACTGACCTTATTGGAAGATTACAGTTTCTTAGCCAGCTTGTATATAAAAATTAAATGCAGTGACGTAAGAAGTCTTGGCACAGATATTCCACAGCTCTGAAAAGAAATAAAACAGTACGTGTAGAATAAAAGTAGAACCTTTTTTCATCTTGTGAGACGCCTATCATTGCAATGAGAATGAAATAATATTCATTAAATATTTTAAGGAGATACCCGAAGTTCTTACCAGCTCCTATTAGAGTTTTAGTAATCATATACTAATCAACTAGGTACATTTCTGCATTCCAAAAAATATATTTCAATAAGCTTCATCCAAGGTTCAAATGGTCATTTCTAAGAATAAAAGGCAGCATAGCATGATCATTAATTAGGATATCAATATATTTTACTCTCAACCAGAATACCTAGCCAAATTGGTGAGAGGGATGATGTGGGAAGGACTGCTAAGGGTGCAAAAAACCATAATATTTATCTAAAACGTTAGATAGACGTAACGCCTAAAGGGCTTCTATATGAAAAATACACTAAGTTAAGTCAAGAGAAATGGAATGAGGGACATTGAGCTACACCTACGTTTCTAAAAATTTAAGGAAATCAGTTCACATGCAGGGTGTTTCAGCAGTAATCTGCAATATTTCAGGAGGTGGTAGAGGAGACAGTTTAAGCATTGTTTTTTCCGTATAAATCGCAACTCCTTGGTTACTGGTTCATGGCAACGTAAACATATTTTGGATTCACTATCCAGTTAAAAGGATAACGGTTGTTTTTGAGTTCGATGTTTTTTTTTAACATTCTGATATTTGAGATAATGAAATAATTAAGGTTGGACGAAAATATGCGATTATAATTCGATACCTCAACTGCAAAAACGCTCAACAATCGCCCAACGAATCTAATCCGCTCACCCAGTAGCCCAACAGTATCCGCTCACCTGGCAGTGTCCGGAGCATAAACGCTCACCTCCAAGCTTGGAGAATAGGAGATGAGCGTTTATGCTCCGGAGACTGCCATCTGAGTGGATTCGTATTGTTGGGCTACTAAATGAGCGTGTTTGATTCGGTGGGCCATTGTTGAGCGTTTTTGCAGTGGGCGTATCGAATTGTCTGTAACAATTATTCTTTGAGCTCAATTAAACGATACCTTTGAGCTAGTATCAACAATAAGACTGCGCAATCTCACCCATTTGAAATTCTCGCTCATATAATTTTACGGTTTGACATTATAACTAAACAACGCAAAATTTTATGATTGATATTTTCGATTTTGATTTGTCAATTCCGAAACGTAAATATAATAAAAAAAATACTAAGCCATAAATTATGACATAGCAAAAGTTCAGGGTGGAGTTAAAAGGGGTCTGGCAAACATAAGAGTTGAGCAAAGACTAAGGGCCTAAAAAAGTGTGCAGCCAAGTCAAAAAAATGGGATGGGAGCAACAAGGAGTGGGGGTGGAGAAGGAGGATTGAATGGACGGAGAGATTAAGATGTACGACGATGGGGAAGGGCGCAGGAGGGGAGGTTTATTTTGATTTATTTCCAAGGGACACTCAAAATCCACCTTCACAAAATGGCGGACGGAGACTCACTCCCTTATCGGCGAAATAAAAGGCAGAAATTTGAGAAAAAAATCTTAGGGAAAAAGAGAAGAAGAAGAAGATAGGTCGAAAGATATGCGTGAGTGAGGTTCATGAATATTCAAGTTGAGCCTTCGAGGGGGAAAAAATGAAGCTTTTAATGCGCGTTTAAAAATGGACCCCATAAGACGACGTCGAGTCTTTTCATTTCCCTTCGACATCTTATATGCGAACGCACACACTATCGGGAAGACGAGGCTCAAGTCCGTGAAAAAGACGAGTATAAAAGGTCTGAGAACTGTCTCGCGGGAATTAGAGACTAGCTTCATAAAAATTACTACGATTCCGTCCGCTCACGTCCAGTGATTTAAAATTCCCATTCTGTACAAGAATCTCTAAGGTCTTTATGGTGCATTACGGGGCTACATGGTAATTGTAATTGTACATGGTATTCATCTGCAGATAGGAGTGGAATATAATCGATTGTGTTTATGAGCATTAAAAGTATTGCCCAGAGTTTCGGTACGCATTCAGAATTAATTTTTTGATCCTTCAAGATACAATTCCAGACGTAAGGTATTGCTATGTAAAATGAATCACTGTCAAGGCTCACTGGACTTATATATTTCCCGAATTTTTCTTGCCATAAGTGGGTATTGTTTTTCTTTGGAATATATTGACACACTGTCAGCATTTGGCATGTAAAAATTATTAAAGCAACGAAATGCAAGCAAAAACACTCGCGAACCGATAATGGCAACTTTGACTATACTTTCCATTGAACCTAATCCCATTCTCTTGCCTTTTCTTCACTCAGTTGATAGAGCAAACTACACTGAATAGCACGCTATTTTACAAATAAATATAATTCTGGTTCATTATATAATTCATGTTAATTGAAGAAAGCAGTACATAGCTTTGCGACAGGTGATATTTCTAATAGATTAATTTGTGAATTCTGCATGCAGCATAAAAATGAAATAACCTTCGAATAGATAGCAGCTGTGGCAGAGATAAATTTTTATTTGGCATATGCTGATATAGTACAATATCAAGCATTTAATTCTATTACTATTGCATTGCTCCTCTCCACTGTATTATAAATAATCGATGCAAACCCGACGTTATTTAAAATTATCATATCAATGGTCAATCTAGTAGGCCAGTTTAATAAATAATATGCCTAGCAGAACGAATGAACTTTTGTACGCATATAAATATACAACCAGATATTCAAACCTTTAAACTTATCTCTTATAATTGCGATTGCAATTGGAATCTCACAATTCCTGTCACATAAAAACAAAATATATGCTCAAAAGCTATCTATTCCGGGTCACATGAAATTTTTTTTATTCTGATAACATCATTTAGAAATAGGTTCATATATATATTTTCAAAGTTTTCCATTCCTTTCCTGGTTACAAACGTAAGTGGGCACGACAGAAGAACAGATTTTTATCATGGATTTACGTTTCCAGTGCACAAGAGCCAACAACTACCTAACCATCTTTCATCTCACCGCGAAGAAGATAACACCATGCGTCCAAAATATTTTTTATTCTCTTGCCAGCTCCACTCCGTTCCCTACCGAGACCAACCTCATCATTTTTCTCCATTAATTTCCCTTCCGAAGAAAAACTGAAGTCGAGACCAGTTAGGGAGTGAAGAGAAAGAAAGAGGAAAGAAAAAAGATACCAGTAAATTGGAAGACCCACACTCCCTCCTAGCTCCTGGAAGTTAAATATCCCCATCGGTGGAAGCATTTGGCGCATCAGAAAAATTTACGTAAGGAAATATGGTTTGGCCCGATGCCTAGTTCTGCCTCCGCCTCAAGGGATACGGCGGCCAGGATTCATTTTTAACTGCCGAGAAATCGGATTATGACTTTCCGGCTGACGGTGAAATAATAGGTAAGACATTTAAAATGCAAACCTAACCCATCTCCGTGGGCCTAAAAAAATCGTTTCTCTTCGGTATGGGCCACTGAATTGTTTGAATCGGTATGCCGAATGGTGGGAAAGAATTTGCTACCGATTTATTGACAGTTGTGAAATAAATCGAAAAAAAGTTACCATTGATGAAAAATGTTTAGCTAGCATGAGTACCAACTTACTAATTTACTAATCTTGATGAAGATACCTCAACATTGGTGCTTCATTCTAAACCGCGTCAATTCTCACCGTATACAAAAAAATTTCAATGATGACATAGTTCCAAATAGAAAAAAAACATAATCATCAGAATAGTCAACAATCCTAAAGGCCTGTTTACGCGATACATTAACACGTGCGAGTTAATGTTTAATTGCATAAATGACTTTTGAGGACCGGAACGGAACATGTGCGAATGCATGAACGAAATTACTACAGGCTCTATTTTCTGTGCATGCATTCGCACAAGTAGGGTGGTTACACGGTGCATTTTGGCGTTCACAAATTTAGACATTAACCCCTATGTGTTAAAATACCGTGTAAACAGGCCTTAAGATTAGTTTGTCGAAGCTCTCCATTCCTCTCTCCAATCCAATAGCCTTTTCATAGCTATGTATTTCTTTTCCATTACATTCTTCATAGCCTGGGGCCTTCCTTACCCTCTTTCCCTTCCACTTTTCCTTCTACAATTGCTTTCATCAAGAGCCATTATGCCTCATAATGTGGTCATCTTATTCTTACCGTCGTCTCAATAAGGTTTTTAAATAAATTTTATTTTCTCCCACTCTTCTAGGTACTTTCTCAATACTTACTGGATGGAACCATTTTATCTTCACCATTCTTCGGTAGCACCACATTTAGGCTTCCACTCTTGACTTCTCTGCACCTGTCAACGTTCAACCCTTATAGAGCAACATGCTCCATTTTTAACATCTAATGAATTGTTTCCTTTCTTCTATAATTGTATTCTCAACTGTAAGAATATTCTTCTTTTCGCAGAGAGTCCTCTTCGCCTGTTTCGACTATTTCTTTCTCGCTATGTTCCTCGTTGGTAGTTTGGCTTCTTAGATAACAATCTCTTTCACTTCTTCAAGCTTTTATTTTCCTGGCTTCATATTTGTCCCAGTCTCCTTTCATGATGCTTTTATTAGTGAGGACTGGTGGCCCTAACCTTTATAAACGTTCATTATAACAGAGTTTGAAAGAAAATGAGGAAGAATCTTTCCATTTATCGATCCATTTTTTGTTTCTCAAGCTATTTAAGACGAATAATTTACGAACTCAGCCGTTTCACAGAGAAGTAAATAACGACACAAACTCACGTGTACCCACGACCACCGAGAGTAATCAATTGTTTGGTAAACACTGTGGCATTAAGGTGTGAAATGAGGTGGCATTTGTTAAATTTTGTGCAAAGCAAATTAATTTGTTCAAAATTTTTATCATACAAGCATGTAGCCGCAGAATCCCCTAAATGAGAATCGAAAATATTATAATTCAACGATTTGTCTCGTATTTTGACTACCCCTAAAGAATTAAAAATGCCAACTAGAAAATTTATACAAGAATAGCACCAGATAATATTTTAAGAAAGGCCTACGACCCTCTCCAAATGCGAGATATCTTAAAATAATTTTAATTCACAGCCCTTAACACTCTAACACAGCCTCCTAGAGTGCCTACGACCAACCAACAACCAACCGTAGGAATGGTAAAAAGGCAAGTCCAACAATCACGGTAGCAATTGCCAGGAAAAAATATGTATGATAAAAAGCGGTAAAGAAAATAGAAAATAATGCTTTGCACAAGAAATAGCAAACTTCTATGGTGGGAGAGCATGAACCATTAGCCTTTTAGTATTCCGAGCAGAATACGCTACCAATGGTATTAAACTACACGGAAAATTTATTGAAGGCAAATTTTGTCGAGACTGAAAACCAATATTCCACATCAAATTGCGCTGATATATCTCGTGATGATTAATATAGATTTCATTGATTAATATCAATCGCATAATTTCACTGGCATAAAGTTATTACCATAATCAACCTTTAGCATTGGATGGCTAACTAAATTAGGCGATCAAAAATCTTAAAAAAAAAGTGCGCCTCTCAGAAAATCCAATCAGTGCAAGGACGAAGCCAAATTTTTCCAATGACCCGACTGGTACCAGCCTTTCACCTCAGCATCGCATTAGGTCTTCCACAAGATGTTGGATGATCGACTTTTTCCTTAGAGAACCCGCGTATTTTTTTTAGATTCTCCTGGACGAGCCATTTCGCCAGCCTTCAATTAATTCAAGAGAAGTCATGTAATTAATTCGTCGAAGGAAAGGGAGAGCGATCGTGAAAAAGGTTTAAGGATGGTGCCAAGAGGAACGGAGATTAAAAGACTCAATGAAAGACCTAAGTGGAAACGTTTTCGGAGGCAGCTCTCTCTTTTTGGATTCCGGACGGCTCTTAGCCTCTCATTCCATGGGTTCGCTCATCTAATTTCATTCCTTCTTTTAACCGCTCTGCCCATTCACAGTTATTTTTGCACGGAGGAGAAATTAAATAAAGAAAGCTTATGATGAAAATTATAAATCTATTTGGTCGCCTCTAGTAATATCCACTTCTACTGCGGTCAAGCCATTTATAACTACCCTATAACTATATTTAATGCCAAATACAATAAAAATAACGTACCAAATTGCTTTCATCAAGGTAGAACTACTGGTAAAGAATCGACTTACCCCAAAAAATGCCAAAAAAATGTTTTAGAAACTCATGAATGCGCTGTTATATAGGAAATAAATGCAATATTTTTGTTGTTTTCATCGATTTATTCTGATAATATTTAAAAGAACATAAATTTTATGAAATACCTGGGGTGATATATTGTATGTCTTTTGAATGCGCGGCTGATTAATCCCATACCTATAAATATGACATGATAAAACATATAGAACATTAAGGAGAAAATAGAACTACGTAGAAAAAGGGAGATATTGAGGAATGTCATATCCCAATCATAGAAGTGCATTACTACGAACGAATTCTTAGTTTCAAACAGCTAATAAATAATCGAGTGGTGTTCCCCCTGTCACTTAGTATGTAGTACATAGCGTAACAACTTTGAGGAAGTTGATGATGCATTGCTCTGAATAAAGTTTCATATATATAAACATTTTGAAATGGTGTGGGTGCAACCAAGCTCTTAGAAAAATAAATATGATTTCCAAATAGGACAAACTTTTGACTCTGTGATTATGGACTACCAAGAACATATAGAAAGGCTGACACTCCCCAAGGACTCAAACCGATTCTGACACTAATCAAATGCTAATGAGCGGAATTGATAAAAGCCCTGATTATAACCATTATGAGCATTAAAGGTGATAAATCGAATGGAAAAAACAGGCGAAGAAAAAACACTAGAAAAATGGATAAATTGAAATAGCGGTAATTTAACTAGTGGCGCAAATATGCACTTTGCAGGTGAAAGAAAGGAAGACAGGAAAGGTTACAGGAAGAACTTTATGCGTTTGTTCTAGAATATGATTTATGAATGCATTTACATGGAACAGCATCCAATTCTAATATGTTTACCTATTGGAATTGAGATGAGAACAGTTTTATGACACAAGCAAATTGGTTACAGCTTGAAACAATAAAGTGCTATTTACAACGAGATTACAGAGAGAATCTGGTCATCAGACGCAATAAAGTTTCAAAATATTATAATGCATTAGATACCATTTTTTCAAACGATGTAATTCCCTGTCTGAATAATCAATAGTGCAGAGAGGCCCAAATATTGAAAAAAGTTTGGAAAGGTGAGGAGAAGTGTGAAAAAATAAGATGACAGTAGAAAAAAGTTGAGGAGTAACGTAATGTTGAAGTCATAAAAAAAAAAAATATGCACAGGTAAAATAGCAATTGCTATACAAGATCTTTGACATTGACTTAGAGGAAGATCAACAGAATTTATTTATAAAATAAAAAGAGGTTTCACGGAGGTTCGGCATATGCAGCCCTGGACAATGAAGTGTGAGTTAAGATCATGATTATTAAAATTAATAATATAGTAGATACAATGTATTGAGGCGGTGTGCTAAAACGATTGCGTGAGACGGTAAATGTGCTTAACTGCAAGAAAACCTTTCTGATAGCCTCTATTCCTAATCCCATACTTTATGAACTATTTCACCAGCTTCTACTATGAATAACTATTAAACACAGTGTCATTCATGCACTCGATCATTTTTTAAATGTAAGATTATTTAGTGGAAAGCCAATGGAGAAAAATTGTCATAATTATAAGTTATTAAATTTTATCTAACTTCACTGAATTGCAGAGTTGTCTGGATTGAGTCTGGTTACATTTTTATAACTCAAAATTAATCATAATAAATTACACACTTCTGATTCGAAAGGATTTAACCAATTCAGCAATAATTTATCATATTATATCAGGTAATAAGAAATTATTGTTGCATTAGAAAAGGCCTCCTTGAAAAAATGCCAAAGGCGATTGTACCGTACTTTTAGTCATTAATTTTTTAATTCCGACGTATATCTTTCTTGCTCGTACTGTCTTCCAAGTTCCCGTGTTTGAACAACTTAGGCCCTCAATGAGACCCACAGTATTTAAACAGCTGCGTAGGGATTCCGCTGAGAGGAATTTACACTGGCCGTGGTTCCCACAATTCCAATACAAGACATAACAGAGACCAAGAGACCCATAGTATAACCAGGCGTTTTCCCTGAATTCTCTTAATTAAATCAGCAATAGTGCAAAAATTAAGTTAATAGTGCAAATACATTTCCGTGCCATCAAATTGTAAATGTTCATTTATCACAAATAGGTACTGCCTTAAGCAGGGAGTTTATCAGTATAGACCTAATCCAATTGCAGTATCAATAACATTGAAGACACAATGCAAGAGTAGTCCAAAGAATACCTAAAATTTAAGATCACATTATGAAATCCATTTCTATGCCGTTTATCATCAATGGAAAAGACGATTGTTAAAATAAATAATAAACATTTCCCTGGTGATTATCCGTAAAAAAATAAGAAAAAATATTCTCATATTTTGATTCTGCATAATTTCTTCATGGATAAAGATTGATGTACAAAATTACTATGAGTAATATTGGGTAAATAATTATGTATCCCAAAAATAAATAAACACCCGCAAATTACATGATTTCACTTGGGTAAATACGCAGTCAAGTTAACATAATAAGAGCCCAGGAGGTATTTTTATTTCACGTTGAATATCATTTGTGGAATGTAAATTTTGAAATAAATGAGAATCAGGTTCTTCATTTAATTTCATCTCACATCCAGTATTGAAATTTTGGGAGCTCGAATTAAAAAGCTAATTGACATTTTATGAAAGAAAAATATCCAGGATTACGTTGCATTTTATTTCCGTTGAATAATTTTCCTTATATATTCGAATGGCTATTTCTCGAGGGCCATTACCTTTTATTCAACTTTTGTTTTATTTTTTTTATTTCAACGCGTTTATTTTTTAATGTATATTCATGATGAGGCTACATAGATGATTCTTGAACCCTTTTTTTTTCATCCTAATGATGCTTCCGATGGATGTAACCGGGTTTCATGGCAGTGTTAACTGAGAAATTTATTATATGCCACATATTTTACCCTTTTTTGCCATGAATTTCCACTTGGAGTTTCTATCATTGCATTTCCATGGTTTTGCAGCTTCATGAAAAGTTTGGAAAACCACGTACTTCTAATGGCCAGTTGAATTGAACTGGAAATTCATTAGAGTGTTCTACACTCATATTACAATGTAACATAAAGTATTTTCAGCTATCTCATTGAAACAAGGGGCTCAAAATTTTAAAATTCTTGCTCATTGTTGCCAAAATCATGCAATATTAGATTTTGTTAAATTGAAAACTGTAAAACAAAAGAGATATGAACGCTTCAAGTAGGTACGGGACTAATTAATTTTTCATACATTAAATTTAAAATAAAAAATTATTGAGAAAACTCATCTAATTATATCACTCCAAAAATTTATAATATCAGCTTTTCTATTCATAATTATCACACTCACGTAAAAACCCCCAGACTCCGTCCAATGAAAGCACTTAAGTTTTGGCCAAGAACTTATCGAAAGCTAATTACTTTAGACATTTTCCTTTGGTGTTTTACGATTTTACATTCTCAGCCAAAATGAAAGTTCTACCAATTGAATTCAGCGTTAAACACCCACCGGGAGAAGTTTCACTAAACGCAATAGAGAGTGATCTTCATCCAAACCGTCCTTCTCTCACGGCAATCTTTAAACCATTGACACAAAAAACGGGACCATAGAAAAACAAGAATTCCCTCCTCAAATTTATGTTAAGTGTATGGAAAATTGCTTTTCATATTGCTACTGAATGTCCTAAAAAGGAAAAAAAAACGTTTTCACAGTAACTTTCTACCTTTTCTTCGTGATTCAGAGGCGTAGCCAGGAATTCCGTTCGGGGGGTTGAAAACGGGGGGGGGGGGGAATTTTTGAAAAACAGGGTTCTAAGTAGAGGGTTTTACATTCATTTTAACACTTCTCACAATCGAAAAAACTTCATTTATCAAAGTAGTCTTTTGTAAATTCACGATTTTTCAATAAATTGTTTCTTTTTATGAAAGAAAAGAAATTGTGTATTTATGTTTTTATGTATACAAGGGTGGGTCCGGACCCCCCGAAACTCCCCCTTGCTACGCCACTGTCTTGATTAGAGTAATTGATTGCCCGTAATAATAAAACAATACGGAGGCAAACTCTAAACAAGCTTCTGAACTACTTTTTTGGTGCTAAATTTAATGAAATAAATTCACAATATTACCATATTATTTATATTAAGTTTTTGAGACCGCCACAAGAAAATTATATAATAGGGAGTGAAATAAAGCTATGTAAAGAGCAGTTATACTATCAACATAAATGCATGCTAATTTCTTACGAAATATTGTGGACGTGTGATCACGTTTTTAGAAATGATCAAAAACCATTTCGTATTCATCGATCAGTTATTTGTATAACTGAATTTCCCAAGAAAACATAAAAAGTTGCATTCAGATGAGGAAAAAGGTAAAAAAAAGGAAGCTCCACGTCGAAATGGCTAAGAATAACTGAGACAGATAACGAACCACGACTGGTCAGGAGCCTGAGATCTTATTTTCCCAGCGAAGGAACTTGGGAAATGAAGACACGGCTGAAACCGGAACTGCGGCGGCATTCGGAGCGAAATTGCTTTGTTTTAAATACAACCGCGCTGAAGAGAACCGAATCCCGCTAACCAGCCGGAAGGTGGAGAAATATAGATGGAGCACTTGGAAGCAAGAAGGGTCCGAGGAAGAGAAATGGTCAGGGCCAAGACGCAGAAGGGAAAATGGTGGGGTGGAAGGGGTGGTTTTTGGGAAGAATATTTCCTGCGCGAGGTCGAGCCTCGGAGCTAAATAAGGGGGCGGCAGAATTTATAAAGGGTTGGAAGTGGAATAATCCAGCTGCCGGACGAAACGAACTGAAATTCCTCCCCAGCATCGCGGGGCCTGCAGGGAAATTCCGCCCATCCTTAATTAACAGAGACCTACCCCATCTCCTCCATGCCTTTTTCTTCCTCTTGGTTTCCTTAGAGACGGAGGTGGTGGGGGTGGGGGGTCGGAAGGGGGATGGGAGACTGAATGAACCCCTCCCAATGCCTCCCCTCTAATAACCCATTCCCCATCCCACTACCTCATTGCGAACCTAAAGTAACCCCACCTCCTTTTTCTGTCGGGGAAGCTCGAACATGCCGATGGACTTTCGAAGCTTTGCATTAATACTTTTTTTTAATCCCCCCTCCCCTCAAACGCGATCGGCTAACTGCTACAATGTAATTTTGCGAACGTCAAAAAATGCGGGATAGACTCTCCGATGAGAATTCCAAAGGTTATTTGGAAATAAAAAGCGGGACTTTCGTTGGGCGCCTTAAATAGATTAATCGGTCATTTTTGAAACCAGTGAAAATATTCCGGTAAGATTTATGATTTCCTACCTTAGATAGCTAATTAAAATATTAAAATGAATATAGAAATTGTAATAAAAATGGTAAAATTGGTCTTATATTCACGCACTGTAAAGAAGTTATTTCGTATTTCTGTACCTGATTCCACGAAGGACTTTTCGCTATGCTGATTCCTCCAGTGCACTTAGTCTACCTTCCTATCTGAACAGTGCGCATTGCGTACAAATCCATCTCTCAAGGCAAATTCATTACAATCAATTCCCCGAAGATCTTAAATCTATCGCCCAATGCTCGTTCTGGGTCAATATTATCTCTCTTATTTTCCAACTTAACTTCATTTTCTCTGGAAACTTCCTTGTCATCAAATGGGAAATAAATGTTATTACTATATTCTTTAAAATGGATCTCTTCAATGTAATATTATTACACGTTAAAGGGTAAAATACGCAAATTAAATACACTTTAAGGACATTTTTTTCTTATCAGAGATGCGATAAATCGATAAATATGGAATGGTAATAGTAGGACGATGGTGAGTCCGTAAAATTGGACGTAGAAGAGAAAAATTGTACGAGAAATCCTCAGAAAAAAATCATTCGCCTTGACCGGGATTTGAACCCAGATCCCTCGATTTCCGGAATCATTATTACTACCAGAAATCGAGAGATCTGGGTTTGAATCCCTGTCAAGGTGAATGATTTTCGTTTCGCTGTGGATTGTTGCACGATATGTGCATTACGGTTGACTCCGTAAAGTAATCACCGTGGCTAGTCCCAGTATACTTAAATAAGTCAAGAAGGAACACCTCCTCGTGCTCCAAGTATGGGCTCTGCTCTTCGGCTGCGGCGCTGTATGTACGATTCGGACTGCTTGTCGCATCATATGCTCAGTAGTCCATACCACCTTGTCCTGATTAGTCATCAAATTTCTTCAGGGGAGATTAACGCCTCGGTAATTTAACTAGCTAAAGCACTCGGCTTGAAATTCTGTCAAGGCGAATAGTTTTTTTCTCTGTGGATTTTTCGCACAAATTGTGCATTGCGGATGACTCTATAAAGTTATCATCGTAGCTTGTACTGGTATTCCTAAATTATTGTGGAAGAGAAAGCTATATACGAAGCAGCAAATCGAGTCAAAGAGGTTAAAAAAAGAAAAAAAAATGTTTTAGACACTTTGAAAAGAAATCTGGATGGGGCGGGCATCAGAATTGCTATAAAATCTGATACTAGGTCAATTCAAGTGTCACCATCCCACGGAATATACGCAGCTTAGGATCGCAAAATAGCAAAATAACATATTTCAAAATTGGAAAAAAGCTATTCACATACATCTAGTTGCAAACTAATTAACACATAAAATATGCTAACACATTCATTGTGACCTAAAAGGTGAGTATCCAACTTCTTACGTTTTATTAGCTGTATATTTCAAAAGAAATATTGAAATATGCATTCAAAATCATAATGATAGAACTTAAATAGGAACCAACGCGGTTTAAAAGCACGTAAGTACTTTTGTGTTAACTTATTATGGATGTTCTGAAATATTAATCATCGCTTATTTAAATAATTGAAGCGTTAACGAAGACATGAAATGTTTGCTGATGGAGATTTCAACTCCCGGTTAGTTACACTTCGCATAGTAGAGAATTCATTCCGGCACTAGTTTTCACTGCCGATTGCATGATTTGCTGTTTCACAGGACATAAAAAATAAAAGTTGTTTTGAGGTAAATTTCCAGCTTTCTAAAAAAAACTTTTGATAAAAAAATGGGGCTAAAAGTAAAACTCATTTTAAGCAAATATTTAATTTTAATACTTGTATATTATTTAGACACTTGAAAAAGGATGAATTTTAACCAGCTCTCAAGCGTTGGAGATATTCAAATTCATTGTCCTTTCAAAATATTCCAATTAATAGTTAATTTATGATTCATCTAGTAATCACTTCCTTGAAAAAATAATTAAGAGCATCCTTGTGATTCCTAGGATATAAAAGACTTTTCAAAGAGAAAATTTAATGAATCAAGATGAACCTGGAAATAGATGAGGTTGGGAGCTAGATATTAATTTTTTCCCCCGTCTCACGAAGCAATTAATCCAGAATCATGAACTATATTACACTAATTGATTACTTATTTGAAATTACTACTAAGCCATTCATTTAATTGAATATGCAAACTTTTTTCGCGCTAAAACTTTTATAAACCACCTTATTCAAATAACTCTCCATTAATGAAAAAATTATGAAAATGAAATATTAATTTTAATAAGAGACATATATAACAGACAATATTATACTTCCTAGGGTAAAACATTTCCTATTAATTCTCATGAGATATTAAGAGAACAGCTATAAAGCTTGCCAATTGCCTGTATTTAGGAAATTTATATTATGCTGGATGCCATGCATGATTATAAATGGAAACAAAGATTGAATTTTAGGAAAAAAATCTTATGAAGAAATCCTGGCCGTAAAATAAATTCAGTTTTTCAATGCACCTAGCATCATCTGCTATGGGTAAACATATTCGTTGCCTCAATGGTAATAGATTTCCTCTGATTACAAACCAGCACAAAATTTAGCGTTTTATACCTTCATTTCATATTTTATTAAAACAATACAATATCTGCATTATAGCAGCATATACTTATCATGTGGGAAGTGATGGTAAATGGTTTACAACTCTACACCACAAACTTTATCAACATGAAAATGCATTCATAAATGTATAATTATTATTCAAGTATTCCATCGATTCAGCTAGGTTTCCATGGAGTTCTTAAGAATCATTCTGGGGGCCTCCCCTTCCTCTATGTACTTCTCTCTTTAATTAGCATTAGGACCTACTCTATATCGTTCTATCTAAAAATAATTATATTCTTTTCCTTCCTCGTTTACCTAACGTTTACGAAAGTAAGGAAGGCAGGGAGCAAGCGTTTTAGCTAGAAAGAAAATACCAACACAAAAATGTATCTGGAATGGATAATAATCCGGTAATATCCGGTTGAATAAAGTATTAGTAGAGTTGTGAGAGACGAGTGTTTTTCCAGCCATGTGGATGGTCTATGTGTTTTACTAGGTTATAATTGAATTTGCAATTTTTAGGGATATCCAGCACGTAATGATAAAAATAAAAACGGGTGAAGTAGTGTTATATTCTTAGCACAAACGTTCACGAAAAAAATCACGGATGTTCGGTGAGTCTGTGCTTGAGTAGCTTAACTGGGTGCGGTAACTTTCCCTTGCTCACTATCCAGGAGAATCACGTTCTCTCAATGGCCGACAGAGAACGATGGTCTTAATTGCTGACGCAACGTTCTCTTCCCATTTGGGGGATTACTTTACCCTTACCTCCCCGTGCCATTCAGTCCTGATTAAGAATTTTACAGCGTCCACGCATGTGTCACTTCTGAAACTCCCACTGTCTCTCGAGCACTTTATGAGTGATTATCCTCCCGCTCCCTATTCCTTTCCCCGCGCAAATCTGCCGCCGCTTCCCCGAAGCGGAAAGTCCAGCCGGTTTGCCTACTTTAGACTTCCTCCCATCCCTCCCCTTCGGCTCGTTTAACCCCGTTGTCGCAGAGGACGACGGGACTTCAACACTTAAAAAGGGTCGTCATAGTTCGTCTCCGTGACTGGACCGACCGCATGGCCACGTCCATTCCCGCCGAAAACCTTTAAAACTCCCTTCCCCCTGTATCCCTACGCCCCGCCAAAAACCTCGGACACACACTGCCTAAAACCAAACCCTGCTGCGCTCACCCCACACGTTTTTCCTCTTCCCAGTTCGGCCTTAATTATTCAACAACTCACACCATCTTGGACACCCCCACCACCCACTCTCGGAAACTGGCCGCATTTGACACCGGGGAGTACATGCGCCGCCCGTCCCATTTGACCGTCCACGACCGAGCTCCCGCCAGACTACGCGTCAAGGTCATTCTCAAGCCCTCACACGTCTAGCTCCCCCATCCTATTACTCTCCAAAGCATCTTCTCCTGCCTCTAAAAGTACGCTTAGTGCCCACGAAGCGATGCTGAGGAGAGTGAGGGGGGTACGGAAGTTCACGGGTGAGCAACGAGAATTTTTCTTGGAGAACTTCAAGGCTTTTTAGGTAATAGCTTAGCAAGGAGCCTCTGCGGTTATCGAGCAATCCAGCCATTTAAAGTTACTTAACCCCAACCCTTCACCTTGACAAATGAAATCACAAGAGGATCACAGCTTAACACACACTCACAATTTGCACAAACACAAATATTGCCCAACTATTTCTTTTTAAGTTTCCAATTGTTGTTCTTCAAAGCGCAATACTAATCATATCTATTTTAGTAAATCATCCGTGCCATAGTTAGAAAAAAAAATTAGTTAATTTAATAAAATAATTTATTTAACTAGTTAACTTTCATTAATTAAAGTTAAGTTTTCCAAGCAAAATGCTATTGGCCATACCAAGGATAAATGCATAAGACATTCGCGAAAATCCTTGAGAACGTCAATTTGAGTACAAAATATTGAAAAAAAATATAATTACAGCAGTGTGTCATACAGTCGGTTTCACAATCGCATCTCTTTTTCGTCGTCAAATTCCAAAACTAGGGCAAAATATTGGCGAGCAAGCATATTGAAAACAAGCACCTTGAAAACAGGACATAGAGAGAGGTATGAGTCAGTGGAAGGAAGAGGATAGAAAACAGAGAGCCTAAGAGGTAATAGAAAAGGAAAAAGAGAAAAAAGAGTGTTGGAGAACGAAAAGCAGCGAAATACGAAATCGGGAGGGTGGCTTTTGAAAACTGCACCCACTCAGTGTCCCCTCATGCCTCACCACCCATTTCCCTCGCTGAGTAGTAAGATACGACACCCGGCACGGATCCAAATGACGCACGCCCTCGCGCTCACACAACGGAACTCTAAAACGCAACGCTACCTTCATCTGTTTTATTTCCTTACTCCACCCTCCCTATTCATCCTTTCGAAAAACCCACTCCTTCCACCCAAATGCCTCGTCATCTCAAAAGAAGATTCTTCCCTTGCCAACCAAAACTCAAAATCCTCCCTTCCCCCTCGATAAAGATACCGCATAGAAACTTTTCACGGAGTCTTTCCCACTGCTAGTCACAAATTATCGAACCTGAAATTCGGACGACAGGTAAAGATTAAAAATTGAATAAGGGATTCTGATAGCTTTGAATTACTGAGTAAGAAATACCTTGTGTTCAACTACCCTAAAAGCAGAAGAAAATTTATTTTAAAAAAATACGCTAAATTAATAATTTACATGTTATAATAACTCTGTTTTCATTTGATAGATTACTTGTTTAAATTATAAAAATAAAATTTATGGAAACTAAGAAGAGGGACACACCATGCACCCACACTAGTCATAATAGTTAAGTTAATTCTATAGTATTATTTCAATACTTCCCTTAAATAAAGGTAAAATTACAGATGAGAGGAGAAAAGAACAAGTTAGAGCTAGATATGGAAGAGAAAAAGTATGGTTGCAACTATTATTGCGGGAGGGGATTCTTAATGTCATGATGTAGGGAAAAAGCTAGGTTTATGAATAGGGTAAGGTAGGAAGATAATATAATTAATGGAAAAAATGCGATATAAAAGGCCTTATTGATAATTGAAGAGAGAGGATTCACTGGTGAGAGCATCCAGGCCACGGTGATTCGAAAAATAATCCACGTAAACCTACCTTCACCAGCAAATGACAAATCATAATACTGAATCATATGGCATAAAACTGCAATGTGTCTGCATTTGTTCTACATTATTAAATAAAAAATATAAATGAAAAACTTTTAATTTTTTCCTTAATATCTTAACCTAATCTCTAATTACCGATGCTGTTATGAAGTCAATTCATTCATCAGATGCTCGGTATGGAGCTACTTAGGAAGTTTGGAGATAATATGTATCGATCGAATAAGTGATGAGGAATTGGTAAAAGGGGTGGGAGAAAAGATATGTTTTATATAAACCGAATGTAGGACACGGGACAACTTTATTGCCCTAACTATCAGATGATGATGGCCTAAGGAAAGAAAGATAGGCAAAGGATGGATGCAAAAGAGTCTCTTGTAGGAAGTATTAATTAAGAAGTATTTACTAAGGATGCAAAAAAGAATAAAATGTACATAAAAAATGCTAGCTGATAGAAGAAAGGAATAAAGAGCTGCGTTAAACAACTTTACGATTATATTGACTCATGGTGATTATGATGTTAATAGTGAACTGATCATTAAAATGCGGACAGCAGCAAATCCGAAAAATCGAAAAAAAACTTCATTTCACAAAACTATCGTTGGCAGGAGAGAACGCAGGATTTCTTTCCGGGGGGGGGGGGCACAAGCAAGGCCGTATCCCCAGAATTTTGTTCAGGGGGGCACAAGGATACCTCGTAGTGCAAAAAAAAGCAATAATAATGGGATCGTATTAACAATCTTGCATATCTTTTAAGACTCTAGGGGGGACACGTGCTATCGTCCCCCCCTAGATCCGCCTATGATCGTTGGTGAGCTTATAGATCGAACTTGATGCGCACGGCAAATTTTAAAGCACTCACACCGCGTAATACGATTAAATGTTCCACTTATATACATCATATTTTTACGTCCCCCCTCCCAACAATAAGCTGGCTAAACCGGTGATGCACCCATCCTCATTATGCACCTTTTTCACTCCCCCATCTCTTCAGAAACTTTTTCCGGGGGGGAAATAATGGCGATATTAAGTTAGCGCAGTTTTTGTTCTCCGTGCCTTAGGCGCTAGCGAGCGGGAGTTGGACGTCTTTTGTTTTTGGGCACGTTTGTGCAAAGCGCTCGCAAGAGATGGGGGAGAGAAGCGGAAATTATTTGAGGCGCTGCGAACGGAGTCTGTGAAGGGAGAGGGGTGGGTAGGTGGGGCAGAAGATGGAACGCAATAATATGCAAATTTACGTCAAGTCTCTAACGACTGCCATTTTCGTGTCCCCTTCGTAGCCACTTCACTCCGGCATCGTAACTCTTTATGAAAGGCAATGCCGCGTGGGAGACGGGAATGGCGGATTAGCACTCAAGCAAGACTGATTACCACTTCGGATTACTCCGAAAGGAACGACCTTGCACGACAGTGCAGCAGGAAAATGCTTACCTGATGCAAGTAAGCCTATTTTACGGAGATGAATAGACTTTGAAAAATAATAAAAATAAGAATGTGAAGCAAAAGTACAGAAACGTATAAAACAAAAGAGGCACACGACCCATGGGGAATGAGCAACTTTTAAATTGAATGCGAGAAGAAATTGATGTCAACATTGTTTTACAAAAGAAGCGCTACAATTCAAAGGATGTTGTTGTTTGCATATAATTGCGAGTCAATAAAATATGATTCTTTTCATAGGACTACAGATAAAATCATTCGTCAATACTGTGCCAAGTATTGGGAAAAGAACTGTGGCAACGTATTTTAAAGAAATACCTGGAAAGGTTTATGACCTGCTAAAAGTGGTTCGACCTACACAATATAACAAAAACAAAGAGACAATTTATCTGACACCTATTTTTGTAGTAGAAAATAAATTGGAAAAACGAATGCGACAAGAAACTGAAGCCGTATTGGTTTGAATAGGAGATACTACCTAAAATGTTTGATGAGAAAATCATACAACCTTATTTTGCCTTGTATAACGAAGACGTTATAAATAAAAGATACGATACTAAAAACCTAGGTTTAAGTTAGGATCTTCAAAACAATGTTTCTTAGTAAAAAAAGAATTTAAAATATTTGACGCCAATTTGATTCCGATTGGAATGAAGGGCTGAAGAAGAGCATGGAGGAGTTATGAAGGAGTTTTGAGGAGAAAGAGTTTCTGTATGTTCCATCACCTGACTTGCAAATAAACATGCCTGAAGCGACATATACACGAAATTTTTAAATTTTCCCTGGTATGATGAAGGTATCAGGGTAATAAGTATTTTAAATTGATTTGAAAAATAAATAGCATCTCGCGCAAGGTAAAAGCTAGAAAAAGGAGCTCTTTGTATCGTCAATAATAAATAGGAGTTGAAAGAATGGGCTGAATATGAGTAAGAAATGATGAAAGGCATCAAATATAAAGATGAAAATAGTTACTTAGATGAGGGCTTCATTTAAACCCTATTCGTAGAAGTACGAACATGAAAACAAATAGCAATAGTTTTCTATGCACAAATTACAACAAAAAGCATATCTGCATTACATCAATTATGCAATGCGAAAAGAATACCCTCCATTGATTAAAAAGAAATCAATCTCATTGCATATATTCTGAGATATTGAGGCTAAATTTTGACCTCGGTTATGGGTACGCCAACCGGAAAATGAAAAATGGGAGTGATCCAAGCATTAAATTTGATCCATAGGTAGAGTACTCAATTCTTATAAAGGCACAGTTCATAACACACTTTTCTATTTTATATAATCACAAATGGGTACACGTGTTGAAACTCTGGATTTGGAAACGCTAAAAATATAAAAATCTGACGTTCGGCTAACGATGAATAGGACAAGGGGAGTTACATACGGAAGTAAAATAATCTCGTATCGCTTCCACCTACGCCCGACTCCATAAAATTTAATTGAATAATGAATTTCGATATGGAGTGGAACGGTGACTAGTTTTTATTTTACTTGTTTTTTCAAAGTTTTGAATGCCTAACAATCCTATGCATGCGCATACCATCTGCTTTGTTACGTCCGCCCGAATACGATTCAATCAACGCAGTCATGAAAATAAAACAAAATCTCGTAGTCTAACCGTTTCCTCCCCCTAGCGTGCCTTCCACCCCTTTTCCCTTCCATCAATACAAATCCCTTCCAGCTCTCCTTCCGTCTCATTACTGAAACGAGCCCTCCAAATGGAATATCTTCTCACCCCCGTTGAATGTGTCCGCTTTGACGATTATTGTGCTCAGTTGAGCGCGTTTGACATGCTCATTCCTTCGTCTCCCGTGGAACTCCTTTAAAAACATTAAGAATTTGCAGTCTGCGAGTTTTATGTAATATTTTGGGATAAGTCCATCATATATTTTTTTATTCCGATTATTTCAAATAGATTATTGATTCTAATTCCATCGATTTTTATTCATACTAACAGGTGGGGGTATTGATTTTTCAGTGGCATTCTTATCATTTAAATTTAAGATTGAATGGAATAAAATAGCAAAGGCAATTAAGTGACTTATTAAAAATATGGAACTAGTTTTATGGCAATATATCCTCAGCTTCAATAAACTAATGAACACTTTAGCTGTTTCAGACATAAATTGTAAACTTAATAATGTGCAATGCACAATGGATCAGGTGTGTGCCTTCCTTTATGCCCCAAGCTTATACTCTATTAAAGAAGAAAATTTAAATTGGCAAGTTTCATTGTTTCCATTCATAAAAACAATGAACCAATATATATCATTGACATCTTTCACAAGAGAACAATAATGCCTAATGTCGTTACGAGAGCAGAACCTGTCTACCTCCATGTATCCCATTACTGGTCCACACCTTTTCGTAAATCATAAACCGTCCTTACAGTCCAAAATTCATCCCTGAAAAATTCAGATAACAATTATACATATTTCTAAATAGCCCAAGATAATTCACAACAACAACGTCGTGCATTCATTAATTTATATGTTTTACGTCGTGCTGTATATTATTCTTTGTTGTATATTTTCAACTATTAATAATTTATTTTCAAAATGGAGACAGGATAGTAAACACAAAAATTGATTTCATCAGTATGAATTTCATTTACTACGAAATTTTTTTTAATATCTTCGTCATATATTTGTTTAGGATTTCAATTTTATTAGCATCCTTAAACATAAAAATGATTGCAATAAACTGTTCTTTAATATAATGTTCAAATTGGATGTAACAATCTGTGAACAGTAAAATAATATTTTTATTTTTTTCTCAAAGTATTCATCTCTCCGGAGTCGATGGAATCGATATCGGCTTAAGGCGATCAGTTCTTTATGCCGATTCAGTGCCCGTGAGTCACTGGAATCAAGAATTGACATTTTGAATTGACTCACCCCTAATAATATAAATTTTTATGAAATGTCAATGTCTAAATGAGATTTCCTTTTTAAATTACTGAGTAGTATTAGGAGTATCATAGCATTTAAAATAATAATGCTTAGTCTTAGTATGGATTTGTTCAGGATAGTTTTACTTATACATAATTTGCTTTCTCAAATCCTTTGATTAAAGGGATTTTTTTAATGTTACTATTTTCACAATGTCCAAGAAAAATGAATGACTAATTTACGGACCTATCTCCTCCCATTTCCTCTATTATATTCTGAAAGGAAATTGTTTTCTTAATTTAAGAGAGGGGTGAAGGCGGTACTGCAATGCAGTGGATGTGATTGAATATAGAGTAAAGCAAGCAGGAAGTCAATGAGACTTTGCCATAAGTGAAAACCATGATTAAAGATAGGGTTTTTTTTACAAAAGATGGCACTGCGTGTAAGTGATTCCTGTGATTTCTCTAGGAATATGTTTTAGCTAAAGATGTCTCCCACGTCCTCTCAGCCTTCAGGCCACTTAAAAAATTAGCTAGTTATAAATGCAATGAGATGGTCCCACTTGATTCCACTAAGTTAGAGTGGGCGTTGCTACTGCATTGAAACATCACACTTCTTGGGGATCAGTATTGGGTGGTCATCAGCAACTCCATGTTAACAGCGTGGAAAAAAGTTTATTGAGCCAATCCCAAGAATAGCCACTGTTTATACTACATGGTTTGGGGAAACCCGGACAAAAAATTATACAATGGAGGCTAACTTGTTGGATTATTCCTACTACGATAACTAAAATGACTTTGCTTTCAAAAGGTGAAGAATGAGGAGAAATATCTGTCACCACAGGGAATTAAAACACTCGTGGTAGATTATGGACAGGTTGTGGACATAAGTAGCATATTTAAAGAGGTTATATCAGTGATAAATATGGATGGGATAATAGGAAACTTTATAAAGCAGGCAGAATAGTACTAACAATATCCGCGGATCCAACGCCACGTGGTAGGGTTTTGCTTCCAACCGAGAATATGCGAGTTCGCTTTTAGCCCGCCGGAAAAGGCGATGCAAGGCGGTAGCAGTGAGCGAACACGTATCAAAGCTTCCTTCCGCTGACACACCTTTCTCATTAGCAGGATATTTCCACGGAAAGCTAAGCAGGATGGAGGATTTCATGGGGATGGGGTGGCGTAGGATTTGAAAGCGATACAGAGTGCGATATGGTTAAAGGACGAAGGAAATAAGCGAGATTCCTGTAATAACTTAGAATGAGCGTAGGAAAGTTAGAAGACGTGCGCCAACGCACCTATGACCAACTCAACTCTGAAACTACACCACTGGTGTAATAGCTTTAAAGGCACTTCTTGGAGATTCCAACAGAGTATTCTAGTTGAAATTGGAAAAAGTAACCGTATTTATGGCCAGATCTTGCATGCTTGAGTTTGAATGGAGTATATACATATCCCATGAAAAACTAAGAAATAAAAGATAAACACATCAAAATTGAGATATTAATTGAGGAAAAACAGCGCATATCTTACAAATATTTCAATCTGAGACAGTATGAAACAATAGTTGTTTTACATTTAAACCGAAAAAACACGGATATTTATGAAGTTCCCAAGTATGATTTTGGGTTAAGAAATATTGTCCAGAAAAATGGGTAGACGCGGAAGGAAACCCAGAAGAATCTCTGCTTACTGGATACTATAAAAATAATCAGCATCGTGAAACAGTAGTAGCTCATGCGGAAAAAAGGAATGAAATAATCTACTAGTCATCTAAGTTTTCTTAGCTTTCCATTGGTTGCCCAAGATATAACCAAATCGGAACTTTTTCTTGAAAATGTATGTATATACATGTGCTACGTAAAGGCAAGATCAGAGAAAACAACGTTGCAAACTTCTTCAGCACAGTTGTAAACAATAACCCGCAGTTTAATCATCTAAATTAAGCATTATTTCCCTAGCGTTATGCAGCCTATTTTTCGCCTATCACTTTGCTATCTATGCCCAATTTCCTGTTGAAGAATCTCCGAGGTTAGATACAACTCTTAACACATAAATAATGCTTTCAAATACTTAGTAAAAACAATCCACCTTAAGTTCTTGTATCCTCCTCGGTCCCGGGGTATCGTACGCAATGCATCGATGTTTGAAAATTTTCACCGCTTGGCTAAGTGGAATATCATTGATGCAACTAGTTCAGTGCGTCCTGACAAATGACAGCATCATACAGGGGCGTGACTCACAGAAATTGCTAATGTCGATTGCTGACATCTAAGTAACCCGAAATGTGCACAATGTACTCCTGTAATGTAAAGCTCCCAGAAATGATTCACTGAATTTAGATAGAAGCACTCGGATATAAGATTTAGATATGGAGAATAAACCATTGCTGCTAAGCCCACTTTGGCAATATACAGACATAAATATATCATTGGAGGTTATATTGACGAAGTTTAAAGTTTATCTAAAGAATTTTATGGTTTTGCGATGGGTGAGAATGATCAACTAATATTGAGGGTGTGCAATCAGCGTGCCACCCAAATTGTCTGACTGGGGTTGCACGCGCTCACTCTCGGTGCGATATCCCGAGAACCAACGGGCATAAATGAAAGAAATTTGAGGTTATACTCTGAAAATGTCTAATAAGTCGTTTTAAAGAACAGAAAAGCGATAGAACAATCCGAGAGTGACATCATCTTCAGTTATGTCCGAGAAACACCCAAAAATACTGAAATTTCAAAACTTTAAGCGCGATGCGGCACGTTTTCCCGGTATCCGATTGCAAAAATAATTTTCATGATTTATTTTCTCACCAAGTGGAACAAAACTGGGGGGTGTCCCAAAAGAAATTCGAAAACTTTAAAAATAAGGACCACCCTAGTGCACATGTTCTGGGACGGAGGAGGTCATGTGTGGAATATCAATGACCAAAGCTTTGTTTTGCTGTAATATTATGGATAAGTAAAAAAATAAATGAATTAAAAATTCTCCTCTACCAAATGATCGCTCAAGGAAAATATAAGAAATAAACTACCTAAGACAAGAGACAGGTCCTCTGAAGGACAAGATTTAGATAAAGTAACATAAGAAGATGTCCTGTACACTACTTAAGCTTTCAGGAAGAGTGACTTTTTTATATTTGAGTGTCAACATCAAAGCGAATGGATGACTAACTCACCCATACCACTGTTTGACGCTCCGAAGCTGTCATATCCAAATTCTATTCACTCCTTCCCAAATGCCTATGCGTTTAAGGAGTGTTTTGAGACATTTTCTCTTTTTCAAATCACAAATCAGCACTGAAACATTTTTATTAAAGCATTATCCGATGGATAATGCTATAGTAGAGCTTTTATCTCTACTGCTACAGATGCTAACAGATCGTTCATACCTTAGGATGCCAGTATATCTTGGAATTGCAGACGCTTACAGAAATCATTGTATTTTCTGGACAACTCCATGGCAAATTTTTATGCATCTTTTATGTTTTGATCGCAGTATATTCCCACTATAGCGTAAGTAAACGCTGATCTAATCTTCCTCGATACGTGAAGTTAAAAATATCAAACAATCACAACTCGGTGAAAAACTCACCACCTGCCACACTTCCCTACAGTATCTACATAGCTCAACCACAAGGTTTTCTACAGACGGCAAGTGAGAGACCAAAAGTCCCTGGTAGAGTTCTTTCCTAAATTGGGATTCATTCCGTGATTCAGCCGTGGTATGGACTTGAAATATTAAACGGAACCTCAGAATACCTGCCAACATGACGCGACCCATCACGTTACCATCAATCACAGCTTACTACAAGAGGAGTTACGTTGACCACACACACTGCGAAATTCCTTAGCACTGGCAAGCAAACATTCAGCGTCGAGCAGACAGCAGTAGTCCCACGCGGAAGGGGAGATTCATCATTTGTCAACGTCGCCGCATCGGCTTTGACATGTCAACATCAATTGGACAGAAAGGATTTTAGATTACATTCTTTCCCATGGCTTATCCAAGGCGGAGGGAGAAACATACTTATTCCACTCACAATATACGCTACATTGAACTCGCGGTGCTCCCATCAAATTGGTGACAGTCTCACAATGAAAGCATTTACAGCCTACGTTTATCTGTGCACCGTGCCTAACCATAACTTTGCTTCGCCAATGTGCTTCTGGCTTTTTAAAGAGATTTCTACCGTGCTCATCACCTGGATTCATATTCTGGATGACTTATTTTCACTTCCCAAATGATAGAATCGGTATTCTTCTCCATTAATTATTACCTATGGAGTGAAAGTGGTGGCCTGTAGAATAATACACTGTATTACATTCAAATCCGTGTTGAGCAAATATCTGTCTATCGAAAAATTGTGATGTGTTTTTGAATGGAATAAAATGTAATCATAAATGTAAAATGTAAAATTCAATCCGAAATAGGGCCAAAATGTATTACCACCAAGAAAACCCGGCGATGCAACGGGTTCAAATAGGCACTGAGCACATTTCATTGTGATAGCTATGAGAGCTACCATTATATCTCCCAAAAAACGTGTTAAAATCCCCAGACACTTCTCTTTTAATGACTGTTCACAGGTAATTCATATTCACAATTAAAACTACAGTTAACCAATTCAACTTCAACCTTTTCGCTTCTTCATTTCATGTCCAACTTTCCCTGTCTTACAATATTCTCTCACTTTTAGTTAGTTAGTTAGCTCTCATTTGCGTCATAATATGAAGTATCAACTATGGAAAACTATTTACTCAAGTTAAACTGCATGCAGTAAGAAGGTAATATTATGCGAATTAAAGTAATAATCTTGCGTATTCATAACGAAGACTGCAGGAATGAAATTTAAAAGGAAACAATACCAAGGAGCATTGATTCCTGAATTGAAATTTTCCCAAAGAACGACAAGTAATTATTCAATATTGTAAAAATGTGATAATTTGCATAGATATATTCTACGTTAGAACAAAAGGGATTTATGTAGCTAATAAAACAATTCTAATTGAATATACACCAATTCTAAAACGCTTGATTCAAAAATGCGTTTGCTTGACCACCAAAAAACAACGAATGGATCGTTCTAGAATTTAACTTTCGAAGAGCAAGTTTTCAAAAAGAAATCTCAACCACGGCGTGAGTGGAAATAAAGAGTACAATATGGATTCCCTTGGTCCAAAAACATGGGCTGTGGTCACAATTAACAACCGGTTGTCCTAAAAAATCATTTCTCCCTCCGCCATTGTCACCACTGCCAGCAGTATCGTTGAATATTGTTCCAAGTATGTTTTTTCTCCATTTCTCACTTCGACAGACCCCGGAAAGGAAGCAGAGCAATAGAGGGAACGCTCAAAAGCCAGGAAACTCCCACCCGCGCAGAATTCCATCGATTTCAAAAGGGAAACGAATGAGAAGCGGAAAGAAGGTGCCAAAATCGACCAAGCATCCCTACTCTGGCAGCTTTTCTTGCGGCTTATCTTTGTACTAATTCGCATTAGGATTATATATTCCAACCCTATTCCTATCGTAGGCGACCGAAGAAAAGAATGCGCTGGTATAAGTATACAGACACGATAATATAGACAGCATCAAAGATTCCTGAAAAATGTGGCTAATTTAATGGTATATCTATTCACGGAATGGAAATAGCCAACACTATGGATTTTATATAAACAAAAATAACACAATCTACTGATTTAGAAATTGAAAAGATAATTCAAATTCAATTACACTTTTAATATTTTGTGATCAATGACATTTATTGCGAACTGACCGTACGTTGTCCGACTATTCAGAGCGTTTGCCAATATATAAAACGGTCTCTTGATATAATCCTCCGTATGTAGTACTTAAGGTTCCCAAGATAAGCTCAAGTGATGGGAATTGGCACATTTAAAAGAACTGGCCGACCGTAAATTATTGATATCCACACATCTGTACTTTAGTCATCAGTGAGATCTTAGCGGAGCAGCTGTAGCAAGTTCATGGGCGAGTTAGTCTTGTAAATCATTTCCAGAGCTAGAGCTATGGTGAAACTTAATTTAAATAATATGTCAAATATGCACCTTTTATGCATCCCAGATGGCTCGAGGAATAAATGATACCTTTATCACTTCACTCTGTTGTGTAGCTTCTTTATCTTCCTTCCGTGATTATTTTGCCATACTAATACAATAAGCAAAGTATATGAGAAAAAATTCTGTGCCGTAGGATGCACACGGTCGTGTCTCATGGCAAGATCAATCTTACATTATCCTACAAAACGTATATTAAGCCTCATGACGCACTTTAGTTAAGATGAGATTTTCCGAGTTTACTTTCCATTGTACGAAAATTTTACAAGGAGAAGCTTCGATGCTGAAAAAGCGAATATTTCCCACAAATTATAAGCTCAGTTATATTATTAGTGCAGCATTTTGCAAGTTACATGCTGAAAAGAATACTTAAAACTCCTCCTAACTACTCCTTGTTACTTAAAGATCGAGTTGCTAAAACTTGAAGAACGAAAAAAGTTACAGTATTCTATTTTTATGTTTAATTTATTGTCAAGCAAAACTCCTGATTATTTATATAAAAGAATAATGGTCAACATTAGCAATTGTGACAGGGTTGTTAGGGCGCGGAGATGTTTTAAAATACCAAAATGCAGAACAAACTCGTTCCTGCAATCCCCTCTAAATACATCAATGAGAATATGGAATGATATCCCTGAATACATTGTTAAGGTAAATAACATTTACCAGTTTAAAAGGCTTAAGACAGCTCACTTATATCAAACTTTCCGTGCAAACCTAAATGAAAAACGATATGGTTCATTGTCCAATGCATAATAATAAGTGTATATTTTTATATATATTATGTTGGTATATTTGTAACTATTCATTTTCTGAAGATGTGTATAATTTATTTTTTGCTAATATTTACATGGGTATACTCTTGTATGTGTGTTACCTTTTGTGCACACCGAATGAAAAATAATTTGGTTTCTTGTCCAAAGGACAATAATAAGAAAGTGTGCATATATAAGTGCATATGTATGTATATATATTTCACACATGTGTGTGTATATAGCCTTAGAAGAGATGCATAATTTATAATTTGTATTTTTTCCCTTGTGTATAATCTTGTACGAATACCTAAGCATGTTTTCATTGTCATGTAATTGGAATTTTGTCTTTGTTAACATATGTATACTCCTTTATGAATATCTACGAATGTTTCTATTGGCATGTAATGCGCAGGTATGAAATTCAAATAATTGGTATATTGTCCATTTGCAGCACCAAAACTAAAAAAGGTTAAATTGTAATCCTGTTCCATAGGACACTAGTCCTCGAACAATAAAATTCTATTCTATTCTAAAAATCCACTCCTTCGAAACACCCTGACCCTAAGGTGGCTCAAGAGGCTGGTATTACTTCGACATAGATGCAAACGACCGTGTCACGTGACAAGATCAATCTTCCATTATCCTGCAACACGTTTATTTATCCTCATGTCGTGCTTTAGTTAAGATCGGATTCTCCGAGGCATAATCTTCCGGAAAGCTTACAGTAAGATGCTTCGACTTGAAATTGTTTTCCAAAAATTATAAACAAAATAATACGTTTTGCAAGCTACATTTCGAAGAAAATTCACGCGAGCCCTAACTCCTTGAGGTTGCTCTAAAGGTATGTATTACGTAGACATAGATGCACACGACCGTGTCACATGACAAGATCAGTCTTCCATCATCCTACAAAACGTATATTTCGCCTTATGTCACTGTTAAGTTAAGATCGGATTTTCTGAGTTTACTTTTCATCGTCCGAAAGGCTTACACTAAGAAGCTTCGATTTTGAAAAAGCGAATTTTTTTTCCCTCAAATACGAAACCACCGGGAATGAACAAATGGCGGGGGTGGAAGGTTGGTTTGTCAAGGGACGCGGGGATGAGTCGTGGGAAGAAGAAGGAAAGGGAAGAGATCAAGGAAAAGAAGGCGATGGATAAGAGTCGGAAAAAAGGATGAGGGATGAAAAAAATCCCTCTAGCGAGAAAGACTTCCATCGAATGTGTCATGGGAATTGGATTGATTGATTGAAGCAGGAATTCGTCTGGTATGCATGGATGTGCTTGGGTTGAATACGGATTTTGCTCTTGAGCGCACATATGTATACTCGCGCACATCCGAAGGATTGGAATTATATATATATATATTTTTTATTCCCGTCTATATTCTGTACTGGGCTATAAAAATGCTCCAGGGGTGGAGCGTAACTTAACGTGCACAAGTCTCTCCCCCGTCTCACCGGATCTGAAAAAGGAATTACGGCGAAGAACACGTTCTAAAGGCTGTACCCAAGTGGTTTTTGTATAAATGTAGGGATTTTCCCTCCAAGAATTTCAATTTAAATTTCATGTAGTTAAAAAGAGCTTATACAAATTGTATTGAAAATAAAATTAATTACCAAAGAATTGACTCGACGAAAGGTCTTCAGTTCAGTTGGCCAATAACGAAATTTATTCATAAAGCAAGATAAAATATGTTATACATCTTAGAATTTTCCTACTGTTCAAGCTAATTTGATGTTTGCTTAGAAATAAACAACCTGTCAAGGAGATACTACTGTAATTTCTAAATTCCATGTAAAAAGTAAAGGAAACATGATTATGAAAAATAAGACCTTTCAAAATAGTCATAAGTCGTATGTATTAACTTCTAATCCAAATCTGAATTTTTCGGAAAGAATTACGAAATTATATGATATAACTTTAAATGTATGTGGTCGATAATTTTGGCAAACCCAGTCAAGATCTAATCATTATCTTATTCTGAGCCTCCTATACAATAGTAATATCCTTAATTTATATGAAGAACACTTGCGTACCTACCTAATTAAAGGCCGAGAATATTATTTCTATACTTGCCTCCCAAAACGTGAATTTTTTTTCATCTTTTCTCTACAAGACACTAATGAACTTAATAACACAAGTATACATTTAGTTTCGTTTATGAGCCACAAATCACACTAATTTAATTTCTCAGGTATTTTTTTTTAACTGTGATAAATATTAACTTGTAACCCGATTGTTAAAACCGATTTCTTTTACCCTACGTGGAGAGAAATCAGGCATGTACTGAAAAATCAGACTGCGAACAAGAGTTGCCATCCTTCGCCAAATTAAGGTCGTGCACGCGTGTTAAATTTTCCATCCTAGCGAATTTCGCATGAATCCAATGGAAGGTTTTGCTCTCTCAATGAAATGAATGCAGAAATACTTCGCTTTTCGCGGAAATTTAAAAAAACTCGAGCCTCAAAGGAAGCGTCAGCACGGAAAGAAATCCATGTGTTGCGTCTGCGAGTTTCCTTTTGTCCGCCAAAATTAAGCGGGAGTAGTTCATAGCTCATATCCTCACGGAATCCTCGAGGTGCGAACGCACAGGGCACAGTGCCGGCGGCGTTGCGCGGCAACGGAGATAAACATCCCGTTCGGAGAGGGCCAAATAAAAGGTAGGGAGGAAGCCAAAGCCCGAAAAAGGCTTTTCCAAAGAGACGCTAAAAATGGCGACGTAGTAGGGCTCCTGGTTCTGGGGCGAAGGGTGGCCATGGGGGAATAAAGTATTGAGGAAAAGCATCAGATGCGTAAAACACTAGTGAACGATAGGAGGTGAAGACAGTATAAAACTGAATTAAGACCAAACCAACAGTTAAAGTTAGTTTATAAAAAGCACTTAACGTATTTGAGCATTGATGGAGATTAATTAACCTGTCCCAATTAAAGGTACCTCAATAAAAGCTGCGATATTGACCACATTGAATGATAAAACATTTTTGTTAAATAAGTCTGCTCGTAATTCATTTCAGGTCCGATTGTATTAAAACGATCAAGGAGTAAAGATTTGCTTCACGCATTTAATGGATAGAGAATCCGTGCGCAATGACATGGCTAGTCACTTTAAAACCTTTTCTGTGCAAATATTACTTAATGCTATGTCACAAGTGGAAAATTAATCACAGTACTATATAGATTTTTACCATACACCGATATAAATTGAACACACTTTAAAAACACATTGAGAGTTTTGACTTCAAAATAACACTTTAAACAGGTGAAAGAATCTTTAATGCTGAGGTTTACATAAAAATATACTCTCAGCGATTGCAAAAATATGCGTGAAATCAATAGCAGAAACTGGCGGATGATTATCACTGGCAACTGGAAAGATTGAACGTAAGAGAATTGAATCCTTCGGAGTTTGGTGCGGAAAAAGGACGGAAATGCTTATTTGACAATACCCTGAGTGGCCAGGCACTCGTCATCACCATGATGTAGGAAAAATACAAAGGCATAACCGCAAGGAATATTAAGACACACTCACGACATTCTCAATAACACCGAAGAATGGTTTAATAATATATGATTAATATTATATTCAGAGATACTAATTTTAACTTTAAGTTTTCTATTGACCGATCACAGCATGAGAAAAATTCGCCTATGGCAATTGGATGGCATGGATGGCAATTGTGATTGATTAGGATTAGAAAAGTACCTCGCTGCCATGAATAAATGTAGCACTACTTGGGGGTTAGAATTTAATATTAAAGGTGTGTTGATGAATTTTTTGGATCAGTATATCTCTTCAAGAAGGAGTTATACCACTAACGGGATTCAACTATCGAATGTTGAGCTGGTAAAATACATAGGGGTCACCAATACTCGGGTCCTTTCGTAGAGTTAACGCACAGGTGAGGTATGCGGAAAAGCCTGCCGTAATCTGGGATTTCTTTTTAAATTTCTCGACAAATGCTAAAGGGATCACATAAAGGTTAAAGGGATAAGCATTTGTCTCTAGTAAGGCCTCACTTGAAATATGCTGCTGGCTTGTAGGATTCTTATAATCTGGAAGAAAAGGAATTAAAACTGACATGAGTAGCCAGATTTGAGATGAGTTGTTAATATCAAAAAGTAAAGCGTTTTCAATACATAAGATGAATTAGGATGGGAATATTTACAGGAAAATAGAGCAACGTAAACACTAAATTTACTTAATAAATCCGGAGAAGGTTTTACTCTCCGTTTTACTCTGGTGTACGCGACCTCGAGAAGAAAATAAACTGTATGAAATGCAAAACTCAAAGATTTAAAATGTAATTCTTTCCTCGCACTACAACGGATAGCAACCGTGTCTAGATTAATAATGGCGTACACGTTATGACGACTAAAAGCATGTTCATCTTTTTACATTTTGCTAACCATGCACAATTTCTTCCATAGCAACTACAAATTGTTTGCAAGTTTTGTCTTTGCATGAATATGCATTTATTTTTGTTACTATGCGTAATGTTTTTATGGCCGTGTTGTCGCCCATGAGGGAATTGGTAGGCATATTGCAAGCTGATGTATGATCACTCCCTGCCAAACACCTTATAGGTGCCTCGCAGGCTATTACGAAGATGTAGATGTAGAAAAAAGTGAATTCTCGTGAATTGGTCGAAGCCCATAGGAGAAAGAATGACTTAAAATGAAGAGAAAAATGTACGGAATGGCGCAAAGGTGAGATAAAATAGGGAGACGAGATACGGAGTGAAGAAGAATGGGGATAGAGACGTTTCGTAGAGGAATTGTTTACACAGCTCGTTACTATGGTGACGCGGTGAGAAAGAAGGCAAATAAAAGTTGAGTGAAGAAGGGGGATGGAGGGAGAGAAATATTTATGGCCCATGTCTCAGCCGGTAGAAGAGGTGGAGGTAGCAGGAGCTACCACCGCCCAATTCCACGGTTCCCCCGTCAACGTATACGAGAACGCCCCTCTACCCATCAGCTTCAGCGTTCGCGAAAGCCCAGCACACAACACCATCATAACATTCATTTCCTTGAGAAACGCAAGTAAAATGAAATGTTCCCTTATATCACCGTATGATACGCACCACGAATGCGTCGTGCATCGCGCATGTGGAAATATTCGAGGGAAAATTGCATCACACGTTATCACGCACTTTCTGCAGGCATGCAAATTCGATGAGCTGCCGAAAATGGATAGACATACAATAATGGATCGAGGTATGGAAACTTTTACAATTTATCACAGAAACAAATGAAATGCTAAGGGAAAAATTATAAAGTATGAAAAACGTAAAAGAGATGTTTCACTGGCCGGTGAACGAAATCATCTCGATGTGTAGGCCATGCTCTCAATAATCGAGTCATTTTTAATGGGTAGTTTTTCAATATTATCCACGCAAAGCGTGATTAAAAATTGAAAAAAGATAAAATATTCTGCAATCACGCGGATAGGTGAACTAATTCCAAATTAAAACCAATATTTATCATGTTTACGGAATTGCATCCGAATAATGACGTAATTATTTCCCAGTGTACATACCGAAGGGGCAAACTAATGTGGAATTTTATTGAAGGTTACTCCAGGAATTAGTGAAATACGTTTGGATGTAGACTCATTCCAGCTATATTAATCGAATTTATTGCAACTAATGCGAGCACACATACTTTAAGAACGAATTTTTCTGTTGTTCCACTGTTTCATGTTTCAAACTTAGCGGGCGAGGTCCTCAAGTTTCATCAATAGGTGCTACAGTCCACAGATCAATTAGCATATTAAATGCATTTCGTCAGGAAAAGCCTGTATTCATTAAGTAATTGCAACTAAAACGTTAAAATTAATATTCAAACCATTCTCGTTCCATACAAAGACCATTTTCCAAGAATTTTAAGCTTTACTGAAGAGACTCACTGGCAGCTCCAATCAGGGTTGCACAGTTCAGATACCTCATGAGAAATTTAGTAAATGTCTACAAAAATCTTGAAGGAACATTAAAATAACAAAAGTGCTTGATTCTGAGTTTCTATCGTTTTTATAATAGCTTTAGTATTTAGCGTAATCCACACTCAATGCAGTATTCATCGAAATTATTGCATAAGGTAAAGTTCAAATGGTAAAATGTTTAGTTAGGGGTGATAGGCACCTAAAAATGACTCAATTATCAAGTCTTTTGAATCAGTTGTCTCCTGTACGAGGTATTGGGGTGAGAGTCCTGGATGCATGACTGATCACTAATGCAGCGTAGCCCGAGTGCATACGCGATTTTCATATTCATTTTAAGTTATACGCATCTGAAAAAAAATTTCCATGAAATATTCTTGGTCCTTGGTCTGAAAATGTGTCTTCCTTTTTTATTCCATCTGTATGGATCGAGGATAGCGATATTTCGGCACGATGAAAAATTTTTTTTTTAAACTTAGTCCTACGATCACATAATGGTAAAACGTTAAGTTAGGGGTGATTGGCTGCTAAAAATGACTCAAGTATGAAGTGATTAAAATCAATAGTTCCCTTTCTGAAGCATTTGTGAGACTAACAAGTAATTATTTGGTTTTGATGACGGTCCATGTGACTAGCAACCGATTACTGTTAAATGTTCTTTAAGGCCTAATTACATTAGTGAATATAAGTGTGAAGTAGTTCGAGCATATACACGATTCTCATTACAAGATATACGTATCAGAAAAATGTTTCGCGAAATATTCTTTCGCAAACACAAGTCCCTTTGGCTAAAAATGTATCTTCCGTTTTTTGTGCACCAGTATAGGTCGTGGATGGAGATATTTCTGCAGGATGAAGAGATTTAATTGAAAAACTTAGCTCCACGATCACATACCTTTTTACGGCATCGAACTTCCCGACTCCTCATCCCTAGGAATGGGTCCCTTCGGGCGGGGGTGGGGGGCTTTGCACTGCTCCGTTCCCATAATTCCCCGCGTCTTGCCGGATGCTCCCTCTCTCCTCGCGGTCGGTCATATATCGTCCGCCTCTGCTCCGGCGACACACTGCTGTTTTTTGGGGAGCGAGCGACGGATTTTAAGCATTCGCGGGGCCCTCGGTGGGGAATTGCTAGTGGGAGGGGTAAAGCCATATTTCAATTGAAAAGTACCGTGGCATGCGGCAGCTTTTTTCTATCCCTTGTTCCTTTTTCTACAGCTTGCTGCCGTGAGCGTTCCTTCCTTGTTCCGAGCGGCTATTTAAGCAGCAGTCATCGCATACTTCGACCCGCAATATATGAAAGCAGATTTTTCCAGCAAAGCGAAAAACAACGGAAACGGGAGTTCTCGTCGTCGAGGATTCTCATAGAAACTGCCTGCCTCAGGTGCAGGACTCCGAAAGAATGGACCGAATAAAAGTTGAAAAAAAACTTAAAAACTGATGAAATACCTCTCTCTAGTCTCGGGAGTCTTAATATCATCTATTTATTAATGGATTATAGCACGCAAAGAGGCACGATTGTGCGGGGGGCAATACATTTTTGGCATGACGTTTCCCCAGGCCTATGGATGATTCCCCGAATTGAATAGTCGAAAAATTGAAATTCTCGGCATATTCAGAAGTATTTCAATAAAAAGAATCAACATACGAATGATGAAAACTTCACCACTGCACCGAGTCATTACAAATTAAAGCATATTAAATTCCCAAGCTATATAAATGCGGGATTATTAAATTTTGGCATGACGTTTCCCCAGGTCTTTGGACAATTCCCCCAATGGAATAAAGTCGAAAAATTGAAAATTCTCGGCATATTTATAAGTATTTAAATACATATAATAAACGTTTGAATGCTGGCAATCTCACTACTACACATGTTGTGGAGTTATTACAAATTAAGACATAGTAAATGCCCTACCTATATCAAAACAACACTACAAGTCAGGACAAAATTAACGTGTTATAAAATGATAATTGGTTGAAACAACTAACCTGCAAACGCTTAATAACCTACTTGACAATATTCCCTTAACTTTGGCCTGGAAATTGTCGGATTAAATTTTACCAAATTTTGTAAAACGTGAGGAGAGATATATGGGCTTACTAATTCTTTGCGGACGTTAACAATAAGCATCATAAAATAATACTATTCCATAATATTTACTAAAATAGGATTCACACATGCTGAATTTACGAACATTTTCCATTTCAATTCTGAGTTTTCAGTGATCTCACCCAATTTTTTCCAATGCAATGTCACGTTGGGCTCTCTTTTGACATTAACTCTGTTCAAGGTAGTATTAATACTGACGACTTATAAACGTTATATAATTCTAATATTGTATAAGTAGAACCATGACTCATGGACTCATAGTAGAACATGAATCATGAGTTATGGAGCTCATCTTCCAGTGCCCGGTTACTCCTCTAATGTGCTGGCTAAACCGTCTATTATTCCTTCGACCATGCAAAGAGCAGATTAATTTACAAGACCATATTTGTCCCAATTTCAATCATTTTTCATTGGAGGAGGCCCCTAGCCTCATGCGCTTCATATGTCGCACTGTGCAAATACTTTTGGAATGAACTTTATGACATGAATGAACCCATAAGATGCAAAAAACATATTATTAATGGATTTGAAAATAAATTCCTATCAACTCAAAACCCAATTACTTATATGTATTTAGTAGTCTTCTCCACACATGAATTGCTTCGTTATTGACTTTGTACAATACTTCAGGTCCGGGCTGAAGGCAACAAAGAAATAACATTATAGAATTCTGGGACTATGAGCCCAAGGTCCGATTTTCACTGCCTCATCAAATAACACAAGCAAGTATATACAAGAAATTTTATGATGAAGTGCTCCAGAAGCCGTAACGTGTTGCGCTTGTCCGTTTTACATCGACGCAGTTTATACATTATTGGTTAGCGGGAATGAAGTAAAAGACCACAGGGCCCAAACACCAGCCTCTCAACCAGCAAGCCATTACATTCCCTCACACACACATACACACAGGCTAAAAATGACTGGAGAATAATCTCAAAAAGAGCAGGTCAAGATGCATATTAAGACAAGTGAGATGCAAATAGCGCTTCTTCGGCCTCCAGGAGGACCTTCAACGCAAAGTTCAATTCTATTTCTGTCACGTTTTTTATCTCCTATTTAAATTAATTTAGGTACTACTGTGCGAATTAAATCATTTAGTATTGTTCCACAAAAACTTTTATTGATCCAACCAAGGGTTTTGAAGAGCATATAATCAATATCAAAGTGACCAAATGGTTCACCGCGAGCCCCTTACATGCACTGAGAGGGTGTAAGAAAGGCAGGGAAAGGGGAAGGAGTCAACAGGCGAGGAGTGCATGACCGGTCCGAAATAAGAGGTGTGGGTGAGCATTGTTAAGGAATTGCAACTCATCATAACCCTGGGTGGGAAGAAAAAAAGCTTTTATGGGACATAACTAAGTGATTTTGCACAATGGATATGTGGTTCCACCAAGTGAAGCCTGAATACTTGATATATAATTCACATAATTTTTAAAAAATGTTTCCCAACCAAAAATACTGCATCAATAATGACCAATAATCGAAAGACCAAGTTCAGAGGCATGTGACGAAAGATCTGAGGTTTTCCCGGCGCATGATAATGTTGAAGTTGTTTCGGGTTTTCCGCCGGGTGAGGTTCTCCATCTTTTCCGACGTTTCGATGGCCGTGTCGTCCATTCATCCATGTCGTCCATCCGTCGGCAGAGTTGGAGAACCTCACCCGGTGGGAAACCCGAAACAACTTCAGCATCAAGTTCAGAGGCAGTTTTTTAGGGAGCAAGAAATAATATCTTAGAAAAGCCCTATTTTTGGAGGAAGTTTTAGGTACACCAGAGTGTAATGTTGCTTTTTTCCCTTTTTTGTGAAAGCGGTGCACCGGCGAAGGACCTCATCCCGAGCTCCTACCCGGCCGTAATTTGTCGCGTAACTACCCCGCTCCCTAGTGTCGCTTCCCCGTTCACCCTGGCACCTAATCGCTTGTCGGCTCATTCCCCGCAACTCATTGAATCCAACGGCCCACCGTTTCGTGGCTTCGCCTCAGGGCAGAGCTCCCTCAGGCGACCACTCACTCTTTCCCATCAAAAGGGCATTTATCGCTCTCGCCGACCCATCCTCATTCAATTACGCCCGTCTCTTCATTGCTATCAAAAAACCACCTCAGGGGTAAAGGAGATGACGACGTAATGATATCATGACTAGGAAAGAGAAGAAGAAAAATATAATTTACAAAGTTACGAAAAGAGTGATTTAGCCTTTATAACCATGGTTATATAATTAAACTATCAGCACCAAATAACTTTTTTTGGTTTCCACGCGGGTAAGAAATCTATTGGTGCCTTAGATTTTCATAACAGCGCGGAAACCCGAAAAAAGTTTAATTGTTCTACTCGTCGGGAAAGTGCTAAATTGGGAAGTGCACTAATTTTTTTTATTGCCGAATATGAAAGTTTAGCCTAAAGAAGAAATATTAGTATGGTCACTTTTATTTCCTGCATCTGGGGTATGCACTTTAAAACGTTTTGAAATCCGGAAAATTTCATGTTGCGCTGAAACACAGTGCCTCCATCTTGATTGAGATGCGACGTCACAAGGCAGTGCACGCAGCGGAGTATCGATGTATTCCGTCGCCATCTTTAGCGTGGCGAGAGTTTCCGGGAATCGGTGGAGTTTGCTTCCTAAAAATGTCGGCTAGTACGGAAAACATGAATTCTAAAAAGAATTACAAATGATTTTTTGTTCAAAATTGCATCTCGACGTAAACGAAAGCCTGGAGAAGATATTCATTCCCGTGCCTAAAGCACAAGCCATACGGAATGAATGGTTCTAGGCTGCTCCTGACTCTTACCTATCGATGATATTCTGTTTTGAAGATCATTTTTAGGTATTGTAAGGTCAAATTGATATTTATATTATAATAATTTACTTAATAGGTACCTCATTCATATCAGAAAGTGTGTTGAGTCAAAATACAGCATCTTCCGCGTAGACCTAAGTAATGTGTAAACTGAAAGTAGTTAGGTTAAAGAATTATGCCCTTCTTGAATTTTCTTCCATATTTGTACAAAAAATTTAATTCCAAAATCCATTGTCTTTCAAACTAACCAATTTGTTTTCATCTGCAGATGGAAGAAGACTTCGAAAATGTTATGCAATACAAATTGATGGGAGGTAATATTAATCTCAGGGCCAAAGTTGAAACAATTCCCGGGATATTTGACTGCCAAAGTGACAGGAAGAGAGCTAGAAAACTCCAACCAAAGTCGTCCATAGAGAACGCCACAGAAAAATGGTGATAAAGGATCTGATTCTCGAGAAAATTATTATTGAAAATACAACTTCGGATTTGTGCGTAACAAATCGCATTGCCACCGTAAGATTCCCTTGTATTAAAGTAAACATACATAAGAGTGGGTTAATATTAATAGTAAGTCCGCAATAACTTAGTATTGCGGCAATATCTACGAAATTACATGGGTAAGATGTTGATACAAAACCACTCATTACTTAGCCTTAACGCCTCGCATTTCAGGAGCGTTGAACTTGTCCTCCTTTTTCAATAATTCAGTCACCATAAATACATCAAAATTTGGTAAATCGTTGGAATTTTCCTTCTCCCAACCAAGATTAACTTTTCTTGAACCCATCCTGGACAACGAACCACTGCAACAACCAGCCCGCACGGAAATAAGGCTAACATCCCATGATTCTATTTGCGAAGGGCGAACGTTCCGGCCGGCGTGAATACATACGCAACGAATAAGTCTTGCAGCTAGCATCTGAAATAGGTCTATTAGTTTGACTCAGTTCTTATAAAAAAATGTTTTGGCATGATAAACGGCACTGTGCCAAAATATACCTAGCGAAAAATAAATACCATCATCTATTTATTAAAGATTCAATGTGCTACTCGCACTACTCTTTCCAAACTTGAAGTTGACACGTAAATGAATATTAATATATTACGCAATGATGAAGTCATGTACTCAAAAGGGAAACAGCCATATATATATTTTGAAGATATTTTATGACAGCAAAAAAGGATATCCTCAAATTCAGTAATTTTTCCATGCAAGAATAGTGGTAGAACTAAACGTCGTAGAAGCTGCCGTCTGCTACTGCCTTGTGAAGTCACGGCCAATATTCAACATGGACACTTGTTTTAGCGGCCTTTGAATTTTTTCATATTTCGGACGGTTATTTCGAATCAAGTATACACTATTAGGATTGAAACTGTGGTTTTACGACATGTTGTTTCTGAACTCTAATTTAAAAAGTGTGTTTGATGCATTTGAAACACTAGTGTACTTCCCTATCATACATATCTAACAACATCTTTTCCAGAGAGTAGAATGCATTAGTTTTCACACTACCCTCAAGAAAAAGCAAAATAATAGGTAATATGGTGCATAATGATGCATCTAAATCTCTGCCAAAATTATTTTTTTCATTTTCGAGGCATAGAAGTAGAGGTAACTAGCTGGACTTTCCCTATCTGCAAAAAACAAAATTAATTTCTATTTAACACAAGACTGGATATCTGGGACTTTAGGACTCACTAATGCTTAAATAAGCTTATAAACAGCCAAATGACACATACATCCTATAAATGAATCATATAAATAACACTACACTCCTTTCATAATCTCTCAGTGTGATAATTCCTTTTACATCATCTAGCGTGCTCCCTTATATGATAGGTCTACATTTGCCATAAGTCATGAGTATCTGTTATCACTTAAAAGACCTCTTCGTTTCCCCAAAAATATTAATAAAAAATAATGAAAAATAATGAAGAATGAGAATAAATTCCAGATGACTATCAGCAATTACGTAAAGGTTGTTAGCGATTAACGGATCAAGAAAAGGGTCCCCAAAAATGTAGTTGACTATTCTCAAACATTTAATCAACCCTATTTGATTTTGAGGTGCTAACTATTCAACTTTCAAAGACAGTAGATATATTTTAGTCGCATAAATTTATGGAGAACGTCTTGCATAAAACAACCAGAAAGAAGGTTCACCAGAATTATAACTTTTAAAAAAGTTCTCTGTAAAAGGATATAGAATAGGACCAACATCTAGTAGTTTTATTTGCCCAAAAATTGGAAAAGAAAGTATACGTGATCACAGGTATGTTTACAGGTTATTTACTGCGCCTGTTTCTATTGGAAAGGTATAAAATAGGATGGAAATAACTGAGAGAAAGCTGGAGACTACCGTAAGCGTCTCCTAAAGCCCATCACAAATTACGCTGCGTTATCCTGTCTGTCTCTCTAGTCCATTGAAGTAAGCCTGAATAAAATGGACGAAAAATAAGAGTGATGAATTGGACAGAGAAATGTTTTTCCGACCGTAATATTTTTACACACCTATCAATATATTCTTTATTTTTATAGAGTACGAGATGGTCCTCCCTACTATCCTGAAGGAAGTCGGGAGACCTGTTATAAAAAAGAAATAAAAAGTGGATGCCATTTTTAACGGGTTCCAAACAGAGTCAACAAGCAACCAAAAATCCCTCAATTTTCGACAACACATTCATGTTGTTTCATTCGGAAATTGCAGGGAAAAGTTTCTCAGGTTAATGTGATTATTTTAATGTCCTGTTTTCAATGAAACCAATGAAGAACAGTTATGGGGTAGTTAGATCAGAGGTAACCCTCAAGAGACTATAATAATCATAGGAGATAGCTTTCCAAAATTTTTACGAGGTTCTTGCACGGGATTAATTTCGGTTCGTAAACTTTGCAGGGATTACTTTCTGTTAAACCTATCGTTTATGACAAGGCATGCCTTTAAGAAGCCTTCTTAATTATCCAGCATGACTAGTAAAGGAGCTTACCACTGCCAAAAGATATATCGTACGTAAAATAAATTTTCAATCCAGTAATGTTGCATTAGACGGATTGAACATTCCTCCTTGTTCTCCGTTATGAAGCTAAATTAATTACTTAATCGCGCATAAAGCATTTTGAGACCCTCTTCATCCACTTTTCAAGATAAAAAAACGAAACTAGCTTATTTCACTAACAAATTCCATTATTTTACCTAGTACTTAGAAATGGATTTCCTTTGGATTTCACTTAGGAATTGGGGGAAATGAGTTACAGGTTTTTCAATTAATTTTGCCAACATAGTCTGAAGTGGTGTAATATTTATCTCAGTAGTCTTTACAGCAGTGAAATTCCCCTGGCAATGGATGGATTAAACCTAATCGTGGTACGTCACGCGATGAGATGTTACACGAGCAATAGAATCCCTAAATCTGCAGGCAAAGCTGTAATGACCATTTCTAACAATTGACGGGATTGGGGAAGATCTGCACGGCCACTGAGACAGCATAACACCTTTTTATTGCAGGAAGCAATAAGTATTTAAATATCACTAAGTAAAAACTTCCATTTTTCTGATAAAAATCGGCGACTAAAGACAATATAAAAACAGACCTTTTGTTTCCACTATACCCAACTCCTGACGATTGAGACGATAATGCGGTAGATATTGATAAATCTTAAAATATTGGAAAGGAATGCAGGTTAGTCAGTGTCTTTCCATCTTTGAAGATAAATGTCAGCAATGCGAGAAAAAATGGAGTGGGCGATTAGCAAATACGGTTTTTAATGATAGTTGAGTAGGTAAAATGAGTAAGGAAAGAACATATCAAAATAAATAAGTGAAGACATATCATGGAACTGGCAATAGAAGAAGAGTGAATTTGAATACTTATAACAGTTTTGAAAGGTTATAAAGATTAATCATTTTTCTCTGAAACATACATTAAAGGTGAAGCATGGTGTCCTGTGGGTGAAGTACTTAGCATCTGATTTAATTTCCTTGGGTTAAAATCAGGTTATTCGCATTTGGACAACCTAAAGCAAGATGCCTCTAAGTTCCAAGTGTCTCAAAGGATAGTAATTTGCCCCACATACTATGACTAAGTGATATTCACTCACCTGTATCACTTAATCTTAGAAGACCTGAATCCTCACATACTCAAACCATTGATCACGTTGAAACTCCGAGTGAGCAAGTACGAATCGGTAAATACCTGTTCTATTTGCTTTCATCCCCTTAGCCATGTAGAAAAGATTATGCTGAAGAGAGAGAGAGGGAGGAATCGTAGAGGTCTTTCGAGTAACTTATCAGGTTAGCTTATCCATATCCTCCGATGTTTTGTCAAGTTACTGTGTTATCGTTCTTAGCTGACAACATAGTTATTTGTCGAAATGTCAGAGGAGATGGATAAACTAATGCGGTAAGTTACCTAAGAGAACATCACGAGGATAATCCTCCGAGAAAATCTGAAGCAATTCAGGAAACCCATTCCAAAGTAATTATCAATTGTCATGATAAAAAAGGAAGATTGTTGTTTTTTAATCCAAGATCAGATCAATAAAGGGAGCAATGTATTCTAATCTTCATATACAAAGAAAAAAATATGGGTCAGTAAATATTTGAAATATAATTTTCCCGCGTAACTTTTATTCCCCATCATCAGGCCAAAAAATAACTGATATCTCATAATTAAAGGACATAGGATGTGATATGATACAAATTTGCGCATGGAAGTTCCTTTATTAAAAATTTTCCTTCATATCTAACTTTATGAGGGTGCGCAGGTACCATAAAATTTCACACACACACGAAGAAATTTCTTATGAAATATTCCTTCGGAGACCAACGGTGCGTGCTAAACACGAAAAAAATATTTAATGAAATACAATATTAGGATCACCTTCGATGAAAGCTGGTAAAAGAATTCGACTGTTATTAAAATAGTAATTCGCCTAACATGAATTTATGTATCATATTCAAAATGTTAAACAATACAACTCAAACTACCAATATCATGAATAAAATGAAGTTATTCTTACAAGAACAAAGCATATCATCAGTGATACACTAGTATTAAAATACAGTTTGAAAATGCGATGGTTAAATTCTCTTATGTTAACACATAACTTCTGACATTACTTGACAACTTATTTTTTATCATAACGCTGTACCTCCAAATCTGTTGTTTACTACAAGTTGTTCACTTCAAAGCTCCAATTATTGGTTACAAGGATGTAGCTTCGGCAAAGGCTAATGATTTAATAGGGAAATAGGTACTTGCCCGGTCCCTGTCTTAGACAGACATATCTTTTCTTAATGTAGATAAATAGGCAGACATTCATAGCGTAATAAGCGAACGTAATGTATGGAGAAATATAGCCCACGCGTACCTCTCCGTCAATGCCCCGAAAGCGTTGGCAGTTCGAGAACAACGCTTCGAGCTATTGCCCCGACTGGAAACAAAAACGATGGTATCGTAAACATTTTCGATGGGAATTTCCATCACGAAGGATTTTCTTGAAACCCTCGCTCAGTACTCAAGGAATTTGTAAGCTCATAAACAAAATAACGTCGGTAAGATAAATACCGTGCAAGAAGAGAAAGACTCTTCTCCTCGCGAGCGCTTCCAAGCGGCAAAACAGGCATCTCCTCTTCCCGGCATTTCCTTCCACTTCTCCTTGCCATTATGCTCCCTATGCTCTTCTCTTCGAAAAATTCTTGAGTATCATATTTCAAGCATCAGGAGACGGGAAAAATCCCATCTCCTCTGTGCCACGCGAATACTCCAGCAACTCAACCAACCACCATACTTCTCTCACCAAACTCTACATGTTGACAGCGTGAGTAATAAATACGTCCATGTAGATTTATCACTACTTTTTGTATAACACTGCGCGGCGCTCCGGGGAAATCGATTTATTCAGAAGGTAAATAGATAGGAGCTCTTCAGGTAGCTATCCACGTCAATCGGTATCTTACAGTACTGCCAGTATTTATTATCATAGTAACATAAATTTCCCATTAAACGACATCAAGTTTAAAAGTTATTAATTTTATTTTAAAAATTGTTACTATATAAAAAACCTTGCATCCAATATCATGGATACAATTTTTCTCATAGTATTGCGCAACAATCATTACATATTGGTGCGTAGACTGAAGAAAAAATTAAGGCAAATAACCTGGACATCCAGCCTCACCACAAGAGTATCAATAACAATAACTAGGTACCGCGTGTAAGTGTATTCGTATGGCATAAATGTAGAGTCAATATCTGTTAACATTACTATAAAGTCGAAGAGAATAATCACCCCTTTGGCGTATAAGCGTTGAAACTAGTACTCATAAATTGTGCTTAACATGCGCTTAAATAATATTATAAGTCTTATAGGAATGATTTTAATAGTTTCCCAAAAATTATTTTTTTTAAAAAGCTAGTGAAAATAACAGTCAATGCCCAACGTCATGTCGGAGTTGTAGCTTACCCAACTGCAGTCTCTAAAGAATAAGTAGCAATACATCAGCATGAAAGATGTGATTAAGATGTAAAAAAAATTTAATGAAGTAAAGTGAATTAAATCTGCGGAACGGCGATGGAGAATGCTTTTAAATCATAATTTTACAATCCAAGTATTGTCTAGAACGAACATCATAAGGGGACGCTAAGCATTTTCATTCCCCAGCAACAACATCGATCGATAGGATTAGCTTCGACGAACATAGATTTAAAATCGGTCGATAGAGGAGCGAAATCTTCTATAAAATCATTTCCGTTCAAAAATCTATGTTTATTCTCCCTCTTAGCAAAAAGGTTAGACCGAAAAAAAATAAAATATAACTTATTTACTCGTTATTACGGTGTATTAAAGGTTTGTAATACCTTTTTCTCATGCCTTTCCATTATCAAGCCAATCATGAAGAGAACTCGGTCCTTAATCAAAATTTTGAAGACTCCCAAACATACAATCAATCTTTCTCCCTTCAACCTGATACCAACCCTCAGCAAAGATCGAAGCGCATATCATGCAATTCCTGATAAAACAGACTCCTGCGCGACAACCCAGACAGTTTATCGTAATACAAAACGTATCCCTTCGCCATAAAAGTGAAACTGATTTTTCATTACCACATCCCAGAGACAATTCTTATTCATCTCGACCTCCAATGAATAGCATTCACTTTTGCTCTATCTTTCCATCTGTGTTCCCGTCCTTCACTCCAACTTAGCTCCCACAGCTTAAACCTGCATAATTGAACATCATTTATATTTACCCATAGTAAAACGAAAGAGTGAAGCACTAATTACTTTTCAAACACTTGTTGAGGATCTTACCTAATTTTAAATTTTGGGTTGCACAAAAAAAGCTCTCATAGATGAGGTTCATTTTATTTAATTTATTTATTCACAAGTATTTTAATTTTTAACTTAAATCTGTAAGCCTTTAAAATAAGTTATTGGAAGGGACTATTAGTATCTAACTAGAAGTAGCAATATAGATATGCTTTCTCCATTAGCTTACTTAATGCTCCTTCCCAAAATTGAGAAAATCGCTATTTTTACCTTTCCAGTCACCAGAAAAATATTTTCACACGTATTAATAATGTATCATGTTGCGTTTTTTAGTCAGTGAACGGTCCTCCTTGAACGACTTTATGATCTGGATTTATAATGACGTCACCAACTCATGAAAAGTTAAAGGCACATTTCGCAGTGGTTTATAAATCTAACATATGAAAGAATGACTGAATTAGAAAGAGCTTATTATCGCTATACTAATATTTTCTTTCCATCAACCAAATAATTTCAATGGATTGCAACTTGAGAAGGTTTATTCAATGGATTGAGGGAAAGGCGGCTCTGCTACACCCGTTATTTGATTTCTAGGATATCTTTAGACTGGCCGAAATGAGGGTTAATAACTAAATAATAATGAATTTGTATCGTCAAAATGCTCACACCGCCCAGTCATCGAAACTGTGCAACCTATCTTCCCCATTAACTACGCGTAGCAAGCATAAAAGCATCAGGAAGTGCTTCATTTGGATGGAAGATATTGAATTTTGATGGGAGCTATGAAGCGCATGAAAAGTATCTGTTCCCCGCAAAGTAAGGACTGGAGCGCTTCGACAATGGCAAATGGCGGTGATAGGGTTACCTTAACAAATTAACATCGGAATTCAATTATTACTCGCTAAACAAAAGCCATCAATACCGCTGCGTTGCATATTGCAATGCATTTGCTCTTATGTAGCAACAGATTTAAAGAAATTGATAGTCATCACGATTGTATACTAAAATCCTAATATTGTTATTCTTCATCCCTCCATATTAACCTTCCCTAAATTATGTCTTCTAGTTCTCTAATGACCTTCTTTCTTTTGTCCTTCTTTATTGCTTCCAAGTATGTACCTCTTGGTCTTCCTTGGACGATCTTTCCCTCCGTCATACCCGTATTTCTAATCAAATGATTGTAATTTACGACATTGCCAATCTAATTGGTCCTTCTATAGCATGTACAGCGATTTGCCATCATAGTATCCAGTTTTACCTCCTAAAAATTGTATCTAATATGAGCCTAGAGATATGTAATAGGATATATTCACTAAGGGTCAAGCACAGCCAACCATGAAATCTACATAGTTAGGGCTTATAGTTTAAGGCCATAAAATCATGTGCTCTTAGAGAGCGGTTGAGGAGTAAGCAGTTGACTGGAAATGTATGAAGAACGAATAGGGAAACTAGGTATATCCAAGTCTTCAGGGTTGACGAATGAGGTCACAGAGAAAGTTGACGAATTTTGGAGGGAGTTTTAAGGGAGAAGTGTAAGAAACATAAGCTCCTTCTTAAATTGCCCTCCGTATATTAACCACGGTAACCTTAGCGAGGCCGCTTCAACCCTCGAAAAGTTGAGTGAACATTTTAGAAGTATTTCCGGCTGGGACACTAGAGCTGATCCCTACTGCATATCCTCTTGTTGAAGCAAAACAACACAGTAATGTGTTTATAGCTACGACGAGACCCCAAGCATAACGGTCATTCAAGACTATTTCACAGTTTCAATACTGAGGCCGTAGACCTCACCTTACGTTATCTATAAAATACATTGTTTAATTTATGCATACGTCATAAAACAATATCACTTAAATTTATCTACCCGATAATTAGAGGGTGTCTTCTTATTCAATTTTAGATTTTTAACAATCTGAAGGGCTTATTTGCCTTTTGGACCCTTTGACCACGCAGTCGATGGAGCCCTTGAGAAATCATTCCGCCCCTGGCACTACCTCCCCGCAGCACAGGAATCTAAGCAGATGGAACGTGGTGCGAAGACATCCTCCAAAATTCTCGCCACGTACGCAACGGAAGGTATTCAAAGATGAATTGAAAAAAATATATAACGATAGAACCCGTCCCATAATCGGCGCCCTCTCAATAAGCGCCTTAAAAGTTTATTGAAATGAAGGAAAACTCTCGACAGAACTCCTGCAAGCGTCGCTGAAAAGATGAACGGTTTTTTTTTACCAAGGATATAGAAGATCCACTCTTGTGCGGAGTTATCGAGTTAGATATCCGCTTGAGCGCTTGATATTTCCAGCACGGTGTGCAAATGAGAGGCGGGAAGAGCTGGAGCAGCTCCACCGCTAAGGAGGAGGGGGGAGAAAAAAAAGTGAAATACATCTCCCGTTAGTGCAAAGTTGGATTTCAGTGAACGCATAATGAAGTGCCGTCCAGTATCGATTCAAAGCAACGCGGCACGTTCACACAAAAAAATGTATGATGCAAGGGGAGTATAATGGAAAATGTCACGCATGAGCGAGAACTGTAATTGGAAGAATGAGAGTCGCCTTCTCCATGCAGAACCTCTTTTCTTTTTCTGCAAGCCAAAAAGTATTATTAAATAATTGTCTTCTTTCATTTAAAGATTACATGGATCCACTTCAAGCACTCAAAAGCGATATTGTTAAAGGAAAAAATTTAAAATTTCGGTTACATGGTTTGTTTACAAATAATACTTATTTGTAAACAAACCATGATAAGGGCTTTATCCATAGGATTAGCCTATTTCTCTCTTTAAACCGCTTCAATTATAAACTGTTAAGCTTAGTATTAAGAAGAAAATATTTTTAGTACTCAGAAGAAAAAACCGGAGATTTTAATAGGACCACTTTAATTTCAATGGATTTAAGATGGCAATATTTTATCTTTCCCACTACTCTTTATATTTGACATACTTATTATAGATCCACAATTACAAATAAATTAATAAAAAATATTTTTAATTAAGAAGTTATTGAGGCAAAATACCAAAATGAAAAGTATTTCAGCCACAGCAATTATGATGCCATTAACAGTTCCTCCTTAAAAAACGAAAAAAGTGACCTTTTTCTGAAGAAGTTACCTTTTTTAAGGAGAAAGTCCGACAGTGTTGTAATGCTGCATTGAATATCCCCAACCAGTATGTTTAAACTTTGAATAGAAAAAAATAATTGCATTTTAGTATTACATAAAGCTACTAATTTACCTAACTAAGGAAACATTAAAGTAATAATGACTCAAAATAGAAAATGTGCACTGAAGTTATTGGAGTCTAGTTAACCACACTTATTTAACTCAGCTAACAGATATGAATATATTATTACTGACATAAATGTAAACTGAATATTGCTATAAAATGTTGATGGTATTTTAGGTATCTGCAGAATCACCGTCAATGGTCATCAAGGGTGAGCTACGTTTAGTAAAGAATAGCAATTTAGTGGGACTGTGATTAATTCCTAAAATAAGCTAAAAAAGATTCAGCTTCAATTGAAGCAAAATTGATAAATCTTCACCCATCAAATTTAACGCAATCCGCATCTTTATTGAAGAGATTTGTTACTCATAGGGGATACTTGATGAGCAAGTTATTTATGTTTTTAAGTCAGAGCTGAATTATATACTTAACTGTATTTGCTCATTTTGCCGCATTGCAAAATTTTACGTCAGTTGAGCCTTATTTTACTCATCAGGTTTGGAGTACCTAATACATTTTAAGTGGATATTAACTAAGTTCCTTATCTAGCAAATCATTAGGAGCTAAAGAGGAAAAGATGAAAAGAGACGAAAAATCACATAGAGTATATCAACGAGTCTAGTTACATAAGGCAAACAAATTGTACGATTCGATTAGCAAATGTAATTAAAATTTCAAGCAATACTTAAATATTTATTACTGCTGAATAGAATTTATCGCAATATAAAGCTAATTTTCAACATATACCTTATTTTTCACAAAGTAAAATGCAGAAAATTAATTATTACTTAATATATAAGACTGGTGAGCAAAGTATAGATTTTATCCTCGGCAGCACTATAATTCAAGCAAATTAGCATACGCTTGGCACAGAGAACAATGTAAAGCTGCAGTTGCACTTTTGACGCAACGTAACGAGGAAACACTCTTATCCCACACAACTATCCCGACCTCTTTGCAAACAGTGCTCGCGTTCTGCAAATGTAGCAATTTCCTCGCACTCCACCTCTTGGCAGCATACGAGCAAAATAACGCTAGCACGTCGTTTCCATGCATCCCCAAGACTAGAGTAATGAGGTCATGTGCATAATATCAGCGGTAAAAACTAACTCTTTGCATTCTCAACAATGCGGACTAATCCTCTGCGATTCTAGGCGTGGCTAGTCTCCGCGTAAAATAACGAGCTCTCGGCATTTGAAACGTGATCGTTTCCTTTCGGAATGGGGAACTTGCATGATTTTTTTTTATTTCATAGGCGGACAGAAAATTATTTTCTGAATGCAACAAAGAAAACCGCATGTAAATCTGAGTTTTCCTTCGCGAGTTATTTAATGATAAATATAACGAATTTTAAAGCGCGGGAAAAACTCCCTCACCCCCCAAGCCACTGCCGACGAAGCCTCGATGACGTCAAAGGTGCCTAAACATCACGGGAAGCTATTGTTGTGATTGTTTGTAATAGTTGCCAGCAGTTGTGAGAGCTTCGTTTGTTAGACGTGTTGATTATTTTATATTTAAAGATAAATATCCGACGATAGAGGCTTGGAAGCCCTCGTATTTTGCATTATTTATAATATTAATATCTGAGTAAGGGCATAAAATATAAAACTGGAGCAGTTAAACCAAAAATTTGATAATACCTAAATAAAATCGTTGTAGGAGTCTTGAGCCACGGCCATTGGAAGGGGGATACGTCAATTGTAAGTTGATGTTATCGATGGCATATCATTCATTTAAGTATGTAATTAGAACGATTTTGATGTTTACTAATGTCCGGTTAGCTTTTATATACAATAACTTCATCCGTTTATTCGTAGGTACCGGAGAATTCGTCGTTTAGGACTGTCTGTGCTTGTATTATGGGGTGAATTCCAGTCAATGCAACTTTTGCTCGCTGATTGGAGACATCTAGGAACATTTTTGTGCCAAAATAGTGTTATTTTTAACGTGACATCTCCCGTTAAGCTACTGCTATTAATCACAGTGCCAGTGGTTGTAATGCACAAAGTTAGACAAGGTTGAAAAATATCGGCCAAGAGTTATCAGTGTTCCATCGTGATTGAATTGTAAAAAGTGCTATTACGCTATCGATAAATGTCTAACAGTATAGTGTAAAAATTGTCAGTGGCGTGCTAATCTCCGTTGTTCACCGTAGATATGACATTTCACGATCACGCTATTGAAATAAAAACTGGGTGTGAAGTTTGTTATTCCATTATTTCAACGAATAGTAGTGAGAAATGTCACTTGTGTGGGCTAATTTAAGGGTTTAAATCAGTGAATAAATAGTTCTATTCATCATAACAAGTTCTGTTATTGTAAGTTGTACGTGATGAATATAAGAATGTGATAGTGACATCCAGTTTTTGATATGAGTATTTGCCTATTTCCCACTATATTTTTATGGTATATGCTAGTATATTGTTTATGGATTTACCTATATCATTGAAATAGGTTGTAGCTTGTGTGTGTGTTGGCAGCGGAACCGATTCGCGATCTCACATGTGGATTGTGTGCAGACTGTTTTGCTGTGAATTCGTACCGTAGGACGGATAGGACTACCTTCTCCGTTAATCCGGCGTTGCCAAATTCAACAGCACAGCTTACTCTAATGTCAACAGCACAGCTTACGATCGTTATCCTCCAGTATTACAAGTTTCTTTTACAACTCGATTTTCCGCCGACGTATAGCAATAATTTGTCTTAACAAATTCCATGAGGGTCGTAGCATCAATTTTTGGTGTCCTAAAAAAAGGCTGGTGTCCTAACACCCCATGCCACACGCCTTTTAGGCGGCTTGCGGGGTATTATGGTGACGTAGATGAATTTCAGGTGTACTATTCGAACGAGTGGCAACGTTATCATCCATTTTTCTGATAACCAAAACACACGAAGTGAAACGCTTGTACTTCATCATCCCGATGCCGCATTATTAATATCCCAAGTAATAATCTAGGCACAATAGCAATAGGAAAACTTGCCCAAGAATAACAGAACAAAATAAAGTGACGATGAGCGGCTAAATACTCCCTCAAAACAAATTTTACACCATGCGCTCAGCGTATTTCCCTACTCCCTACGGTTGTTTAGGCACCTATGACGTCACGCCTGGCCTCGGCAACGCTCGGGTGTCTTCGCGCAGTGGTCGGCTCAGAGAAATTTTTCTCGATTTTAAATGCAATTTTTTTATTTCTTTTGATGTTGAATGGAGAAACTGAAGGTATTTTTGCGACCTAATGTATCCATTTGACTTATTCAAAATAGTTTTTAGAGCAATCTACGACCCATGCAAGTTCCTCATTAATTCGTAGCACGTTGACAAAAAGGCAGGACTCTCATTCAAAACCAGAATAATATAAAGAAAAATAAAAGGTTTGAAACAGGAGATACACGTGAAAACCAATGGCGACTGCAAGCAATAGTGTTCTCCTGCTTTCCCCAACGATAGACAGAGTAGCATGGGAATTGAAATGACAGTGGTGACAATAAAGAACCTTGAGGTACTTTCCCGCTCACCATTCTTCGAATAAGTCGTCAATACAGTTGCTTAGTTGCAGGTATTACGCAGTGAACTGCTTGTTTCTGCCTTTACCCATATGATCTAAGGAATGCTAAATAATAGGTAGTATTGGAATTTAAATGACAGTGGTGACAGTATAGAGCCTTGGGGTAGTCCTCCCACCATTCATTCTTTGAACTAGACGCCAATGCAGTCGCTTAGTTGCAAGTAACACGTGGTTGACTGCTTAGTTCTTCCTTTTCCCATACATCCATCGCTTCATCCTACGAGCTCACTCCATCTACACACACTACCGCAACCGAAAACCGCCATCCAACCCGTGGAACGAGGTGAGCCAAAAGCTCTAGCGTGTTTGCACAATGCCTAACCCGGTATACACACACAGGCCGCAACAGGTCCCCCTTAATTAGAACGTACAAAAATGGACCGGGTATATATTATGCATCGTGCTCATACAAGCCAGCGAACACATACTAGGGTACGTGTATCGGGTTCCCCCAGCTCGTCTCTCAAACTCTGAGCTTTTCATATTCGGGGCAGTTCCAAGCGATAGTGGAAGCTACCGCCCTTAACATCTCCCCGCACACCAGTCCATTTCTCGGTCTTCCTCACTGCCTTACATTTTTACTATGCACCGGGTGATTCCTCCCGTACCGTATTCTATTGATTCAATGCGGTGATGTGGGAATTGAAAGAGGACTCGAACAGAGCCGGCAAATGGAAAGACAGATATACCCACGCTGAAATCCAAGCCTCTGGGTTTTTGCTTTTGTTACTGAGAAAAGAATCAATGGATTTTTTGTTTCAAGCTTTTGATTCAGAAAATTACGCCATGCATGAGTGGAGCGGAGATGTATTGCGGACACGTGCAAGCTTTTCAGATAAGATAGTGTCAGGTAAAAAGAGATGTGATTCCTTTGCACTTCAAGATAATTGCGTTCCTACTCATTTCCTGCACCATATTCCAAACTAAAGAGATCCTATGCAGTGAGTAGAGGCTGAGTTTTACTTAAGAAAATTGCATATTAGGGTAATGTGATGAATACTTGGCCCTTAGACTATAATATCTATAACAACCATTAATTTTATTTATAAAAAAGGATTGTTTAAGTCCAGAAATTTTAAGTAAATAGATTGGTATTGGGAAAAAACGTTTTAATAATGGCTCGTCATAGGTGAGGAATAGCAAATATTAAATGCCTACTATAAATAATATTCGAGAAGTACAGTACATGCATTTCTTTTCTTTTTCTGGCATTTTTCTAATTCTGCTCGTTGTATAAAAATAATGAGTAACTATACTTTCGGTATTTTGAATGCATCAGGATGCAAGTCTTCATTCCTGTTTGGCATTCACGGCGATTCGCTCGATAAAAAGAAAGGATGTATTATTTTTTATACCATTAAGCAGTAAGGGCTTTTACGTTTGTCCTGAATAGAGCCAAATTCTCTACGACGTCAAATGGTGCTGGTGAAAAATGAGAGCGCAGCACGATGCCATAGGGTGCCTCTCATGGGTTAATTTTTAAAACCAGCCGGGGGCGGGAGATGGGAGGTCTTTGCTGTGAGAGGGAGGGTTGTACGCGGGATGATGCACCCGCTACTCGGTCTCGCTGGATTAATACACATTTATGCATATACTATTTTTGCATACACACGGCTCGCGCTGTCTCTTCATTTCCACTCCCACGCTCGGCAAATGCACCTGGGGATTTTCCCCTGAAATGCGTCCACAGCGGGAGCACTGAGATTTATTATTATCCGCGGTACAACAAATATCATTCGCTCTATCGAGGAAGCGAGTGGGAAAAGATAGATGGAGATTTTGTCGCCCGTAGGTTCTGATATGACTTCAGGATGCGGGTGGAATAAAAACACGTAATAACCATTGAATAAATGTAAATAGGATTGCTCAATGTGACTGATGAGTTGCCCAAAGCTGATGCCCTCCGTGGAACCTAATTTTTTATTTATTTTGAGTAAGACAATTAAAAATAATTAAAAATATAATTCGAACTAAATTTCATTTAAGTTCTGATTCCTTCATACCTTTTTGTTGTAACAATTAGTTAAAATAGAATTTTTAGCATTCAAATAAAAACTATCATTGAAATCAGCCATTATCATGAAAGATATCATATATTTGCATGCGACCAAGGCCTGCTTGTGATAGATAAATTTCATATAATGTGTAAAGAGGACTACAAAAGACAAAAGCTGATATCAGGCTTGTCTATCATTTATTACCCAAAGCCTGATATATGAAAAAAAAAATAGAAGAGTCAAAATTTGGTAATAATAAGCGTGAATGCTTATTAGCAAATGTTAATTTATTGCAATATGTTTCCATTATCTTGTGAGACATCCATAATTTTAAATATTAATCGGCTCGTATAACTTAATTTAATTATTTTATCAATACCATGGCTTCATGCAATATAATCAGACATAATTAGCCTTGCTCACTTTGTCAAGTCGGCACAATTTTCTTATCTATTCCCTCCACAACTCCCCCACTTAAGATAAAATGACAGTTCCTGAATTTATTTCTTATTTAGTTCCTACACAAGAATAATGCGAGGAATTAGATGCAATTCCATCCAAACCATTGATTTTATCCAAGTCGAAACAGCATGATTTACCTTCGTATTATCACTGCATGAACTGCTTCATATCCGAATATATCATAAACTAAACTTTAATTTTAAAATAAAAGTAGTAAGCTATTTGAATTTTGATAGGAGAAAATATTTACCCATGCAAGAAGACAAGTAGGGCGATGGGAGAGAGAGGAATGGACAAATTGCAAATAAATGGTTTGGATGCAAAAAGATGACTATCCGCTCACTGCCATAAAATGCTCCTTTAAGCTCGAGGAAGTGAGGACCTTGACCGAAGGCGAGAAATAGTTCTAGACAGAGTCGAGTGAATTTTCTATCGTTGAGATCTCCCATCTTTTCCTGGATCCCTAGCGATGCCTTGCGGCCATTCCACGCACTTCTCTTTGGTGTTCATCTCTCATCTCCTTCCGCCCCTAAACACTTCCACTAACTTATTCACGATGATTCCAAGAATTTCCCCTTTATTAGCTCGTACGAATTCTTTGCAGAAATATTTCTTATTCTCTTTTAATCTTTGCAGTCCTCTTCTCCATAGCGTATTCCTACTTCATAAAAACATAACTTTGTAATTTACGCTGCACTGGTAAAACTCATCCACGGATGAAGAGCCATACGTGATTGAACTCCCGATTAACTCTCAAGGAAAAACAAGGAACATAGACCTTTCGTCATACACATCGACGGTGTATTTTCTCAACCGTCCATTACTCTTCAGCAATCCCTTTCTATTCCACTATGATGTCGTAAACTTGAGAGCCATTAGCATGATGAAGAATGTCTAATGATACAAACAAATTCTTTATGCAATTATTGTTATGAATAAAATAACGGCAATTCTTAAGTATTCCTTGGAAATCATCATTTAGTGATGATCTTGAAAAACATCATTCTGAATAAGCAGGTTATTAGCTTTAGTAGGCCATTATTTTCGGTTTTCTCGTGAGCTAACTTAAGAGGAATGAATCGTCGTGTTAGCCTCCAAGCCGAAGATATTTTCATTAGATTTATTTTCCACTCGCTACACGCCTGCATTCCCTGCTTTGCTGTGATGCATTCCTGAATAAAATGCCGATTCACGATTTTTACCCCAACCCGTTTCAATCCCAGCATGTTCTCACTGATTGAACGCAGTAACATCAACACAGGCTTTAATTTGTCTCCCCGCCCTTCTTTCCCCAAACTTGGGATCACAATGCAAATTCTCGGGAAATGAATGGAGGGATACACGACGCACCGACAAATGAAACAAAACAATTCCCATGCCCACATTTCAAACAAAGTATCTCAGAAAACTCAAGACTAACGATGGCCCCCGTAGATTTCGATTCCAATTCGGTATTTAACCAAGTTATTTGAAAGCTGTTCATTATTTTGCTATGGTATTATGAAAACTGGCTAATACGCAGCATATACTGTATTTTTCTGAAAAATTATTGCCTCCATAAACTCATTTTAATAAAAGTAAATAATCTAAGTTTTTTTATGCATAAAATATTTTAATATACAAATACAATTAATTCTACGAGATTGGATGTAGTTTTACGCATCGGAAAAGCTATTTCTTCCACTCAAAATAACTGTCATTCGTAATCTCGAATCTGTAGTCAAGAATAAGAATGTTACCGTTATATTTATTCCCCGGTTCAGTTCCTGGCCTCGGTTCTCGGTTCCTATTCTTCAGTGAATTTTTATTTTTTAGTTGAATTTTTAAAAGCTATAATGATTTTCATTTGGGGAAAGACCGTGAAAAATAATTTATGCAAGCAATATGTTATCTGTTGAGATGAGAAAATTACTCCAATCAAAATATCGTGGCTCAGCATTACACGCATAAGGATAGGTAATTTTCGTCACGTAATTAAACATGCGAACTGCAAATTTTGAAAAAAATTTAAAAAAATGAAAAAACTTCAGTATTCCACTCACATACATCATTTATACACAAATAGACGTTTTTATAAATATATGAAATGTTCAAATTTTGTATCATTTACCATGTTTATGGGTTCTTAATTTTCAAAAAGTATCGTCTACATTCATCAATTTAATACGTATCGTTGGTTATGCTCGATAAAATTTTTCACATTTAATTTACGCAAAATATATCACTAACGATTCTTTTTGTTCCGGTAGCGATTCCGGCTCTGGACTCAAGAACCGGTGCGACCGAGAACCGCATCTACTTATTCCAAATCAGGCATCAGAAAAAAAGAACTCTGCTTATCCTTTCGTGAATCCACCGACATGAGTTTTCCGGTTCTCAAACTCCTGCAATAGACTCACAAACATACTCCTCCACTGCACCACCGATCGCGTATTTCTCCTCAAAGAACACCATGAACTATAATCGACTGGAAGGATTCCTGCATCCACCACTAGAAGCAAACACTCCAGATATGGCGTTCTCAAAACGATTAATTCCAACGAACCACACTCCCCCCAACGTAAGGCTAGAAACTAACACTGCGCATTCAAAACAGAATCAAAACGTTAATCCGCGCATCCCTTCTCGAGCCAAGAATTGGGCTCGTTTAACTCAGAACAGAACTCGGATTAATGCGAAGTATAGAGAACTCCTTCAGCACATGACCTCGCATTCATTGACGGGAACCTTCTGGGGCAAGAGGAATAAGAGACTCGTTTAGCTCTAAAAATTTTCTCTTAAAAAAAATAACTCTCTATCCCATCCATAGGTTTACTCACCGTCTCGTGAACTCGGCATCACCTCTCCAACCAACAGACTCTAGCACGCTTCTAACCCACTCATTTCCTGGAAGAGCTCTTCTTCCCATACCGCTTCAAATCGAAAACACAAGTCCTAGATGAGACTTTCGCGGGTAGGGTTCGCTACTACTTCCTTTGCAAATTCAAATGAACCCTTTTTGAAAAGAAGTAAAATAAAAAAAACGATAGCAAAACGAACGTGGAGGAAAAAAGGCTGGGGTTGTTTTTTTTATTTTAAGTTTTCAGCCCTCAACGGCACGCGGGCCGAGGATTTTTTTTATTAGCTGCCGACGAAACTTGGCAAAGTAATCCCGGGGAAAAAGTAAACTTCCTGCTGATGAGATAAAAATCGAACACGGCCGTGGATTGGGGAGTAGGCGGGTTGCTGGAGGAATAAGGCCAAATGGGGGCTTATGGGTGCTCCGTGAAATACTTGTTTGGCTCTGCACTCGGCACAGACGCAATTCGTTTTCGGACCACCGCTGGCACGGAGCGAGCGTTATCGGCTTTAATGCGAAGCATATAATGTGCTCAAAGGAAGCATTTTACTGAGAGAAGAAAAAATAACAAATGCTCCCTGAAAAATTATGAAGAACCCCTGCCGTTTATAAAAGAATCTGGGGCATTGGGAATTCAGTGGATAAAATATCCGATTGGCGCGCCTGCTGTGGAGGCTTTTCAACTGTAGCGAGCGATTTGAATTCCCGAGGTGGCGGGTTTTTCAACAGAAGGGAGATTCGTGCTCGGGTGCCACTCGGAGGGAACTTTAAGGGGAAATTTCATCCTATTCGAGCCTAAGAACAACCGAGGAATCCATGGCGCAAACCTCTCGAAGTTAAAGAACAATGAAACCAGGTATCTTTAGCCTTCAGTAACTGTATTGCCTAATTATTACACCATAATATTATTGTCGTCTTTACTTCAAGCGAATTTAGGACTAGACAACGATAAATATTTACTATTTTAGGGCCCTCGAATTGGTCTGACAATCATATAAATCCATGCCCTGAACGGTAGTAAATTCACCCAGGCGAGATTAGAACCCGCGGCCTCTACATTGACAGTCTGGAACGATACCGATACAGCTCGAAAATGACCCATAAGATAACAAATTTAATGAAAAGTGTAACAACTGGCATATATAGGGGAGAGTAACACTTCCTAAAACAAAGAAGTTGATCTGTTCATAGGTTATTTTGGAAGATATTCCAGAAGTTTCGACTAAAAACGTAAAAATTCCAAAAATTACCTACTCTTTGCTTGTCGTCCTATAAGAAATGAAAACTTTTCCATTAATTGCATTGGAGGTTACCTTCATAGAGATTAAAATTCGCCTTAGGAGATGGATAACTTTGCTTCTATTTCATATGACTAATATACCTTTATCTGGGACGAAAAAAATCGAAATGACTGCATACAGAATTTTAAATCACATTTTCTTTTAATTATAGCCTAACTAAGCCATTTTTGGGAGATGTGTGCTAACTAGCAAAGTCAAAATAATATAACTGAGTGTTTGGAGGAAAAAACAATTATCTGGTTACAAGCAAACTCTTCTTTTGGGTAAAATTTACTTATATTCTATTTTAATACTAACGTTTCTGATGCTTGTGCTGCAAATGTCTTTGGAGTGCAGTGGTTATAAAATATGATAAGAATACATGGAAATCACCGAAAATAATTACTTTATTTGTAATCAATGCTATGCAAAAGATTCATAAGTTTGTAATTATCTGTTTGATATCCCGTAGGCTATGTTCTCAACCAATACCTCATTTCCAGGAAAAAATAATTTATGTCTTTATAAAACCACTCAATATCTACCTATGTGTATTGAAAGAGATAATCAGTTAAACGCTAGTTTTACCGTTGATTGTAACAAAAATTCGCAAAAACACCGCATCGGAAAAGCAGGTCAAAATCAGATATATTCTTTAAATAAAATTTACATATAACTAAACATTTTCATGATATAGCTATATTTGCACCGAATTATTTGAGAATTTTTCCGTAGAAACAGTACGAAATATAAGAGTGTAATTGTATTCAATAATAGAGATAACATAAAAAGGACGACATTCTATATTTGCTTTTCACGGAGCATGATATTTTTCCACTAATACTTCACTGACTAATGTGAAAATTCCAGCAGTATTGGAAAACCATTGGAGGAGATTATAGGATCCATTTACGTCGAGAGGGTAAGATTCACAAGGCTCAGGAGATCCTCAGCATAAAATAAGGCAATAAAAAATAATGGTAAGGAAAAGGAAACGAAAATTAAACCCGCTGAGGTATTCTGGTTGGTAAATAAAAAAAAAATTGTACTTCACGTGCAAAATAGCATTGATAAAAATGCATCCTAAGCTTTCTTAATGTTTGTCTGCCAAAGTCCTTAAATAGGAAAATATTGAAAGAAAGAAGTTGAAAGAATTGACAGAAAGTTCTGCAAAAGGTTTTTTAATTTGGTCTCTTAGTTATGAAAAAATCTATTTTGATGGAGTATATGGTAACATTGCATCAATATCTGTCACAAAATCGCAGCACTAGCAATGAGAATATATTTTGAAATTGAATACTTCATGCGAAAGTTCCACAGAGAAAAAATCATTCGCCTTGACCGGGATGACTCCCGTAAAAGTTATCACCGCGGTTAGTCCCGGTATACTTTAAACTTGAATACTTCAATTGCATAAATATTATATTTTGGAATTCTTCTATACATTATCCTTCTGTTTCCGATATCAGCCTGTAGCGTAAAGCTAAATCCGTATAAAAGAGCCAAGTAGGCAACAATTCCAATGAAATCCAACGAAACGCTTATCGTTCGACTTTGATTGCATTGGAGCGTATACTTGCAGCACAGAATGAGAATTAAAATGTTGATAACATTTTATATTTAATAGTCATATTGTTGAGATAAAATGTGAGATGCTTTAAAATCATATTACACAGTTGAGCAATTGCTTTCCTCAAATTTCGACTCTGCAAAAGCCTTCAAAGTTTATTGATACTAAAATGATTACTTCCCTATAACCAAACATAATAATGCAAAATATTTCCTGCGGCAGAACCCGAGAAAAAAATCCTCAAATTAAAGCTTATTTCATGCATTATATCTGAGAATATTTTTTCATGAATGTGAAGCTGTATTTTACTGTTTCTCCCTGACCCAATTTGCAAAAATAATTGACAGATTCTGATTAAGGTGGTGCAGTACAGTCACTATAAAGTCATTGAGCTTTGCTTGTTTTGCCTTTTCAGGTTTCTTTATTAGATTGGTTTAGCATTGCGTAAAAGCTTCACTCTAAGCTCCACTCTAGACTCCGCCATGAGTTAATGATCAATAACTTTAATATGTAAATAAAGAATTTATCCAGTTGAATTTCAAAAATACTCTTGTAACGTCATAATATTTCAATATCGCGTTTTATATGTAGCCGGGTAAAAATTAATCTAGGTAAAAAAATTCACCATGCATAAAAAATGGTGACACATACATTTTCAGCTGGAAAAAAATTTAAAATTTATAAGCTACGGTATTTGGATGAAAGAAATTAGCTTTTTTTAGCACAAACATTCTATGACCTGAAGGACAAAAAACGAAACCGCAATTCTACTTGCACAGATATGAATTTCTTGCATAGGACGATGGATATTTTCGGATAGGTAGTAACCACCAAGTTTTAATTCGTGGAAACTGCAGGCATACTATTATAACTAAAATACTTGGCCCCTAATTTAATCGGCATTACGCATTGTATATTTTTTGATATGCGTTTGCATTATTGAGCTCGGCCGTTAACCCATGCAGTGACAAAAAATCCTATTTCTTTCAAATCAATAAATTGTCTGCAAGCTGAAAAGAAGTTATGGAAAACATACGATGATTAGAGGGTTCAGGGATAACCTTGAGAAACTCAAGAATGACGCTTGCTTCCAAGCCTAACTTTCGATCGAAGTAATTTCCTATCGCCTGGTTGAACCCTAAAGCCGTCTGAATAGCATAAGCACCAAAGTTAGAAGCGAAATCTACAAGGCTTGTTTTTAAAGCAAATTTTTGCATTGTAGTGACCAAGGTAAGGTAACACTTGCCCATCATTTGCAAAATGATACGCAAATATTCCTAATTGTAATAATTTTTAATTCAAGTCGTCAAATTGAGGTCGTAATTTACAAATCTGTCATTTTGGTCCGGACAGGAATTGTATGAAAAGTGTAGATTATTTTCTATTAAACTTAATATGTTTTGTTTCAATGATTTCCGAACCAAAACCACGCCTTATTGTCTTCATTCGACCAGTATCTTGTAGTGGAAGTCGGTGATATCGCAGTTTCGTGAAGCAAAGAAGGACAAATTCGGAATGAATGTAGAAAGTTTTGTCTTCCTTTGCACCCGAAATGCTTTCATGTACTTCATGAATAGCCATTAATTGTTGTAATACCATATAGTGATGAAAATGTCAATTAAATTCTGGAAAATACGTTATCTTCTGTAAAAATATTTGCATCCACTCATCCCTTTCAAACCGTGATGCATCTGTATTTTATATTGGATTTAGGCTAAATAATGCAGCATCTCTTAGGAAACATAATATATAAGAATTTCATTTATCCAATATTACGATTGGATTGGATTACGATATTTGTCAAATACAGGATTTGTCAAAGGCGGAGGATTATATCTGACAGTAAAAACGGCATATTCTTACAAGACGGCAATACATTGTAATGCGGGCTGCATAACAGTCTATAATACCGGATTCGGCATAAAGTTGCGAAAACGCAACATTATGTTCCCGATCCGATTTTCGCTTAATGTTTACTACCTGACGAAATATAAGCTGTAACATCTATTAATTGAAATTTTGACGTTCATATGGACGAATAAAAAACTTAATAAAGGGAATTGTTACTCTTAGGAAAAATTATTTATCTTGCGTAAATGGTGACATGAAAATTGACACATTTTGAGTATTCATATAAATATCGAAATACTTATGAAATTTTATTATAATCTCACTAAAAATCAGTTTAAACTTACTTTTATCGAATAAAACGAAGTGTATAGGAATAAAATGAAATTGAAACAATTTTTTTGCATTTCTCAATAATGTTTTGCCACTTTGGACGTAAATGGGTTAAGTGCGGAAATTCTCTAAGTATATAAAATCCTGAAATGCTGTTATCAAAAAAGTGAAGGGAATGATTGTGAACTAGTAATGCGTTGGCCACAACGATATAATTTAAGGAACGTAAATAGAGATATATTTGTTATTTGATACACCGTTTCCTAAAGATGGATTTTCCTAACTTCATCCATCAAAAAATAAAAATCAATTCATTACAACTGGGTGAAAAAAAGGACACGACCTAGTTTTATAAGTACATTTTACATCTGATTAAAAATCCTAATTAATATTTTAAATAAACAAAACATTTTAGATGAAAGTATGTTAATAATAAAAGCTGGGTTTCGTATGCAATTCAAATAATACTATACCATAAAATTTTTGAAAATTGGGTACATTTTCACAGGAGATGCAAATAATATATTTTTCACGCAGAATTATAACCCTGTGTTGTTATTATAATTTAAATCGGACCTCTTATTGCGATATCATGAGATGCAGAAAAATGAAACACATTTTTACCACTTCATCCTCTAGGGCTAGTAAGTTTTTAAAATGAGATTTAATATCAATGTGATGTTGTTTTATGCACGCCCAAATTAAGCTTTTCAAATTCTTAGTAAAAAAGGTTTCATGAGGATTTCATTTCAGCTCAAACAAATTCGACCATTTCGTTTGAGTTTACAATTTCGCGCGGCAATTCGAGACAGGAAACCACTGAGGGAATTCGTCATAGGGTTGGAATCTTTGATAAACATTTTTATACCTAATTCAGAGAGAAACTAAATGCATATCAATCACTAATTAACAAAACTAAACACTATAATTAAAGGGCGTCAGCATTTAAAGCAGCTAGTTCGTGTTCCGAATTTCATTGAGTGACAAGTGACAGACGATATCCTTCAGATATTTATTAAAGGATGATATATTTCATTATTTATAGTTGGCAAGTTTTTAGATGAGATAATATATCAACGAGATGTTGTTTTATACTTGCCCAAATAGGACTTTACATGTTCTGCGGGCTTACGAGGATTTTGTTTCAGCTAAATTAAATAAAGTTGATACATCCAAAATACCTTGTTACTACACGGTACACTGTGTTTTTGACAACTTACTTAGATATCCTATTTGTAGCATCCACAAAGAGTTGTAAAATGTTATGATACAGAGATACCCAAGCCGTAATATTCGTGATATCAAAAAATGGTTATTAAAAATGGTATTCATAAGTAGCATATGCTCTGTGTAGAATTGAAGTGCACAAATGTTTTGTTTTGGTGTCTGGGTATTACCAAAAACCATAATAAGTACACCCATTTTATACTCATTAGATACTGTAAAGATATCTAAGAGATGCTGTAATATAGAGCTCTATGTCCACTTTTGGACATCCCTGCAACGTTGTTTGACGGATCCTTAGGGCATTTGACGGATATCTGCACAACGTTAATTGGATTAAAACATAGATATAGCACGGATTTCATATGTTAACGCCCAATATGTTGTCTGGATGTTAAAGGGATATTGATTGCTGTTTGGGTAAAGTCATAAATTTAAATAAACCTCTAATAGACTTTATCCTTTATTTGCCGTTTCAGTCATTCCAAATCCAATTTTATATCCGTCACCACGGTGGATTTAAGATAAATTTAACATCACTTTGTTCAAAATAAATTAAGTGATGGTATTTAATCCTATAAGCTGCTATGGCCAGCCATAATTGTTACGACGAATAACGTCAATTACACTTCGCAAACAACCCCATAAATAAAGTGAGGAAATTACTAAGTGAATTTCTTCTGAGTAAAGCCTGATGCTTAGATCTCCTTTCTAAGTTGTGCCGCATAAAGATATTCTCCAGCAAGGTCGTGAAACGGTGCGATTCACACTTTGGGTCACCGTAATTACGACGGCTCCTGAGTTATAAGGGCAAAATGTTTTAAGCCCTACTCTCCTGATCTCGGGTTAAACGGCGGAAAATGAGAGGGTATTAATGCACGGTTAATGAACTCCAATGCCAATATCGCGCCTGCTCAATTCCAGGATCAGGTGCCGTGAATATTCAACGAGGCTTCGGCTCACACCACTGTAATTCACGCGGCTTGAAGAAGGCCAGGGCGCAGAGCTTGACCACCTTACCATCACAAAGGCACGGAGAATTAACTGGGAATCGCAGGTCAAGGAAGGTCACGCTAGTTCTCGCCAACAGTCTTTGCCGTTTCGGTCACGTCGAATTCCTCAATGATTATTTGAACGCCTTTGTTTTACTTATGACGCCTAGTAAATTCCTACAGGAGAGCCATACAACTATACCAAGTGCTTCATGAGATCTTTTAACACATCAGGAACTGGTAGGGAAGACAATTTTAAGCATTTTTTGTCCAAAAGCACGGAGTAATAACACCTTAGTTACTGCACTATGGCAATTCAAATATTTTGGGCACACGTGTCAGCTGCAATGAAAACGGTTGTTCTTGGGTGTCCAGCCTTTTGACATTCTATGGATACCCTGGATTTCCAAGGAAATTAAATAATTGAGATTTGATTAAAATTTGCGATTATAATTCCATGAATCCATTCACCTTTAAAATGCTCAATCCTATTTTTGATACTCGATCAAAGCTATAGTTTAATTAAGCTAAAAAATAAACTGTTTCAAGCAATTATAAAGGCACATATTTGTCGAACGTTAGTTATTTATTGTCTTTAAATTATTATTATATTAAATAGATTATTTAATAAAATGTCAAAAAGGCAGGAAAACAAAAAAAGTGCACCCAAAAAAATGTTTGTATTGACATAGCTCAGTAAGTAAGGAGTTGCGACCCATTGTTTACGGACAAAAAAGTTAAAATTGTCTCCCCTTCCACCTTCTGAAGAATTGCAGATTCCTCCTCAAATATCCTGCATATGTCATAACGTGGCACAGCAATAACATCAATTTAGAGCAGCCTACACCACTGTAAGGGAAAAGTAATTTAAAGATACATTCGATAACTCTTATATTTTGTAAAATAAATTAAATGCAATGCTTATTATTAAAATGTTAATATAAAAGATTTTGACTCTTAAATAATGGTATCCAGTGGCATGAAAATGTTACACTTACAATGCTGTCTCTCATAGCTTGTTTGATAAAAACAAAAAACCTTTAGCCCAATATAGAAGATAATTAACATTGAGAAAAAAATTTATCTTTCAAGTCCCCGAGTCCAAGGATCGTTATGGAGACGGGAAATAAAAAACAAGTAAAAAGACTTATCTGGAGTCTTGCTGAATAAGGGGCATAAAAGTGGACAGAAAGGAAGACGAGAGATGGGAGATTGAAAGATTGAAGACGTTTCAGGTGCAGATCTATAGGAGAGGGGGTGAATATCGGCCAAACTGGGAGGACCTTTTGTACTCGTGTTTCTGAACACAAAAGGTGCTTAGAGAACCATGACCCAAAGTCCTATTTGCTAAACACCTGATGGAAGAAAACCATGCATCCAATTTTGACGTGAAAATCATTCGATTCCAAGGAAATTAACAAATATTTGATGCAGCCGAACAGTGGGAAATTGTGGAAAATAAACGGAAAAAAGTAGATTTACTGAACGAAAATGAGTTTATTTGTCACTCCCGTATTTTCGACGTAATCCCATAATTGAAGTAACCCCAGTTCCCTGCCTCTTACTTTGTATAATGACGAGAGTCTGAAGTGTTTGGTTGTCTGTATGATGCATTGTCTCAACTTTGTTTCTGTGCGCCTAAACCTGCCCACTTCCTCTTTCCCCTCCCACAAAGTTCTTTCTTCTGATCTTTTTCCCTCCTCACCGTTATTTTTGAGATATATACCTGTCGGAATGGAAAATTTTTGTTAGTTTCTGTTGGAACCTGGGGATGATTATGTGACAATCTAAACACGTGTAGCACTCTGTAAATAAAAAAATATGGGCAATATGATATCTTCGTCGATCACTAGGAGGGTAGGGGGCGGGTAAAGTGGGCGGTGACGATAAGGAACGACGAAGTGCTAAGCATGGTGGGTCAAGGAGACAACATTTCCATATGAGATGCGATATAAAAAGAAAGGGGCTTCGAATAATGACTTAGAGCATTTAGGGTTGAGAATATTATGTTAAAATCGTGTTAGACGGAAGAATGTTACACAGTGAGGGAAGGAACGGAATGGAATACGAAGCATAGGTAGAATATAAGGGTATAACTCTTTCTTTCTTTTGATAGTGGTGGATAGATACAATTCATTCGCAAAATGTAATAATCTGTGTGAACCAAGTGGATGTATTTCATTATTTTCTCTGCAATTATAAATGCTATTTTATAATGCTCTTGCAATTATTTTCCACAACGTGGCCAATCACATATTGCGTTTCACTTCACTAAAAAAACTGCACCAATATTTAAGTATTCCTTGGCCTCTTCAGTCAGTGACACGATACTAATTCTAAGTTCAAATAACTAAGACGAGAAATACGATAGTGAAGTATTTTTATATAGGATCAATAAATGAAAAATTAACTGTGCTTACTTCCGAAGCAGCAATTTTCATGCAGAAATGTTTTAATAATTGATAGACTAGTAGGCTGAATCTCAATCAAGGCAAAAACTAGGACTCCTATAGTAATTGTTCGAATGATAGATATATTTTTGAATTAATGGAAGTGACTAATGAAGTCATTAGCACAGTCGTCAAATGATAATCCTTAGCTCATTAAGAATTTCAGAGGTGAATAAGGTAGATAAGAAATAGCTAATAAAACGTTAACAGGAAGAGAATGAAGTTTGCATCGACAAGTGAATCTATTCGAGGAATACCGTAACAAGGGAAGCATGGACTCGCCAGCCTGTTTTTGGATGTAGTTCGGTTCGTTCTACAGTGCACGCCACATTCATGAATATTCGCGCTACCCAGGGCTTGTGCATTGTTGGGTTTGCCAACAATCACTCCCCCAAAACTCTCACCCGAAGTACCCTCGGAAACTCCACTTGGAGTGCTTGGGCCCGAAAATTTCAACCCTTCGGTCTCCCTCCACGCCTCCATACCATTCCGTCCGCCGTCAAATGCCCCTCCCTTTCATTATCTCCGAATGCTCCCATTCAACCACGTCTTTTCTTCACCCATCCCTTCTTCCCTTACATCCAACTAACATGGTTCCCTTGCAGAACTTTCGAACTAATTCCTTATCCCCTCACTACGCAGGAAGCCCATTCGGACCGAAAATTACGAAGGACTCAGGGATTGCTATACAAGTAAAAGTGAGATTTGATTGATTCATGATAAACCTGCACAGGATCGATTGCTGCGATTCCTACATCGAAATAAGCAGACCATAAGCACATTTTTCATTCGTTTCGACCAGGAATAGGGTAGTACTTCTGAGTGTTTTCTCGTTCCTAATGAAATTAAAAATTACTGCAGGATGCAATTGGTGCCATTTAATTTATTTGACGATCAATACTTGCTCCGGCTGAATTTAAATGATATAAATGCGGGCCGCTTAAAAACCAGGACGCTTTTTCATAGAATACAGAAGTAATTTTCGTTAAGAGATTCCAATAGCCTGCCACTTAATGGGGTAGCGATCGCCTTCAGATTACCGTAAAAGGCTCACTACAGAATATGGTGAAAAGAAGCAATAATATATCTCATTTAAAATCGTAAGTTGATGTCCAAGACATAAATATTTCAATAGGTGAATTTCATTTTTCACCACCTTCCCATCGTCCAAAAACAATTTAATTTTGTAAACCACAATACAGTTCGTATCAGGTTTACAGAGACAATAGGTACCAAAAAGAAACTTGTAAAATATGTTCGACTTGAAGGTAACAGAGAGCGGAGAAAATTAACATAAGAATACATGATTATAAAAGAAATTAATATCAGGTTAAGCGCGGTGATATATGTGAGAGTGAAAAAACATCTCTAAAATGAACAAGTCTCACGTGCACGTTAGCCCAAAGAAAATTTTTTAACGGGAATTACGTTTTTTTTCATTTACCTGTCTCCAGACCGGCTTGGTTTCGCGATAGTGTTCTTTTAACATGCGAAGCGCGAGATATTATGATGCAAGCGATTACTGCTATCAAGGGGAATGGATGAAGGTGGCCCAATTCTATCCTATAGAACGCTGGTTTCTGTTATCACTTCAGTCGCATTTTAATTGGTTTTCAAAAATGTCCACGGCGCGGTGATGATTGCAATGCGATCCACCTTTATCCAATATTTTTCAGTATAATTTTTGCCGTTGTGAGTTAATTTTGATTAATTTGATTAATCTCATCATCAAATATATAAATTTTGGCTAAAACCCCTAAATCTACCTTATTTCCCCGTGAAACTCGGATCAATTTGTCCGTCAGCGAAACGAGTGGCGACTTTTGTAAACCCATTTAAATGCATGGTATTTCACAACAGCTTTAGAGGCAAATTGAGGATCCTCTTCTGCAATATTCGTGATTGCTATGATGGAAGGAAACTCTTTGATCCTAAATCAATGCATGAAACTGCGTAACTTAGTACACAGTCACGCGCACGGGTGCAAAGTTAAATACACCAAAGGATGAAGTTCGCCATGAAAAAATAAATTACTTAGCCGGAATTCGAACCCAAATCTCTCAAATGCCGCTCATGCGTGTTAGCCAGTTCCTCTAACCAAGCCATTTCCTCGGAGCGAACTTAGGGAAAGGTTTTACCGGACAAGGTGTTGACCTTACTGTAGCACTTGTGGCGGTGGTCGTGCTTTCATTGCCACTTCCGGAGTGAAAAACCCATTATTTTGTCCTTTAGTGCATCTATCTTTGATCCTAGTTGATATTAACAGGTGATGTAACAGGATATGTCTCGTTCATTCCTCTTAATTAACAATAGGTACCTGTGACGTTACACGCATGTGTATCTTTGTGCTGCTATTGTTAGTAAGATTTAAGCTTCCAGATTTTTACTACTTAACTTTTCGGAAATAAAGGAGAAAAACTTTTTCAGGTTCAATATTATATTAATATGGGCACGACCCTGGTTTCGTAACGTAGTTACATCTCCAGGTAACCACTTGAAGATGTAACTACGTTACGAATCCCGGGTCGTGCCCATATCAATATAATAGTAAACCTGACAAAGTGTTACCCCTTTATTTCCAATATGGAGAGGTTTCACAAAGTCAAGCCTGAAGTCAGTTCTATCAGTTATATTTAAGCTTTCATTTTCAATAAAATTAGTAACTCGAAAATGTTAGTCACGAGCTCACTTTAACTATTCAGTAATAAGTATTTACTGAGATTTAATTGACATGCTCTCAAATAGTAACCTACTTTAAAAGTAAAATAGTCTTTCCAAACAACTTAATCAGGATTAAAAACAAATAACCTACCAAGATGTGAAGAATTACAGTTAAATAATTGGGGGCTATTATTGGTAAGAAAGATATACATGCCTCTGGTATGAGGAAGAATTTAATAAGTAATATTACTTTCTACGTCAGTCTTGAATTATTCCCATTAAACCATAATCAAGCTAAGAAAACTTAAAAGCCGACGGAATTTGAGTTTCAAATCTCAGAAGAAGAAATTGTAACAAAATGAACAAACATTTCTTATAAAAATCTAGTCCATTCCAATTATTTCACGCACATATACTTTCCGTACTACAAAATATTCACAAATTACTTATTTGATACGGAAGCAACTAACAATTTTCCCCAGTTTACCAAACTTCGATTTACCCGCCCAGATAAATTCACAAAACATCCAATCATACTAACCAGTGGAGCAACAAATTTTCTTGGATGAGCCGTGGTATTAACTCACTTAGAAATAAATACGTCATACGCAGTCGCAGTTATCGACGGATAGGAGTAGACTTAAGGTTCATTGACCCAGCGTTCTAATTACAGAGGGTGAAAATGCAGTTTATTATCTCCCAGTGAATATTATTGCCATGCTTTGATTTACGACCAACGGGTGTGATGACTTCAACGAGGTGACCCAGCAGGATCTTAATGAACAGCAATGTAATGCAATCTCATATGTCCCGCTTTGACCCAAAAAAGAAAGAAAAAATGAATTTCAGCCAAATAAAGAAGCTAAGAGGGTTAGGATACCATCAAAAAACAAAGAGAAGGTTTGAAGAGAGAAAATCCAAGAGGATATTTAAGGATGGATCGACAGTAAGATTATGACAAACACGGAAAGGAGATACTCATAGATGCTCTTAAATTACTCTTAGAAAGGCTTCTGAGGAGCGCATGAAAAAGGACAAAGAATAGAAAAATTATGTAAGGGTGAGAACATTAGCTCATTAAAGAACTTTGATATGAGCAGCGTAAACCAATCGTACATTTTATGACTAATGGTGATAATGATTACAATTATGGAATTAATTTCACCCACTTACCTACACTCGAAAAATATGATTGAGAGTATGTGCCATGTCATCATAATCATATCGACTATGTGCAATGATTTCGGGGAAAAGTTGGTGATGGGTAATGGGATTTCGCAAGGTTATTCGCAATGAGAAACTTTTCAAGCTACTAAACCGTACGATGAAATCACAGGAATTTATAACGCATTTTCTACGAATTATGCACGCTGAAGTGCACCTTATGCAAGTACACTTCAATCAAGTCCTAATTCATGCTAATAGATTCTGAAGCTTAGGTACTCAGGGTTTATTCTTTCCAAATTATGAATTTAGCATACTAGTTGAGGTAGTACTATGTATGTCAAGCACTTTTCTTAATTAAAACCACTCATAGCACCCGTATGACAAGCTTTCATGACTTTTAATTGATTGGAAGCTAATTATTTTAACCCTTTTTAATATTTAAGGGTATATAGATTGGGTCAAGTGCCAGTAATTATCAATTTTTAATACTTTATCAGAGGTTATATTTTCACATTTGTCATACGCAAGGAAAAGATGTAATCCATGTACAGAAATAAATCAGTGCTATAGCGTAATTTTATTACAAATAACAAATTTTATAAAATGCAAAAGTACGATTGATTGGGAGGTAATTATTCGTCATCACGATGTCAACCCTACCACGGCATCCTCTTGCCTGTGAAACTACAGCCTGCTATTAGCCAATATAACACGAATGACAGTGACAAGTAAAGCACCACCACTAGTCTCCACCAGTGTTCTTCCATCTCCGACGGAAGAAGTGGCATAAATATTACAAGAGGGAAAAGAATATGCGTCCATCTTGGTGGGAATTGTCGCTAAGAGGATCACACCAGGAGATTAAGTTGACTGCCGTCAAGACTCCTGAGACTAATTCTGTGAAACGTAGCGGTTTCTACAAGTACTTAGAATTCTCCCCCCCCCCTTCTCCTTTACCAAAAAGAAAACCCCTCATATATTCTCTTTGCACTATTCGAAATTTGCGGAGTGTAAATGTGTTTCTATCGTTTCTACTTCTTATAAAAAGGGTTCTGAGGTATAAATCACCTTCCTGGTACAATTTTATTAGGCTTTACTGAAGAACTAGCCAGGTTCTACAAAAATAGGAAAAAATACGTAAACATACAATAAGGCATTTTAGTTTATTCATACATTGAATTATTTAAAATAAACTATTGTCATATAACGGTGATCATGATGGAAGAATCTCATATATATTTATCGCCGTTTCGTTCAACCGTTCCGCAATACGTACTTGATAGAATAATATAAATTAGGCATGGTTACAGGGTGTAATTCTATTCATGAAGATTCATTCCAATATTTAGTAATACTTATGAATTCACACAAGTTTCAGGTCATGCACATCTAAATATAAAGTCAGCAATGTGTATAATCCACAATTAATCATTGCTATTCAAACGCAGGCAGCCAAATATTTAATAACCATCACAGTGTTTATGAGAATAATGTAAAATGAAAAGATTGCATACCTAAATATGCTCGCGGAGAACGACAATAATTAGTAAAAAAAATTAATTTAAAAAGAACTATAAATAAAAAATGCTAGTTCCAGCTAATATCAGCTTTAGGAGGTACTGGTTATTAGCAATGTCATATATGGCTAATACATAGAGATATTTTTTCTGTACAAGAAGCAAAAAAATTTCATCATATACGAGGGTCAGTCAAAAAGTAATGCCTCCCATTTTTTTTCTACTTAAAAAAATTAAGTTAAGTGAAAAATTTGAATTTGGCGCCATTCCTCAAACCTTCTTCTGCAATCCACTGCAGTAGTAACTTTCTGTGTCAACAGGTGGCAGCACAGCAGAAGTTTGTAAGATGGCCGACATCGATGTTCGTTTGAGACAGCGTTGTGTGATTGAATTCTTGAATGCAGAAGGTGAAACGCCCATACGCATTCATGAAAGACTGAAGAAGGTGTATGGTGTTGTGACAGTGGATGTCAGCACTGTTAGACGATGGGTTCGTCGTTGTAAGGAAGCTGAAGGGCAAACACCGTTGACTGACGAAAAGCGGAGCGGCAGGCCGGTGAGTGCAGTGACTCCACACAACATTCAGCAAGTTGATGACATCATTCGTGGTGACCGTCGGGTGACTGCAGATGAAGTGTGTCGCATTATTTCTCTCAGTAAAGGCAGTGTGATCACGATTATTAAACAATTGGGGTACTCAAAAGTTTGTGCACGGTGGGTTCCAAGAATGTTAACCGATCAGAATAAAGAGGCAAGGAAAACAATAGCCTCCCAACACTTGCAGCGCTTCCGTTTGGAGGGAGATGAGTTTCTGAAAAAAATTGTGACCGGGGACGAAACATGGGTGCATTTTTTTGAACCCGAATCAAAGAGGCAGTCAATGGAGTGGCATCACACAAGCTCGCCGAGGAAGAAAAAATTCAAAACTGTGCGATCGGCAGGGAAAGTTATGGCAACAGTTTTCTGGGATACAGAGGGTGTGATTCTGGTTGATTTTTTGGAGCAGGGATGCACAATAAATTCTGTTCAATACGTCACAACCCTCAAAAAACTTAAAGCACGTCTTCAGCGAGTTCGCCCAACAAAATCAATGGCAGATGTTCTTCTTTTGCATGACAATGCAAGACCACACACCAGTCGTCACACCTCTGACGAGATTGTCAAAATGGGATGGGAAGTTTTGCCTCATCCCCCATACAGCCCTGACCTGGCACCATCAGACTTCCATCTGTTCGGGCCACTAAAAGAAGCTCATCGTGGGATTCATTTTGAAGATGAGGAGGCCGTCAAAACATCCGTGCGTCAATGGCTTAGCAAGCAGAGCTGTGATTTTTACCGTGCTGGGATACATGCCCTTGTTCAAAGATGGACCAAAACTGTAGAGATGGGCGGAGATTACATTGAAAAATGACAAAATGATCCTCAATGTTGTGGTTTTCAACCTATGTAATTGCATTTAAATTTCCTGACAATTAAACATAGAAAAAAAATAGGAGGCATTACTTTTTGACTGACCCTCGTACATACATAGTTTCTAGAGTCAATAGATAGCTGGGGATACACCCAACTCATGCTTCTAGTAACATAGAGACCTATATAAAAAATCAGGCAAAAATCTTATAATTTCGTAGTAGCCATGGTCCAAATTGAAAAAGCTAATTTTAGCGTGCATCAAAATGCGGACCTTTCTGCTTGTTATATGACATGCCTAGGAAGCCAGATATGCCAGAAACAGAGATCCCATCATCTACAAATGCTCAGCCATTTGCACTGCCGGTGATTCGCATCGCAGATATTTAACCCTTTGGAACCAGATGAACTGTAATCAAGCATACTTTTTATTTACGTAAAATTGGAATGCAACGGAATAAATCACTCTTTTCTCGTTCAAAGCATTCATATAACACCGATAAATCTCTTCCGAACATTTATATCAAAATAAAGCCAAAATTTTGAAAAGGACGAGAGCTCTGTCAGAGCCACTGGTTTGCTCACTGAATTATACCCAGGATCCGCAACCGTAAATAACTAAAAAAAATGAGATTTCAAAACGTGATCAAGAAGGATTTCGAACTTTTTATACTCGTTAACCCCAACAAAATGATATCATAAGAAAAAAAAGACGTTATTCAAATGTGGATGTATGAAATAAGGGAGGAGAAGTAGAAATCGAATGAAAAATGCGGCATTTGACAGTCAATACGAAAAAATACGTTACGAAAGCATTTATACATAGTATACAGAAAGTCAATGGAGGTTATGAGTCAATGACTCTAGTTTTATGTACTAACCTGTGCCTATCTGTTTTAAGTGGTTTTATGTGTATCTTGTTTGCCGTATAACACGTGGAAATCAATCACTACACCATATTAGTAATTTTTTTAATTGACAGAGATAGTATTTTATTCTACCACTTTCAGCGGGTCTTGTGTTTGATGAGAGGCGCACTTCAGAAAAATTTATTTAAAAGAAACCCACGGAAAAATGAGGAAACCTGGTTTTGTGTAAACAGTGAACGCATAAATCAACTGCAAGAGAAAAAGAGTACGTAATTTTATTTAAAAAAAAAGGCTCCATAAGTTATATTAGTAATAATATAAACTAAAGTTAGCATGGTCCTGTTGAAACTTCATGGCTGTAACTTTTTTTGTTACTTTGCTCATTCCATTCCAATTTCACGGCAAACAACAGTGTCTAGGGGCATTTGTTTTTTGGTTTAAGAGGTTTTTTTTATATCTTTTTACTGTTAGCGGCTTCAAAAATAGTGAAAAGGGGCTATAAATATGGAGTATCGTTTATTTCTTGCCTATAATAATCACAATCTGTGAAATTCGACTGCCAATTGTTTCTCCAGAAGATAATATTCTACAGGCATTTTCAACAGTTTACTTAGTATTCAGTCAATTACATAGAAGGAGAATTCTTTGAAATATTGAGTAAGGTTGTCAAAAATACACGACGGGAAACAATTTCGTGCACTTAAAAAACAATTAATTTATCAAAACTTCAATCAGATCAAAGTATTTTGATACTTTGACTTCCACTAAATGGAATACAGGAAATATGAGAGGAGCCACTTAAGATAAATAAATATATACTGATAATAACTACATTGAAAATCGAATCTTATATGAAATAATCTCATGTCCATTCAACTGGCGTCAAAGGAAACGGTAATAATAAATCAAATACTTTTTTAAAGTCAGATCTACTGTTCAATGAGCATTCCAGAGCACAAAGTACGTATTTGTATGAAAGAGGTATATTGAAAATAAAGTTGTGCTGCCACTTTGTTTATGTCCAATTTTTTTATGAAATCTCATCGACAGAGATGAACTCAAGATGAAATCGTCCAATGATAGACGGTCGATAAATTATCAATGGATTTCAATGACTCTCCTTCCTGCGGCAAGGAATGAATGAGAAACGTCACCGAAGCGGGAACAAATGCAATGAGCGAACAGATCGTTTAATGCTCTCACGATAGAATCTGATTAACGGAAGAAATAAATCGTCATCGCAGAATTGAAAGAGCGGAAATAAAATATCGTCGATTTTTGCCATAAATGTGAAATGATTCGACTCAGGAACCGGTGACCTCGTTCGAACGATTGATCGCTTAGCAATCGAGGCCTTCCTTTGGATCCCCTTCCAGGGATATATATATATATATATATTTCATCCCGTCTGCATCGCACTATCAAGAGAATAGTGACAGCGCTTGCACTCTAATGTCCGGATAAATCGGATGTAAGCGTATCGGAATAAAATTGCAGGAAATGTGCTACATTCGTTTCAAAAATAAAAAACAAACACTTCAACATTCCGCAAAGAAAAATCATTTGTAAACTTAGCTATTTTAAAACCACATACACGGACCTACTACCTATATTATATGATCATTATCATTGAAGAAGTTTAAACATGGAGATCGCTTTGGTGTGGTGGCTACGCACCGTGGGCTCGGTTCAAGTACCGGCGGAGGGGACAATATTCAGAGACTGGCCAATCCCAACTTAAATGTTGAGTGGAGGATATTTCAAGCGCAACGCTCCGTCCGTCGGATGGGCCGTTAAGCCCTGGTCCCCTTGACGGCTTTCGTTAAGAGCAGGCTAATGACGTTGGGTTTCTCTCCACCCTTCCTATCATATCCATCCCTCACGGCGAATGTCAATCGTTGGTTACCTCCTCCAAATATAACATACCACGGTTAAACATATTATCATGATCATGGATTCTTGCACCCAAGTTATGGATATAATGTATTTCATAAGAAAAAAAATGAGTTTGGCATTACATTATTCTGCCTGCGATTAAATCCAGAGATAACGTGAACTCATTAGCCCTTATTTAACTGCGTTTAATACCTTTAAATTAATGCCATGGATTACATTTTTATGTGAATATAAGCATCTGGAATAAGGTAACTTCACCTGGTGTTTCTACTGTTCAATGATATGATACACCGAGGGTACAACTCTAACTTACAAATCTATTACTTAATCCTCAATTAAATACTCAATTTAATGTGAAATGCAATAAGAAATACCCTTTGCTCTTAGTAAATAAAACCAGTTCTCAATCTTATGAATATTTATGCATATCTTATAGAAGAAGATTAATAAATGTATCTCTTTTTGCACGAAATCCTAAATTTCCATTTGATTCTTTAAGGTGCATAAAAATATAAGCTATAAATAATGGTATTTCCCAGAAAAATGAAATTAGATATTTTAATCGTATTTTATTTCATTTACGCCACTCTTATGCAGGGATCGTCAAGGTGTACATCAAAGTTCGGTGACACCCTCAAGGAGCCTACGCATACGAAATCGCAAATTCTGACTCAAAGCTCTAAGTTCACAAGTTAGCCAACCATACGATGATAAGCAAAGAATTTATACATTTTTTCTCTTACATTTTTAAGTCGATTTTCACATAAAGATGTCACGGAATCACATTGAATTCATATTAAAACTGCTGCGTTGACTCATTTTTAATTATGACCCGCAAGAGTTTGAAAACTAGACTGATTTCAGGAGCACGGGCGGCTTAATTGGCTAAGGCTCTCGGCGCAATTTCGAGGTCCGAATCACAGCGAGGGCAAACGATTTTTCTCCGCTGAGTTGGCACATTTGCGTCCCTCTGGCTGGATTGGCGACAGGGCACGACGTCAATGCACGCGAAATTTCAATAGAATCGCCACCCGTATCCGCAGGTCATCCCCACACGCCAGCAGCAAAAATTATAAAACGAACGCAAGAAAAATAAACTTTCCTATCTCTCCTCCTAACCCCTCCGCACAATGAATGCAACCAGACGCCCGCAACACCAGTGCGGCTTCCCGCCCTACCACGTCGGATGACATGCCGCTGACCCCTTGCACCCACGTGGCCCCGAGCCCTGCGACACGTCCGGTTGATGCATTGCAGTCCTGATGCACGCGCGGAACCAAGTCCCATTTCAGAATATTTATGATTGGGAGGGCCATTCGAGGGGCTAGTACGGCGGTAGAAGGCCTCTCTAAGAGGAGAGGGCGGTACAGCTACATCAGGGGAGGGAGGATACATGTGGTTTTTCTTAGCTACATCCATGATGATAATCATAGCGGCATGCAGTATAGAGCATTATCACAGGAGTAACGAGTAATGGGTGGGAATAGTGAAATAAAATGAAAAGAGAGTTGCAGGAATGAGTAAGGTTGGCCAAATGTTCATCGATATTTCCATATTCAAAGAGCTTGGATATCGCATTCGATTTTCATTTGCAAATAAAGGGGTGTAAAATTACTCCAAATTACTAAAATAAAGCCACTCTAACTTCCTGGCCAGCTTAACATGTCTGGAGGTTTAAATTATTTTCGTCATTATTTCTTACAAAAATGACCTCATGAATGATTGATCTTCTTAAAAAAATTACAGTAAGTGCAATAACAATAGCTACAAGCTATATAATTATCCTTATCCTTACAAGCTCCTCATATATATTCTCTTTGCACTATTCAAAATACGCTATTATGCACTATTAAAAAAAATATTAATATATTTATATCGTTTCTACTACTTTAAAAATGGATTCTCACGGATGATTGAATCTTTTGGAATGTTTGCTGTGTACATTGCGAAAACAACTGATGATTTTGGGCTTAACCTTCGAGACCTTTGAAAACTTTCTACTGTGGAAATGAAAAAATAACTTTGTTAGGTTCACAAATGTATTGTTACACATTACTTAGTTAGGTTCTTTATGTACATATTAGTGAACCTAGCAATTTTCATTCTTTCATTTTCCAAAATTAGTAGATTTACAAGCTATATGACATTTCCTCAGGCTCACTTGCCTTCTCAGAGCCACAACCGACTACCAACCAAGCATGCTCCGCCTTAGATTTTCTCTCTGTGCGGTGCCCAATATTGGACATTGCGAGTACAATGAGAAAGTAAATGATGATTTTAGGCTTAATGTTTTGAAACCTTTTCTTTACGGAAAATGAAATAAATAATTTGTCCAATACACTGATATATATTAAGCTACATAACTTACTTTCTAACTTTTTAGGTTCTCTGTTTTACGTATAAGTTTATAGTAACATGTAAATTTGTTCTTTCATTTTCATTAATTAGAAGAGTTACAAGCTGTGTTAAAATATCCTTAGGCTCGTGTGCAATCTCAGAGTCACAACCGACTCCCGACCAAGTCTACTCCCCCCCCCAGATTTTCTCTCCGCGCGGTGCTCAAAATTTGCGTGGGGTTATTGGGGAGGGTAGCGAATCAGAACCCCTTTCCCACCCTAGCTCGCCGGCCATCCTAACTCATCCCCGGACGTCGTCCGTGTCCCCAAACTCCCCGGTGGAACTCTCATAAAGCCATCCCATGCCCCAGTCCCATTCACCGCCACCACCACCCTTCCATTGCAAACTCGTTCCATCACTGCGGACCTCACCAGTTCGTCCCGATGGAAATTCACGAATCGAACTTGGATAAGGGTAAAAATAAAAACGGACCGGACGAGCGAACAAATTTACGACGGCGGACGCCATAATAATAAAAGGGTCACACAGACAGGGTTTTTTTGGAGGGGAAGGGAAGAGAGGAAGGGGTAAAAATTACGACCCCCTGAACCCTTAAAAAAAATCGCATTGATGAGAAGGCAGGAATTGGAAAGGGTGGGCGCAAGGGGAAATAGAATGGGATTCAAATTGTTTATGAAATATTACATATAATAATTTTGACAAGCTCAACGGGTCATGCATGCTGAAGAAAAAAGGTTTTTTTTATCATCATCATTATTATTACTTGCGAACACTCCCTCACGAATGATTTATTCTTTCGGAACATTTGCAGTGGACAGTGGAATTTCCTTTCTCAAAAAGTACTGCCCCGCCCACCATTCCCATAGCCGGAATTATTTTATGAATTCAAAATATTTCGATGGAATAACTGCCGCGGTCAATCGAATTCATGAGCGACAAGCAAGCAAAAACCCATGGAATGTACGGACGGACCAACTCTGCATTACGAATGAGAAATATATATATGTTAATGCGCGACAGAAGCATTGGAATAAAAATTTCCGTTGGCAGACCATTCCAAATCATCAAGTTTGTGGAGCCTACCAATTCCGACTTCAACAATGCCGTGTTATATCCTACCCAAACATCAACGCCTCTAGCACAAACTTATATTTCAATAGCTAGCCGTTAGGAATACAATGGGATAAGGATGATTGTTAAATTGTTGATGAAGAGTTCAAAGGGATTAAATTCATGAGATCTGACATTGAATTTCAAATGTTTTGACAGCACATATTCGTAGAGTTTCCAAAAATTCCTTTATAATAGCGATAACAGGGACGAATTAAATTTGAACTGGAGAAATGCGTATATATAAATATGAAGGAATACAAGAGAATATCTCTATGAATGTTCATATTGAATACATATCGTACTTCCACTAGGGCATGGTACGAAGATTGCCCTGTCATGCGATAGCATCTATTGAATATACCAAATTTACTAACAATCAACGATGCAACTAAAGGTTGCAAAAAACTGAGAGAGGTCTTCGTGCAATGCTAAAACAGTCATTGGCCTTCCATTAAAATCTTGATTTATATTTAAAAATATCAGAAATTAATTTGTGAGTATGCTCAACTGGCATTATCGCACTGACAACATCGCATATAAACTCAATAACTTTTCTTAACCAACGTATGTTCTCGCAACCTGGGCCGCAGAGACATAATTACTATGAAAATCCACCTTAGAAAATTAAGTTTAAGAATCTACCACAGATCGATGGAATATGGAAAAATGGGAACACAGCAGTTGCGGCCACACAAAGGAGAATATTTTAATTAGATCATTACCTTTCCTACCACAAACATTGTAAGAACCGTCGAACAGAAGGGAGTAGACGTAGAGATACACGACCCTCCTACCTCCAATCAGCTGGGCTTCATCAATGAAACCGATTCGCTCCCCAGGAAGTCCGTTTTCATTTTTTCAATCGCCTATCCCCTCTCTAGATTCACTCCCACGATAAAAAATGCACCAATCTTGTGGCACACAACATCTCATTCTTTTTCTACCTCCTTCCTTCTTCAAAACTCTCAAGCTCATCACAAATGTGCGAGCTCGAAGAGTTACCTATGGTCCTTGAGACATTATAATAAAATGTAGATACACTCAAATATAAGTTATTAGATATACTTAAATATATGCTTCCGCAAAGTAAATCCTGAAAATGCGATACGACACGATAATAAAACTAGTACCGAGGCATTTCACTCATTTAATGTGATGCATTCTTCACAATGAATTATTCACCAATTTACACGCTCCTATGACAAGTTAATGCACGTAAATATTTTCAGGTTTTAAAGCTAATAGTTAATGTTCCGTATTCAATGGTTGAAAGTATTATTTTAAGCATCCTTTATTATTGTTTATCATCAAGTGAAGAATTTCTGGAACGTTTAAAATGTCACTAGACGGTAAGTGAAATAACTATTCTTCAGTAACGTATGTGCTACCTAATATCACCAAAAAACTTGACGATGGAGTGAGTACTTGACTTTGAGAGTCGTTTAAATGTTATTATAGCTGCCGATCTACCTCAGCACAAGATATACGAATGATTAAATGCATCACTCTCAGTTTGGACATTACACCTTAGACATCACATTCTTTGATTATAAAACGAAGATGTATTTGTAATAATACACATGGCAACCACAATTATAGCTGACTGTCTAATTATTTCATATTTCATTTTTATTCCATAAAAAGAGATGCTCCCACCAATTTGGAATTTTGAAATGTTTATCTTTCATAAATCTCTTTTTGGAAAAGATAATTATAATTGAATGATAGTATCCAGTAGCTCATAATCATTGCAAAAAAATATAAATTGATCATCCACATTTTGAGATGAGTAAGTAATTTTTCTTGCTGAGCGTTGGAAGTAAGCCTGAAGTTGCTAGGACATTTAATAGGCAAGTGATACATTTTATGAGAATGAGGAACATGAAGTTTCAATTCAATAAATAAATTGATCAGGGGTGCCGTAGGTGAACATCCTTAATACACATTTCTATGGGGGCTAGAGGTAAAGAAAGGCTCAGGGGTGACCACAGGGAGGGGTAAAATTGGAACGAGGGGGGACAGGAGGGAATAAGGGTCTTTGCCAAACGTAAATCCCCAAAAGCCCGAAGCGTTTTTCTCCCGAAAATGGCTTTGCAAAAGCGATTAGAAAGTGGCTGACATATTCCCACTAAGTGCCTCCTTTCCTCCCTCCATCTAGAAGGCCCATCCCAAACCCAAGCCAAAAGCGTTCCTCCTCCTGGACATTCACCCTTTCCAACTCCCCCTCAGGGTCTTCAACAGAGCCCCTCCCCGCTCATCGTACCAACATAGTCGGCCATCCGCGCCTCTAAACCTTCATCCCCACCCACTCTCACCCGCCGCACTCACTAAAACCAAATCCGAAATGGACGTGGAACGCACTTAGGAGAAGGAGCAAAGTATATGCCGATAAACCCATCCCTACCTCTCCTCCATAATCCTCCACGAATTTAAGCTCCATCTCCCCCTTCTCTACTCTTGCCTACCCCTCGATTCCGCCGCCTTCACCCGCGTCTTTTCTATTAAGGCTGTTTCTCATTCGGTACTTGCTCCTAAAGAATAAAACCACGTTCAAAATCGTTAGTTTTTTTGATAGTCCGCCGATCTCCTTTTGAGTAATCCTCAACATAGGAAAAAAAACTTGCACTAACAGATTTTTCTTCACTGCAGGAGGCTCAGGGTAACATTAAGAGGACCCATGATGGACATTAATGTCTTGCTTTATTTTCACCAAATTTAAAAGAGATGTAAATACAGGCTGGAGAAAAATTATTTGAGGACATTTTTATTCTTGACTGATGATGTCAGTACGAGCCTAAATTTTTGATGATGGTTAGGTCGAAAAAGTACCAATTTTTAACTACAGAAAATGTGAACCAAGTGCTCCGATGGGCCGCGAGTGTGATCTGTTCCTGGATGCTGTGAACAACACATGAAATTGAATGCTTTTTCTTAACCCATAAGTGTATAAAGTTAATTTTGCAAAGGATTCCCTTAGTTTATATGTTGCTACATTTGAGGGTAAGCTTGCATCATCAGTCACCTCCAGAGGTGCCATTGAGTGTTTATATTTATTTATTGCTGAGGCCAATTAATATTTTCATGGGGAGTTGCTTACAATATGCTTGCATTCCATCTTTAATGAAATAAATTTAATTTTATAATGAAGCCTTCAATACCAAAATAAAAAAATTGTTGTTAAAATAAAGGAGCAGCCATAATTAGATTAGGTACAAGAACTGACCCTCGTGCATGGCGTCCGATATATCGGACGGTTAATTTTTAGTGTTCATAACAGGCACAAAATACAACAAAAAATAAATAAAAGTAGAAAATTAAAATATCAATCTTTAGAACAAAAATGATGCAGAAATTATCAACATATTGAGAAAAATACTATTAGTGCATGACGTCCGATACATCGGTAATGGGCTAATGGGTAAATTTTCCTTTGCCTTTGTTCAGAGTACCAGGCAACAGGACAAACTCGCGGCCAATCGTAGGCTTAAAGTTTCTGTAGTTTAAAAATGGTGAGTTTTTGACTTGAATATCATCATTTATTTTTGTTCTTACTAGTATCAGCTATCAGTGGTTAAAATTTCGCGACATAATTTTTATCCACCCTGTATTTCGGAACTAATGCTTATATTAATATTTATTTTCAAATTACTTACGTCATTTTATGCCATTTTAAATTTTAAACTCCATATTTAATGTCCAGTTAAGTTGTTGTCAACAAGTATTAAGGGCTAGGGAGCTAATTTATTCTTACCATTGACAATGGAGTATTGTATGATTGAAGCAGTACTAGCATAAGAGAAAGCGTAGAGGTGATGGCATCGGCTGCGAAGGTGCGAAAAATATCCATTAGTATCGTCACCAAGGTTAAAGGATACTTGGCATTTTTGGGTAAACTTTTGCCATCGATAATTTTGCACCATAGTCGCTGCAACCTTTCAAACTTCAGATTCAGACTTCACATGGAGATCATATTCCTCATTACTTATACAAATTTAACTTTTTGGCGCCTTTCAATCGTGTACTTTAAGTTTTAAGACATATAATTGTTGTATTCATCGATAAATCATTTTTTTTAGTTATTACCTAATAAGTATTGAGAAATCACCAAAAATATATATAGAAAATCAAAACCAAATAGGTGGTGGCAGTAAAGTATTCCTCCATATTCAAAATTGTTTAGCAACAACGTGGTCCAGATATTAATTTTAGATTATAAAATTGTGATGTAAAAAATCGCTGATCAAACGAGCTTACCTCTAACATAGGTCAACTCAACTTCTCCGTTCTCAACCTCTTTCGTCAAAGCCAAACGTAGATTAACTCCATTGCAGTGGCGGCTTGCCCATAAGGACTCTCGGACGCCGCCCCTCCCAAATATTTGAAAAAGTAAAAAAATAAATATCCATTAATTTATAATTATACATCTAATTAATCTGAGTGTTTTTTCAGTCACATACATCGAAAGTGTTGGAAAAACACGAAAAGAAATAGCGCGAGATGTTCGTATTTGTAGCCGTGGGGCGCTGGCCAGAACGTCCCAATCCATCCCCATGCAGTTATATGGAGAGTGGTAGAGGTGGGGGCTGCTGGTGCTATGACGCGTCTAACATTGTGTCTTATGGAAGTCTTGGGACGTCGTCCGAGAATGCGCAGAACGACGTGTGAGTTGACATCGCTGCGCAGGCTGGCGGGCGTATAATCTGGCGTCCACTTGGTGCTGCCACAGAAAAGGGACGTACGGAATCAGAATGGTCACTGTACTGGGTGTAGTTATACGATTTTAATCTTTAATTACTGGTAGGTATTGCTACAGAAAATACATTATCCTATTATGCTTGCGTTTTTTGGTGTTTGAATTCCGGAACACATAAAATCCAACCAGTTAAAGGCCGTACCTATTGACACCTATTCTCGAGTATTTGCCACAGTTCTGTTATGATTACGAATTTTAAGCTTGGGGAAACTAATATTATAATATTTAGGCCTTAACAATGTATTCATATCTTCCCGATGATTAGAAATGCGATAACTATTTTTCAGATAAATTTATCAAAAGACCTACAGTATTAGGAAAAATCAGTTAACATTCCCCACTGATTTATAATTTAAGAAATAGGTGCGTGCGTGATAGGGTGAAGGATTAAACATGATTTAACCCGTAAAACGTGACTTTAAATAGAGTCGTTCAATGAATGTCTAGAAGTTCCGCGTACAATGCACCTTTTGTGTGTAGGTTCATCATTTTTCTAGCCGTCCTTGTTCTATTAGTTCATGTTCACCTAATTCCTCAGCGGCAGAGTGGTAGCTGTCTGACGGAAAATGTCCACTTGGGTCTGATTTATGTGGCTTCGAAGAGTTCATATCAGTGCGGAGATCCTTACATCTCCCATCTGTGGTTCAGAGTCGTATTCTTTTACGATCTAGATTCGATTATATCATGGCAATGATTTCGAACTCGAAGACATGGTTATTCCAAGCGCAACCCGTTGGCGTTTCGTGTGTTTACCACATATGAATCTTAGACTCAAGGAGATGGTCCGTGACGTCTTTTGTTTGGTTGAATGCCTTTGCTGACCTTAAATTCGTCCCTCAGCTGAATCAGCATTAGTGGACCACGACTTCTATCTCCCTTGAGTCATGCTTATAGTAACGGCAAGACTCTCGGAAAGAACGGAGTGAAATGAGTTCAGACATCATTTTCGAGGAGTTAACTGTACGTAATTGCCGATTAAGAAGTTTCTTAGAGCTGTGTGTACATTCAAGAAGACAATTTTGAATTAATCAACGGTGCTCGTTTTTGTTTTAGGGAAATATAAGGAAAAATTTTCCCCAATTCTGTGTCCAGGCACCTTGTTCTTTTTGGTCGTATTTTTCGTCGGCCCATTTTGTGTCGTCCCTTGTTTATTTATAGACTAGTGCCCTTGCCATGTGTTCAATCGGAAAGAAATTGTTGTCCGGCGCTGACTTCAACGAACGTGTAATTGATTACTTTGCTGGACAAAAGGAAAGAATGATGGACTTGTGCAATATAACTAATGGCATGTGAGTATTTCAGATTTTGTTAAAAATGTGTGAGAAATGTTTAATTATTGATTTTAAATCATACTGTATTCAAGAAGCAACGCGAACACCGCAATCAAAGTTTACATCTGCAATAACAAAGCGCGCGCATTCTAGTAGTGTTTGTTGCCTAGTGGAAGTCAGTGACACTCCCCTGCCCCCTCAGGTGTTACAAGTGTCAATGCTACCTAAATCATTGAAAATGTTGTATAGATTTGACAAATAACGCATTATGATTGCAAAACGAACAACATAAGTGTATTACGGGCATATCCGCAGGAAGAATGTAGGCGCTAAAACCTAAAGTTACGTATTTTCGTTTGTATTTGCAAAATATCGCAGCAAATATATTTTTATTCTTCAAGATCATTGATCAGTATAATCGAGAGTCCGGACTAAGCCGACCCGTATGACCGAGAGTCTACTGCATTTAGTATTTATTAATCAAGATTTATTAGGAAAACTAGGTATTTTTGTTGAAAAAAATGAAACATATGGCATCACAAAATTTTATTCCTAGACTGCCGTAAAAACTTAATAAAATACACGAAATATTAAAAAATTATGACCCCCCCGTGGAGTGCGCCCCCCCTAGCATTTGACTCACGAGCCGCCACTGCTCCATTGGCGGAATATTCAGACCACCCGACGCCATACTACCAGTTTATTCTCCCTCACAAGTCCCTCCTTTCCCTAACCTCTTTAATTCCTTATCCTTCTTTAGGTCCCCGACCAGTTAATCCTTTCATTTGCCTCAAAATTCTTAGTTACCATCCTCGCGGCTTCCACACGACACCATCCTGGTCTTTCATCCCTCTTTTCCATTCACTCTTCCTTTTCTCATCCGCGCTTCTTGTCATTCTGAAGGCTTCAAAGATCACTCTACTGTGTAATTTACTAGTTGGCTCCCTAGAAAATATTATAGATAGCCAAAAGTATTGATTTTATCATTTTTATGTGAGAAAGTAAGCTTTGTTTCCATCAAAAGTATATGTTAAAGAAATTAGAATCATTCGTCAAAATTAGTTCTCATAAAGAACGTTAACTAGGAAATAAGCTCCTGGATAAAAAATATTAAATATTCCCTGGAATATTGAACATTTATTCATACCGACCAGAAAATAAAATAAAAAGACATTACGCAGTAACTCTAAATTATTAAGTTCTCATTTGCGAAAAATCAGAATTTTCGGCGCTAATATAGGTACTTAAGAAGTAGGCGTCATTCTTTCACTTAAACATTCAAAGTGCATGCTAACTGCATGGGTAAAATACTTTTTTCACATCTTCACCCAAAATTATTATTTTGCGTTCACGATAACATTCCTTAAATAATTATTAAAGAATAAACGGTGGAATTTAAGGCTGAAAGATGGAAATTATTATTAACAGTGAAAATAATGATTATATTCTAATGGCATAAGTATTTATCCGCTCGTCAGTTCATGGCCATTGATGGGAAAGTGAAAATCACATCAAAAATTTTAATGGTAAATAAAATACAAAAAATCAAGGATCGTTATCTTAAAACGTACCTAAGCACATTTTCACATTATTATTATCCCCCCTGTCACCTTTTAAGCGAAAATAACCCTTTTTCAAACCTAAAATAAAGATAATTTATTACCCCCTTTCTCCTATGACTGCTTACGTAATAGTTGAACGTTCCCCAATGGATACCTAGAATAGCCGTTATGGCTCATGGCGATATATATAATGAAAACATGAACCATCAAAACTTCCCTTCTCGGAAAAAATCTCAAAAAGTTGAGTTTTTTGGACTTGCAAAGCCAGAAGTTCTCAATTACACAAACCAATAGGAACGATGAATTAAACCATGCTCCCTCAAAATTTATTTTTCTATATTAACCTCAAGATGTAATCTAGGAAAATATTAGATATGGGTTCTGTCAATCAGGCAAGAAATAGCGATTCATTACATTTAAAAAATCGTTATATGGCAGGGAATGGTAGGTTACGGCGAACAAGTCCTAGATCACCTTTCCTGACAGGAGTCAAATACAAATTCGCCAGTCCACCCACTTTTCATGATATGGAAAGGTCACTTCAGTTCTGCTTCAATTACTCGTCCAAGGAGAATCATTCGAGGAAAATAATCGCTGACGAAATTGTAAACAACGAGCCACGCGAGAATGATGGTCGAGATCAAGGAGTACCGTAGAAGCGGTGGCCCTCTCGCCAGGAACGCGTGATGTCATCAACCTGACTGAGAAAGGGCTATGGTCGTTGATTACCTGGTTCAAATAGCTAGCAAAGTAGGAGCCTTACAGAGAAACGAAGGTAAAATGAATATTTAAAATCAAATAATAGAATAAATGATCGAAAAACGAAAATAAAAATTAGACTCCTTCTTTTTCAAACTTGATCAGATTCGACAGTAAAATTGACGGATCAGCCCATTGTAGCGATGATAAATAAAATGAGTACTTCTTTCCATAGGTTGCGCATCACACATTCTTTTATGGAGTAGGCATTCAAGCATTCGAGTCTTTGCATTGAACATGTACTGCCGAACCACCACATGGCAAAAGTTATAAATAACATGAGTACTTTTTGGCATAACTTGCACATAGAATATTCCTTTTTGCTACACATTTTCAACTATTTGCGCATGAATTTGAGAGGAACTTCGCAATTACGGCATTCTCATCCATAGCTTTTATAGATAGGGGTAGCCATAAAAATGGTGGGCTCTAAAAATATTCTCCCGATAGCATTATTCCTACGTTTGTTTTTGTGCTTATAGCCACCCGCCCATCTCCCAAAGGTGCTTATTTTCCCCCTTTCACCCTTCAGATCTCAATGCCCCTATCCCATTCTCACCTGCAACCACCTTTCCCTTCGGAAAGTTCCTTTTGTCTCGTATCTCTCGTTCCACTTTAAGGCCCTAATCTTTCCCCTTCCACCTCTCTTCGTTCACTCACTCTTTCACCTTATCACCTGCTGTTATCGCTATATCTTCCTCTTCATCCAACCTCTTCTTTCTCTCACACCTCCCAGGGCCAACCCTTACAACTTGCCTTTCCATATCTCTGGCCCCATTAATTCCTTTCCGCCCAATAGTGCCCCATTCGACTGTACGGCATGGCGCTCCCATTGTGAGGCCGCCATCTTTACAAACGCACCCGCGTCACCTTATCTTTTCCCTTCTGTTCAATTCCCTTTCCACCACCAGCACCCTTCCCCTTCTCCTCCAAAATCTGATTTTTGCGACCCTCAAACGTTAATGTTCCGCTCGTAAAACTTTGGCCCTTCAAAACGCACCGATTCGTTCTTTCAAAAAACAGTATATCCCGCCAATTCACCTTCGTTTTGCCTTTCCCCAATGTTGGCCCGGCTGACGCTTCGCTTTTGCCTTCATTCCCATATCCCTTCACCGCTCTAAAGTGGAGTCTTCGAGAGTTGTTCTATGACGGAGCAAAAGAGAAAGTCGCGAGAGGCAGAAAAACCTTACTCCATCTCGCTTCGAGCGGCCAATCGCAGTCTCTCTATTACGCCTCACACCGGTCCTATGTCTTACAACGATATCACATGTATTTGAGTCGCAAGAAATACCCTCCTCATACCTGTTCGGAAGTGAGGTTTTAACATGTTAACATGGTAACCTTGACTCAAGGTAATTTTGAATTTTTTCACTCGCTCCACAGTTCTTAACGGATTGAAATCTCTTTCTTCTCAATGCACCTACATCTTACCTCATCCTCTTTTCCTGCACGAGTCCAATTACAGGAATCATGTAGTTAAGTACATATAAAAGGTGAAAGAGAAAGATACGGGGGTTAAAGATTATTCATTTTCTGTTTCGAATCGATAACTAAGAAATGACTACGTCAGAACAAGTATCTCCATTTGGAAACTCGAAATCAGTAAAAACTATATAACAAAATATAAACTTCACAAATATAAATTATGAATAAATGAACGAAATAAAGTCCATACATCACGAAAAAATCAAATATGATGAGTAAAACTATAGGTAAAGAAAGTAGTCACTACACACATACCTCTAAGTCTATCTCAAAAATTTAAAGCGCTTACATTTCTCATCACAAAAACATCGCACCAACTGTACACCTCAATAGAACTCAGCCATTTTTTTGTAATCTCATAGATTCTGTTATCAAATTCCCAGTTATTATTTCAAAAAGTATTCAACAGACTTTGCCGTGAAAAATTCACCACCAAAACCATAGTTCTCTCCCTTATCACTTCTCCGATTATTTACTCCATTATCACGGAACGATATCACTCGTGGTATTTCCTTCCATTTCCATTCCTACAATATCTGACCTTATCAGATCAACATTATCGCCATTATCTTTATAAGAATTTCAACTAGACCCAAATTTCTCGGAACTCGATTGGAATTATGTATCTGAAGTCAATAATCAACAACATCCCAGTACAGACGTGGTACCTCATTACGAAGCCTAAAATGTTTCTCTGTCTTCAGACCATGTCAATGAAATATGAGCTTAGAGACATGCTAAAATTATGTCTTCCTGCCGCCTTCATCGCTCGTTTCTCCAAGTCGTTATCCCCAGGAACACTTAAAAAATTCCGCTAACATCATTTGTCGGATTAATCGTAGCCAAATACCGAATAAGTGGGTTTTGTTTCTTCGAAAGTGGTAAGATGTAGTAAGTAGTAGTAACCATAACCTTCATCACATGTGCCTCAGAGTGAACATGTGACGTCAATAACTTTATCAGTAAAAACCCATCCTGATTTCTACACAGAAAAGATGGCTTCGGTGTAAGTGGCTAGTAATAATTCATTTGGTGCATATAAAAACAAATGTATTTTTTAATATATTTTGATAAAACATAGTTTATTATCATGTTACTCTGCTTCAGATATGCTCGCGCATTGCATCATTGATATTGAAGTTAGTATTATTTAGTAATTAGAAAATGAGGAGATCGTCTACCATAAAAATCCTCTCAATTGTGTCCCGAACAAAATCAAACATTTATATTTCAGCTTACTCAAGACGTGAAAATACATTTTTTAAATCTTTAATACTGAGGTTCTGAATGACAATTTTTCCGACGATTTTGTGGAATTACGAAATATATGACATACTTTTAAAAAATGTTTGCCAACAAAAGAGCATCGAATATCACAAATAGAAGTTTAGCAGTCAGCGGAATACGTAATAAATGGACTCAGCATTTTTCGCTAAATGAATTCTCTAAATCCGAGAGCAAAGACATTACCGTGAATTCAGGAAAACGACCGCAAGCAGAAATCTCTCCATTGATAGCCTCTGAACCATGCCTAAATCTGAAATCGATTCCATCTGGTGGAAGAAAGGAATGATGGATGAATATCTGCTCCTTTATCCCACTCGAAGTCATTCCAAGCTCTCAAAAAGAATCCGATCTGGGGCTTGAGTTCAATCTTTCACTACTCATCATTAAATTACGTTCCCACCATTACCTTTGTCTTTTATTTCCTAGATTCCAAGGAACTGCTGAAATCTTCGATACTGAGATGCACTCAACGAGAACGGAACAGGGTATTTATGGGTAAAGAAAATTCCAAATCCATTTTAGTGTTCATGTCGTTTTTCATGCAAAGAGATGAAAATGCGAACTCTAAAGGCTGGACGTACAAAAAATGCAAATGACGTTAACTATATCACCAATGAGTATGATATATTTTGAAAAAAGGTTAAAATCTGGTTAATGTAAATTAAAACGAAGCTAGTTTAAGCACATACATTCTTTACGATTTAATACGTCGAATCCCTAATACGTTGGGAGATTAAATTCATTTGTATAAGTATAAGACCTTCGTTATTCACAATGAAATACGACATTTTCCACCTCACATCAAAAGACTTTGCGTATTTGGGTTTCACGCCTTGATAAAAATTTCCATTTAGTTTATCTCAAACTATACTATGTGAGCTCCAGTGCTAGGAGTGATATTTTTCGGTGGTGGTATCGAAATCTTTCAAATAAAGTGATATTTCAGTATACATATTACGTATTCCTACATCAATTGTGGTCTGTTAATGTAAGCAATATAAAAGGATTTGGTGAAGAAGCAGTTTGTAAGGTCGGTAAGAACTCCTTAAAAGACGTTCACAGTCGTTGTTGTATGTTTAGGGCTGCTTAACGGAAAGATTATCAGCGGTCGACGACAAATAATAACTTATTTGGGGATAAAGGTTTCTTGGTTTGATGTAGAATATCTGCATATCAAAGTAAATTTCATTTTATTCAAACCCGAGCGTTCTAGAAAGGCAGTAACAACACGTTTTTATAGAATACCAAATATATACCGACTATCCAGCTTTGTTCATCCAAAACTTAACTTGACGATGTGTGGCATAAAATGGAAGTAAGTACTGAACCTTGGGGAAAATATCTTATCAGTAGTACTAAACAGCCATTTTAAGGAAATTCATACCATGTGGATACAAGTACCATAAAGTATAAAAATGTGTGACTTTGGCGACGTTCCTAAATAATCTATCGCAGTATTCATCAAACATACTATTACTAAACGGCAAATAATGCACCGAAAATTACTCTGATTCCGCAATGTGGCGCTGTAGGTAGTTTATCTACTCAAAGAAAGCCTTAAGTATTTCTTATTTAGAAAAGCCGCATTAAGTCTTTCGATATTTCCATCCATTTTTAATGCAGTTATGAAATGTAAAATCAAACCGTCATAATTTTTCCACTACTGCTGCTTTCTGCTGCTTTTTTGCTGCTGCTACCTACAGTGCCAAATTACGGAATCAAAGTAATTTTAGGTGCATTGTTTGTCGTTTAGTACCTAATATAATGCTTGATTAATACTGTGATATATTACAACTCGGAATGGGTAACGAGTCGGTACCTGAAACGTCGGCGCTCTAAGAAAATCTTATCCGCGTGGAAACCCGAAAATAGTTTAAATATTCTGTTCGCCTGGAAAGTTTTAAATCTTAATTACTGCGATGGATTATTTAGAAACGTCGTCAAAGTAACACATTTTTAATCAATCCATTGTCACATCGAAATGGATAAATTTGGTAACCGCGTGTATTACTATATTCTGAGAAGAGCCTATTCAAAAAATTATATTATTCCTTAACCAATTATGTTTGACCGGGATAATTTTACCATAACCTTTATAGCTTAAGCCACTATTCAATTTTGGTACTCCAACTCTCTTCTATGATGGAATCGAAACGGAAGCTTTGCTTTCCAGCGCCGAAGAAAAATGGTACTCACCCCTCTTTCGGACACTTTACCCCAAAATCGTTCAAAAAGGAGAAAAAATATATTATCCCGCTGGTTGAATTGTAAAGAAATATAAAGCTTTTGCACTCCAGTCGTCCGTATATCCATTCCATTTTCTTCGCTGAGCCGAGAGAGCCCCCCATAAACCTGTCTCGGAACGAACGGTTGAGTGCTGTATGCCCGATGCACACAGACCTCGGTGGACCCTTTTTTATTCTGACCAACACTGACTGGGTAGCTGATCTCTCGAGGAAAAGAAGTAGTTTAGGGTGTAAGGGTACGAAAGTGGGAGGTTCGAGATAAACTCAGGTAAACTTCTGCAGCAGCATTTCATTCTTGATTATCAGCAAGCTAAAATGCTTTTCTATTCAAAATTTAAATCAGGTTTCTTCGATGCTTGTAGCATAGTCTATGCCCTTAATTTCCGGAAAAAAATTAAAACACAATTGTTATTTCAATTTTCCTCAGAAGATAGAGGTTTAAAATTCCGCAAATTACGAAATATAAAAACTTGGAATTCATAGAAATAATAGAAAAAGATGCATGATTTTAATCGTATCTTTTGCGCTGCTTTTCTAGCAACAGTCCGTCACTGAAAAGACATATCAAGTGTTTAGGCTTCTTTCGGTGGAATCAGATATCCATAGTGAGAAATACATAACTTTGTATGTCCCAACGAAATGTCTTATTCTGACCTTGAGTTTCAACAACTATGTTTTTTATTATTTACTAATTCAATTGCTATGGGCACCTTGATAATTACTATACTGCAGTTGAAACCCAAGATTGGAATAATTAATTTTTGTGGAACATTGAAAAATGATTTATTTCACACTTAACACCACTGAAAACTTTGTTTTATTAATATGCTAGACAATACAAGGCCATTTTCAATTTCAGGTGATTAAAATACGCTTATAAACCCTACTTGCGTGGAAAAAGTTATTCCACCGTTGCAGTCATAGCAATCACAGCTGAGTGGATAAAATAAGTGTCAATTCAAAACTGCTGCATTAACCTTTAACCACCTGAATTTCTAAATAAGTGCCAAGAAAATTTTTCCCTATAAAATATAGCCAGAAACGCTTCTATTAGCATATTTTATTAAATTTTCCTGCTATTTCTTTAATTTTTAAAGAAAACCAGAAAATGTATTACCTATGATTCATAATTGTTATTGACAACTTATGCATTGAAATTATATGTACTTTATTACAGCGATAGCATAATTACACTGATTACTTTTGAGATGGTTTGGAAAAAAATTCAGGTTGTCGTGCGGAGAGCGGGCTTCCTCTAAATAGTGAGAAGCTGATCACCGACAACACCTATTACTGCTTCAAGAATCACATAGTGTAGCGACATACACAATGCGTTTGCTAGGAATAAATGTGCCCTTCAGAAATAAACGACACTGAGTATGGTTTATTATACGTATATGATAAAAAATGCAGCGAAGGGCTTAGATGTTTTTTATTCCACGCGTAACGTTGATTGCTTGAAGCCGGGTTACAGATTCTGTAGGCATTGGATGAGCAAATGGCGCAAGGAAGTAACAGAGGAGTTGTAGGTGGGGGAAAGGAGAGAGGTTGGACGGGTGGTCCGAAGGAAGATAGTTGGTCGGACGAGAAAAGGAGAACAAGTGAGTCCCTGATTGCGGGGGGAAAGGCCAAAAAGTTACGTCACTCAAACCACCGCGTGCTGAGGTGTGTGTCAGTGGTATACGAAGAAGAGAAGGGCTCGGAGACAAACACTCCAAAATCAGCTCAAAAGCCCCATCCACACCAAGATAAACTTGGAGTAGAAGACGGCAGCCTCACTATGTTTAGTCTACATATAAAAATACGTTTTAAAATGATAAAACGAATCGTGGCTACTCGGAATCTCATATTAAATCGTAATAAGTCGTAAGAGTGTATTGAAAAAAAAATCAATTGGAAGATTTAAGTTAACTATCTACCGATGCTATCGATGGGTTTTAATCAGAAGCTAGTATCCATAATGAACAACGTTGAAATTAATAATTTTCTATAAGCTGAAGGATTTCCCAACCATCGCCAATAAATCAAAAAAGTTGAATTCAAACAAGTTTAACAAGCAATACTAGAAGAAATACTCGAGTCTTAGGCTTTGTATTACAAAAATACTGCTATAAAATAAATAGACTAGATACTCAACTTACATTTTCCATAATAATGCTCGAAAAAAGCATGCCAAGCAGGTATGTTCTCTCAGCCGATGATTTGGAATAAAATAATGCGTAGGAAAAATTTCTCTATTTTATATACAAAATAGTTAATCATTAGCATATTCAAACTCGTGTTTCAAACAATAAATTGTTAAAGACATTGAGTAGAGCTGTAATTTTGTTGCGTTAACAAATTATTCATAGAATTTGAGTTAAAAATTAGTCATCAAAAATTTATTTACGCTGACACCTTCCCGAAAAATGCGACGTAAAAATTCAATGAACATGAAATATTGTTGAGAAGGCATACAAGTGCTTCCATTTTCATCAAAACCTGATTTTCAAGGCTCAACATCAGTCCGCGTTGGCGAAAAATTACCAAACTATAACGTTGGAGACATAAATTAGCATATAAATCGGCCATAAGTTCCATACTTCCATGAAATTAATATATGTTAAAATAATTAAAGCTCTAAATCCCAAAAGGTAGCAGAAAACATAAAGATAGAACAAGTAAGGAATACATTTTTAGGAGAATGACTCCTTCAGTTTTAACGTATAAGTCACGAAATTATGTCTATGCATTCTCTGAATCAATGATAATTGAATAAAGAAAACATTTTGTTAAGAAAATTGTTGACTAATTGTTTGATGGTGGACAGGCAGTAGTAAAGGGATTAAAATCAGAAGTAGTGGGCGAAACTTGGTGGATATCCTTAATCGTACGAACAGAAGGAATAATAACTTTGCTATTTCCATATAGTAATTTATTGAGACCGACCATGGTTTCGTTACAGCGTAAAATTGTCAAGACCTGTCGACCTTGTCGACCTTGACAATGTTACGCTGTAACGAAACCATGGTCGGTCTCAATAAATTACCATGTAGAAATAGCAAAGTTATTATTTCTTCTTTTTCTACGGAATAAAATCGTTTGACTAAAACTGAATGGTTGTAGTGATGCACATGTGTGTACAATAAAATTTTCAAGTGCCATTCAAATTCGTCACCAACACGTCAAAATCTAATACTAGATACAATTTCCCAACTAATAATCATTAGCTCAGATTTTGATGAACTAGTATTTACGATGCTTTCTATCTAAAAGGGCTAATTGGTTGAAAATTGTTGAATCTATGATACTACAACGCATAAGTAACTAACCTTTTCGTTCAATCCCTCATTCCCTTACAACTATGCGCTATCATCCAGTGTCATCCAATGTCTGGGGAAGCCTCCCGCAATCACCCCCTATCTTCCTAAACTTCCCACTCCTACTCCGCAAGCAGTTTCGCCAGACCCAGTTGCCTTTTCTCCTTTAACTAGCCTTACCACCTCCCATGTCTACCACCCTTCAGACCCGTCCCAACCTTCTGCTATCTCTCCACGGTGCCTTTAGTAAGGGCGATTGTGACGTCAATTAGGGAGGATCCTTCTGCCCTGAAGGGCGCAGGGTCGAGGGTGGCAAAAGTCTGTTGGCGTCTTTGAACGACGGGGGAAGGGGATGGGGATGCGAGTTAGTTTTCGGGATGAGCATGGCTAGGCCTCAAGGAACAGGGAGCGGGGTGAATCAGACCTTAGAATTCGTGGTATTGGGGGAAGGGATTCATCCATGGGGCACGAGAGTGAAGGTGAGAAGAATAAGGTATGGAATGGTATTAGGAGGAAGCGACCGGCAGCTAAGACTGCGCCGAACGGAAACGTATAGAAAGAATGTACAGGGTGAGCATAGATTCTTGCTCTGATTATAAAAATATATTACAGAACTTGCAGGCCAACTGGCGTTGCTCGGGAAAGATAATACCTAGAGAATTGGGAAACTTTGAGTTCATGGGTAGAAGGTACGATTTTTAGGCATGCTGAACAGCAAACAATTGAAAAAGAAGTAAATTCTGATGCTTTCCCGGCGAATGTATTCAAAAAAGGCTATTCGGGCTTCCAGCCGGGTGGTCTCCCTCTATTCTGCCGACGTTTCGGAACACGAGTCGGGTTCCGTCCTCTGGGCTAATGGTGAGTGGATGAAGTTTGCCAGCTTATTTACTTTTCAGTTGGTTGTGAGGTTTAAGGTGATTGGCCGGGAGGCAGCCAATCTTATTTTCTTGAGTGCCGGTTTCCACACATTAAAATAAATAAAATAATAAATAATCCAAAATTCCCTATGTATCTACGGTGTCCGGGAAAATTTCAAGGATCCTCCAAAAACACAGTATTGACACCGTTTTCCAACCATGCTCCAAACTAAGAGATCTACTTGTTAAAGCAAAGGATCCTTGTGGTTTTGAAGCTCCAGGGGTCTACCAAATTCCTTGCGAGTGTGGGCAGGTGTATGTTGGGGAAGCGGGAAGAACTATCAATACCAGGATCAAAGAACATAAGAGACACCTTAGGCTCTGCCAACCGGAAAAATCCGCGGTTGTAGAACACGCCATTGAATCCCATCATAGGGTGAAGTGGGACCATGTGAAAATTCTATGCCGCGAGACTGATTTCTGGAAAAGACTGGTAAAAGAATCCATCGAGATCCGGCTGGCAACTAACACCGTCAACCGTGACACCGGGTATTCATTAAGTAATGTGTGGAAACCGGCAAAGTAATGTGAGGGAGACCACCCGGCTGGAAGCCCGAATAGCCTTTTTTGAATTGAAAAAGAAGATTTCCATATAAGGCGCACGGGATCAGCTTATACCCCGCTCCACAAAATTGATCGCTATGTGATCCGTACGACTTTATGACAAAAACGTCTTGTAAACTCATACCCAAGCTAAATATTTGCCCCATATTTATCCCCAACATGGGTGCTACTACGAGGTAGCTCTAGCGGGTAATTACAGGACAAGGACAACAAAAGAAAACTGATATGTGTTATGAAACACAAAATAATAGAGGTGTTTGGTCTTAATATCAAATACGGCCACCGACGCCACACTGTTTATATGTATATATGGCCACCAAGCTCATTCACGACTCGGTATTTTAAGCTCGTTTGATGTTGAAATAAATACATTTTTTTGCAAACGTATCTACCGTTACCGTGGTAAAAGACTGAACTTAATAATAATGTAATGGTGAAACCCTCTCCTCCAGTGTAGTCAAAAAGTTGCTTCTCCGTCCATCTTGAATAAAAGCATTGCGTTTCATTTACATTCATGGCAAATCACGAAAATTTGAATTTTTTCAGCCTATATGATCCTGAGAAAAATTTACTTTGAAAATAAACTACGTGATTCTCATGCCACAATTTTGCAACTCAAAAGTCATCAAGCTAAAATTTAAATTATGTGCATCTTCCTATTCGAAATAAGTAGTACTTACTTGACCATGTTCTGAAGTCTCGAAAAGACCAGCCTGGCTTCGACTAATCTTAAAAGTGGGAAATAGCTACCAGCATTCCATTTTTCGTAACTCAGTACTAATGTGATGGATGGCACTTCTAGATTATTCCATACTCTCTTTATCATTCCATGTGCCAAGTTTCCAAGATTGACGAAATGAAAATCCCACCGTATTTGTACACATATTTCTCAAAAACATTTTATTTAGCATAACGTCTTTATTACATGATATAGGATAGGAGGCCAAAAGGTGCATGCAAGGAATAGGGTAGTTTCCTTCATCAAAGAAAACAAAAGGCATTGATTGCGATTCGTTACCCACCATTAGTGTATTATAATACACAAATTATTTGGTTTTTGAAATACCGGCTTAGACGAATGGCAAGGGTCAAATTTTATCCTCATTTGAAAAAGGCCAGATTGGCGCCCATGCGATTCCACTCCACGTGACGTCACAGGGACCTAGTTTCTACACGAGAGGATAGGAGTTATACATCGTCTGAGGTTACCAATGCATGAGGCACAGAGCTTAGGGAAACATGTCTTAATAATCACATATTAAAACTGGCTAAGGTTGGAAAGTTTTCTTCGTTTGATAGGGTATTAATAAACCTTTTTTAAGCCAAGCGCTACCAGCCAGCAAGGTACTCAGCTAACCGCTAGCATCCTGCGTCCTATCAGCGCTCAGAGCCTCGATCAAGGTCACCTCACAAGGCGGGAGAGGGAACCAGAAATGCGTCGCACGGACTTTTTCCCATCATTCCTACTTACGCGTCGCGTTTTCGCGCGCTTGGAATTTTTCACTTTTCATTTAATCGCGAAAAATAGGTATCGTCATTTAAAAATCTAAAAGCGTGAAATACGTACTCCAGGAGTAATAATCTTTCGATTTAGGCAATGAAAAAATAATAGGAAACCACCCTAATGTATACTTATTTCATCATATCCAATATGTTGGTTATTAACACCATTTCAGCTTTGACCAACAATTTTACAAATATTTGTTGAATACAATTACACTAGAGGGTAATAAACCTTTGCCACGAAAGTTAATAATATTGAAGTATCCGTTGATAAGCTATCAATTGATGAACAGGGGCTAAATATTTTTTTGCCACAGTAGGAACTTCAAAGATATCAAGGTATCTGAAGACGAGAATCTTTGTGTTATCGAAAGCTCCAATCAAGCAGGCTCCGGGTGGGCGTTCATTGATCACCTGCCTCCATTTCACAAGCTTCAATTTCCTCCCGAATCCACCTCCCCCGGTTCTTTCCTCCTTTGCTTTTCTAACGCGTCATTTCATTTCCTCTTTTGTCGTCCCTAATTATTATCATTTTACCTCATTATCTCTCCATCAAAATTCAAAAGAGTCTTTTCATCTCCGGTTCCAATTAACCCCTGCCTTAAAATATCCCTCACACTACTGCCAACTATCTTGTAAGGCCTGATAAGTTCACGTTCAGGGTCGCATGGATCTCAAGGAATTTCTGATGCATAAAAAAGCATTTCATAACGTTCAATTATATCTTAAGAATTTCCAATACTTTGGGATAAGCAAATATGTATTTCATTTTCCAACCATGAGTGCGAATACTGATATAGGTCAATCTTAGCGCAACACTATTTAGAATACTGCATCAAAGAAGGCACAAGAAAAACTTACCCTTAAGTCACGTATTGATCTAATTAGTCGTCCCCACATGGTGTCTAAGTAGGGTTTATTTCTCCGATAGTGGCTTTGTAAGCATAATCTCCATCACGTGTGCTACACTGTGGACTTGTGACGTGGAAACCTTGTCCAAAATCTCATCCTGAAGTTCACTCTGAGAAGATGGCTAGGTTTCATTAGCTAGTGATTGGAGATCCGAGCTCAAATCCGAGATGTGAGTCAAATATTTTTCCATTATGAGCTTCGTCCTTAGTGTATATAACTAATTAAAATGATATTTAAACGAAGGATAACGTAATTAATAATTGTGAGCGTAAGGTTGCGTAGTTCCCTTATGAGCTGAAATAAGAACTTGGCTATTTCCACATGATTAGTTATTGTGACCACCATGGTTTCGATACGCCGTAGCATTATCAAGGATAGTAGTTACAGGTAAATTGAGCCGTATATATAGCAAAGAAGATGGGTTGGGATTTCCCACCCACTTCCACTTTCCCACTTACTCATCCAGCCCTCAATCCACCCCACCCAAAGTGACGCCTAACAAAGCACCGAACCAAACCGCCACCTCCCCCTAACCAGCAGCACCCGGAAATTTCCAAACCCATCTTTTTTGCTATATATACTGCTCAATTTACCTGTAACTGCTAACCTGAAAATGTGACGCTGCATCAAAACCATGGTCAGTCACAACAAATGACCATGCGGAAGTAGACAAGTTTTTATTCCTTCTATTCTTACGAAGAATAACGTATTAAAAATATATTAATATTCATTTTGATTACGCCGTTGACAGATCAAATCATGGGGATTATTGTTAGAATTTTCAATCACCACACCTTTGTTCATCTCCCTATGAAATTCCTGACACACCATAACGTTCTAATTCAACTTGAATATCAACAAACGCTTCCTCAACAAAAAAATGCATCTCACAATCTCTCACCACACATACTTGAAACGAGCTTGAGCGTCACCAAAAAGCCGTAAGGAAACCTCGTGCTAACTTAAGGATAGGATTCCTCTGGTTGCCAAAATCAATGTAATATTTCTTTAACAGCGAAGGAATATTGCTTGGATTTCATCTAATTTCACCATATTGTGTTTCTCCGGTTAGTAGATGGGAGGTAAAGAAAATGCTGATGTACCAAATAAAACTAACTTTCTGTGGGTTTCTGGCGCTCCTTCAACTTTTGTACCTCTCATAATACTTTCAAGACAAGATAAGGTATGACGAGGTGTGTCAAAAGTATTTTGGATATACCATGTTTTTGCAGCACCTAGTAAACGTAGGTAGTAGACTGAGCAGCCTATGGCTAAATAAACAAACATGGCACTTTAAATCGCTTACAATTATTGAAAAACGTAACTAACTGGACATATTTTCACAAAATATACGCTCATAGCTTTTAAGTGTATTCAAAAACTACCAAAAATATAATGCATAACATATAACTTTCATTCATCTCTCGCACATATTCTACCGAGCTAATCAATAGCCACAGATGTATTTTAAATCGCTGTAAATATGTAATATACCATTGCTAACAGACAGATAATCATATTCGCGAAAGAAGGCGAGTTTAATGATGATAAAATAAACTGTGAATATTCATTTGATACTGAAGTGAAAATGTAAAAACTTAAGCGACAGTTAACACGGATTAAAGATAGTATGGATGCAATTCACGTGAGAGATGGCGCTTGTATAATTCATGGCACGTAAACATATCCTCTTAAAAATATCCGCGGGAGAAAATAATTTTAACGGAATCCTCTTTAAGTTCATCAAACATCTTGAATCCCACGCGGAAAGATAAAATCCCCGAAGGTCCCCATAAAAAAAGCGTGTAATGGGTTTCGTCTAAAATGGTTTCGTTTCGACGAAGAGGTTTCTCATGCTCGCCAGCGCATCATTTTCGAGGAGACGTTAACGGGGAAGTGGTATGGGGATCTAGGAGCGACTTGAAGAGCTTACTTGTGAATTCAGTCTCGTCTGAGAAGGGCATCTGGGGGGTGGGTAGTGGACCCTTCCATAAGATAACGCGATTTAGCGCAAAAATTACTGACCTAGAAGAAACCCTCGCACATATCTTTAAAAAAGAAGGAAGGAGGTGGAGTGGGTGACAGTAGCGACACCTAGGGAGACGCCATTTTGGTTCCATTTGGCACGTTTCCTCACTTCCTCCGCGCGCGGGAGAGGAAGGATCCAAAATGGCTCTGGGTGAAATCATCTCTCCTCATGGGCCGAGATCTTAAGCCATCCTCGCTACTCACACCCTTCCCTTCATTTCCGTTTTTAATGCGAGTCGATGGATGCACGTCGTAAAAGTGGAACTCAAGGATATGCGCCGAGCGAGGTAGCCAATATTAAGCGGACAAACGCCATGTGCCGGCGCTGTCACATCAGAGAGTCCGCGAGACGGCAGTAACTCGGGTGCATCACGTTAAAAAAAGACGGTAGAGGGGACTGGATATCAGATTGGAGCGTGCAACAACTTTAACGCTTTAACGCTAGTGGTACTCAGCAAGATTCACATTAAAATTAATGAGTACAAGAACATGCTGAAGAATTTTCTACCGTCCGAAATTGCGAGTCGTAATGCAAAATCACTACCATTTACAACTTAATTTCGTGTTATTTAGAGTTCCTCTTTTATGAGTTCAACATATTCAGGCTTAAATTGGTGGAAGTTTGACATGTTTAAATGAATAAAAGATCGTAGCACTTTTCCCCAAAAACTTTACTGCGTACAACACGTTTCAACTCACTGTATACCAGATGATAGCTTAGTGAGCCGAAACGCGTTGTACGCAGTGAAACATTTTGTGGAAAAGCGCTACGATTATTTATTTATTTAAATATTCCTCTTTTATAGCGAGATTTAACTTTGTAACTCCTTGATTATTCTATTGCACTCAAATTGCTTCCCGATTTACGTGCCATTATTTGAGCATAGAATCTTTTCTGTTATTTTTCTAATCTAATACATATATGCGCACTCGTGAGATTATTAGTAATTTGTATGTATACCAATTCTCCTGGTTTATTAAATTATCACAATTATCTTCTGTAAATATAAAAACCTATTTCTGTGTTTTTCATAGCAAGCTTAGTTACCCCCATATTATAACTCGAGTAGTTCTGATTTTTGAGCAATTTAATGGGATATTCTCACCATAAAATATGCCTTTAAACCACGATTTCTTAAGTTATGTAGCAAATACCCTATTTATTTACTTAATTTGTACACCCTAACATAAACGAAGCTTTTGATAAAAATCATTGTCGTAGATAAGGGATCTTGATGAGATAGTGATTCCGCTCCAACAATCAAAAATTTATAGACATGACCTAATTCCAAATATTAAATCAATTAATCATCTTCTTTACCAAGTGTTATTTTTTTAAACGTAGTGGTGCCTTATCAGACACATCGTGATACAAAATCGAGTGACCAAGGAAATCGACAGCAATAAGTACAGAGTACCAACTGCCGTTATTATTTCAAAGCAACCGGAAGGGAAATTTTACCGGCAATCTATTTTCAATAAATAGCCTAATTTGTGACATTGCAGCAAAACTCTGACATAGAAGAGAGTACAAAGATTTCCGCAAGCATTAGTAAGTCTATCTTACCTTATAGCGCGACAAAGAAATCCGTGGTATGAGCAAAGAAGGGCAAGAATGAAATTCTTCAGGGATGCTTCCATTACTTTGACGACTTCTGAGTAAAAACTTAAGTTTACGAAAATATGTCAATCCAAGGCAAGCAGAGAATAGGCCCCAACACGACAGAGTATTTACATAAGAATTTACTTCGGCAATTGTGCCCTTTTACGGTCTCAAACGATCATTTTACAAACGTCATCACCCTTTTCCAGGTAGTTTCCACTACATTTTAACAACAGGCTGGTGTTATCTCCAAGAAATAGGGATTAATTCACAGGAATTTTACTGATATAAATATTAGTCGCGCTGCATAAATTCATTAGGCTAATCAATGGCTATCCACTGTACCCTCAATCAGGGGCACAGGGGGATTTTTTATAGGGGGGCACAAAGGTAGACTGGCAAACAATCTTCTCATGCATGAGAGAAAACAAGATAAAACAATTATGGTACGAAATTTTCTCTTTAATTTGACATGAAAGTTATTTATACGAAATTAAATGATTGAGGCTCCATATTACACAAAACAAAAAAAACGTAATGATAACGGTACAAAAAAATTTTGCTTGATTTTTAAGAGGTTGGGAGCCTCGTTCCCTCATCCCCCCCCCCCCCCCTAAATCCGCCTATACCCTCAATGATTCAGCCAACGAGCAAAACTTGAAAGCGTGAATCCACTTTCCCTTCTCTGTAAAAAGTTTTGTAAATTCCTTCAGTGTATGATATTTTTAGTGCAGATATATCGTTGTACCACGTTTTAAATCGAGATGCATTTGCCTAGATCACCCGCTAAGATTTATGCAATTAAAATCGTCGAAAGCTTTGAGAACATATGATAACTCTTAGTGGTAAAAATACACCAGCAAGTTAAGGTTTTTCAACTCTTGCTTCCAGCAGATCACCTAAAATTCCCGAAAAATAAATAAATAGTTCTGAAAAACTGTTGAAAGCAAAGAATATGACACACTGATCCAAGAACAAAAATTCCGAACGTGAAAAAGTTATATACAGGCAATATTCACAATATCTTGTATAATATGCGGTAATATGTGGTGGAAGGCCTTCATATTAATTAAATGAGATATTGTATTTATTTCACGGGATTCACATCATATATATCCTAATCCTAATTTTAATCCTGTGGAAATTTTGCAATGCCTCATTTAACTAAAAATATTCTCGAGTTACCACTAAGCAAGCTCTGTCCAGTGAGAGAAGTTTTGAAACGCTTTATTCACTGAATACCTGTGCGAGGCTGCTGAGCGACTCGCTGAGTGTTTCCGAGGCTCCTACATTCATCACACGGCTCACATTTGCACGTGTGTCCGTATATATACAGCCCCAACTTCCCTTCTCTTTCCAATTTCGCCTCCTCTCCAACGCCATCCAACCCACTTCAACCCCAAACCATTGCCCTCCTCATTTCGGATTCCCCATACCCCCAGCCAATCTCCCTTCATCTCTCACACAACCTTTCCTTTCTCCTCCATTGGTTTCTTACCCCACCAAAAACCTACCCCCACTTCCCCGAGGGTACTCCAAAAACCCACCCCTCCTTCTCGCCCTTTCTCCAATAGACAGGTCCATCGCCCAAGGAACAAAGTTTGTTTATAAATTGCCCCATTAAGGCCCACCCTCGGTGCCTAAGGTCCTGGAGGAAGGGTCTAGGGGTTCTCTCTCCTCTTCCTCACTCCGTGAGATCAATGCTTGCTTGTGGTCTCTACTGTCTCTCCCCCTACTTTAAGTCCCTTTCCTCTCCAGCTGGATTCACGACACCCCCATAGCACCGTTTGCCTCATCCACAGTCAACCTCCCTCCTCTCGTACCCGAATTCCCATAAAAAACACCCGGCTACGGCCACTCAGGGGACACGCTGTAAGGGTGCGGGAGGGACTGTCCCACTACTGCGGAATTGCAGTCAGAACATATCGGGGTGGACTGAAAATTTTTAAGCGCTATGACGAGACAGCCATGAGTGTAAGCAGCGGTACAATTCTATCTCAAGAAGGATTTTCCGAGAGGCATACACGTACTTAAAAGTCATTTTCAATAAAACTTCAACATAATATTTATAAATTATTTGTTATTGTGTAACGGCTGCAAATAAGCTTCCTGAATATTATTTTCAGAGCATTGTCTTTAGAGAATGCCCATTTTCTCAAAGGATTTTAACAGATGAAAAATATTGATTACAGCTTGATGTCACCTCCCTTACATTTGCAGAGAAAGAAAAGCATTAACTCAAATTCTAAGACTGCTGGCATGGTAATTCTGAGATCAACTTATCTTTTTATGCTTTCCGCTTAATGTCTTTCACCTACTTGAAGGCAATTTAATGAACCTATCATGGCTTTTTGTCGCATACACTGACGGAAACGTAGTCAATAAAAATAGCGTAGATATTGATTCAAAAATAGATGCAATTAATTGCCATTATTAAAAGATACGGAAATTGGAATAACATAGTCCATGGAGGATCCTAAGGTATTGTAGACCTGTTTCAGTCTCCTGTAATCTGGTCACCATTATCTGGTTCTAGAGTTTCGCAGAATTGTTCTAACTATCCAATTTGACTTTGAATTCATTTGATTTTTTTATCGCTAGGGTTGAATTTAATTAAAAGTTGACGGGCGGTGGTTGTTAGAAGCTATTTTTCATACATTTTTCAAGGAAGGAAAAGTTAAAGCCTGCAAAAAATATTTGCTGGAAAACGTGTGCAGCCATATTCTTAATAACGTCATCAAACGAAAGAGAAAGGTTGAAACTTCCACCAAAAGAAAATAAACGTGGAAAATAACGGGAAACAACAAGAGCGATGAGCGAATTATAAGTAAAAAATATTTTTTTTATATATTACATATTTTTTACTTAATTTCAACCTTCCAACATAAGATATCTCGTGGTGTCGCATATACCTTATGTCCCTGCACCTCTTCCAAAAGTTTTTGGGTTGCGTAGAAACGAACATGAAATACTAGGGTTGGAAAGTATAAGGCCACATACATTTTAAAACGAAGTGTTAGCTCCATGGAACCTCAATTAGCGGAAATAATTAAATTTCATATCATACTGAAACAAATACGAAATTTTGGCAACACTACCTGGCCAGTCAGAGGTTCATGTTTGAGAAACAAGTAATTGAAAACATAGAACATGCTTATGTTTCCTCGCTACTATGTATTCCTCAAAGTTTCCTCTTTTTCAATTCCCCCACCATGATATTCATCCTTATTTCCCTTCGACGACTCCGAAATTCCTCGGCAGGGCTCAACCTCTTGTTACTTTACGTGGGAGACACCTCAGTGCTTTCCCATTTCCCTCACCAGCCTTCACTGCCCCTCACCCATTCTGCTGCAGGTACCTTCCTACCCGTGTGTTGTAATCCCAATGAAACTCTCCCATCCGTCTTAGATCAAAGTACGCCTCATTTTGTCATCTACCCTCGGAGCCACTTCCAAAATCAGATCTATCCCCTGTCATAGAGGATGAAAACGGATGGAATATCATATTTCTTGCACATGCAATGTCCCCTCAGAGGAAAAGAATCAAAACTCCTTTTTCCTTTAGGTCAAGATCTTTTCAAGGTTATGCAATAAAAATGTTTGAACACCATGACGTCTCTTTATAACTCATACTAATGTATTTCACTCAAGAATCCTTGATGTTTGGAGCATATGGTAATAGGTGGGCGAGTAAATTGATTTTTCATGTATTAAATTATACTGAGATATAAAATTCGAAGATTTAAGCGTGATGAAACCGAACATTTCCATATTGATATAAATACTTGCGATTATCCACCATTTACACTTCTCTAAAATCAGGCCACTTGACTTTGAACCGTGGAAAATTGAATTCATCGAGGAGAATTGTAAGTATTTATTTCAGTATGCTGAAAAATGTAAACTAATACGTGAGCTCCTTTGCATTATAACCCTACATCCCTTCAGGTGAAAAACACTAAAATATTCAATCAGTTTCGTCTTGGCATAATTTTCAAGACATAACCGAAAATTTTAGCATTACAACATCAATGCCATAATTTATAATTTCTTCATTACATGACTGGGTAAAGTACGGTTTTAAATGCGTAAAAAATTTACCAAGGATAATATTTTGTAGTAGCGGTTTATATTACTTACCACATTAACTTGATATACTAATGTTTGCGCCATGATCAGCCATAAGTTAAAAGAAATAGAGAACATTTATCGCCAAGAATAACTACGAGAATATACTTTCTTTGGAGCTAACTTTTTATCCTTATTTTAAGAACTCAAAACCATTCATAATCATCCCGGCACAATGTCAAACGACTATATCTTCCAGCACTACTGTCACGCGAGAATGATAATATTAATAAATCCGTCAATACTAAACCCATTCAATTAATAAAAAATACGCACGAAGAAACATTGTATCGATATTTCCATATCATACGCAATATTTAATTCATATTGATATATATAGGAATTGGTTAAATATTGGTATTATGATCATTGCAACAATGGGAAAAAGGGACTACCCTATTATTTCCATGCATAGACCAAAATATCGTCATTGCATGAAAAAAAATAATTTTGAATACATATTACATTCTTCATTGCCAAATTAGTCCAAAAAGCCAGGCACGTAAAAAGAAATGGGATGCAGATGCGCTTCGCTAAGTAAGCGCTTCCTTTGAGATGCAGCGGGGAAATTCATTACTCCCCCAGCACTCGAACCATTCGAAAAAACTAACGATAGAGAGGGGAGTGATCCAAGCGATCGTAGAAAACTTGGGTGCGTCAGCTTCGACTCTTAGAGGTCCCCCAGCCCTTAATGATAAGAACTAAGTCGATGGCAGCGGAGGGGAAAGGTGCAATTACCTTCCCTTCGGAAGGTTCTTCACAAGCACTCCCTTCGGAATATGCCATCGCGAGATCAGACCTTGAACGAATGTCCCTTACACCTGCTTTGTTGAGTATTACGGGGAGCCCAAAGCTCATCTACCGTCTCCTCCCTTCAATATCCCCCGAAGACGATGGCCTTTCCTATCCAGCCTCCTTACGCCTCTTCCTTCGTCTGCCGAAAAGCTGAATTCCTTCCTCATCCCGTAAGATTACGGTCGCCGCTCCGCGACGCCAACATCCCCCAGCGACATCTGCTTTTATTGACGGACCTTGATCAGCTATTCACCGCGGTAGGGCTCCGCTCCCTTCCGTGGGATGGCAGGCAGCTCACGTGTGAGGAAAATGTGTCCTCGCACCACGAAGATCTCTCAAGGGAAAGCGCAGTTAAGGAAGAGGCACTCATATCCGCGCTCCCGCACTTCCAACACCCGGTTTGCCTCAGCTACCCCTTCATCTCTGCTCGAGGAGAGGGTACGACGGGATATGAAACTTACGGAATAGAAATCCGAAGTGGAAATAAGGTGAAAAATTCTCGGCCAAGATCCTCATTGATTATTTTTTTAAACGGTGTATTTAGCAAACCTGAAATAGCTTAGGATTTACCAGACTTTAAAATACATTATAATTAAAAACTTTTGGGCTATGTCACCGCGTCAATTCTTGGGTGGCCCAAACGTTTCCCGACCGATGCTGGTTGCTTTTTCAAGGGATTATGAAGAGTTGGGAATTTAAAAACTTTTATATAGGTATCTGTGTCAGGTGGTGGGGGAATGGGAGCCGGAGGTTGAAGGAGTGGGTTTCTGCTTGTTTTTACTCACTACGGGTTGCCAAGTACGGCTAATTTTAATGCCGGTGACTTTGTTAAATTATTCTTTTCTCTTTGTATATTTTAATGGCTTGCAGGTAAGGTGAGAAAATACAAGCAGCAACCCACTCCTACAACCTCCGGCTCTCCTCCCCCCACCACCTGACACAGATACCTATATAAACATAAATTCCCAACTCTTCATAATCCCTCGAAAAAGCGACCAGCATCAGTCGGGAAAACTTTGGGACCACCCAAGAATTGACGCGGTGACATAGCCCAAAAGTTTTTAATCATAATGACTAGCACCCGCAAAAGTTTTAACGAAGAATTTAAAATAAAATTTTACGAAAGAATGCAAGGTAATGTGGATTCAATAAAAATGTAAATATTGATAAGGAAACATTTACTCTCCATTGGTCACATGGCTGCCGCCTGGCGTCTACCAGACGGAAAGCCAATTTCTTTTCTCTACCCACATCGTGTTTTCAAATAACTACCTACTTGATAATGCAAATGTAAATTACCGCACAAGAATTCGTGGGAAAAAGGTCCTAGCTTATCAAATTAATGGAGAGCGCTCGCACTAACGCCTGGAAATTGTACAGGTTATGCAACGGAAGTAAATCTCACTAGTAGACTTGAAATCGTATCTAGCAGGAACGCATCTAAAAATGAAGTGAATGAGTCAGTTGATGACGTAAGCCTATGCAATTCACGTCCATAATAGAAAAATAGGCCATGCAATTCATCGCGGATTCATAAAGTATGAAAGGACGAATTGAGCCATAGAGTTCAAAAAAGTGAGACCAGAAGTACTTGTCGACGCGATAGTGTAAAAGCCAAACCATATATGAATGCACAAAATGTTGAGTTCGATTGCACCAAAAATGTTTTCATATATTTCATAAATAGTCATTAATTGTTGTTATTAATTGTGCAATGATAAAATTAATGTCAATTAAAAAGTGTGAAATATATGCTCTTCTGAGAAAATATTCGCTTTGACTCATTTCTTTCAAACCGTAAAGCATGTCTATTTTATAGTGGATTTAGGTTGAATAATACAGCATCTCATTGGAAACATAATATCTAAGAATATTAAATATGAAATATGACGATATTTATCATATATGTGGCATAAAAAGGTGTCAAATCATATCTGACAGTAAAAACGGCATATTCCTACGAGACAGCAATATACGTTATGCGGGTTGCACAACTGTATAAAAGTATCGAATTCTGCCAAAGTTGCGAAAACGCAACATTTTTTTTACCATAAGCAAATATTTTTGAAGGCGTGTATTTTCAATTTACCTTATTTATCATGTTATAAGGAAAATGAAGATAAAAAAATATATATTTTCAAGTACTTCTTTACTCGGCCAGTAATGGGTTAAGGAAAGCTTGAGGAGAAATTCTTGAGAAACCTTAAGGAGTCCTTTCTTGTATTTTATTATTTTATGCTTCTGAATAAGTCACCAATATGATTTTATGTTTCATCGCATTTCTATAATAAATACAAATACTCTGTTGCATTTGGCGTCTGGTAGAAGCCACGAGAGAACTTGGGGTACAATACGATACATGCTAATTCCTTCACGATATACATTGCAAAGTTTTAAATGCGTTTAATAATTAAAACAAACATTATTAATAACTATTTCACTACACATTTATTATTTTAATCAATATATCACATGAATGGAACTATTATTGTTGTAAAAAAACGTGTATTAATTATTTTATTAATACGGACACCTCCATCATTATAATGCAAATATCTGAAGCCCATTCATGAAATTTAATAATATATGAATGATTTTTTGTAGTTAAAACAGTTATTTATACTGGTATGTATTTTTTTGAACCATTCCAAAATGGCGTCTGCGAGACGCCGCGCGACAAATTGTGCTCTAAAATGCGACGCGACTAACAAAGGATTGAACATAACTTGTTTCTAATTATTTCTCCGTGATATTTCACCTGAACATAAATTTTTATGAAAGCTAAGGCTTAGATCTATTTCATACAAAATTAAATTACTAAAATTAGGTTACATTTGGCATACCATGTGAAAACAATAAGGAGATACCCATAATGAGCATTTTCTTTTCAGCTTATGGATCTATAAACTCCATTTTGGTGATTTTTTATTTATAGTTCATTGACGCAAATATTTAAGAAAGAAAGGGCAATTAATTTTAAAACTCTAGTATCTTAACAAAGATTCTTCCAATGAATATACGATGTAAATTTGTGTTTATACCTACATTGCCACATGTAATTATAAATACTAGAAAAAGATTACTGTTATCCTAAATAGTAAAATCTAAGTTATTTCATGCGCAAGTTTAAAATTTACCCATATTTGAAATCAAAAAAAGCTCTGTAAATGCAACTTAGTCATAAAAATAGGTAATACTTTTTGAAAAGCGTTTAATTATTGGTCAAATTTATTAATCATCTATTGACACGTGTTAGTTGTACTAACAATTTAAATTAAAACTATATTAGCTATTTTTTTAGTTGATTTTAGGATGAAAAATATTAATTTTGGTATGTACTATTTTTATGGACTGCAACTGTGGCAAGTATGAAGTTTTTTATCTTAATAGTTCACTTAATCTTTAGCGATATAAAGAGTCTTCTATGACACTCATTCAGGTCCCAAAAAATGTTTACATGTTACTTTCATTTACTGAAATTGAAAGAAATACCCTCTTTAAAAGAAATCGCACGGACTTCATGATTTCCTTAGTTAATTATGCATGGTGTACGATAGTTGGTAATACTTTATGATAAAAAGCACAATACCTGGATTGTGATTGGAATAAGGTGGACCTTACGAGCACGTACGGTTATTCAAATGTAAAACTTTGTTGTCAAACACCATACTCCTCTAATATTTAGCCCGCAAACACTAAGTCTAGGGTAAAAATTAAACGAAAGTTTGGGGCCGATTTCGAGTTGCATAAAATAATAAGTATACCCTTTTATTGACAGAGAATTATTATTCTATGGTTTAGATAACATAGGCGCAACATTTAGAACAAAGTAAACAAAGTTTATTGTTCGACATGGAACGATCGTTTATCACGGAAAAAGATCAATGAAATAATATTATTAAATTGTTTCTCCTGTTATTGTGAGTGCTCTATAATTTGCGTCGTGCTGTTTTTGGACTGGATTAAATGAATAAATTATTTTAGCCTTGTCCAGGAGGAACCCTTCCTTTGGGGAGAGGAATTACTGGCTATAGTATAAACAACAATAAATCAAGTGATTGTACTACTGTTTCTTCGAATGTATTAACATCTAAGTGGTCTATGAAATTTAAACCTGAAGATCGTTGAATTGTATTTTGTAAAAGTAATTTGACCCCAGATTCTGCTTCCATTGGAGTTTTTGGTGATGTTCAATTTTATGTTAAAGGTTAATAAATAGTTTATTTCATTATTTTCGTTCTTTCATTTCCATGCGCATAGCGTGTTGTCATTTGTTATTGCGCCCAGCGCCATCTTGGATTCTATGGACTTTTTCGCCCGTATGCTCACTGCTTTGTGAGGCCTAGGAGTAGTTGGGAGGCGGTGATCCGCACGGCATTATTTCATGATATCATCAAATTATTTGCGAAAGGGTTAAGACCATTGATTTTCCGCCGTGAATGACTCCAGCTGTAGGCGAGGGATCGAAAAAAGTACGGTCTCTTTATTTTCCAAACACTATCATTTTCGAAAATAAAATACGGAGATGGTAAACGAGCGAATTCTTTAAGGAAAAGCCGAACTAGCCTCTTAAACAGCGTGGTAATATCCTGATTTATAGGCTACCTAATAAGCTAGCGTTAGCATAGTAGCCTAATCAACCGGAGATAACGATGATTAGCCTCAGTATACCAAAGATAATCCCTTGTTTCCACTTCTGATTAAACTTAAATGAACCTAAGGATTCTGACGGGATAATATTTTCTATTGCTATCAAATTATTGCAGGATGAGTTGACGTTAGCAGCAATAGAAAGCATCGACCGGAGAAACATCTTTGCACTCATTGCACCTGGGAAATAAAGTATAAATTCTTTTTCAGACATTATCCCCGTTGTATCAAAAATATACAAGAGAATAGATTAAAACTTTAAAATTTAAAGCGGTCTTAACACTCTTCGTCGCTAAAAATAAATATTCTGCAGTTACTTGCGGCTTGATCTCCAGGGAGAATGATCTAAATTTAATAGAAAAACAAAAAAGGATCATACACTATTCCATTATTATTTAGTTTGTTTTTTTAATTAAAAAACTAAAATTACAATGACTGCCTCTGCAGACTAAATTCAAGTAATAATCACGAGGGCCTCAGCTGTTGACATGCAGCAGTGATAAAATCAATAATAAAGATAATTTTTTATTATATTATTGATGCTTACTTTGATTAACATTTCAATCAATATCCTTCATTCCTCGAAGAAACATAAATTTCCACTTTGATTAGTTACCATTGCATTTAGTTCATTCAAGTGCCTCAGGCAAAGCAGATTTTAACTGTAAGGCACTCTACAAGATTCAATTACAATAAAATATTTTTATCATTAATACATTCAAGTAAAACATAATAAGATGCATTGCAAAATAACATGAATCAAATTACTTTTTTCCTGCTGAAAACGGGGTCTTAACATATAAATACGGCGTGATAAATTTTTTTTTATTTAGCAAACAAGTAAATAAGTTCGTATTTTCCACACATATTTTAGTGATGAATTCATGATCGGTGTGGATTGTACAAAGTGCTTTTTATTATTATCCTGCAGGTATTCCTGTACATCACTCATTTAGTTCTCAAAAAATAATTAGTAAAAAAACAGTAATTGTATAAAGTCGGCGGACGAAAAATAAACAGGCTCTTCCTTGTGATGAAAGAGATGTTTGTCTCAATCCCTTTAGCACAACATTCGGCCGAGCCATTACCACAGGGCTTAGCTCGCATATAACTCAGAATCGAGAGACGATTGGAGTCGTATCATCAACAACCCGAATTGCTATCACCACAAATAAAAACAATACACACACATGCGATTGCAAGTGAGGGTTCGCGCGGTCACAAACAATCGGAAAGGCCGACCCTTGCGGACCAAAACGTCATTACCGTCCCGAGCATTAATCCGAGTAGGGCTTTCTAAAGCTCCCAGCGCCAGACCACAAGATGTCACCAACTTCGCTCATAAAAACACGTTCCCACACCCTTTACACGACTATCATTGCCACGATCTTACCACTTCAAAGGAAGGGCAAGGGATTGCCAGACTGGAGAACAGATATGGGTCAATGGTCAATGTTCAACGTACTACCATGATGGCTAAAAATTATCAATAAAGTAGAAGGGACGTAAAAAATTGGGGAAAATTTTGTTGGTCATCGATTTCATAGCATCGAATTTCCACTTAGGTGGACGATTTCAGTATAATAGGGAATGTTTTGCCGAGAAGCGTTAAACCACTTTTATGAACACAATTTCATCAAGCTTAGTGACTACTATACCTACATTATTATTTTGTAGTTAATATGCATAAAAAATGGGTTTAAACTGCATTGAACAGAAATTGTATAAATAGGTCTTCAATTTTGAATATGCCTCTTTTATCTTCACTCAAGGGTTAACAATTGAAAGCATTACATCTGCATAATCTAATATTTGTAGAAAATATTCTAATGCACTAATAAGTACGAGGTAATATATTCTTTGTATAGGTTGATTGCTCTAATTTTGATGAGTCAGAAATTCTATGCTACTGCAATGTGGTTTGGTGCTTTAACAAGGGTTAGTTTGATTACTCCATCCATGAATCTAATACTCACATTTTATGCCATCATAAATAAGAAATAAATTTTCAATGAAATTACGTAGACAGATATCGAATATCTTGAAGTATTGGTCGGATTTTGATGATAGTTTACTGCTAATCGTCGACGGCCTAAATCAATGAGTGCCCTCAAATCCAGTGGTGCGAATGTAAATCACATTAAAACGTGAACTCTCTCGATTTAAAACTGAGAAATAACGTAATCGATCAAGCACTAACTTAAATGTATAACTATCGACAGGAGTAAAAAATCATAAATTTTAATATTTTTTATTTAAATCAACCATATTCATGCAAATATACCCACCGAAAAAGTTCGCGGACTAATTTTTCTAGGAGTTAAAGGTAAAATTAATCTAATTTAGTGCACAAATACTTGGCAACACCAGTGATTACAACATTATGAGTGGTATTTTATGTCTCAAATTTATTTATTAATTAGTTATTAGCATATTACCGCCATAGAATTTTGAAAATACTTGTTTGGCGGTTTATATCAACTTTAAAAGTAAGTGAAAACTCTTATTGTCTCTTTGAAAGAATTAATTAATGCTCAAGTGACCCATTACCTGCTTCTACCTAATAATTCGCCGATACTCGTAAATTTATTTTGAATTGGCAATAACTCGAAAACTGCCCACCGAATACAGCTAATATACATTCTATATCCATGAAGCGTTAACATTTACATGCTGACGGTCAGAAATTTTCATAAAACCTTGTAGCATGAAAAGAGATTATCGTTCCACGCGGCGGAAGAGTTGAGGTACCTACTGATTGCATGCGCTTACAGGATAACGTCTCCCTTACTTTGCTAATACTGTAGGTAGAAAGCCCAAGTCTATCAACATTTACCTCCGACCTTAGAGAGACATCAAACACCGCGTTAGGGTCCACCAGTGAACATAGAGGGATTGGGAAAGGGAATGGTTGGGAGGACTCTATCCGGAGGGTCCGACATACGAAAAATCTCGCAAGAGAAGAAGAATAAGTCTCATTCGGGAATGAAGCTATTCCCGAGGCTAATGTCCCGTACGGCCGATTCAGAGCGCAAGCTGCGGTCGGACACCTGAGCGCTGAGTCAACCCCTCAAAACCTCCCACGTCCTCCTACATCCTTCCCGCCGGCGTGTCCAATCCTCGCTTACATTCCGGTTCGTGAACAAAATCTACCGCTTTTTAACTTTTGTCTTCTATTCTTCGAAGTTTTTTTTTAGTGTGCCAATTGCAACTGAAGATTTTTTTCTGTTATGTTTACTGAGGTGTATTTGTGTTTAGTTCCAGTGAAATAGTCTCTATGCCACAATGGCAGAAAATTCAAGATTTTTTGACACATTTGCTTTAAATATTACTTCTATTTAGGCATTATTGCTCTGATTCTGTAAAAATTCCCTGGTATAGGTGATAATTTTGCCTTGTACATAGACAAAGTAATTTAATCATCTTCTTGGTGGCCAATCATGGTTCTTGAGAAAATGCTGAGGCATGCTTAGTGAGGTTTCAGATGTTCTTCCGCGTGATATTTTTTATAAAAGCTTGTCAAAGCAGGTAAAAATTGCAATGAGGGTGATACCATAGGTGTAAACTATTTGAAAGTATTGCCTGTACAAATTTTATCCCTTAGTCATCCCCTTAATCATTTAAACCCTTCAAAAAGAATGAAAAATTCGGTGAGAAACTTATTATTGTTTTTTGTGTGCAAATTAAATTTAAAGATGACACTTTACGCGGCAACTAATTTTTAATCGTAACTATCCGTAGGCATTAATTCATCTCCCACACAAAAGGATTATCGATGCAATAAATGACACATATACACACGATATTCAGTCATTAAGCAGAATATCTTAACTTAAGTCTGGCAAGGGAAATAATTTAACATGTGTGGAAATTCAAAATTATATCTCTCGGGTCATTAACTTTATCAGCATAATAACACTGTTATAACACTACGTCCTAATGGTTAACTTAAATTTTTTTTAGCCAAAGCTTTAAAACGTAAGGTGTATGCATAAGGTGATTTAAATAATGTGTACATGTTGTATCAGATAAATATTAAATTAAATTAATTGATAGATTGTTGCAATTCAGTTGCTAGAAAAGGGAGTATATAGAAGGAATCGATGTAAATAATTTTTTAGCCTCTTGCATTCAAAATAGTAAGTAAATTAATGAGAATCATCGCGAAAAAAATGATATTAAAATGATTACAAAAGGCAAAGGAAATAGATTTTTATTCAAAAGCATTTTTAATAGAATGCCTTCGTCAATTTAACTTAGGTAATATAAGTCCGTTAGTATTCTGAATAACTTTGATACTACCTACCGCTGTAATAAAGATTGTGCTCAACTAAACATTAGATATTTATTATTCATAAGCATTTATTATCCTCTATTTACTTAATTTTACGCCGGAAAAAACTGAATTCACGACACCTGTTGATTCTGACATCTCATAACCCTACTTATAAGTTTAGCACTGCTCTCATCTTCCATGCGTATGCAAAATCAATTTGCAAGTGAGGTTGATGCATGATGTGTTTTACAAAACAAACAGCGTCTCGCAACCGGAGATTTATATCCATTCGATTCTATCTCACGCACCATTACACCTCGGCATCTGACCACGCACCATCTCGCACAGTCCCTCCCTCTCTCAGCATACTGCCCCTTTATAACATCCCCTCCTCTACCCATAGCTGCATACCCACACCCTTAAGGGATCGGTAAAGGCCGCTCGTCTCACTCACTGGAGTCCCATTGGTTTGCGAGACTGCGTCATACGTTCCGGAGCTACTACGCCACCTGGTACCTGCCGCTCAAACTACGCCAATAGTGGCACCCCATAGCGAAATTAAAGACACATCTTCGACTAGTGCTAATTCTAACATGTATTCTGCCTATAAATTGAAGTTTGAAAGTACGGATAGTGATACTACATACTCTGTAATTCAATGGTGCAGCTAAGAATTAAATCTGGGGGGGGGGGGGGGTTAGGCACAAGTATTCCTTAGGGTATTAATCGCTAATGTACGCTAGGGTAAGCGGTATTTGCGGGGGCCCTCCATAAAATTTTAATATTGATGGTTCAAAATGGCGAGTTTTACGGCTTTCTGAGGGTTATTTGAGTAATCCTAACACTATTCTGTAAGTAATCCTAATCCAATTAAGTTAAATGGATTAGGATTAAATATTTCTCTGAGCTCTGGGGGGGGGTTTATCCCCCAAAAATCCTCCCCTCGCTGCGCCACTGCTGAAATTACTTTTAAGTTTTCCCCACCCATCATGAAGCAATTTCATGAAGACACGCTGAAAACCATTTGCTCCCTCTACACCTAATAGTAAGGCACATTAAGGACCCATCCCTACCCATGAATGACAATGTGTTTTTTATATTTTAGTGGTAAATTAGTAGCTTAAAAATCATGCTACCATACTTATAATGTTCGTATTCATTGAAGAGGTGTATCAATATTTTAGAAATTGATAAGCGTTTAGGAATCGTGACTTACCGAATCGTATGACTCCAGGTTGATTAATTGAGCACGAATCTATGAGATGCCTGAAAAGAATGGAAAAATATTAATAAAAACCAGGAAGGATTTGTGCAAAAAGTAAAATTTTTACGGAATCGAATACAATTTTCCGGATTAAATATAGGAGATACCAAAAAATCCCATCGAGAATGAAAAACTATTGGAATCAGTATGGTCCAATTAAATTGACATACCAGTAAAAAAATCAACCAACTACTGGTGATTGTACGACCAATGTACCATGCACAGTCCAAACTTTATTGATACATTATAAAATCGATATCACATAATTATCATTTTAATTTAAAATGAGTAATCACTGCCCATTGGAAAAATCCGGTCTTATCGATAACATGTTAGCCGTGATCAGTTGAAAGCAAAAACATCCTTTTAGTGAAACTGGAATGGACAACCTTATATATAGCTGTAATTACTGTGCGTATATCCCGGCACGAAAACTTAACAATATCACGTAATGTATTAATATTACATTTTTTTAACACATTTTATTGGGAGGCGATCCTTTATTTAGAATAACATCGAGATATATTATCGTGCCTGCATCGTATTGAATATTATTTTACTTAATGTTTCATCGGGCCCAATAGGACAATAGCTTTCGTCCCGATACGGTAGGTCAGATAATAAAACTAAAATCAGAGAGATAGACAGTATAACAGATTGATTCAGAATGCCTTTTTTTCACGATCAATAAGAGACTAAAACGGAAGCGTTAGGACATATAAATAAGGTAGTTCACTAATAGTGCAACCTACTAACTTATGTACATATTCCTTAATGCATGTTCATAAATTTTTCTAATGTTTTAAACAGCATTTTTGGCACGTTATAGCTTCGTATACAGGTTGGCTACATCATTAAATGGCAACTTTCACCTTTGCATTAGTGTTGAAGTATACTTTGTTAGTATGCGAAACATTTTAATGACCGTGTGGTGTACATGTGGGTGTACATGGGCAACAAGAATCCTCTTGCTATCTGCATGCTGGTGATTGATCACCCCCTGCAAAACACCCTATTGGTGGCTCGAAAGATATAATGTAGATATTGAATGCTGGTTAGAGTAATTCTCAATCGTCGATATTAAATAATATTGCATAGAATTTTGCATAGAGCCCAGTCTTACCTTCTATCGATCTCAATAGGCTCCCTTATTAGGCGAAAGTACAACTTTCCGTACAACCATCTCAAAATAACTTTCCCAAACTCAACAAACTCACTGGTTCCCTTCGCATTGGGCCCCTCATACACCTAAACAAACGGGCTCCGTCCCCTAGCCAACCAACCCCGTCCTTTGGTCCTCCCCAGGTGGCCACAGGTGCCACAACTGTGACAAACTCCATTGCGACGTTCTGGGGATATGATCGGTGTCTCACGCCGGCGAGGCGACACCGCAACCGTTAATCCTCCTGTGCTTCAGTTTTCCGTTGGAGGAAGGGGGAAATGAAGGCTGATAGGGGAGGGAATAATGAAGGGGTAGCGGATTGCCTGTGGAAGATGGAGGTAATTAGTTTGGACACCAAGGAATGGCGTCGCTCACTCAGAGCCAAAAATAAAATTTTATAAAAGAAGTCGGTGGGTGCAAGGGAAAGGTAAGTTAGAAAGGAAATGAAATCTTCACGATTCACTAATAAGTGTGAAATTAGAAATTTTATCTACTCACATTTTTCGCATCGGGAGCTTGTAATAAGTCTCCAATTATGTTTCCACCTTTGCTTACTTCTCTCGATTCCCCCCCCCCCCTAATAGGCTTTTTCACTTAATTACCTTATAATAATAATAATAATAATAATAATACGTCTTTATTGGGCGAGATTGGGACCAGAAAGTCCCATCTTCCATCTAATTGGCCTTTGTGATGGTGTTTGAAAATAAATATACACGTATTTTTTTCCGTTTGAAAACACCGTTAGATAATACGCACATATTATAAATATGAATGAGGTCGACCGATTATCATGAGTTGGTGACGGTTTTAGAGATTTCTCGATTAGCCGTTAAGGGGGAACATTTCACTAAGAGCAGGAATCACTCCGAAGACTACAAGCAACAGTAAACTACCCACGATCACTGCTGAAAGGCTTGAGTATTAGCTGATAAGCAGCATGGCATCGTCCCGTCATCAAATTTTTTGCTAAATGGTAAGACCCCTCATTTTATCGCCACGAATAGCTCGATAAATATTGGTTGGATCAATGAAAGGGGATAAAAAGCCTGGGGAAATCGTTGCAGCAGATTATCGTACTATCCCTTTTTGCAGCTTAACTATGACCATTGTGCAGACATAATTTTTAGTACACCTTGAGGGTGGATATGCGTGGTAATTACAAAATATTGCTCACTTAATTGATATTACCTAGGAAATCAGTCCTAAAGGTAACCCATCCTTTTCATTTTTGATCACGCTTTCTTGCAATTGTGACCTCAAAAAGAAAAATACTACATAATGGTAACCTAGATTTTGCCCCTGTTGAATGTTCCGAGAGCAAACACGGGTCACGCTCAGGATTATTCTATATCAATTAAATATTTTCTCTTTCGTGGCTATGTGATATAGTTCAACTCTTAAATATACGGAACGTGTGCACTAAGGAGGAATGATGATAAAGAGCTGAAAACGTATGAGATATGGTAACGAGGGAAAATAAAGAGTGTAAAATAAAAAGAGAAGAAATGAACGAAGAAGTGTTGGACATATTGACTTAGAATAGGAAGCTCTTTGATGAGATATAAATAATAATAATTGTTATACCAAAAATAATATTTAATGCCACTGGGTACAAAGCCTTAACAGCATCAATTATAAAAAAAGGTGCATGCTTAAGGTGTTTTTAGCATTCTACAGAACAAACATCATATTGAAGTAGTTGTAAAAAAACTAGAAAAAATTGAAAATTAAATATAAAAGTACAATAATAATGTTATCTACAATAAAACTAAAGGAATAAAACATTGATAAAAAAATAAAAAATTTCTTCAATTGTGAACAAAGCCAAGACAGAAACTTTACCCGATTACTGAAGAAAGGAAACATTTAAAATTCCTTTGTAAATCAATACAATTATAGACATTTTAATGAATGATAGGCTAATCACAAAGGAGAAGAAAAAATCACCGCTTATTTTTTGTGGAATAATCTGAGACCAATAAAAAATATTGAACAACAGCGTCACATTTTCATTTTTTGTGGATACTGAACTACTGAATTTTGCTTTTATGCAGTATAAAAAATGAACTTGTGTTTTGAATGTTCGCGTACTGAAACTATTCTTCAGGTCAATAGGGATTGAATTCCATAATTTGGTAGATTTGACCGGAAAAGAGAGATAATACTTGGTGGTTCGATGGTCAGGGCAATATAGGTCAATGGGCGCACTTCGTGTATTCATACTTCGGGACTGTTGTTTGTAAGAATCATATCTATCGAGTATTTTGGTTCTGAAGTGGATTATAAAGAGAACATAGATACAGGGGAGGCAAGAGGCATTAAATTACGCGAGTACTGAGAGATTAAATTAAGAGGGAATACTGCTAGTATAAGTGAGAGAGAGGATGAAATTGAATACGAATCATGTACAGAAGAAATGAAGGGGAGTTGGCTACATGGCGAATCAAAAAGGAAGTTGAATTGGGGAGACAGTTCGTAGAGATTCGAAATAAATGCTCCCTGTAAACCAAATATAACGTGTAGAATATTTGAATAGTTAAAAAAAATATTGCATACTTCAAAAACTAAGCATAATTAGAGAAATCTTATAAGCTTTCCTTCATTTTATTTTATTCAAGAGAGAATATTGTGAATAGGGGAAGCACTTTCCAAGGAGCACAGAGCTTGAGGGTCCTAATTTTTCCGACCATTTTATTCGCAGAGCTTGTCAAGTCGGCGCACTCCCACTACCTACCCGGAAAGGGTTTTATCGCCGGTGCCTGACCGGTCGACTAACTCAAGGAGGTCAGCTTGCGAGGGCCATAACTCTGGCCCTTCCACTTCCAGACTTCCAAACCGGTCTCTTTTGGGCGTCGCTCCTACGTCCACTTCACCCACCTTTTACTTCCTCTTACAACCTCTCACGTGCCTCGCTTTGTCCTTTCCTTATCTCTGCCCCGTACTTCCACCATTCTTCTCAAGTGGGCATTCGTTCTCTCGGCTAACATTTCGCTTTCTTGGGACCCTTTTCTCAGAGTAAATAAAATGGAATATCACCCATACGCTATGGGGTAAAATTAACAGAAATAAATTATGTAAAAGTACTTTTGCTTCATATAGCTCCATTTCCTTAACACATTATTTTATGTTATAAAATCAGTGCACTTCAAAAATTTCCTAGGATTTTTAACACCATATTTGTCACATTCTAGCTTCATAGACAGATTTCTGGTAAAGGTGGCGGCGGATTTGCCCTCGGTTGCCAAACCGTAAGACGGGGGTTCGAGTTCTGCCAGGATAGGTTGCCCCTATCCAGGGCAAGGATTCTTGTGATAGTCGATTGTTAATCGTCGTGTCCCATCTGATGTAAATACCTGATAGTGCAGTTTCTGGGGTGATGAAATACATTAATAATAGGAAATAGATGAATAAATAAAGATTTAATAAATAAATAAGGAGGGCATAGATGAATACCATAGCTCAAGTGTCATATGTAGCCTACATGTTGAGTTTTGTATGCTCGTTGAAGTAAATTTAAGTCCTTTGGTGTAGTTGGTGATAGTTCAACCCCGGCCAAACACCTCTTTCGGTGTCTTGAAGGATTATATGCTAAGCAAATTAGGGTGGGAGCCGTTGGGGACTCAGAGGCTGCGCGCTAGGCTTAGATTGCATGAACAATTGACAATGGATATCTTTAAGAGCGACACAGAGAACATAATATTAGAGCCACATTATATTTCTAGGTCCGATAGAAGCGATAAATTAAGAGAGATGTTTTGCCGAACGGATAGATATGGGAATTCGTTTTTCCCCCGAGCCATAAAGGATTTTAATAAACGCTAGTCCTAACCTCGTTAGAGCACTTCATTTTTTTTTGTTGTAAACGGCTGGTGTCCTAACACCCCCTGCCACACGCATTTTAGGCGACTCGTGGGGCATTATGTAGATGTAGATGTGCAGATGTAAATGTGTACCTCCCCTTGCAGTTGGATTTAACTTTCTATGGATTCGACTTACGATTGGTTCAGCAGGCGATCTAATCTAATTATGCGGGCGCTTTTTTAAATTACTAATTTTGCCAATTTTTATACCCGTAATATATACGTATTAATTTGCAAATCTATCACTTATTTGTAAACGAAACATTTTTACAGTAATAATACTATTATGCACTGATGCTCTTTAACGATTGTTTTTTCAAAAGTATTGGTGATTTGAATATCAATGTTAATCGTTTTACAATGAGTCCTCGGAATGTATTAATTAATAACATAAATCGAGGGGATACTGTGCCAGGAATTCAAAGTAATTGCGGTTATATTTGAACAAATAAAATATCACCCACCAGGTCACTGTTGCTCTGAAAAGTTAAATGAGTAAATCATATTGGAATTACTCGTTTCAAGGCACTACTTTCTTGAATATTCGCATTCAATAGTTAAGCCCGCTAGGCGGCACTAGTCATCATCGTCAAAGTATGAGGCAATGTTCAACAATAATCGCTGCATGCCCTTTTGGCATGACGCATACTAATCTATCTAAGTACGCGAGTTTTCCAATCAGTTTAACGGCCTTAAAAGACTGAAGAACAGCGTCAATGAGTGGACGGGGAATATACCGACTTGAATTCGTCATGAGATCAGGGATGCCAAATAAACAAATACAAATTCAAAAATATGTACGTTCGTGCAATTTTGATGTTTTCAACGAACTGCAAAAATAACCACATATAATGCCTATCAAATTCACAGCTTTGGTCAAACTTTTCTGCCTTAAAGCCCTAGTGATCGTTTTTTTTTTGCAAATTTGCTAGAATAACTAAAATTAAAAATGACATTAAGCACCCTCTCATTCGTTATGGGCTTCGGTGGCAATTGCCTTGGAGACTCTTCGGCATAGGACATTCGCAATACACTCATATACGTTTGAGGAGGTTCCGAATTTACCAGGCTATAATTATTTTTTTATTTGAATTATTGTGATCACGGTCATATTTAGGGAATAAACTCGACAAAAGGACTTGCTCCTCTCCCTCTCTTCTTTTTTATTTTCCACTCTACTGTTAACTTCTGCACGCAATCATTGCTTTAAATATGCTCTATCTTTTTGCCTTTCTCTTCTTAATTTATATCAGTATATTTCTTTCTACGCCTATTCTCCTTGGCTATTCTTCATTCGTATTTTTCCTCATTCAATCTTTTTCATTCGTCGCCGTAGCTTTATTTCGAAGCTTTCCCAGTAATTTGGCATCTATACAGTTCAACGCTTCATATAAAGCATTTTTCAAATCATTACCTAATATCCATTTTGATGTTTTCTTTATCAATAGTTCCTTCCTCAATCTTGCTAAATGCTATTTTTCCTTGCCCAAATCTCCTTTTAATTACTTTTTGAAAAATGGGGCCCGGAAAGTGCGTAATATAAATTGTCCCTGTCAATGTCTTTAAATCCGACTTTACACATATGAACGCATATTTATGACTTTAGTTCTATAAACGGCAGGTATTAAATGCTATTTCCTCATTTTTGGTTGGTTGTTCTAATAATCCGTCCATACTACATAGCCTTTTCACATATAGCAGGACCAAAAAGATCAAGCCAATATTCTCCATTAGTCACCATAACCATATTTTGAAGCTTTCCAAGTACTTCTCATTCTTTCTTCTTCCACGTCCACGTTTAGCATCCATACAATAAGGTGGTCCATATAAAGCATTTTGCAAATAATTTCCTAATATACATCTTGATGTTTCTTTGTGTCAACAGTTCCTCAATTTTGCAAAATGCTCTTTTTCCTTACTCAAGTTTGCTTTGAACTTCGTTTAATGAACTGCCATTCTGGGTAGCTATACTTCCAAGGTATTTGAAGGAATTTAATTTTTCCCCAGTCTCAATAGAAAAACCTTCTCTTTCCTCCACGGTTAAATATTTCAAATCCTCCAATCAGCAACCCTCCCACCAAATCGAGCGGCATTCCCTTACCCGAGCTAGTCTTCTTTCCCCTAACCAAGTCATTCGGCCCATAACCATACATATCCCACCCTCCTCTCGCCCTAATTAAGTGGTTTGATATCCGAGACTACAGCGGCAGTGTTCGGTGGTAGAGGGGTGGGGGGCGTAGCGGTGGATGAATCTGCAAGGGTTGTTGGTGGGCTATTTGTGTGTATGGATGGCCTTCCTGGCGAAGCCTTGCCTCCCTCAGGATGGGAGGGTGCTTCGGTGGGAGGATGGGGTTTGGGAGAATCGTTTTCCGAGGGAAATTACTTGGGATGTCGTTGGTTGTGTAGATTTTGAGAGGATGTGGCCAAATGGGGAATGGGAAGGAAGCAGGCTGGGGGGATCCAAGTTGGAGTAGGGGCGAGGTGGGTTGTTGATATGGACGGTGGTGAAGGAGAGGGAGTTTTTAGTGGGGTGAAAATCTTCGGGTGACCCTGACAATTGCCCTCTCTCGGTTTTAAAGGACACTTTTCAACGAGGCCGTTCTCAAGAGGTGTTTGTGAACCCTTGTTTGTTCCTTCCGTTCAAGTGTGCGACCCTCAAAACACACGCTATGGATAATCCTCTCCCTTTGGCGTTCAATACATCCTCTCACAGAGATTCACCGATCACCCCATCCAATGAATCTGAGGATGTGATCATGCGCTCTTGATTTATGTAGCCTACCTACTCATTTTAAATAAGGCCAAAACATATTCTCTATAACCAAAATATGTAACTAAACTATATAAATACTTTTCTAAGCCATTTATTGACCATACATTCATATGACTATTCTCATTCCCAAAAAGAATTTTTTTCTAATTTCCATAAATTTCAGAATAAAAATACGGAAATAAAAACACTTCTAAATTTAACTTAGACGATAGATAACATGCATTAACCAATATTTATCAACTGTAAAAGTGGATAGGTATGCAACATAAATCTATTAAGACATTTTAACACTTTTATCAACTATTTATTTTGGAACAAGGGCTCTTGACAGTGCAAATATTACATGCCCCAATCAACGCCTTTAAATTACGTTTTACTCATGTGAATATGTATCTAAAAATGTAATGCGTCATACCTACTAACGGTATGAATTCTTTTTTTGCATTTTTTAAAACTCATTTCTCAATAACCCGTCCATATTAAATAGCTTCTGCACATATTTAAGGACCAAAAAGATAAAGTGTGCCCGTCTTAAATCGAATTGCTTCCATCTTTACGCCACTACTCTTTCAAACCTTTTACCCTAGGATCGCGGACGGGACACTTTTTTTTCCCAAGTTAAAATTTTAAGTATTTCCCTGCAACATGTTTTTGCAGAGTATTAGAACGTGGTTAATTTTAAGTAGTTTCTAAAAACGTACTCAATCTCGGAAAAACAACATTATGATTGAGCTAAAGGCAGCCAATAATATATTTGAAATAGGTAAAACCGTAGGTGGAATATATTTTTCGCATGCGGCGCGCGGTGAAGATTTTTCTTAAGACATTTTAAACTCTATTTGCTGATTTTGCATCGACAAATTGTTTTTTTTACTGTATTTGAACTATTTGGGAAAATGCAATTTTTTATTTCATTTTTAAGCATACAATTAAAGTTGAGGCAGAGTCCGAAAATAATTTTATGATTTTTTTTTCTGAAAAATCTAATTATAAGATAATATATACGCTGAAAAATATCAGTTAATCCTAATGAAAATCTTTAAAACAAACGTTTCATGGAAAAGTACCAAAGAGTAGTTATTAATTAGCATCTGCAATGTTTTAGCGCAAAAAAGTGGTATAAAATCTGAATAGAATTTATACAAACTTGGTTACTCACGATCTCGGGCAATGAGCATAATAGAGCATAAAAATGTGTTTTTGGAGTTTACTTTTTGGTTACATTCTTCGTTTCAGAGGAAAAAAATACGATAACAATGAATGATTTCTCAAAGCGATTTCAAAATGTCACAATCATCATATAGATCTCATTTTTACAAAAAAAATATCTCCCATATTTGAATATGTTTATTAATGAAAATAATGCCAGGAAATCACCCATTTGCTGTTTTAAGCATGCAAAAAATCCCTGCACAGGCACTGAGAAAATACTGATTGACTATGATACGTAGCATGAATTTCTATTCCTTTCATGCGTTCCACCTTCCCTCGGCTTACTGAGACGAAAAGCGAATAACGTATTATCTCATGAACTGTTTCAGTGCTTATAACTTCATTAAATTTATTTTTAAATAAAAATCCAATTGTACAGCATTGAATTCTTTATAAACCTAAAAATCTAGTTCATTACATAATTACCGTATTCACAAGTTTATGGGGGAAGGAAATAAATCTTATTCAGAATATAATTTCGTTAGAACAAATTTTCTTAAACGTAAAGAGGATATTTTGATAGTATGTGGTTATTAAATGTCTCAGCACTGTGTCAAAGCCAGAAAAATATCAATGAGGTGAGGGAACATTTTCAGCTTTTGCTACGGATTTGTAAAAGTGAAACTTATTTAACTCAACATTAAATTCAAGTGATGGAAACAATTGTTTTACAATCCCTGTCAATTTTTAATTATGATTTCGTGCGAAGGCTTACGACACCAAACGTGCGATATATGTTGTTTTAATTCAAAGACATAAGTAAGCAGAAAGTAACAAACTTGAGACCGATACGAAAGCCAAAAAGATGATGGTTCGCGAAGAGACGCATGACGACCATGATGCGTAAATTTTCTCAAACAGATTTCGGCTGATATTGTTGGCACATAATACATCGTTTGTTATACTACTGTCTGTAAAAAAAAGCAAGATACTCGAGTTTGAGGAGCTCTAGCGTCTAAACGAAGCAATCGATTTCAATGCAATAAAAAGCATACGAAAGAGAATTTAGTTCTACGTTATATCATGTACTTTAAAAATTCTTCGGCTCAATAGTATTTCCTGCACCTAATTTTTTCTCGAAAAAGTACCCGTTTTTTGCGCGTAAAATCAAGGTGCCCAACTTTGAGCGCTTGGCATTCCCGTAGTTTTCGTTTCTATAACTTGCAATTTTGATTTAAAGAAGCCACATCTATTACTAGCAGTTTGCCGAAAACAAATTGTTTACACTACAAAAATTAACGGAGTTGTTGTAAACAACGCAAACCTCTGCTAACTTCGAAACCAGTGAGTCAATTGAAAATTGATTGGTACTGTTGTCTTTCGTAGAATGTTCGTAATGTATATACGTAGATCATACACGTTAAATGTAAGCAGTATATTCAATATATTTTTATATTTATTTTTGTTTTTAGCTCTTGTTGTCGCCTTCTCCCTGCCTGACGGGGATGGGCTAAACAAAGCAACAGAAAAGAGAGTCTCTCGAAGTCGTGCGCAGTTGCATACATAGCGCATCGTGACTCAGACAGTACCCTAGCAGTTAATGAATCATTCGCTGGTTGCTTTAAAACGTTTACCTCTAGGCATGATACTAATATATCTAGATATACTAGATATATTAGTACCATGCCTCTAGGGATGATTCGACTATTGTTAGTGCAGATTCCCTCGGTGAATCAAGCGTCCAAGAACGGTTTTTTCGGAGACGGAAGTCCAAATGGTATAGAGTGCAATTTGCTTTTTTCGCTGCGAAGCAGAAAAAAAGTATGGACAAAAGATATCCTGTGCATCAAACAGTGTCTGATTGTCTTGGTATCAGCTTGATATCAGTGAAAAGAGTCGCCGCTAAACAGAAGGATTATGAATTTTTACCATCCGATAAAATTTGCGCTATTATGGCTTAGAATTTACGTCGTAGAAAAGCATCTTGATGAAAGCTTAGCCCAACCTGACATTAAGTTTACCTGAAGGGTGCAACAACGATACTTTCATTGTGCGAGTCGGTCATTTAAAGGAAGCGCGCCCTCTGCTGAGTCGGTGGCAACCACGCGCCTCTTTTCGCCTCCCCCTCCCACGACGGAGCTGCCGGTATGCGCATAGAAACATCTAGATAAATAATAAGTGATATTGACGTTATTATTGATATTTAATATACATTTCATATGTGCTTGCATTAATAACATTCTACGGAAGACAACAGTACCAATCAATTTTCAATTGACTCACTGGCTTCGAAGTTAGCAGAGGTTTGCGTTGTTTACAATAACTCCGTTAATGTTTGTAGTATAAATAATTTGTTTTCGGCAAACTGCTATGAATAGATGTGGCTTCTTTAAATCAAAATTGCAAGTTATAGAAACGAAAACTACGGGAATGCCAAGCGCTCAAAGTTGGGCACCTTGATTTTACGCGCAAAAAACGGGTACTTTTTCGAGAAAAAATTAGGTACAGGAAATACTATTGAGCCGAAGAATTTTTAAAGTACATGATATAACGTAGAACTAAATTCTCTTTCGTATGCTTTTTATTGCATTGAAATCGATTGCTTCGTTTAGACGCTAGAGCTCCTCAAACTCGAGTATCTTGCTTTTTTTTACAGACAGTATATACTGTAGCTACAAAATATATTTCCACTATCAAAACTGACTTTCTCAAACTATTTTTTTTGCCAATACTAATATTATGTGCTATTTTGTATATTGTAGCTACGATATGTAGTACCACTGGCTCAAACTATGCATTGTTTTACTTTGTAAATTAAATATAGCAGAAAGTTGTCTTATTAATTGGCTAAAGGCAGTCATGAATCTCATAAAGAGTGGCGAATGGAAGATGGCTCGCAAAGAAATAAATCATAACCGTGATCCGAAGAGTAGTTGAAAGTGTATTTTTGATACTGTTGCCATAAAAAAGATCGATGTTAAACGTTATAATTGTTGCTATACTTACCATTTATACACTACATGCATCCTCTACTTCCACTAATTACTTTCCAATATTTTTTACAAAAGCAAATACACATAGCAGATAAAATATGCACTGTCGCTTAATCGAACTATGCTTTGTTTAAATTCAAAGACCTTCGGCATTTTTCATCGTTTTGAGGCCGCGCTGGAAGTCAAAAAAGGAAGGAAAATGGCTCACAAAGAGATTGATTATGACCATGATATGTACACTGTTTCAAACTACATTTCTTTGATAATTTTTCCACAAAACATATTGTTGCTTTATCAAAATATATGTTGCTTAACATACCTGCTAGACTTACTGTTAATGCACTATATGCATCCATAAACTCCACTGTATACTTTCTCCAATTATATCTGACATATGATGTTGTTATTGTTAGTATTAGTGATGGTATTATTTCTATTTTTGAAGCAATTTTACACATAGTAGCTAATATATACATTGCCACTTTTTCAAACTTAGCATTGTTTCACTTCAGAGACAAAATAAGCAGCTGACATCTTTCATCGTCTCGAGACCGTGATGAAAGCCGAAAAAGAGAGGCGGAAGGAAGATGGCTTGCAAAGAGATGGATGATGACCATGATCCGTAGACTTGCCGCTTCATGTGTGGGGCACGGATGGATGGCCCAGCGGAAGTGTTTGGGCGGGTGGGGGTAGAGTCCAGGAGGCAAGGAGAGAGATCAGGGGGTGGGAGAAATTGCGCTCGGGGGAGCTCTAAGATCAGGGGGAGCCACTCCTGGAGGCAGGCAAGCGGAGGCCGTGGAGAGAGAGAGCTTCCAGGGGTGGGCTAAGGGTCGAGGGGCAGTAGAATCGCTCCCCGAAGGTGACCGGGGCAATAAAGCGGGGGCAGAGGGGGGCAAATGAGAGATGTTGCCCCACTTCATCTACCAACCCCCCTCCCCCAAAAAACTACTTTCCTCCTCTCTTTTTTTTCTCTTATTCTCCACTAGAGTGGGAGAGGGGTCAGGTCGTCGTGTTTACTACGTAGTTTGTCGAGCAAATAGCACTGACGGTAAAAAAAACATACGGGGCTGGTCACTCAAAAACTTTTCCGAGAATACACGCGCGGAGAGATGGAGTTGGAAGGCGAGCTTAAAGTCACTCGTTCAATGATTCAACCCGACGGTAAAGGATAGAGGTCACCCCGGACTAAGCCACAGGTACGTGAAATTCCAACATTCGTGGTGTTTAGGGTGGTTCCTTCCCCAGGACCTTCTTGTATTTCAAAGATTTCGTGTTTGGGGGAGTCCCAAGGCTTGGTAAGGGTAGAGCGCACCCCAAAATAAGCCAAAGGCGTGTGATTTCAATATATTCAGGGTAAGAATGTCGGTTTCTTCCCCTGGGCCATCTTGTATTTCGAAGTCTTCGTATTTAGACGACGTCCAAAGACGTGGTAAGGGTGGAACTCACTCCTTAATAAGTCAATGGCCTGTGAATCTCAAGCATATAGGGTGGAAGGCCTCAATATTTTTCCGGCCGCCTAGTACTTCGAAGACTTTGCATTTTGGGGCGTAAGAAGGCTTCATCCAGGATCCTTCGGTCAGCAGCAAACCACTAGGATAACATGCCTCAGAGCATGAGGCAGGTGGTAAAATATCTACGCTTCATGAAATATACTTAAGGGCCCTCATTAAGGCTTTCGCGGCTCACGGTTGATGGCATAAACTTTTTCGGATCTTACCGCGTAGTACAGGTTATCTCCCGACGTTTCACGAGACCTGCTGGTTGCTTTTTAAATAATAAACTAGTGGAGAATCATTTCGTTTGTACGTGTGTTTAGAGCTTGAAAAATATTCCGCATTCGGGTGATACACATTACGCCATCCGACATTTTAGAAACGAAGGTTGCATTTCAATGTCCGAAAAGTTACGTTGGCAAGTTAGCAAGTGGTAAATGCGGTACTTTTTGAGTCGATAAAAGTAAATTAGCAAAATTTTGGGTTTCCCCAAAACGGTCACGCCGCTTTAAGACGACAAAAACTATCAGGCTCTATTTCCAAATTCTCAACCTCTAAGTCACACAAATTAGACAAAGTTTATTATTTTCAAATGAGTTTTTCGAGAGACTCGTAATTGTTTTTGACTCACTTTACATATATAAAGGGAATGTTTTGTCTCCAGAGTCTCCTTTAAAAACTTTACATTGAAATCAAATTAGTTCACGAAATCCGTAATTGAATGACTCTGGACGGCGACAGCTTGTGAGGTACTAAAGTTTACATTCCGAAACCAATAATTTAAAAGAAACAAAATTTACTATTTAAATGATGGGTTTCTTAAAGAGTAAATATCTTTAAATCGTAGAAGAATAATAAGGTAATTAATTTGTAACTCCATCATTGCAACTTTATACTGGCGCCCTTACTGCATATCCCTATATTTTATGAGATTCTCCGTTACACTCTAAATAAGACGAGCAATCCTTGTAGGTAAGCTACGAATGTCAGAGCACATATAACCCCAACGAATTTTGCCTCCTAGTCATATGAAAAAAAGACAAAGGAGCATGATTCAAAACAACTTCGCTGTATAGTTACAAAAGAAAAATAATTATATACAGTCTAATTACTTAATTTAAATTCACAGTGTTCGCCGTTCGTAGCAAAGAAGTATCGGAGGCATATCAGAGAAGTGCCGTAGGTCATTGGAATAGGATCTTTTATTATTAAATCTATATATAACTGTGCACTTGAATGCAATATCTAGACTTTGCTCAATATAATTTAAAATAGTTTTGTATCAATGAATCATACTATCTTAACAATCTAAATATATGAACAATATATATAAAGGAATAAAGTTTAAAGAAATGCATAATATTTTTTTGAAAATTACTAAAAGCAAAGAGGATATTGCAAAGGCAAAGATGCGTCAATTCTAACGTTCATACGCCTGTCTATCTATAACATGAAAACTTTAGCATGCTGAGGAAGGATGACAAAATATATCATCACAAAATATGTTCGACGAAAGATAGGATATACGTAAACTATACATTCTGACTTCGGGAGGGACCGGAGGGAAAAGCTGTAAAACCCGAGGAATGGTTTTGGTCGGGGTGGAGTTATGAATAGGTTGGAGAAGTAAGGGGGGATCGGAATTGGATGTTAAGTTTCTGGTGTACGCATGAGAGGGGTTGAGGGAGCTGCCTGATCGGGGGTGAAAGCGATAATATGCAATGAGAATGGAGAAAAAGCACGAGTAGATATGGCGGAGAAACGAAAGAAGATTGCAGTTCATTGCAACCAAATTCTTACATTTAGTGGACAATGGCATTAATTAATGCCTCATGGATAAACAAAATTAGGTGCTCTTAACAGTGAAAACAAGATTTTTCAGTGTGTTTTTAACCTATTTTCACGTGCGTACTAGCAAAACATATACGTAATAGTATTTTTGTTTTTGGGGTGCGGCGATATCTGAGGTCATTTTACATCGCATTGTATCTTATTTTAAAAATTGTGGATAAAGAAATCTTGATATTCCTGATGTTCTCAAAATAAAACTATTTAAGAGAAAAAATATGTACCACATACACATCTCCCCTCTCCCCTCTTTTCTCTTTTCCAACACTCTCCTTTCCTCCCCATTCCTACAGAGGTTGAGAAAGAAGTCAGTGCTTCGAAAGCTTTCAAGTTTATTTTCCTGTGTGAGTGTTTCTTTTTCTGTGTGTCTCTGTGTTTATTGACATTGACTTGAACTATTTACACGGTGTTATAAAAATATATAAATTATATATGTATACATTAAATGCTTATATTTTGTGTTGAACACCAGTAATTTTCAAAAATGTTAGTCCCGGATAAGACGCACGTACCTACCTACATACGACGGCTACATACGAATTTTACAAATTGGGTAATGATATATGACTCATGTCAGAGATTCTTTAGTTAGATTATTGTCCCTATTATTCCGTAACCTCTGAGTAACAAATAATATGCTGGGGATACCAAGTGCTGAAGGACTTAGGAAGATCAAATGTTTCACAAGAGCAAATTCTGGACCCTGTTGGGTGAGGCCTAAACTTGCTTCGCTCTTCATTAACAGGAAGATATTTCAGGAATTACTCACGGAAAATTATGACCTTCAAAGCATACATAAAAAGCATAAAAGAGGTATATGGCAGATACAATTTGGTTTGATAATGACAGCCATGGGGTTAGTAAGCAGAAATCTTGATTTAATTACAGGACTTGTAATGATATTGGTGATTCAATTAAGTTTCCTACCTAAAGAAAGTATACAAAAAACCACAATAAAGAAATTATCAATTTCACAGAATTATCACTCCATTTCTAGTAGTTTGCTTAAAATAGAGGTATATGAGAGGTAAATAACATAAAAATATAATTTGAAACATTACCAATTCGGGTTATAAGAGAAAAGATATTTCAATTTTTGATGAAATTCAATTCACGCTGAAAACAAAAAGAGATCATAGACCGTTGTAAGTGTAAATAAATTTCTCTTAAAGTGTATTATTGCGTATTCTCAACAGCACAAGACACATTGGTGCTCATTAATAACTATAGACAATATGTTCAATTCTATTTAGAAAGTTGGATTTTTAGCAGAAGGTCATCCAAAAGCATGTTAACACCAGTATGACACGGACGCTTTCACGGACTTATAATGATATATGAACTCCAATTCACTCACTACGAATAAATGGCTATTACTCAAAATGAGTATGAGAAAGTAGCCAAAAGTTGAATCCTTTAACATCCAGCATTAGTAGCGGGTGATTTATATACACTGGACGGATAGGTTGAGAAACGAGATGCATTGAAGATTGGGAGAAGAAAGCAGTGTCAAGAGAAATAAATATAAAGAACTCTGTAAGAATATACTTTACGGAAGAAAACGGTGGAGAGAATGCGACATAAGAAACGTTGTTACACGAGTAAAGTAAAGAAAATACCCCAAAAAAGCGAAGGGATAAGAACTACGGCCATGATGAGAGAGGAACCTGCTTGAGATAGGAAGAAATAGATGACTGCAGCATAATTGTCTTAGTGCTGAGTAACTATTAGTATTAAGAAGCAAAGTACTGGTTAAATCGTCGTTGAAGCAAGGAATATGTTGACGTTTTCTTCGAGGAGAGGATTTACCATTAACGAATAGAAAGGTGCAAAAGGAGATGAAAAGAAAATGCCGGAAAAGGTAGTGGAAATAAAGAAGGGGAGAGAGTATAGAGGCGAAGGAACGTGAGGTGAAAGAGACCGCAGAAGAGGGAGCAGGCATTTAATCCCGGTCGCATTCAAACCTTCACACACGTTTTAGCCGAAAAGCCCACACTCGAGGAGAGAAGGTTATTGATTCAAGCGTCAAAGAGAAGTAGAATCCAAAGGCAAGGTGAGAGACGTATAGATCAGAGCAATAAAAGGTTCTTAAAGGAGAGACTTGCGAAAAAATGAATAGAACTCGCAGTCTAGATATTGAATGTTAGCTGATTTACGTCAAATATTTACAGGAAAATTTTTCAAAATGAAATTCAGCATATTAACCATTTAAAAGAGATTGAATGAAGATGAAAATCTATGTTCTTGATGGAGAATTGAAAGTAAACGAGTTTAAATCAATATTTTATTGTTTTTTTACATCTATAATTCCCTGTGAACGAAATATTAAGTAAAACGTTATCTCTCAATTTGAAGAATTAACCCTTCAGTGGATAGAGTTACGTTAATAAAGTGAAAACAGCAATTAGGGGAGTATTTTTGCATGAAAACCCTTTTTGATATCGTATTTATGTACTTTAAGTGTAAAGTATAGAATAAAAAGCGCATTTTTGTCGATAAAACTCAGCAAAAATCGCTAAAAAAATCTCTATATTCCCTTAATAATTTGAAGTAAATTCTGTTTCTACTTATAAATAAAGTGTAAGCGCTATTTAAACTGCAACAAAGGACCAATATTGGCAGCTATTATGTCATGGCTTCATTTTTTTCTGGTCGAAACCGAATAAATACAAGCTGGAAAACAGGGCAAAAATATTAATTTTAAGTAAATTTTTCTTCAACTTTAACGCTTGAATGAACAATATCTTCTAATGAAGTCATAGTTCAACCTATCTTATAATAATGCGACATATTTATGGCCGAGTTAAGAGAATAAAAACGGAATAGAAAATCGTCATAGTCTGAAGAGATGATTTTCACCGCAGTAGTGAGCCTTTTCAAATACCGAGACAAGCAGTTGTTCAGTAAAAATAAACCATTAGTTGTTGTCTTATTTGATGTCTTAATAAGGTCCCTCTCCAACTACCCACACATGTATATTATTGTACCAACAAATATATAATACTATTAAAAGTTTTAACACTGCGAAATTCAGTAAATAAATTTTCTGGAGAAACAAGGAAATAAATATATGATAGAACAAACATGGGATCGGGGGCGGAGTTTACCTTGGGTACACCGAATGTGGGCAGAAGTAAGCCGGCAGGTAATAAAGTTGAGAGGGAAAGGCAAATGTCAAAATACCAGAGGACTACAAAATAACATATACGAATAAGTTTCAGAAAAATTCTGGAGTAGTGAAACATGTCTCACAAAAAGCAAATGAACACAGAAGCTAAAGAAACTTTCACTTTTTGGGGAGATGATTTTTTAAATAATTTTCATGCTAAATCCGAATATTAAATTTTATATACCGGAGTAAGGGGTCAAGATGGAATATCGGGATGGATACCACGTATTTTAGGAACTTCGAGGAAATACTTGACCGGTTATAATCATTTCATTGGAAGTTTACTTTGCAGAAACCATATCCTTGAGAAGATATTAAGATTACAGGAAAAGTGTTTTCACACTTCCTAACCCATTTTGAGCTTAAAGAAGCTGACGGATAAAGATTATTCCAGCCTTCTTACTGCTTCAAGTAGCTGATGGTTATATATCACTGAAATCTACTGTTTTTTCAACGAATAAAATTACAGATAGCGTCCTACTCTTCCCAATAAAAAATATTATTTCCTGTAATAATTATCCAACCACAAAATTTCCTCATCTTGCTTTTTAGTCCATGCTCTAGCTTGTTCGGTAGACTTATTTACACCACCGTGTGTTAAAAAAATATTGCATCCATGGACTCAGACAAAGAAAAATCAATCGGGTATGAAACACTACACAGAAAATGTGTACGTTAAATACGTTTTTTTTTCTTCAAATAATTAGACGAAAACTAGTGGAAGTCCAAAACTAGCGCTTTATTGTATTCTAAAAAATCTTGCTCCAAAGAATGCAAGTGTTCAAAGTCTTAGATTTTAAATCTTATTGAATCAGATCACAAATACGATTCTGACACACCTAGAAAAAATAACATATTCAAAAATATTTCCAAAAAAATGAGGTCTTCGGCTTGGAAAGAAAGAGCGATAAATAACCAAAGGTATCATTTAAAATAATGTCCCATATCTTCACTGAAAATTTAATATTCTATCACTCATTTATTGAAAACCGCATTGCCATAACCGGCGTAGTAGTAGTAGATGGTAGCTGAAATTATGATACGTCAACTGCAGGAAAGGAACGAGTTGACACCTTAAGTCATTTGCGCTATGAGAAGGGTACGGAAATAAGAGTGAAGGAACGCGGCACTTGCATAAACCGACTGTTGACGAAAACCCCAAAGCGGACCTCAACTTGACATCGCATCCATCGGGCAACAAGTCCTCAACTCAGTGATTTCATAAAATTATTTTAATAAAGTAACATCTTTTCCAGTATTCTACAACTTATGCCACTTTATTATGACCAATTATCTCACTTATTCGTTATTCTTCTAATTTAGTAATGACTTTCTAAGAATCATACAGATAATTTATGAACAAACGCTATGTAAACAAATACGTTCAGTATTTTATTTACAAATTTGAAGATAATAAATAATTACTTTTGAAAGTAATGTAGGGAATTATTAGAAAGCCAATAATCATAGGTGAATTTAATAGCAACAATAGCAAATTCTGTCTCATTAAAGGCACGACGTTACAACACAGCAAAAAGGTATTCTCTTGAAAATGTACCGACCATCGGGATGTAAACCCGTACCCACGGGAAGAATACCCAACAAACTAGAAACAACACCGACCCAAACTCTGAAGTATACAAACTGGAAGCTGAGATAAGTTATGGCAAATATGACTATAAAGGTTTCGGACATGGTGGTGATGAATGGAGAAGAAAAACATTGCCAAAAGATAAAGGACTGATTGGCTAACTTGAAGAGACCTGCACAAAACTGCAACAAGGAAACGTTACAATCCTTTCTCACACAAATTTCGGTAAAATCTTCGCTGAGATTGGAAGCCGAACCTTTGGGATAAAAAGACAATGGTCTACCTACCTCAATAATCAAATTCCTAGTAGGTAAGTAATTAGAGGAGACGCCCGGAATTCAGTTCATCTCCGCCGAAGGGTATATAAGTTATATAAGTTGGGGAGGAACCCGATGTAAGCATTATGCTGTATTTAAAGCTGCCTATGGGTTTAACATCACAGCATAACGTACCACCCAACGGAGGAACAGACATGCTCTAGGTGTCATACATAGATCAAGGAATTGGGATAATTTTGTAAACTCAGTCGCTGTCAAATATATTTAAGAAACCTAGCCAGTATATATTAGAAGTCATTCCATTCAGAAAAAAACGTTATAATACACCCAATCATACTTCATGTCAGCTCATGACCATCTCTTAAAAAATTCGGTAAAATTATTTGTAGTATGCCTTGGTTTACGGACTAAGTACCACAAAGTTCCACGTAAGTACAAAATACTTAATTTCATTTTTTTCCATCTATCTCGGTAAACAAGCTGACTTAATCTCCGTAGGCAAAATAATTCTTCTTACTAGTGTAAATGAAATAAAAACTATCGGACGGTATTTTGAAAAGGAGAAGGAAAAGGAAGGACAGGTCCACCTCAGAGACGAGCACGTAAAGGAAAGAAGAAAAGACGAAAGTAGGAATCATCTTCCGGACACGAGAGAAGACGACGACTCTGATAGGGTTTCGTCAGCATTTGCGCTAGCGAGAATGTTTTTAAGGTTTACTCAAGTGTGGATACAAGACTTGGAGAGCAGAGGACGGAGAACCTAAGAGGAAAACGGAGGGGAGGAGAAAGAAGAAGTAGATGGGGTGGTGATGAGGTTGGAAAGGGGACATTGGGATCCTGAAGGGGTGTTTTTTTCCCCACAGAAATTAAGACCGTCTCGCCTGAGCAAACGAAAGGCATCCGATTGCTGTCTAACCATCGCGATCCACGTGTTTCGTTCCCCCTTGAGAGAGATTCGAAAGTGTTTTCCCTCGCCGAATCCTTATGGGAGGGATCGACTGGCTGCTCTGTCACACGGAAAGTTTGCAAGAAATTGGTAAGGAGTGCGAAAAAGGGGTAAAAAAAAGACATGCAAAGCGATTTCGAGCCTCGTGGGTCGTGAAAAACTTCTTTTCCACTTTGTCGCCGATTTGGGTCCCTCGAGTGTACGCCACAAACCCGAAATAATCCCCAAAAGAGATTCGCAGCTACGTTCCACAAAAACCCTTTTACATTACGAAAATTTCTACGTTTCTGTTCCGAAAGATTCCAAGGAATGCCATAAAGGGTAATATTTAGTGAATGTGTTTTCAAAAGCAGTTAAAAAACACTAAATTTTATAGCTTGTAAAGTGAACAAAGCATAAGTTGAGCTCAAATTATGTACAAAATTTCAATTATTGCTTACCGGGAACATTAGCTTATCCTAATATGATAAACTGGTCCCAGTAGCAATGGAGGATAATAACTCTTTCATATTTCTCCGCTTCACATAAGTTCTGTACCGAGAGATTTCAGAAGCAACCATAAATGCTTATATTTAGCGATAATGTTTACCAAAGCAGTTATTAACACTCCTAATTGTACAGTTTGTACAATGAATAAAATATCAAACGAGCTTAAATCATGCAATAATGTACATTTATCGCTAAATGGGTACATAGGCTTATGATTATCTAATAAACTGGTATTAGAAGCAATGAAAGAGAGTAATAATACTCCGTTTAACTCAAAATAATAAAACCATTTGTGTACAGAAAAATCACTTTAAGGGACTTATAGCTTTAGGATATTACTACGATGTCTTCATAATGTGTTTCATGAAAAAATGTTTTTAGAAAGTAAAGACCTCATAGAAGATATCAGTTTGTGGTAGACGTAGTTGTTATCGATCTTTCCTCGACATTACGGATATCAGCTAAGCCTCATACAATAGAACTAGAATTTGTCTCATGATGAAGGCTAAAGTCAATCTGCACGGTTAATAATATCATGAAACTTAATGGTATTGTCAGTTTCACTGCCAAAAGGGCATTTTTAGAGACTATGTCCAGTAAATAACACATGCAAATAATGAAAGTGAATTACAGTGGTGACTATTCCTCGCTCAGTCAAAGTTTTCCGAAGTAAGGGAATATTGTGGTTGAGGTGAGGTTAAATTGTGCTTTAAAAAATTTAACCCAGGCTAAGTCAAATCAACTGAAGTGCTAGTTCATTGACAACGGCAGTATTAATAACCAAAAGTTATTTTCGTCACTGACAATTGCGGCGTCTACAGTAGAAACTCGAAAACCCCGTGGTTCGGTCAGTTTAAAAAGCATTTATAGTAAAATACCTCCAAAATTTTCAAAAGCCTTCCGGCAACTAAACTACATTCGATATTAATTTACTATGACAACTACACCAAAAATATATGTGCACTTACAGCTTTCAATAACATAGACACTGACATACACTTGAATAAGATAGGGATAATTTAAAGCAAAATAAAATGTCTTGTACGAATTATTTTACAATTATAGGAATGCCATATTTTGAAACAGTGCACTTAAACGCAAAAAATCATAATCCAACTAATACTGAATTTTTTCCATTTTCAAGTTTCAATTAAAGGGAAATTTGGTGTTTATAATTACCTTCAAAGTTGAAGATAACTTCCAGTTCACTAACAGTGATGGATTTACTAACATGTGCTGACGATAATATTAGGCTGCATGCAATATTAGTAAAAATTTATATGTGTGCAAATTTCGCGTGCATATTAGAGGGAGAAGGCAATTTTAAGATATAAAAAAGCCTCCTAAAACCTTGGGCAGAAGACGGAATAACTTAGTTGGCCATATTTTGAGGCATGATGGCCTGATGAAGGCTATCATCGAAGAACATGTGGAAAGAAAGAAGGGCAAGGGACGGCCCCGAATGAGTTACATACGACAGGTTATAAAGGATTTAAAAGAGAAGATATACGTCTCTATAAAAAAGTAAGCTAATAGGAGAGAGAAATGGAGAGCTGCGTCAAACCAATCTTAGGGTTGTTGACTAATGATGATGATAATGAAAAAGGTAATAAGCGTATGTTTTCGTTAGAATATTTCGATTTATAATCTGTTCCTGTACTACCCACGCTTAAACTTCTACGTACGGAACTTCAATATAAAAACAAACGTAAGACACACTTCGTTGATTATTGAATTTTCCATGAAAGGATTAATAACGTGGTGAAAAAAGAAGCTACATCTTCAATCCCAAAGGAAAAGGCAATACTCTTTTACCCGTCAGAACCCTCCCAGAGCGGCTTACGGAAACGTAAAGGCTGAGGAGAAATATCAAAGAGGTGTCAATGATCATGGCATATACCGTTCGTATAAAGATATAAATGCACTCACGTAACGGGCGGCACACATACATACACTGAAAAAACTTCACCAAAAACTGTGCTTCCTGAGGGAGATTTAAGAACAACCGTACAACTCCCGTCTGGAGGAGGGGCAGGAGTGAGTTACAAAAAAAACAGTTTATACATCCTCTCCGACCGTTTCCAAGCGGGACGCGAGTAGGTACTCACTCCGCGTAAGAGAAAATCGGCATCCTGAAGTGAGTTTCCTACTCTTGTTTGTCTTCCCCTCCGGGGAATCGGCAAACATGGACTGGTAGTCGGTCCAGCGTTTCCTGATTTCCCGGGAAGCACTAGTTTCCTCGATCCGGAAAGAAATATAGACGTGGAAGGTATGAGTCGTTTGGGTGGTGTGGTATATATCGGGATGTTAGCGGAGGGGAAACACGAAAGTAAGAGGGGGCGGAAAGGGCACGCGAGAGGGGGGATCATTGTTTGTACGGAACACACGCGGAGCGCGGAGTCTGAGCATGCCAAACTTGCACTCCATTTAAGTCATCCGCAATGTGGCCTCGTCCAGAAGCTAGCCACGGAATGCTTTCACTCAGATCAGCCACTGCGTCGCTGGCCGGGCAACGGTATCGTCATATACATACGTACGTTCCTACCAACCCCCACATCTACGCATTTCGCTCCAAACGATCCCCACCTTTGATGTCGCTCCAGCGTCGGATAGATGCAGGATTGAGTAAAAAATGAGGTTACTTCACCGTCTCAGTGAGTCCTCGAAAATAAAAATAAAACTGAGCAAACATTTTCCCTTATACGGATCGTAGATACGAACCAGACGGATTCTCCCGCAACATCTACAAACATACTGCATGCGATGCTTATAAAACGGTCCTCACGTTCGATAAGAGCTAAAATACACATGTTTAAATAATACCAAGGCAGTAAATCAATCTAAAAAACATTAAATACGGAGCTTTTAGTTGATTTCTTCCTTTGATTATTAATTGCATGCGTATAAAGTTTCCCAAGTAATCATCAATAAAAAAATGCAAAAATAATTATTTAAAATACTTAGCTGCATTGTTTAATCATAAAATAACATACGACTCTATAGTAATTTCATTTAAAAAATACTAATTAATGACCAGGAGTGAAACGGGATAGTTAGTTTCAACATGAATAAATTTTGTACGAGCTAACTCTACTGTAGAAAAATATTAGTAAATTAAATACAATTATTAACGCAACCAAGATCAATTAAAGCAGTTCAACGATTATTAGCACAAAAATATGCATATAAAATATCTCCCTCTTTTTTGAAAGATTTCCACGGTGGTGTCTTTTATTTTTCACCTACTTATATTGAATTAAGAGACATTTGTTGAATTAAATATATAAAATGCATCTGTAATTATTCAATACGGCTTAAATAGCATCTCTGTTTGCTTTAGGGACTAGAAATGAGGCGAGTATACTTCGAAGTCGTCCAAGTAATAAAGTTTCAATCTTTTTGCTCTATAAGCTACTGGGTTAGTGATATTAAATTCTACATTATATTTGGTAATATTGTCATATTTTAGAAACCACTTTTTTATTTTCTCTCTGGAGTATTGAACAGTTAAAAGAATACTTTTTACTTCAGAATTACGATATCGTATCAGTGAGTTCACCTTCATCAGGGTTAATAACGATTAAATGAGAACGGGGTTTTTAATCGGTGTAAATGTAAAATTATTATAAATATCAAATTCCTTAAACTCTCCACCCTCTCCCTGTTATTACTTCAGAATTACGATATCGTATCAGTGAGTTCACCTTCATCAAGGCAAATACTATAAAACGAGAGCGGGGTATTTAATCGGTGTAAATGTAAAATTCATAAATATCAAATTCCTTAAACTCCCCACCCTGTACCTGTTATTTCCGAAGATTCTCCCCTCTAGGATACCAAAAATTCTTTCACCTCGGCCCCTTTCCGTGAGTGCCGAACTTTTCTTCTTGGCTGTTATCCCGTCTAATCTGACCCACGCATCTCCTCCACGTAGGGGAGTTGAGACGTGTTTTTGACGGGCCGTGCGATACGGATCAGTGAAGGGTGAATGATGGCCCAAGGGCCGCGTTGGATCCACTCGTTGATATCGAGCAGGGTCCGCCGCATGGTCTCTCAACGCTACTTAACAGGGTTGAGTCGTCGCATCTTCCACCACGAGAATAGCGATGTCGGCCTCTTTGGTTCACGGTCTGTACTGGGAAATGAGCCGAAACCTTTGCGTTCGGAACTTTTAAGTGATGATTGTTGCATTTTGGGTGGCTAGTGGTGATGAAGAAGGTAGCATAATGTAGTAATGGGGAATTCCACTGAAAATGGATGATCGTGCGATAAAAAAATATCCTCCACACTGAAGATTACAGTGAAAGTAGTTCCTCTCTAACCTGTGCATTATTCGTAAAATTCTAATTTGAAAATTGCATATTAATCTTGCGCTCCAAACGAACCATCGCCATGTTCGCTGAGCGTGACGTCAGAGTCCAGTATGCAATACGTTTACGTGGTGCCAGTAGACTTTTTCTTCCGGTTTTAGAAAAGACTATGTATCCCTTAGTACTTTTTTCTCATTACAATCTATTCTCCAAGCTCTAGATTACTAGCGAACGAGATACTTGATTAAATTTATGTTAGCCTTCAATTTTGTGGCTTCTCAACCCGCGCCGAGAAATCTTCATTACCGGAGAAGAAATATGCAACCATAAATTAATTTACCTTCAGAATGTACCCAAAATGTACCTTTACGAAGTCGGAGTCAGCCATGGTTCAATACGTACGACGTAAAATCTTTAAAACTATTGACAACTGTTTTTCACAAACTCTTCAAGTCATTAATTTGTACCGTCTTAGCTGTTTGTTATCGTCGTTGGTGTTTGTTATTGCCATGGAGTGAATCTGATTACTCGCATTCTGACGTCGCAGGGCGTTCTTGTAGCGCGAAAGCCTTTAGTACTTTTCGCGAACTTTGAAACTCTGTAGCAACAAGAATATTGTGAACTATGGAGTCATATTTTGCACACATTAACAAATTTTACTCAATTATCTATACATGTAAAAAATTACCATTTTAATTTTATGAGAGCACCCCATTATATCACAGTAATAATTTTATGGAAGAAAAATTTTTATAAGAAAGCTTTTGGTAGCCCTGTTGGAAAAGAGCGGAGCACAAAAACAACCCGTTCTTTTACGCATTCAAATACATGATAACAACGTTGTATTGATCAATCGCCTATGCAGTTGCAAAGCCATATATAGGGTTGAGTTGGAAGGGTGGGTCACAACTACTCACCTGGTGGATAGTAGTGCTTATTTTAATTTTCTGAAAATACCTACTTCAGTACAGACAAAATTCGATGAAATTTTAGAACCAGCATTACAGCCAGAAGGTCTCCCGGGACAAGTGAATAAGTCAGAGCTCACATTGAAAATTAATTAACTATCAACATTAGAAACTTTATACACATTAAACAAATTTGAATTATGGCAAACAATACCATCATATTCGTGAGTGCATTAAAATGTATAGATATTTTCCTTTAATGCAACTTTTGACTTAAATGAAAAATTAAAGAGTTCAATTTTTCCCCAAATTCGTGAACTTGCGTTTGCTCCATCAATGTCTTTTCACTTCCTTGAAAAGGGCCAGTAACATTCCTCTACATGGAGTGATGTTTATATATTCGCTAAAATGTTTTTATTCGGTAGTAAACCAAGACAAGGTAATCCAATACTCTCAAGTGTCAGGGCTTCAAGCCTATGAGACAATTTGGTGTCTTCGAGTTCTCGATTTACCTACGGTATAACTATGAGAAGAGACAATTTTTGAACAAGAAATTGGTTGTAAAAAGATTACCATCTAAGGATTTAATGTTTTTCTCTGTTGATAAGAGTAATAGTTTACATCTTGAAGCTGCTAAGGCCTATTAGCGGACAAAAAAATATAAGGCCGGTGAAAGAAAGGAAACAGCACAAATTAAAGCAGATTAAAACATGGTAATGACAAAGGCAGCGACTAATTCAAAATTAGGTGGAAGAAATGAGCAACAAGGTGTTTTAAATCTGCTTATTCGCTTAAATTCCCATTGAGCAGTTCTCTCTAATGATTCCAATATAATCAATCAATATATACAAAAGAATTAAATTCACCAAGAAAAAAATTAAATTGGTCATCATCCTATATAAGAATCGTTATCATTCAATCTCCTTCTGTAACCTTAAATCCTCAAATTACGATTTAAATGCAGCAGTATAGAAACAACGGAACCAAAATTTTAGCGAATAATGCACCCTTGGCTCATTTCGTGGGAAACTAACTTTAACGCATAGAAATACCAGCATTGGCATTGCCATGCAAAATATATGCTTTTTCAGTATCATATCTTAAATTGTCGGTTTTATAAATACTTTTGCAGCTGATTTTATAGTTTTAAACATTTTCGACACTTTTGTATATTATACCTAACATTTAAATGCATAAGGTACGTAAATAATGTATTGCAGAGGGTCGAGGATATAAGAGTTGGAAAAGAGAGTCAGAAAAAAGGTAAAAAGAGAGCATAAGGAGATGAAAATATTTCATGAGTGCCCCGAATATGATGTTGGCTGAATAAGTGATGGACAAAGTTGGGTTTCTGATGTCAGAAAGAAAGAAGTGATGACTGTGGAATCCGAGTTCTTGGGCAGAAGTTGAAAGAGAATCCCCTTGTCCAGAGTAAAATTACGATACCATTAGGTGACCGAACCGCCCTCTGATGATTGGTATTAGCCTTCAACGATCGATTTTTATGAAAATAAAGATTTCCATTTTCATTTCAGTAAGTGCCGGTAAAATGAAAAAAACGTAAAATCACTCAACAAAGAAAAGGTCACTCAACAGAAATGCTTTTCATGAAAATGAATCATGAAAAAAGGAAATTCTGAATATTAATTCAAAATATACTTTAAATCTTTTTTGGTGATTAAGCTCGATGTATTGAGTGACAAAGAAATTCTTGACGCGATATAATGGTTTAAATGCGTTGTAGAAATAATTAATAACTGCTAATTTACGATATTTGACATATGTAAGGCTTATATCTTTCGATTTCCCTAATTATCGTCGCATAATCGTTTCTTCACACATTAACCCTTGTATTTAGGGGATAATAATTCCCAAAAAAATCTCATATATCACCCATTCAGGAAAAATAGGATATTGTCTATTCTTAGTGAAGTACCTTTGAGGAAAATTCGTAACTTCAAATGATGACAAGCAAAGTGACTTCTCCAAGTAATTTGAGCAAACCCTGGTTAAGTTAATCGCAATTGCTCACGAACGCAAAGTCCACATATATTTTCAAATTATATCAATAGCATTATGTGCTTCAACCACAACCATTAGCCAATGATTAACCAGCCATGAAGAGTAAAGTAAGTATATTTAATAATTTTGAAATTTTTTGTTAAAATTATACTATTCCGATATTATGCCAACTCAAGACACCTGCTAAAAAAATTACTGTCTTCTTCAACATCACAGAAATTCAATGATAAATCGAAATTCCTCTTACACGGGCTCTTAAATTTTCCATTTGTACAATATTCAGGTCCAAATTCCGTAATTTGTACTTTAATTGGGTCTAATTTGTCCACTGAAGTAATTTTAACCAACACCTCTCAACACAAAAAAATGCAGTGAAAAATAGCGAACCTAGAAGTCTCATATATTTCCTCACCTCTGAATGCTTAGGCATTTAATCAAGATGGTAAACACCATTTAAGCCCAAAATATAGAATTCACTCGATTGACGTAGATATTTTGGGACATCATTAAAGACGAAGCGGCAAAAATGTAATCACTTCGTCCCTCGCCTTTAACTGGAAACAAAATTATAAATCCCGAATGGAAGTTGCAGTAGGAAGACACGAATTTATTCAACAGTCCCACCGGCTTACAGAATTAACAACTCCCTACGGTGATATTCATAAATAAGTCCGCCAAGAGTCGGACAAAATAAACGGAAATCTCATTAGGCCCCTGTTTGGAAACGGATCACAAAGAAATCGAATGGAATATTTAATGGACGAATAGGAGACACTTTTCAAGTTCCAATTCCGCGTTCCAGTCATTCAAAAAAAATATTTCTCTCCTCCCTTTTTCCACCAATCCCTTTACTACTACCACTCGTTACTAAATCCGCTCGCGACTTAAAGCTCGGAATGCAATTTTTCTCGTTCTTTTTTTTCAACTATTTTTTCCCTTGAAAGAGTAAAGAGGTTCAGAGAGGAAAAGCAGGGCGGTATGGACCAGGGTTTTTCAAAGGGGAGAGAGAGGGAAGGAGTTTGGCAAATGGGAGGAAATATAGAAGAGCTGGCGGGAGGAAAAGTGGACGACCAAAATGGAGGAACTTTCAATAAGTTTAAATGAGTGTCTACGGAAGCTTTCCCAAAAAGGGGATTTTGGAGGAAGGTGGAGAAGGGTATGAGGTAGGATGTGAACGCCGTGCTGGAAAGAAGGAAGATTGAGAATAAAGAGAAAAGAGTAGGTGGTTTGAACGGAAGGTCTCGAAGAGGTAAAGAAGGATGGTGAACCAAAAGACATGCTCAACGAGTAGGAGAGTGGAATGGTGGAGAAAAATAAATCCAGACCCGCCCGTGCGTCCATTAATTATGACTTTGATGAGCATCGGTGAGCGAGGGAATGAAAGATGAGTGGTTGCCAAGAAAGGCATTGTCGGAATTGATCTCCAGAATGGAAGAAAAGGGCAGGAAGATTCTGGGGAATATACGGAAGGGAAGGAGACGATGGCTGAGGGGGAAAAAACAAGGCCACTTCAGCGTGTGGAATCGTTTCCATGGGCACCGACAATGCGTATCTCGGCACCGCGCCGCGGTCCTAATTAAAAGGGAAGACTTTTGATGAAGAAAGTCATGCTGGTCGAAAATGAATGGGAGGATGAGGTACGCTGGGGATCTAAAACACAATGCTCGGGTTTGGCCAAATCAGCACATCCCCCCTCTATTCCCCTAATAGTCATCACCTGGAAACTTGACTTTGGGACTGGCGACCAATTAAAGGAGTTATAGGGCGTTTCGTGTGCTCCGAAAGTTCCCAAGTTGATGGTCTTAACTAAGATTAACTCATCACTACTTTCTACAGAGCTTTTGGCTACTTGGCGCCTGAGTTAATTTACAGGCAGTAAAATTTATTTTAATTATCTTAACTTTGCTTTAGGAAGGAAGCTTGGAGGAGCGGAAGACAATTATATGGATAGGGAGAATCGGAGGCGGCTTGTTGTTGAGGCCAAATACCACCTTGAGTATTCATGACCATCGGAGTAAATAAGTACGTACGTAATTTAACTTTGATTTATAGTGATACAAAACAAGGGTGTTAAAAACGGAATACGCGGAAGAATTTAAAATGTAATCAAGGCAATCTTTCAATCCGCATCTATGATGTATCTACATAGGGCAATGAGGAGTTGAGGGTTGAACGAAGTAGTATCGAGCGCCCAGACTCTCTCGCACTAGGCCGGTGATACCTGGCGCGTATCCTATCGAAACGCAGGGATGATTCTTCGGTAACTTGGCAATGCGAAAACCATGTCCAGTCCACAAAGGAAGAAGACGGACAGGCGTTAATCGCCTTCGCCAAAGGAACGGCCCACGACCCTCACTTCCCCAGTCGTTCCAGATCATGGTGCCACTCACCAGCTTCGTCAGCCAACGTGATGACCAGCAGTACGCCGAATATCAAAAATGAATACATTATATACGAAATGGCTGCCGTTTATTTTAACATCTTGGGTAAAGACATGATTGATAAAAAATAAATGGATAAAAAATGAGAAAATATGAAGCAATCATCTCATCCGATCATATCAAAGTGCATGATGCTAAACTGCTTCTAAGATTTACAATTAAACCGTAAAACCCCAGATGATTTTTTTTAGGCTTGACGATTACAAAGTCAGGCAATGCGATTGATTTGCCAGATTATGTATGTGTCCTCGGTAATTATTTCTAAATGATTAACTTAAGGATTCATTTTTTATGAATTGATCTGACCCTACGGTTGGTAAAAATGTGCATATCATATACGAATGTCTTCTTAAATAACGAGAAGATATTAATATGGAAAAAAGATCCCCTATGAAAAAATTGTATAAACCTGTTTCAAAATTTTACACAATTTATACAATTGCCATGGCAATGTAAAAGATTGTTTAAAATTTTGAAACAGGTTTATACAATGTTTGGAAGGAAATTTCTTAGCTTTTCTACAAAAAACACACACTTTATTGCCGACTAGTTTCGGTTACACTGTACCATTTTCAAGACTAGGTTTATACAATTTTTTCATAGGGGATGGCATGATTAAAGACTAAAATCTAAAATTACTAACTAAGGTATTGTCAAGTTGTTTAAATGCTTTCTATTTTTCTGCAAAAAAGCAGATGATTGTCAAATGATTTGATTAAATAAAATGAGAAATTATAAGCATTTTTTACTTTGACAGGCTAGGAAACTCTGAGTGTGTATCCCGATATGTAATAGTGCTGTATAGTAAATGGATGATGACAATCAATTTTAACGTCAGTTTTATAAATATTACTCATTTAACAACTTAAAGGTACAGCCAAATGATACGATATGGTACATGTGAAGGTGAAGGCCTGACACGTTGAAACTCAATAAATGATAAACAATATAGAGTTAATATCTGAGGCACTCATCCACGTGTGTTCTTTTGTATAGTGCGGCCTCATCTTTGCTATAAGAGCCTCCAAACATGATTTAATTTCCGAGAATGTACAAGAGCAGGAAAAATTCACTGAGATGCTTCTTTGCGAGTGTTACTTTGTGCAGGAAAAAAATGAGACTATAAGGGAAAAAAGGGAGAGAAAAACTTTGCAAAACGTAACAGGAGGAAGGAAATTCAAGTAAAAAAGAAATCCTCCTGACTCGGTAGAAATCCAGGTGAAAGGTAACGGAATACATTAAGCGAAAAAATGGAGCTCTTTCAATCTGACCGTTAGGATGGCTTCATTCCCCAGTTTTTTTCGTCATATCCTGCCTCAGAGTCCTGTAGCTCTAAGGTTATATCTTTAATAAAATTGGAGAGGAAAAAAGATTCCACGAAAAATAGAGAGTAGAACACCTGCCACAGGCTTTTTTGGGATTTTGTACATGCTCAATCAATCGAAGCCTCTGTCGATATGTTTAACCAATGTTAAAATTGCGAGGAAAAAGCAATGTTACCATGAGACACTGACGTTTTCGATATTGCCAAAAAATTATTTAAGTTATCATAGCAAAAGACGCCAAGCAATTTCCACCTTGGAAAGGTGATGGAAAAGTTGTCTATTTTTTTCTGCCGATATTTAGTTAGTTTGAACGATGAAGTGTTTATATGACTTAAAATGGCATCTCTCAAGAGTCAGTGGATAATGAAACAAATATGAAAAATAAGCAAGTCAGCGATTGTAAACCATAGAAAAGGAATATTGCCAACGATAGACGACTATCTAGAACCACTCATCTTCAAAATCACTCGTAAATATCAAGCATTCAAAAATAAACAGAATTACCGTAGGTCAACCCTCGCCTATTATTAAACTCAAAATAATACCATGCTAGTCAATCAACGGTGAAGAAAGAATCTGGTATAGCTGTACCTATGCCAGTCCAGTGCCCCTCAAAATGTTACACTACCGCGCATTTTAAGCCGAAAAATGTGAAAAGTAGTTCATTTTTAGAAGCTTTATTATGTCATTTTGGCGTAGCAAGAATTCAGCCAAATTTCATTAGCAGATTTTAAAAAAACTAAAATTTGCGCCATTTTTCATACTTTTAAGAGATGATGTGCAATCCTCAATGTTGTCCTTAAAATAGCCTAATGCGCAAATTCTAGGCTTCAATCACGGGTGGGCTATCAAAATACCATTTTTTAATAGTTCTTTGCTGCCAATCCGGCAATAAATTTCTCGATCCATAGTATCGATATGGGATATAATAACAACTAATCATATTGCTTGATTTCTTTTCTTGTTCATCCTTGGTCAAGAAGAAAATGCACTTCATTTCCGCCGGACACACTGCAATTTCCTGATCCATGAACTACCCCGATTTTAAGAGGAAGCAAGAATAAATACATAAAATCTAAGGAAAAATGTAACTAAATTAATGTGAAAAAAATCGGGCATTTGCGCTGAGGGACGTCCAAGCGGATGTTAAAGGAACCGAAGAACGAAAAGAAGAAATGGCTGTCCAATCGTGTCTGAGACTTCTTCATCCACTCCCACTTTGTTCCCCAGATCCCAGGAGGAAAGTCTCGAAAGGAAGCGACGTTTTTTTTTTGGCGTCCTTCCTCTAACACATGGAACGTATTCACGTCTCCTTCACTCCGGAAGAGAACCCTTCAAGGCTGCGCAGAGGCAGGAGGATAGACGATATATATATACTAGAAACGTCGCGAACATTATGTTCGCATCCGAACGAACCCAAACGCAACACGCTGAGTGTGTTCGAAGCGACGACGAGTAAGGTGCGAGCACAGATTCGACACCATTGAATCCCTCCGTCCCACTCTACACATAGAGCCATCCGGAGACACCGTAGTTCCACCCCTATGCTCAACATTCCCCCGTTGCACTCAAAATACGACGGCGGCACACGTGGAAGAGCCTTCACTGTGATTTGCCTCCCGTGCGCACAAGTTAGAAAAAGACATCAGCCGATTCGATTCATTTTCCTTAGGGTCTCAGTAGGAAGTTTCACCGGATCTAGCATAAAATATTCCTCGTCCTATTTTTTTCATCACGAATTGAAAGGTAACGGGATTATAAAAGCTCGAATACTATTGAAATTGACTAGTGCTCGCCACGAGGAATATTCACCGGGGAAGATGCACGCAAGAAAATTTACTTGAACGCTGCAACGTGGTAAGAAATAGCATTCACTCGCCTATCTCGAGACCGTCATATTTATTGGGGCCTCCCTTCCTTACTTACTTGCGTCATATTTCATTCACTGCCTTTACGTAGCATAAGCGAGCAGACGTACAGGAAATCTTATTATTTCTGGATATCTACTTGTGTTGGTTATGTTGGTTGATCTTTTTATCCAGTCTAAACCTACGTTGAAATTTAAGAGAGAGGAACAGACGTAAGATAATGTATAAATGAGAAAAAAATTTGTTTCTCCAAAAACAGCATTTTCTAATTTCAATTTATCCAGGGAGATGCTCCAAAAGTAAATTGAAGCACTTAAAAAATCATAATTAAAATATAAATAGGAAAATCATAAAAATCATAGTCAAAATATAAATAACCCATTACCATGTAATGACATACGTTTCCAAGATTCATGTTCCTCTCGACTTTAGCACCTTCTGTAAAATATATATTTTTCAAAACAATTTAAGGATAAAAATATTTGCGTAATTGCAATCAATAATTTTACGAATCGTTCTTGCAGCTAAGGCTTTCATTTAGCAATCTTAAAAAATATTGATCACAAAACAAGAAATTGTTAAATTGGGAAAACCTTACCAGAAATAAGATTAAATTTCAATAATATTCTTAAAAACATTTATCTAGTGTTATTACGGAGGCTTCCGCGGTGAGTTGATTGGTGATGGTTTTCCGGGTTTACACCGCGTTGATTCATGTTTTGCGGACGACAGTTTCGGGCGCGTACCAGCTCCCGAAACTGTCGTCCGCAAAACATGAATCGACGCGGTGTAAACCCGGAAAATCATCACCATTTATCTAGTGTATATAAGGCAAAATCATTAGCAAAGGATAGAAATGGTTCATATCACCTAATTTGCACAAACATTTGTCCCTTTATAGTCTCAAATTTTGATGAAATTTTCTGCATGACTAAGTATCTGCTTAAGGAATAACACCTCAAGCCTGTTTTGCGAAAAACATAATGTTTTTTTTTAACAAAAAGATTTTTTATTTTTTTGACCAAAAAAGAGTTTAACCGTCATAAATCATACTTTAAAAGATACTCGTCTTATCTTTACAGGTGATCAGGTTTGTCGTAATTGTTTATACAGCTATTAAAAGCTATATAACATAAAAAGTAAAACACTGCAAGTTTAAATATGAATAAATCATGCTTATGATAGCTTTAGTTTACAGCATGTCTTGTAAAGGTAGAGTATTAATGAGAAATTTCTGATTTTTTACAACAATTTGTATTAGTTTTCTTAGCGTATTGATTAAAGAATGATAAAAAAATTCATTTTCCTATTATCATCTCCTTGAATGTATTAATTTCTCTTTTATTATTTAGCGCTGAAAGGACGGCATTAGAGCCCAGCTTACTGCTGTATTTTTCAGAGCAAGCTTGGTTCATACTAGTCAGCAGATGTATTATGCTCTACCAATAAAAAATTGATATTTTCAGGAGTCAAAATTTATTTCAGATTGTTATAAAACCTGTACAGTAATTAATGTCTACAATTAGTAGTAGCTGTGTTGGTAGACTTATGAAAACTATAGAATTAATGCACCCCAATTAGTGTTAGCATGATTTACATCCTCAACTCATCATTCTTAATCATTTTATTTAAAGGATTTGGAAAATAATTTCTGAGCCATAAAGGACCAATAACAGTAAAAAAAATTATCCATTTTCAAATTTTTTCCAATTCAAAATTTCATTGTATTAGTAATTACGAGAAATTTTCAGCGATCTATAAATTCAATCAAAAAGTCTACCAAATAGTTCATTTTCAATGCTGTCAACGATATGAAATGGTTATTTCAAAATTAAAACATTCAAGGAAACTTTATAAAAACTTTAACGCTTGATATGGGAGAAAAAGTAAAGGCAGAATATAAATTTTCAACTATAATAGTTGGTAAATACCCTGCACTGGGCAGCACAATTATTTGGGGCTGGATTAAAAAAAGCAAAACCTTGGCCTATAAAAATATGAAGCATTAGTCCAAGACGGGCACTAATGGTCACACGTGCGGCCCGCCGCGTTTCAATCATTTTCTTTTCATAATGCTTTCCGCGATGGATGAGCTCGCTCCCGCAGCCGTCCTCCTAATGCCTCAAAACACACACCACACCCACTCCCTTGATATCTGCCGCGGCGGAGATACCACCCGCACCCTCTATGTATCCCACCCTCATCGCCATCCCTATTTAGGCGGAGTGGTTTGGCCAGAATTATGACGGATGGAGACGCGGTTAACTGGGATGGAAGCACTTTTGGCGGGAACTGCGAAGTCGAAGGAAGGGGGAAGCATCACGGTGTCGGGGAGGATGAAAATCCCAAGCTTTCCGGCTGGACGGCGGTACCTCCTGTTTTCCTTCGTGTGGGCGGAGGAATAAAGATAAGAGAGGAAAGGAGATGAGAGGGAATAAAAAAAGGCGGGGAAAAATGGAGGGAAAAAATGGCGGGAAAAATCCACGGAAAAAAATGATGGTGGAGAGGGGCGGATAGAGAGAACATGGGAGGCATGCGTAACTCCAATCTATTCGGCTCGGATGATGCGGGGTTGCCGTGGAAACAGCTGGACACGCTCTTCCTCGGTTGGTTGCCGAGCAATTGAGTGGAGTGGGGCTTTGGATCTTGAACGGTGGGGTAGGGAGTTTTAAAGCGAGCGGGCACAGCTGAAGCGTCGGAGCCCCTGGTGCATTATGGGAGCTGATTAATGAGCGCCCGCCCGCGACGGCGGAGGCGGGCGAAAGGAGATTTTCGGGACGAAAACAAAAGAGAGCGATTATATATAAAAAAAAGGAAGGGTGGAAAGCGAGAAAATTCCTAATACTTTTCTCTCATATCCTCCCTCCCTCACACTCCCACTATCATCCCTACAAGCCCAAGCAAAAGTTTTTTCCTGCTCTCCCACAGTTTCCTTCTGCCTGCCGATATTCGCCTCTGCTTAGACTCAACTGCCATGCCGTGCTTTTAAGTGCGACTTATCTCCCTCCGCGGCGCGCAGCGATGCGGCACCCCCAATAAATGTCAGTGATGACATATTTTCCGGAGCCGCGTCTCGCCGACTCGGATAATACCGTGAGGCGTGATACGAGCGGGGTGAGAGGGAATATATATGGCCTGTTTTAAGTCCTACAAATGTCCCAGTCCTCCGGAATAGCGTTTCCAACAATCTATCCAGCTGCGCCAGATCTTCAAACCGTAGTGCCGGATTATGCCCCGAGAAAACCGGTGATTCCACGAGAATCAATGCCCATTCGGGATACCCCAATGCCCGCAAAATCCGATGAGTAAGGACAAATAAGGTAAAAACAAAATATAACGATTCAAAATATTTACAGACCTATGTAAAGCCAATAGTCTGATCAAAGATTTGAAATGTCTTTAAAATATGGATATGAATCGTGACTGAATTATTTTAACTAGTTATTTTCAATAGCTTTATATATATATGGGATAACATCGCAGATTTTTCAATATTGTTGTTTTTTTGAGGTCAATGAGCAAAATACTTTTCGCGATAATTATGGAGAAATCGTTTCATAATGTATTCAAAGTGAAATGCCTAAATGAATACACATATTTAAATCATCGAACCAACAAATCTTTCGCATATTTTATTACATATTCTGTGTCAAATTACAATTTAAATAAATATCTTTCTAGAAAAAAAATAGTGCAACATCTATTAATAAGGAGGCGATTTACGTTCGCGGGGAACAATACTAGCTTACCTAGTAAAGAGAATGAAGTTTTCTCGCTTCTATCAAAAACAGTAGCTACGTATGAACACAACAATGAGCTATCTGGAAAATTGCCTTTTTACCGACCAGCATTAACAAATAATTAATTAAGTAATTAAGTTTTATTTTATTCTCTTAGTAATGAGAAAAAATTACTCAAAATTCTAAATACGATTTGACGGAGGATTAATGAAGTAAGAAAAGTAAGCCCATTCAAATAAAAGCCAAACTATTAATCGTATTAGCTACATATTGCTGGGAAAAAGAATTTTTGGGAAGCAATGAGTGTTTCTTGGTACTGGAAGATTCAAAACAGAAAAAAGGTATAATTACATAAAACACACTAAAGTTTGTTTCAAAAACAGAGGGCTTATGACATTTCACTAAATACGAAAAATTTCAATATTTTACGATATTTTACCAATTTTGCCAGAAGACGTTTAGATAACATTTTAATTTTAATTTTAATAGATACCGTAAAACTTTTCCTCCGCTAAAGTAAGAGCATATATAGGTAAATTTGTACTGCTCCCAACGAGCGCCATAAATACCTTCAAACACTACGAGTTAACGTAAAAGGCCAATAAAAATATCAATACAAAATAATTGAATAAATATTATGAGAATGTACGCAATTCCATTTTTCCCCAACGTATAATTTGCCATTAAGAAATTCATTCGTCTACTACGATATCACACACAGGTCTTACATGAAAATTATGTTGCATATTTCGGGGGGTAAATTCATGCTGAACAAAAAAGCATTAAAGGCTAAAGAACTAAGACCAATTACTTATGCCATGAAACTGGTAATGGAGATTGGTGTTCATGTTTCATGGAAAGGTGTCGTATAAAAGAAATCCATTGCTAAATTTTAATTTCAAGGGAGAAAAAAGCTTATTTTAATGCTCGTTTCTACAGAAAAAATCAATCTTGAAACTGGGATGCAACAGATTTAAGACGGTAGGCATAGGCCTCAATATTTTGCCGTAACATATAATCTATTTATCATAATCCCAATACGCGTTTCACAATTACTCTTGAGTAAGGTTTTACAATGGTAAAACGAATGAATAGTTGTCTAAACGAGAGAAATACCTTTGTAATAACAGTCATTTCTCTAGCTGGTATGTTATTTAGTCAGAATTTCCCAATTTTATGCCGAAGATTTAGACAGTCGTGGCTTAGATGGGCAAGTTCATGAATTAGTGGTTCATGAATTAGTGGCATAACTAGGAGTATGCTTTGGGGGTTTGGATGGCCTTGGGTGCCCAAGACGTGGTCATGGGGACAGAGAGCTGGCTTACGGAAGATATAAGCGACAGCGAAGTTTTTCCTCCAGAATATAAAATTTACAGATGCGATCGACGCAATAGAACAGGTGGCGGAGTTTTTATTGCAGTTAAATCCCATTTACAAAGCGCCGCCCACGAAATAATTGACAACGAAATTGAAAGCGTATGGCGTACAATTAAACAACGAAACAAAAGGAGTATTCATGTTTGCTCTTTTTATAGACCGCCGAACTCCGAAGTCGATATTATGTACCTTCTAGAAAATCAAATATCCGCATTTACTAAGAGAGACAGTAAAGGTGTAATAGTAATCGGGGGAGATTTTAATCTTCCATCCATAAACTGGGATACTTACACTGTAAAACCGAATTCAAGGAATAAAGAAATCAGCGAGGTATTACTCAACATACTTGCAAATCACTCTCTCGCCCAAGTAGTTGACAAACCTACGAGAGGAAACAAGCTATTAGACCTTTTAGCAGTAAGCGATCCTAAGTTGATAAAACAAGTCGATATTATTGACGGTATAAGCGACCACAGAGTAATATTTGCAACGTTAAAACTTGATGTGGTGTCAGCCGTAAAGCCAAAACGCAATATTTACCTATTTGATAAATGTAACTTCACTAAATTTGGCGAGATGCTTAATGACTCCTACAACAAATTCGTTGTTACATCAAAGGACCAAAGCACAGATGAAATATGGACACGTTTCTTAGAAATTCTGCGCCAAGGAATCAACGAACATATTCCGCAAAAACTGAAATGTGATAATAAGGAACCTCGCTGGTACAACAACGATGTCAGAAGAGAACTTAGGAAACAGAGAAAACTATACAACTTGTACAGAAAGTCCATCACGTCTCGTAATAAATCGAAGGAACTTGAAGCTAAAGAAAGTTACGCTGCTCAACGCTCAATAACCAAGAAATCAATGCGAACTGCAATGCGAAAATTTAAGAAAAAAGTACTTGGTGAATTACTCGAAGAAAATCCGAAATCCTTTTGGTCGTACGCGAAAGAGCTTCAGGGAAAACATTCAACCGTAGATTCGTTATTTGATAAAGATGGTAAACTTGTCACCGAAAATATTGACAAAGCTAACACTTTAAATGCCCACTTCGAAAGTGTATACACTACTGACGATACTCAATTCAATTTAGACATCCCATATACTGAGGATTTGATGGAAGAAATATCTATAAAACGTGATGGGATAACTAAACAACTACAATCGATTAAGAATAGTAAATCTCCGGGTCCGGAGGGAATACCCGCGCGTGTCCTCAAAGAGTTAGCTCCACAGATCGCGCCTTACTTAGAGATCATATTCAAGAAGTCACTCTCCGAAGGGAAGTTACCGCCCGACTGGAAAATTGCAAGTGTTACACCCATTTTCAAAAAGGGAAACAGAAATGACCCAGGCAACTACCGTCCAATTTCCCTAACATCAATTATAGGCAAGATACTTGAACATATCGTTGTTAGTAATATCATGACTTTCTTGGACAGACGTAACTTCCTACATGACTGTCAGCACGGATTCCGAAAAAATAGATCCTGCGAAACACAGCTCGCGCTCTTTCTTCACGACGTTATAAAATCTGGTGAATCGAAAAGACAAGTTGACGCACTATTTCTAGATTTTAAGAAAGCTTTCGACACTGTACCTCACAACAAACTTTTATACAAATTACAGTCATGCGGATTAAACGAAACAGTTGTAAACTGGATACGCGACTTCCTCAGAGATCGTAAACAAAAAGTAGTTCTTGACGGAATTAGCTCTGATGTTGTAAAAGTTACATCAGGTGTTCCACAAGGAAGCGTAATCGGCCCCCTGTTGTTCATTATATACATTAACGATCTCTGCTCCCGCATTAGCAGTAAAATACGTTTATTTGCTGACGACGCTGTCATCTACCGCGAAATTAGTGATCACTCTGACTATGGAAATCTATCATCGGACTTAAACAACGTTCAATTGTGGAGTCAAGAGTGGGGACTCGAACTTAATCTGAGCAAATGCACGGCGGTACATTTTTTGCGGAATTCGTCCAACACTAACAATGTTTATGCAGTGGATGGCATTAACATAAAGGCAACAGACGAAGTGAAGTACCTGGGAGTTACGATAACCTCGAACCTCACGTGGGGAACTCATATAAAGAATATTTGCGGCATAGCCCTGAAGAAATTAGGATTCATCAAGCGTTTTGTGGGAAGATTTTCGGATGAGAAAGTAAAAGAAAGGTGCTATTTCGCTCTCGTCCGACCGCACCTTGAATATGCAGCGAGTGTATGGGATCCAGTGCAGAAAGACTTAATCCGCGAGCTGAATAAGATACAAAGGAAGGCTGCGCGTTTCGTCAAAAACCGCTACGGGCGTACAGACAGTGTTACCCAGATGTTAAGCGAATTAGGCTGGGAGCCGTTGGAGACTCGGAGGCTGCGCGCTAGGCTTAGATTGCTTGAGCAATTGAGAATGGATATATTTAAGAGCGACACGGAGAACATAATCTTAGAGCCACACTATATTTCCAGGTCCGACAGAAGTGATAAATTAAGAGAGATTTTTAGCCGAACGGATAGATATAAGAATTCGTTTTTCCCCCGAGCAATAAAGGACTTTAATAAACGCTTGTCCCAACCTCGTTAGAGCACTTTTTTTTTTAATAGCTGTAAACGGCTGGTGTCCTAACACCCCCTGCCACACGCCTTTTAGGCGGCTTGCGGGGTATTATGTAGATGTAGATGTAGAAGACACAATTTACAAGCCTGGAAATACATTTTTCATTTATATGGAACTTTATGCGGTTAAGCACCTCTTATCAAGCAATTAGTACACCTTTTTTTAAATAAGACAACGACAAACTGTTTACATGTGATTCCTCATTTAAAAGCTGCATGCATATTTACTGTATCACTGCGTGGACGTTTTTATTTCAAATTAATGACACTTTGCGCCTTAAATATGAATTATCCGCGTCGTCTTTTGATGTTAAATCGATAAATTTTCCATGGGAACCTGCTCAATGCCATTTTTTGCCAGCTTAATGATATTTCTAAATCCAACACACGAATTAGGAACGCGAGCTGTCAAATTTCAAGGTCAGGATGAGATATTGCAAGAAAAGGAATGATTGCTACAGAAAAATAACTGGTATGCTCTCTCTATGTCTGCCACCCGTAAAAATGACGGATGCGGTGGTCCAAATAATCTCATTCCTTAACCTCAGCGTGAAAGGGGGTTAAAAATGAAGGAGAGTAGGAGGAGATGGAAGAACCATGAACGGTGGACGGGGCAAAAAAAAACTTTAATACCTCAGCGAGCGGGGTAGAGTTTATGAATGTTTTCGGATTGGAAAATCGTGCGTGGAGGGTGGGAGAAATAGCGAGGGAAGAGGAGACTGGGTAAAAGTGGAGATTGTTGAAACGTGCTACGATTTCCGTTAGGCACAGATCTCCTCCACTTCTTTTACGAGCAAGAGGATAGGGAAGGGTGGTTAGGGAGTGGAATGAATGAATGGTTTGGGCGATAGGGAAAGTAGTGGAGCGCTCCTGTGGAAGGGGTTCTGGACGGTAGGGAAAAGGTGTAGGGGACGCAAATTACCGAAGTTTTCAGGGTCGGCTATAAGAGGAATAGGGAGAGGCCTCCCCTCCCGGAAAGAACTTGTTATACGAGGATGGAGAAACGGGAATGGAGGATAATATGTAGTTTATAGAGGTGAAGAGAAATTTTACTTTAAAATGAGAGGAGAGGGACACTATTATTTAGTACAAATACTGATAAAGTAAAAATGACTTAAAGAAGGAGGCACATAGATAAATTTCAAAATTTCAATAAGTTTTGCACATCATGACGATTACGACCCTTACTCTGAGTCAGATATTGCCTCGCACTAAATGGCAGCTTATAATATATGTTAATGTTTGTTAAGTTTGTTACTACCTCTCTTGTTCGCCATAAGTGTACATTAATTTATTTCAGAGTAAGTCATTAAAACTAACTTGCATATTCAAGAAAACATGGTTTTTGGACTGAAAGCAAAGAATTCCATCGTTAAGGTTTTCAGCCATCTATCAGAATTTCTCTATCATAATTAAAATCTGACGTTAATTGTTTTACATTTATCTTCATGCTAGCTGCACTGTGGTGGTCTGATAGGTAGAGCTTGACTATCTTGCACCTTGTTCACATAGCTGGTAGAGTCACCAAATACCAACAGATATAAACTCAATAACGGCAAAGCACAAAGTTGCTAAGGGAAAGTAACTCCGTAGTCGTAGGTTCCCTACCTTGAAAGTATGAAAAACACACACTAGTGGCTTAGCCCGACGCAAACTCTTCCCTCACCAAAGCTATCTCAAACTTTTGGTAAAATTGCAGAGTTATGTATATCTTTTGATCAAAAAGTTGCTTTGAAAAAGAAACTCTCCTTTCTTCAATTATACCAGTTTTAAAGCGTTTTTTCTCGATTTCTAGACGCTCAAAATTACAATCAGGGGGTGTGGAGCCAGGGTAAAAGTGATTTTTCATCTAAGCATACTAGATAAGTACGGAAACCGATAGAAGAATAAAAGCTTGGTGGCCAATGGATACCAGTGAATCTATTTTGTGCTGGCATCGAGTGTAAAATCAAATGCACTTATAAATAGCTAGTTCATCTCCTTTGTTTTCTTCACCAAATTTCTATACTTATCTCTGTTCAGAAAAAACATTAATTTGCTCCTTTTACTTCTCTCCACCTCAATTATTCTTCTCATGAGGTTAAATTTGCTTCATATCATACCAATGACTTTATAACTGGTGTACAAAAAATTGTTGTTCAAGGAATACGAGTAAGTCTCTGTTCTTTGCTGGCATCGAATGGAAAATTAAATGAACTAATAAATATTTCATCAATCGCACTTCTTTTTTATCTAATTTCTGTACCTAACTCCGTTTACTAAAAGAATCGCCGGTATCCTGGACTTCTTACCCCCTCAATTAGTATTTTCATGAGGTGAAATTTTCTTCAACATTTTTACCAACCGCTTTTACTTTACTTATCAAACTAAAGACTTTAAAACGTAGGTTACAGAGTTAGGCACAGAAATTGATGGAAGATAAATTTAAAAAAAATTGGTGGCCAATGGATAAGAGTGAGTCTCTATTCTTTGCTGGCATCGAGTGAAAAATCAAACGCACTTTAAATATCAAGTTGATCTCGCTTGTTTCTTTGTACTGAATTTCTGTATGAATGAATGTTTAGAAAAAAAAATAATTACCTTCACACCTTGGCTTCTAACCCCCTCAATTAATATATTTCAGGAGGTGAAATTTTACTTTAGACCAAGCCAGTGACTTTACAACAGTGGGAATGAATGGGGGATGAATTGAGGCCGGAGAGAAACCAGAGGGCGGAAAAAAATCGGAGAGAAGGGGATGGAGGGAGTGAGGCGAAGCGCAAATTACCGAAGTTTTCAGGGCCCGGCAGGGGACGAGGGTGGGTTGGTTCCTCCCAGAAAAGAGTAACGGTGATTGCAATTTCGGGGCGTGAGGCGGAAGAGATGTGGACCTGGTGGGGGTGCTCTGGGATGGGTCCAAGATGGCCGCCAGAGTGAAGACACGCGTTTCTTTCTCTCTCGTGTTTTTATATCTTTTTGGGTTAAGTTTACCTTTTCTAGTGGTTTTGCGCACCCATGCGAGTGATAATTTTCGTAGTGAATCGCCCCAATCAAAAGTGGTTCCGGTTCCCGTCACCAGCTTCAGTTACAGAAAATTTATATTTTCTGGCTTCGCGTCGTGTGGTTTGTCAGCGGCCTCCCTGCAGTACCCCATCACCTCGTCGCCAAGGTCCCGGCGAACCCCTGGCCTCTCCGCCGCAACCTCGACGCCGTACCCTGGAAACGGACTCATCCTCCTGCTTCTAGTGATCCTCTCTGGTGATGTGAGTGTAAACCCCGGCCCTTCCAGCTCTTCCCTAAGCATATACTATCAAAATGTGCGAAGTATCAAAAACAAATTATCCGTTTGCAATTCCCACGATCATGAGCTCTCCCCCTTCGACATAATTGCTCTCTCAGAGACATGGCTGACTCCATCTGTCCATGACGATGAGCTATTTTTCTCGAGATCTCATTCTATCTATCGCAGAGATCGGCATTCGAGAGGAGGCGGAGTTCTACTCGCCATCAATTCTGTGCTCCCATCCAAACGAAGAAAAGACTTAGAAACTGATTGTGAAATTTTGTGGAGTGAGTTATCGCTACCTCGTGCGAAAGCCGCCAAGGCTACCAAAATACTCATTGGGTGTTTTTACCGTCCCCCCGCAAGTGACATAAGTGTTTTAGAAAACTGTCTTGAATCAGTGTTTCGAGCTATAAACCAGTACCCTGTGATTCTAGTTGGTGACTTCAATCTATCCATTCGCTGGGAATCTCCCTCGAACGGCCATCCACTCAATCCCCATGATAGATATTTCATTGAACATTTTACCAATGCTCTCCAACTCCCCCAACATTGTCTTCAGAGCACCCGCAATACGGCAACCCTGGACTACTTGCTCTCAACCACGGCGCCCGAGGCAGTCATCCCCGGCCGAAATATTTTCGAGTCGGACCATGAATCCATTGATGCTCATTTCCTTTTCCGTGGCCCGTGGAAACCCCGTGGAGCTCCCCCCTCCTCTCCAAAACCCTTTCCGTCGTGGTCGAAGGTTCATTGGGAGGACGTCAACCGCGCCCTAGACCTTATGCCTTGGGGTTTATTATCCTCTTTGTCCCCCGAAGAAGGAGTGGACTTTCTCCACGGTGTCCTCGAGGCCGTTGTAAAAGATTTTGTTCCTGTAGTAAAACCGAAGACAAAAAAGTTCCCCCAATGGTTTAAACCGGACACCATTCACATTCTCGGGAACAAAAATCGCGCTTGGTACCTCCACAAGGCCGTCCAAAATGCGGAAACTCGCCGTTGTTTTGTTGACCTCCGCCGATACTCCAAATTTCTTATCCGGCGAGACTACGAAAATTACGCGCGCTCTGTTTCTTCAAACATATCTTCCAGTCCCAAAAAATTCTGGACCTTTATCAATCAACGCCGTAGCCGTCCGCAGATTCCTGAAGCAGTCTCCTACAATGCCACAAATGCCTTGGGCTCAGAGAGACCTAATCTCTTTCTCAAATTCTTTTCCGATTGTGTACACCCTACTTCCTTCCACAATGTAACCCCTCCTCAATCCCTCCAACCGCTGTCTAGCGATTCCCTATCATCCGTTCAGACAGATTCCAGGGAAGTTTATAAATTCCTTTGTAAAATACCCCTTCACCGCTCACCCGGTCCTGATGGTCTCAGCCCTAAACTCATTCGCAACTGCGCCTCTTCCCTTGCACAACCTCTAACCCTTTTGTTTAATCGCTGCTTTTCATTAGGAACCTTCCCTCCTCAATGGAAATGCGCCAACGTTATCCCGATACTCAAAGCGGGAAGCAAAGCTGACGTCACAAACTATCGCCCCATATCTTTGCTTCCAATACTTTCTTCCGTCTGTGAGCGCATAATTCTCAATAGGATTTTCTACTTCACCTCTCCCTTTTTATCCCCCCAGCAGCATGGTTTCCTCCCTGGGAGATCATGCCTAACAAATCTTGCTGTCTTCCAGCACCACGCCGTCACTGCAATAGACAACTCTCGTCAACTCGATACCATCTTCCTTGACTTCTCCAAAGCTTTCGACACACTCCATCATCAACTCCTCCTTCATAAACTAAACCAGCAATTTGGCATACATGGTAAGTTCCTTAGCCTTCTCACAAGCTTTCTTTCCCACAGAACCCAGCGTGTAATACTCGCTGGTAGATCTTCTTCTTGGTCTCCTGTGACGTCAGGAGTTCCTCAGGGCAGTGTCCTAGGACCTTATCTTTTCAATTTATATATTAATGATCTTCCGTCCCACCTTCTGTCCTCCCAAACACAAACTCTTTTATATGCGGACGATTGCAAGATCTACAAGGAGATAAAAAACACCTCTGACTGCAGAGATCTCCAAATTGCCCTAAATAAAGCTTCCCTGTGGTGTGACACTTGGAAATTAAAGCTCAACCCTAAAAAATGCAGCATCATGACTATTGCGTTAAAAACACAGCCCATCACTTTCAACTACACCATAAATTCATCTCCCTTGACCAGAGTTACGACGATGAAAGATTTGGGCGTTATAATCGACCCCAAACTAAACTACTCCGACCACATTCAGACTGTAAAAAAGAAAGCCATGTCTCTGTTAGGCCTTCTTTACCGCTTCACGGAAATTAAGGATCCCATTGCACTTCACTCCTATTTCTCAACGATTGTCCTTCCCATAGTTTTGTATTGCTCTCCAATTTGGTCCATGTCAGCCCCGAATAACCTAAAATCCCTCGATTGCATCCCCCACTTCTTTGCCAAAATAGTTAGGCATAGAATCCCTCACTTACGCAATATGTCCTCTGATGCTGTATTGTCTTCTCTTTCCTTGTCTAATCTTCAGAATCTCAGACTTAAAACGGACTTCAACTTTCTACACAGCATATTGAACTCGACTTTAGACTGCCCTGAACTCCTCTCTCAGTTGAATTTTAGAATACCGACTCGTTCCACCCGCTCGCTCTCCCTACTCCACCTACCGATTCCCAGAATCTCCCTGACCAAGCGCTCACCTTTATATCGCCTCTCCTCCCTTCTAAATTCGCTCCCTCCTTCCATAGATCCTTTTTACCTGTCACGCAAAAAATTCACCGCACAAGCTTTGACCCATATGTCTGCTAATTGAATGTTATACTTCCCTACTGGTTAATTCTTTGTTTGTTTTTATATTGTTATTGTATTGTGTCTAATTTATGTATGTCATTGTTAAAAGTTTCACTGTAAATTGGCGTCACAGCTGTATGTGAAATTTACTTAAATAAATAAATAAATAAATAAATAAATGGGTCAGAAAAAGGGAGGAAATTAAGCGGGAGGGTGATTTCGCACCGGGGGAAGGGGGTGGGGGGAGGTGTTGGGCAAGATGGATGAGGGGTGTGGGGTAGGAGACAGCTGCAAGGAAAGGGGGGGGGAGTGGGAGACCCGCCATGGAATGTGAGTTGGCGCATAGGGAAAAGGGATTGATGTAGGGTGGGTAACTAATGAAGGGGCAGGGGAGAATTGTAATTTGGATATATACATGAGAGATACTAATGTTGCCACCCGAAAAATCAGCCTAGGAGTAGTCTCGATATAGTATTCAAATTCAGTAAATTTTAACGCAAGCTAACAAACGAGCATGAGAAACCCATCAAGGACAAGACACGTTCAGTGTAAACCCTGTTCACGAACACCTCTGTCTTAAGGACAGTATTCAATTCCCCGAAAAATGTATACGGATTTTTTCAACAGAATCTGCCGTTTAACCATTTAAATATGCATTTGTATAGGGAAAGAACCTCTAGTATGCGTACTCTACTTCTTCATCTACCTCTACCTCTACCCCGCAAGCCACCTTTAGGGTGTTTGGTAGGGGATGATCAATCACCAGCATGCAGCATGCAATTGGACTCCCACATGAACTCCACACAGTACAGAAAAACGTCACGCATTCTAACAAAGTATACTACCATATGCTGGTAGAAATAATAATAAAATTAAGAAACATGCATTAAGTTTTAAATAGGTTAGTAGGCCACACTACAAGTCATCTAATCTATTTATGAGTTTTATCGCTGCCATTATAATCTCTTATTGATGGTAGAAAAAAAACATTCTGAATCTGTCTGTTCTACAGTCTATCTCTCTTATTTTATTTATATGATCTGATCTTACGTAGTATGTTGGCGTCCGTAAGATATGGCTAACTTCGTTAGAAAATACCCTGCTCTTGAATTTATCTAAAAGGTTTAGTCTATTTTTCAGTCTACGGTCTGACAGAGATTCCCACTATCATCATCATATGGACATAAATACTTTTTAGACACCATTTTACTATTTTACGAATATAATCGCTATAGGTTTTCTGACCAATCTCTTAAAATATAGAAGTTTATTTAAATGTAAGGCCGTAATTTTCACTCACTAAAAGTCTTATATTATAATTATCTCGGGTTAATACTTAGTGTAAACATTAGGTTTCCTTTAAGTCATCTCCGACTTACGGGCACCTCTCACTTGCGGACGAATTTTTGAGGGCCGTAGGTGTCCATAATTAAGAGATTTCACTATGCTTGAACATCGATTGATGTGGAGCGGGCTATTATTGAAGGAGTTGGGGAGAATGATAATTTGGATATATACATAAGAGATTTTGCCACCCGAAAAATCAGCCTAGGAGTAGTCTCGATATATTATCCAAATTCAGTAAATTTTAACGCAAGCTAACAAACGAGCATGAGAAACCAGGCAAGGACAAGACACGTGCAGTGTAAACCCTGTTCACAAACACCTCTGTCTTAAGGACAGTATTCAATTCCCCGGCAAAAGAATATGCATTTTTTCAACAGATTCAGCCGTAATAGGGTGGAAGTTCGACATATTTAAATAAAATATGGTAGCACTTTTCCACAATATTCAGGAAATATGATTGTAATATAATTTTCATAATATTGAGGAAAAGTGCTACCATCTTTTATTAAAACATGCATTTGTACAAGGATAGAACCTCTAGTATACGTACTCTAATACTTATGGACATAATTACTTTTTAGACACCATTTTACACTTTTACGGACACAATCGCTATGGGTGTTTTGGGTATACCTCTCCAATATTGAGATTTTTTTAATATAAGGATGTCATTCTGATGTCATTCTTATATTATACTAATAGCGGGTTAATACTAAGCGTAAGTAAATACTAAGCGCATTAGGTTTTCTTTAGATCATCTCCAATTTACGGACATCTCTCACTGCGGACGTATTTCTGAGGACCATTAATGCTCGTTAACGAGTGATTTAAATGTACTTAAACAGTAATTGATGTGGAGCGGGCAACAAATGAAGGACTTGACGAGAATGCTAACTCCCATACATACATAAGAGATAGAAATATTTCAACACGAAAAATTGGACTTAGCAGTGATTATCTAAATACATTTTTACAACTCAATCAATTTTTACGCTAGCTAGCAAGCGAGTATGAAAACCCCAGCAAGATAGAGGCATTATAATTAGTACTAGCAATGTTGATAATGAAGAAAGAGTCACTCGTGGTAACGTAAAACAACAGTGATTGATGCGGAGCTGGTAATTAATGAAGGAGTAGCGGAGAACGGTAATTTGGATTTACTTACACTCAGTGGATACGAATGCTTCAACGCGAAAAATCGGCGAAGAACAGTACAAATAGATTTTTCCAACTCAATCACTTTTAACGGCTAAACAATTCTATTTCATTTCATATATCCACCGCTCCAAGCCGCTTATTAGAATCACAAAATATAATTCTATCCTGGTGCATCTTAAATTTCTAGTCCAGAAAATTTTATGTGTAAAATTTGGGCCATTTAATCGCAACTGAAATTTCGTCCATCGTTGACTGGAATTCTGATATATAGTGATTTTATGGGTGAAATTTCAGTTACGATTACATGGCTCAAATTTTACACGGCAATTTCTAGGCTAGAAATTTAAGATACGCATGAAGGATTAAATATCAGTGATGATGATGAAACAATAATTCTATGACGGCTATTTGTATACCGAGATATATCTATCGCATCTTTCGTTACTAAGTCTACGTCATTCATCTAATCTTAATCGGGCCGGAATATTAGCTTAACCCGTCAACGGCCAAAGGGGCCATAATATAAGTTTCAGCGCGAAGAAATGGCCTTGGGTGAGTATAATATAAAAAATATAATGATAGTCAGGATGGATTTTTCCAACTCGATCAATTTAAATGACGAAAACTTCCTATGCCGGTCTAATTAATACAATAATAAGAAAATTAACGATGCTATGGATGCTCAATGAGACAGTTAATCAATAACGGCTGCTAAGAAAATTTGAATCCCAATCTAAGCCCGTGAGCAAATATGAATTGACCGATCAACAATTAGTCTAAACCATCCTCGGCTGGGGAGTATGAAAACCCCAGCAAGGACGAAGTATAGAAAAGAGTATTAGGTCTGATAAATCGTGTAGACGTACTTTAAGAGACTCACCCGGTGCCTAACCCAAAGAATAATCCCATGTATTATTTACCTGGAAAATGTATCACCATTCGTGTTTTGATAATATATCTACCTTAATATTTCGTAAGCCGTCTCGATTGGTCAGTGACGGGAGTTTTTACTAAATGGAGCGATTACTGGTAAAATTTCCTCGCATTAGATCGCGATATCTTTGAACACGGTTTTAGGTATGTTTCATGGTTTTATGGTTAAGAGATATCGAAGCCAGTAGGAATTAATACGAAGATCAAATGACGCATTAACGGAGCCTAATTAAATTTCCCTGGTGATTCTACAAAAAAAATCACACCCGTTTTCGTGCCCTTTGCAAATAAAATCAGCATTTCAGCGAATGTGGAACTCCCGTGCTGATATAAAATACCTAGAGTAATTATGTGTATTTAATTTTTCATCGATGCAGAGAATAAGTCATTAAAAAAAAGGTTCTACTATGTTTTATTTATTTTTCCAAATTCTGCAAGAGGAATGGATTGGTACAATATGATTGTAGCCATCACCGTACCCAGAAACCAACTTTTTTATGCAACAGGGTGGTTTCCTATTATTTTTTTATTGCCTAAATCTAAAGATTATTACTCCTGGAGTACGTATTTCACGCTTTTAGATTTTTCAATGACGATATCTATTTTTCGCGATTAAATGAAAAGTGAAAACTTTCAAGCGCGCGAAAACGCGACGGCTAAGCATGAATGCCGGGAAAATCCGTGTGACGTCGTTCTGGTTTCCGCTGCCGCAAGTAAGGTGACCTTGGGGCGAGGCTCTGAGTGCTGATATGACGCAGGATTCTAGCCGGTAGCAGAGTACCATGCTAGCTTGTAGCGCTTGGCTTAAATAAGGATTATCAATACCTTATCAAACGAAGAAAACTTTCCGACCTTACCCAGTTTTAATAGGTTATTATTAAGGCATGTTTCCCTGAGCTCTGTGCCTCATGCATGCATTGGTAACCTCAGACGATGTAAAACTCCTATCTTCTCGTATAGAAACTATGTCCCTGTGACGTCACGTGGAGTGGCATCGCATGGGCGCCAATCTGGCCTTTTTCCGATGAGGCTAAAATTGACCCTTTCCATTCGTCTAAACCGGTATTTCTAAAACCAAAAAATTTGTATATTATGAATACACTAATGGTGGGTAACGAATCGCAATAAATGCCCTTTGTTTTCTTTGATGAAGGAAACTACCCTATTAAATATGTTTGCGGAAAACTAAAGTTCACTGCTAACATATGCTGGACTTATTCACTGTTACATATTGCCCTGCAAATCTTCTACATAGATGTTCGGCAGAGAGTGAACTATGACCAACCTGCACCCGGGCATTAAAATTTACTTCCAAGTACATGAAATACGGATCATGTACCTTACGATTGACACATATAGGATTAATCTAAACTACACTTATTAAGGTAATCTGCTTATGAAGCTATAAAATGCACAACATGCTGTTCAAAATACTAGGAAAATACAGAAACATACATTAATGAAGGGAATACATAAGCTGGTAAGAAGCACCACCAAAAAACCAACCTATTTCTAATTCTAAACACTGCCGTTACAGCCTCTATTTGATTCCAGAAAAAAACAGCAATCAAAATTCATCTTTTTACAGTCTCTCTTATTTTATTAATTTTACTTTTGTTCTTACTTACCGTAGTACGTTGACGTATGTGAAATATGGCTAATTATTAGACTTAGCCTTAAAGCTAACTTCAAAATGACTTCAAAATCACTCCATGATGACAATGAAGTTCCACGAATGATCCGTCACGAAAACGACAGGTCAAGGGGGTTTGATGCACCTTCTTATACAAGAAGGATCAGACCCGTCATTTTGACGTTTAACCTCCAGTTGCTTAATCATATTCCCTAGAACTTATATCTGTCGCCTGGATTATTTCCGACTTTACCATTACTTATTTATCTCTTTATTACCACCGAAAAAAACTCAATACGGCCTTTTGCATCGGGGGTATCAACATGTCAATTGCTTAACGTAAACAAACAACCATGCCCTGGATAGGGGTAACTTAGCCAGGCGGGACTCGAACCCGCGACCTCCTGTTTGGTAGGCGATAACTTCACCCCGCCGCCACCGTGGACAACGACCTGCCTACACCTTAAAAGATCAACAACGGTCAAAATGACGGTTAAAGCGTTTCTATTTCATTTGTAGCCATAACTCTTCTTTTATTCCATAAATAACTACATTTTATTGCACCTGACCATTAGTATGTTTTAGTGGGCATATTTAAATTCCCCTATTACCTTTTGAATGGAAATAGCCATATGATCGTGTCTAGGAGCGTGAGGTAATAGTATACGTGTGGCGTGTCATTGGTCAGGACAACGGAAGTAGGTTTGACGTGAGCGATGTTAATTTTAAATTTTTATTATAAAATAATCGGTAAAAATTGCTTAATTGTATTGAGAAATGAATAAAAAGGTTATATTTGATGAAGTCATCAATTGATTTTATACATAAGCGTAGTTATATTAAAAATAATTATTAAATTCCCCTCAGAATGACTGGTAATGACATACTACCCTAGTACTTCTAGTGTTTACCCTTAAAACTTCAAATGGGATTGGGTTGTTGCGGTGACTAAAGTGTTGGATTCTCACTCTGTGGGCTCGGGTTCAAAACCCAGTGGTTGCAAAGAATTTTCATAGATCTTTCGATCCCTGCTTGAATGTTGTGTGGAGGGCATTTGAAGTTCAAGTCCGTTCGTCGAATGAGACGTTAAGCCATGGACCGCTTGGAGCCTTTCGTTAACGACTGGCTTATGCCGACACTGGGTTTTTCTCCACTCCAACTCCCATCCACATCATTCCCTCGCGGTGCAAATAACTTCAGATCTCGGTCACCTCCTCCAAAAACAATATATATACTAGGGTTTGGTAAAAAAACCGGCTAAGCATTTCGCTATACTGGATCCTGCCGAAAGGCGTGTGAAAATTTCGCATTACTTTTTTATATGACCGAAACACAGAGTTTCCGAGTTTCCACGGCAGACATTCCGGTTATTTTTTCGAAAATTTTTCGCCTACTCCAAATACCTAGCCAAACGAGCTCGTAAATAATCTCAAAATCCCTCCTTGACGATGATGTTGAAGTTCCAAGTGTGATTTATCACGAACAAAATCGAGGAATAAAAGGTCCAGCGGGAGTGATGCACCATCTAAATGAACGCAAGTCGGAGATGTGGTTCCGCATTGCTAGATGGCGCGCGCTGTTTCCCGCCACTCCGTCAGGGGGCGTGGTGGCCGCGTGGAGGAGGCGGGCGCGCGTGAGTTGGAGTGGCGCGGTGACGTCGGCGTGTCGCTGCCGAATGGAGGGCGAGGTGGAGGGCGGGGTGGCGGAGGAAAAATGAAAGGCCCACCGCACCGCCACAATTCACTTTTCCCCGTGAAAGGGGGCGTGGTTTGCCTCCGCGGCGGAGATTAAGGGGTGGGACCCAGGCCATATTTTCCCGAAATTCTGCGCTCCGACCTCCACAGCCAGGCAGACAAGGGAGACAAGCAGCATTGAATTAAAACCATGCTCTTGGGCGGAAAGCATGATGATGAATAACAAGTTTTGTTAGGAAAGGGCCGCGAATTGGACAGCAGTGGACCTTACGTAAGTTCCGCCCTGATTGCAAAATTCAAAAGAAATACTTTGCATACATGTGGCCAATAAAAGATTTTCTGTAGGTCTGGAAAACCCGTTCAAGTTTTATTGCCCAAATCAAGGAAATAAGGAAATAGATCTAAACGCAATTATTAATAAATCAATTGTTTTACTAGAGTCTTACGGAGGTTTTCGCCTCTGGATTGATTTTCGCTACGTCTGCGTTCTCATCATCGTGGTGGTGACATTTCTTGTCATATGATGAAAAAGTTCTCGGACCTATCTTTAGCGGAGATTAATTCAAATTCTACGGCTACTTTTAAGGTCCTGGGTAAGTCCTGCTATAGATCATAGTGTCTTACGCATTAAACTCAAGTTTTTTGTTCTTAATTACAATATTTGATCACTGAAAACGAATAAGATTGGGCGGTGACGTACCTATTAATTTATAATACTTACCATAGTCATTCAATGACAACGTGTATAATTTATTTTTTGTTCGGTTTTTTCAGCAAATGGAACATTTAAGATCGTTTAAGAAAAATTAATGTAAGATAATGAAGAATATATACATCCAAATAATAATGTACCGTTTATGAATTTCGGAGGAACGAATGCAATACCGTATTCATGGCACCCAATTTTTTATATTTTCATACGGTAATAATAATACGCAAAAAGATATCTGAGCAGCAATACTAACTACAAAATAGATTATATAATATACATAAATAATATCAAAATATTGGCGATCACTCAAATTTGAATTCACAGTGTACTGCGCTTCGTCGGAAGATGAGATCCTTATTACTCACTAGTTTGGCAATACCTAAATATTTTACATCCATCTACTTATGATTGATATGAACAAATAACTTTTTTTTGAAAATGCAGTTTCAATCTTCCTTTCTATGAAATACTTTGCGTTGTATTAATGTAAATTATTTTGCTATCATAATTAACTGATACATCTGAAATCCTAATATAAGTATTTATGAATCAAATGAAATTTATTCAAGTCAGTCGTTGAAGACAAAAAATGGAAATTTTCACCTTCCAAAGAAACTAATTAAGAAATTACAAGAAAATTCAGAAGGAGTTTGATGATAAAAATCCTAACGAGATGAGATTTAAGGACTTCAGGAAAAAAAGCGATAATTTGCGGTATTTTAAGCGTGGAGATTTATAAAATTTGATTTTTTAGCCCTTAGTAAATGCGTGAGAATAATTGAGTTGGAACTTGTTAAAGGTCCTGTTATTATTATCAAAGGAAAGTCATCCTATTAAAGTAGATTTGCATGCAAAGTTTAGTGGATTACTTTGCATGTTCTCTATCCTCCAAATGAATGCCCCTTTTCAATTCCTACTACTACCTAATCCCTTTCCCTCTGTTAATCTTACTAACTTTCTCGCATTTTCCCGCTTGTCTAAAACTGTTTCCGATATTACGGCTTTTTGCATGTCTTTCCCTTTTAGGAATGGCTACGTCTAAATATTCAGAAGAATCCTTGGTAGGAAGGGTTTACATGGGAAAATTGGATATAGCGGCAGCCCAAAATGCTCAAGAGAAGCATGATCATCTAAACAAGAATCATACCCTGGCACAAAACTGCAGAATATAGAGGATACGAACCAGAGTGAGGATTCCACGCTGGAATACCTAGTGAATAGTGGGAGCAGGAATGGTACTGCATGATCATCAACATCACTGGTCAAAAATCCTAAGATGGGTTCGACGCAGCTCTCCAATCAATAATCTCCTATCAGCTAATCTTTTCACACGGACATATTTCTTCAGTTTCACATCTCTCTTTATCTGTTCCATATATTTTGTTCATGGTCTTCCTAATCCGTTCTTGCCATCCACTTGTTCCTCGAATATTGTCTTTATCAGGCCATCATGTCTTAAGATGTGGCCTATAAGGTTGTTCCGGTTACCTAATGCAAACAGTAATAACGGTTTTAACAGTATTTTAACGGTAACAGTATTACGGTTTTCATCAGGCCTCTCTTCTCTCCTACTCATCGTAGGACTTACTCATAACTATCTCGGTCGATCCATTCGATCCTCATCATTCTTCTTGAGTACCACATTTCGAAAGCCTCTATAGTACTTCCTTTGCTGAATTTTTGCTTAGCTTAACACTTAGCTGAATTCAAAACTGAATACAGATGAAAGTATCTTTTATTTTTTACTTACAAGGTGTGTTCGAAAAGTATCCGACTTGCGTTTTTATCTGCACGTTGGTGCTATTCCTCCTCATCTGCGGCGTGGCATCCTCTAATGTAGTTCTCATTTAAATACACCAACGGATGAAGTTCGCCATGAAAAAAATATTTGACTTAGCCGGGATTCGGACCCGGATGGCCCAATTGCCTGTCAGGTGTGTTGGCCAGTTACACCACCAAGCCATTTTCTCAAAGCGAACTTCGGGACACGCCGGCATTCGGGAGATCAGGGTTCGAATCCCGGCTAAGTCATATATTATTTCATGGCGAACTTCATCCGGTGGTGTATTTAGCCTTGCACCCATGTGCGTGACTGCGTACAAAGTAACTTGTTCCTGCATTTCTCATTTGATTGAACCACATGCTCCCAGCGGTGTTTCAATATATTAAAGCAGTCCTCGATCGCAAACTTTGGAAAGACCCTTAGCTCGCGCGACTCATTACTCTGAAGCGTCTCAATGTCGTCGAACCACTTTCGATTGAGCACCATTTTCAATTTTTATAACGTCCAAGAGTCGCAGGGAGCCCTTTTGGGACTGTATAGAGGCTTGCAAAGCTGCACAATCTTTTGTTTCGCAAACATTTGCTGCACAAGATACGATGAGTGCGCTGGCGCGTTACCGCGGTGAAGGAGAAAGTCACCGCTTGACCAGAAACACGGTCGTTTTCTTCTAACGACATCACACAATTTTTACAGAACTACAACATAATATTTACTGTTGATCGTATAGCCTCTTGGAGCAAATTTGCAGGGGACAACTCCCTCAAAATTGTAAAATTAATCAGCATTGACTTGACACGGCTCTCTCGGCCATACCAAGGTGGGCCAGAACGAGGGTCAATGTCAACAGATGTGCAGTCATTTTAAACCATCTGAACCACTCTTTTACCGGTGTTATGCTCATACTTTCTTCCACAAAAGCCTTCCAGAGACTTTCAATCGTCTCCGTATTACTATTTCCGAGATTGAAGCAAAAATTGCTGAAAATTCGTTGACCTGTTCTTTCTGCCATTTTCAGCACTAAAAAGATGCGACGAAAAGAAAAAAAAGCACGTTGGATATAAACACTCGCTGCGCGCAACCGATGGCCTCTGACTGGTAACTCCGGCAATCAAGGAGGTCGTGAAGGACCACTGGTTACGCTCATACCTCTTAAGGTTTTACTCGGGTCACGGAATTAGGCAGGTTAGAATTGCAAATGGCTTGGAGTGGCGTAGAATTGTGGCTTCCTACAATGTTGTGGGATAGCAGGAATGCATGATCGAAAATAGAACTGGGGCCATTATTCCATCTCAAGTCCACGCATCCTCGCATGTGCTCTAGCGATTCACCACTTTACACGACGCAATTTTGACTGCACCTTCGTATACGCGTAAGATTGTTCAAGTACTTTCCTCGTGTAAAACAGGCAGCTCCAGCACTCTGGGACGAAGCGATGAAAGCAAGTCGGATACTTTTCGAAAACATCGTATTTTCATCATACTGGACCCTCGGATTCCAAGGAAAAATAGAAACATGCTCCTTTGCACTCACCAAGTTTCACTTCGAAAGCACGGAAATATTCGGTGCGAAAGGATAAATACAAGAACGAATAGAATGCATACAAAAGCTACACGATTCGTATAAAAAGGAATCACACAATCAAAGTACGTTAAACAGATTTTTCCGGATTAGTTTGGAAAGTGCAAGGGAGTCGGAGGGAACGCACTATGCTCAGATTACTGAAGCAATAAAAAAACGATTCATTCCAAGTAAGATGGAAAATATCACCTAAGATTCTCACTTGCTCCCAGGCGCGATAGAAACGAGGAATTTAAAGACATATTTTTCCAAGATGATAGGTATGGGAATTTGGTCTATTCCCGAACAATGAAGGACTTCGGATAACATAATAACAGAGAAACGTCTGTATAGTCTGAGGATTTATATGAATTGACAAAGGCATCACCTGGGAAATGATGTGGTTTTTCAAAACCTGGGCAAGCAAATAAAAATTTGTGGACCACTCAATGGTTTGTAAGCCATTATATTACGTGCTATACGGTTTTACAAAATATGACCATCAAAACTAAAGTCGGTTTAAGCAACCTCCAATAAATTCCAAGTGTAACTGAGACCGTCAAATATCTCACATTATTTTAGTACTCTCGTACGAGTTTACGGCTGAAATGATAACACCTCTCGCATTTCAATTTAATGGAAGGAAATTTGGAGGAAATTTACGAGTTCGAATTAAAATGTGGACAAAAATCTCGGTCACGACCGTTCACTTTATGAAAATAAATTTTTCAAATCTACATTCACAAACCCTCCAAATATTAATAACATTTTGAATAGATTCTTAAAATAATCAACAATACCACCCTCACCGAACGAATCGCTGACCATAATTTCAATGAACCTAGCACCCAACACAGGTCACATCACCCAAGCACCCCGTTTCCTATCCTCTTCAAGACACAATCGATCGCGAAGGAGCTCAAATCAACCCTGAGAGATAAAAAATCAACCGAGACAGACGAAAGAAACTAAAGATGGCGGAGAGGAGATGTTTTCCGATTTCGGAGGGAGAAAGTATAAGGGGAGGGATTAGTAGGTGGGCAACATTTCGGGGAACAGAGGCGTGTGTTTGAAGAGACGGAACACGTGGGAGGAGTGGAGGACGGAACAAGCCCAATTTTTTTGCGGATGACGGGAAAGCAGGACGAAGAGAAAAGAAGACACGGGGGAGGATAAAGGGAAAGTTTGGAGGGAGAGAAAAGAAAACCTTGCGGGGAGGACTCGAGGAGAGGATCACAATGGATATCTCCCTGGAAATCAAAACAAACACACCGGGGGTATCCGCTTACCATTGGCTGAAGTTTTCCAGGATGAGGTTGTCGGAGGTGGGGGAGGTTGAGTGAGATGGGTGGGAGTGGAAGGAGGGGGTATGAACGACGGGTAGAGCTGTCTATACGAGAAGAGGTCGAAGTGAGGATCAGGTTGTGAGGAACAAGCCAGGTTAGGGTAAATAAGTGCATCGAGGGATCGATAAATCCATTTGAAGAAATTTAAACATGTACCTATTATTCGATATCTACTGTTAAAAGCAATCAGGCACAGGACTTTTGAATTCTCTCCAATAAGACCAACTCAAGAGTGCCTGGTTTGCTTCTGCTAAATGAATGGTTTTGATAGATCGATAAATTGACATAGCTTCAAAAATTTCTAAATATTTTCTATTGTTACGAAGCTTAGAAAGCCAGCGTCAAAGATAAAAGAGCTGAGAGACTCGTATCAAAGCTAAGGTAGGCAACAAAAAACCTTACAAAGGCAAGGAATTGTACCAATGGATGCATGACCAAAAAATTTAACTCTATCATAGATAATAAAAACAAAAATTTTGTTTGCAATAGGAAATAGATTTCAAATGTTTAACTGCAAGTGCTGCAGCCGACGAAAAATTGATAACCGACTGTCAGCTGTTAGGTTGAATGGTGTTGAATATGGCAAGGTTGATGGCTATTAGGCTAAAAGCATCGGTCTTTTTACATTGGAGTGGCCATAAATGGTCTGCAGCCTACCAAAATCAATTGGTCATCGATAATTGGAAACATCGACTTTACTAAAACTTCGCACGCAGCAACGCTCAAGGGCGTGAACAAAGAAATGGTCTGGTATTTGGAATAGGCGACCAACAGCTGAGGTCATTTGCGCCAAGAGTGAATGGTAGGTAAGGGAGGGTGGGGAGAAACCCTGCGTGGACATTAGCCTACTCCTAACGAAAGGTGCCAAGGGTACCACGACTTAACGTCCCTTCCGACGGACGGAGTGTTGCGCTTGAAATGTCCTCCACGTAGCATTCAAGCAGGGATAGGGCGATCTCTGAAAATTGTCTGCCACCGCCGGGATTTGAACCCGAGCCCACGGGGTGGGAAGCGAACACTCTAGTACCCACACGAACTCGATCCCCGCGTGAACAACATTGCAAAAGGAGATTACCTATACATTTTCAAAACATTAATTGATTTGTTTAGGATTCGTACCTGGATGTTTAATTGTGACCTCAAGTTTCCTTATGCTACGTTTCATTTTCATTAAAGATCTTTTATTAGGGATTGTGTGATCATATATATAGTCGATTCAACACTAACAATAAAAAGACCCATCACTTTCACTCAAGAAGTCAAATTTCGTTTGAGATCGCGTCATTTTCTCGTGATGCTTCATGATACCATAATACTAAAGCATAAAGGTATATGGAGTACAGAATTTCCAAATTTTTTAAGTATTTCAATTACAAAAATTTTTCATTTGTGAAAATGTCTAGATATAACTTTCAAAAATAAGATACAAGCAAATGATAAGTACATTCCTAACCATTTTATAAAATATTGTAATATTATAGTATACGCATAAAGTTACGCCACGATATAAGACCAATGCAGAAGGTAGTGATGGGCAAGTAATTAATTTCTTAGACGAAATATAATTTGAAAATAAAGCATTAAAAATAGATTTAACCAAGGTTCAAAGTCGGATGCGAATCTATTATTTTAGTTTTCGAATCCCAATTGCAAAATCACGACAGAAGAAATCAGACGAGTAGGATGGCGGATGCCCGTATAAGCACCCAAAGGATAGACAGAAGTGAGGGGGCAGGGGCAGGGTTAAGGATACAATAGGCTTCGTTGGAAGCCTAACCCCCTATCCCTGCCGCGAGATTCCCTTTTCCAATCCCCCGGGCAATCGCAAACACTAACAGCATCGATCTTCCCTTTTAGTTATTCCAGTTGGCTTTTTTTCCGGCAGAAAATTTTCCTTCTTACTCCTTCAGAAGCCATCATGCGTACTTCGGTCTAACGCACAAATACCAACCTACGCCGCACGTGTAGAATATCGGCTTGCGAAAGCAACCATAAAAATGAAGATTTGAGCGATTCTTCGCATACTGTGATTAAAAAAAACAAATTCACATTTGAGGCTATTCTACCCATGTAGACAATTCAATATCTCTCAGCCAGCAAGGTACCAGAGTATGTTATGACAGATGTTGTAAGGCATTGAAGGATTTCAATGGTAATTCAAGGATGACAAAAACTATGAAAAAAAATCCCGTAAATATATGCTGGATGGCATTTTCCTAGTCGATTATTTTTAGATATGGATAGAATTTTCCATAAAATGGAATCCTACCCATTTTTTTCAAGTACTGGATGAAATGAGACGATTATTACTTAATCTTTTATTGAACAAGATGCGATTTATTGCTTGAAATTCAACCACAAGCACGTGAAATTAAGTAAGCAGGCAACATATGGTATGAACCCAGTGCTTAATCCTGATAGTTGACCTAAAAAGGAGATGATTCATAACTCATGACATGCTCAAATATGTATAGAAAACAACTCGGTTGTTTTTCCCGGCACACATTAAAGACCCTGAAAAGCTCTACGTGAATATGAAAAGAATTAATTTCGACGGGGTTGTTTCATGAGGATTTACCCGGCTCGGTAACCGTAATATTCCCTTCAAACTTTGCATCAAACTATATTAAACACACTTGAAATGTTAATGGTCAAATATTCCATAGTGGATGTACTACTTGCCTTAATCTAGACGCAAAGAATTCTCGGAATTCCCCGTAAGTCATCGCAATAATCAACGACCAAAGCGCTTCAAAACAGACTTTTCGACTGGGTAACTAATTCGTTTTGGCAGCTAAAATAATTAATGTAATTTTACTAATTTGAGAAACCGGGCTCATATCCTGGAACTATTAATTATTTCATCATACTTGGGAGTTTTTGTACAATAGTCTACTTCCAGTTAATATGGCACAGGTTAATTGAGATTTAATCCGTACCTGTTTCTCAAAAATTAATCTGGAACATTCCTTTGCACATCATTTATTGATGTAATTGCTGTTTACGCTACGGAAAAACTACTTGATTAAGTAACCACACTTCATATGTATTTATTTTCATTTAACTTTCCGCCTCCAGAAAGATTGACAAAAATTCATTGCTGGCCATCCTTAAATTAATCATACATGTTCTTCCTCCTTCAGGAGATGCTTAATATTTTTTGTAGCATTTCGTGAAATTCATTTTAAAACACTCGCTCCATATTTAGGATATGTTACCTTATCTAACGAAGCATTCACTCAATCTTGGCAATTCAATCACCATCCAAGAGACAGTCAGCTTTTTTCTCCGACCTCTCCGCCTGCGGTTCAAAGCGGAGGGTTCCTTTTTCAAGCCCGGCTTGCCATTCATGTCCTTCCCATTCCACCTCCACATAGCGGTATCCTATCTCCCCCTCCCCCATTCCTTCCCCACTCCACCCCCTCGCTTATCAAGGCAAGGCTTCCCATCCCACTTCCCTCGTCCTTATCTCCCTTACCGACCCATTTGCCTTTATTTCGCCTTTCTCTCGCGCTGCAGTTTCATTTGTCTCGCCGCCAAGTGTTATCTGCGTCCCTTATCTGGAGACCTCTCTCCCTCTCCCCGAGCCCACTAACGTGAACACTTTGCCGGTGTCTCCCCTCCTTCCTTTTAAATCCCTCGAGAAGGCACACTTGAGAATTGACACCTCGCAGTGGCGAAGAAGTCCCTCTTACACGTCACATTGTGAGGGATTAAACTTCAAGCCTTCCGCTTTATTTCTTTTTTTATTCTGTCAACGTGTTCCCTTTAGGCTGGGTGGATTCGTTTGTATTTTTTCCTGAACATATGGACACATGAAAAGGGTGAAACAAAGAAAGTATTTTATACTGGATGAAAATCAACAACGTAATACCCTATTTTCATTTTCCGTCTCAATTCCATTTATTTTAGGAGTTAATAAAATGCAAAAGATTACTAATAAAAGAAAAACATTGAAACATTCCTAACTAAAATAATTTCAATGTACAACTACTGGAGTAATAAAGTAAATGTTTTTTTTTTTAATCCTTCAACAAGGTTGGTCACATAATTTTCTTCGGGTTCTTTCTTGCCCATCTACTACTTATTTTAAATTTCTATCTAAAAATATAACACTGGAAATATTTTTGGTTGAGGTTGAACCTTAGAAATAATTCTCAGTACATTTTCCTGATCATAATTTTGGATAAAATAGAGATGGGAATAATTAGATAGAATATGATAGAATATAGAATCAAGTATCTTACCAGTAATGGCAACATTTTTTGCAACTCTGTTCACAGCTTTTGAATTTACTGTCAAAGCCTGAATTAGTATCGGATGAATAAAATTTTTAATCATTTCATCTCTATTTAAAAAGTACTTCGTGAAATACAAAATATTTCTTATACTAATACATATCTGAAGTCATCATCAAAGTGTTCTACAAGGAGAGGTTGATTTTATTACTTATAAAAGTCAAAGGTTTATACGATTATCGCGAAAATCTTTCAGTTGGATGAAAGTTACATCAATTCTGAAATAAAACAACCCTTATTTTTCATTTCTCGCGTTGAAACTCAGCAAGTGTATTTTTTATGGTTAGATTACTTCACATTAGCAATTTATTTGTAATCACAGGGGATAATATCTATAATTCAATAAATAATATTGAAAAATGAATCTCGGAAACCGCAAATTCAAAACCTAGCGTTGATATTAATCTTGTAGTTAGATCGGAAATTCTATTCCTTCATTATACGTTAAGCTTTCTAGTGACCAAATCATTAGCTCTTATCATTCATGCATCCTTTAAATCAAGTAGAGTCATAATTCTTCGCCTATTACTTATGATCACTTTACTGTGAGAGAGTTTACATTTAACTGAACGAAAAATGATGTGCCATAGTTACCTGGTAAATTTTTCTCTCACCTATTGATAGAAAAGTGACAAGCATCAATTTGAATATAGGAGTGAGAGAGGATATCGTATTGCACTTTATAACACACTACATACATTTTGGACTTTGATGCGCTTCCAGATAGCTTCATAAAAATTCATTGCTGGCTAATTCGCGATTTTTTCCTAAGTTAATAGTATAGGTTATTTCTTCTTGATGGTAAAATACCAAAACCGTGCTAAATAGGGCTTAGGTTTAGAGCCAATTTGAATTTCAATCGTCGAAGCAGGTAAATTTATCGGAAAATACTTTTGTACGAAGTGGCATCCTCCAAAAATGTCTATTTTATACAGTGTATGCTCCGACCCAATGGGGGTTCTTATCACCCCTCCAAAGATCTGCTACTGGCAAGAGCTACTAGCCAAATTTCTCCTGGAATGTTTCACATATTGACTGCGAAGTAACAATAATCAATGGGAATATTACTTTGATGGAAGAAATCGTTATGCACTACAAAACACACTATTTGAATTTTGAACTCTACCAGCACATTTTTAGCCACCGTTACTTCTTCATATTTAACTAATTATTTTCATTAAACTTTTTGCTTCACAAACATCCATTGCTGGCTAATTCACGGTTTTTTCCTTAAGTATATCAGGTATCTTATTTCTCCTACCCATACTCACATGATGGATACAAGGCAAAGTATGTATATGTGTTTATGTAAGAGTTGCTAGCTAAATTTCTCTTGTGATCTCTCAGCTATTGTTAACAAACTGACAATCATCAACGAGAATATAAGGGTGGGAGAGGAAATCGCTACACACTACAAATGCACTCGCAGCAGTTGAGAGTGAATGAAAAGCCAAAACGCCCACTCAGTTGAACGGCGGTTAGGATGGGAAAAGAGAGAAACGAACGAAGCGGTGGGAAATGGAGAAAAACTGACGGCAGATAAAAGAGGCGTAACACTGAAGTCGGAGTAAGACGCGAGGAATGAGTTTATTAGAGTGGAGGAGGCCTTGCTTTTGTGTGGGGAAGGGCAGGCGGTGGTAACAGGTAGGATATAAGCCAAGGTAAGCGAGAGGGAGAAGTAGAGGGAGAAGAGGAGGTTGTCGGTTGAACACAGCCTCCTCATAACGAAGGCACTGCGGGATGGCAGGGAGAGACAGGCTATGAGAAAAGAAGCAAGGCTCACAAAGGGCGGGAAGTTGCCTAAAAAGGCCAAAAGTGAAAGGGAAGAAAGATGTGGAGGGGGGAGAGGTTAGAGGGGGTGGGCTTTTAAAAGAGACGGCAGTCAGCCGATAAGGGTTACCTCCATATCTTCCTATTTGACGAAGCCTGGGGATCTTGAAAGAGAAAAAAGGGAAGATTGAGTTAAAGGGAGGGAGGCAACAGGGATCGTCAAGGGGGAGAGACACATACGCAGGGAGGGATAGATTGAAAGCCACGAGGACTAATCAAAGCAACGCAGTTATCCGTGGGAAGTTCTGAAGGCGGGTAGGCCAAGGGCAGGGCGCAGGAGTGAGGCGGGGAAACGGAGCTCCACGGGGCAAGCAAGCACAGAAAAGCTAAGGGAAGAAAGATCAGACACATGGGCCATTCCCACCACCTCTACTATCTCTCCCTACTTCCACGTACGATTTGAAAAGCAGGGCGTAGCGATGGAATGATATCTTGAAAAACAAAAGAAAATATATTTAAAATATAAAAACACTACACTAAATTACGCTCCAAAATCAAGATATAAAACTTTTTTGGCATCGTAAATATTTTTAAATTTTCCTTCAAACATCGACATTAGGATCAAAGAAGTATATTCTGTGAATATTTTTATTCAAAATGATATGCCGATTTGAAAAGCAGGACGTGGCGATGGAAAGATATGGTGAAAAACAAAAGGGAACATATTTAAATGGCCACTCCACGCTTACTCATCAGGTTGTACGACAGAATTTTTAAAAATTATCTTTTTTATCGTCCACTTCTTATAATGTCCTTACTGTAAACATCGGCATTGAAAGGAAAAAATAATTTTAACAATTTTCAATTAAATATTTTTACTCAAAATGCCATGTTGATGACTTTTTTATACATCAACTTTTCACCACCTAAATTAGTTGCACGTTTCAGAATACTGGGAAGATGAAGGTTGAAATTTTGAAAATTAAAAATTAAGACGTAAATGAACTAGAAAAAAAATTCCTAAATAATGAAGCTCGCGGGCACGCACACTTATAGAGACTATTAGGTGGTAAGTTTAGTTCAGGAGTAAGTAAGTCCAGGAGTTTTGAGATACCTATATAAAGAATAATTTTTCAGAATGATTTTGGCCACTGAGTATAAAATAATAACGATTAACATTTTTCCCCCGAATAATTAACAAGAACAGACAACACAGAATAGTATCAAACTAAAAGCATCGGATCCCTGGTAAAATTACTTTAATAACATTTCAGTAGGAGAAAAGCAAATCATAATGATAAAATGAAGTATATAAATTGAAATGGATCCGAGATCCTCTATTGTTTATTATGAATTATATAAATATTGTAAATGTTTTACTTAATAGAGTTGTATTCTGGAGGCCTTTAAATCTCAATCTCAGTTTCAATAGCGGTGATTACTTGCGATGAAGTGTTTTGCAGAACAGCAATGCTATAAAATCACCACGGTCAAGTTTTAATGGGGAGAAATATTTCCAGCAGCAAATACGTGAGCATTTTTAAATTATTTTTGCGGTAAGGGTGCTGAGGTAAATTGCTAAAAAAATTGTTATTGAAACTATTTTGCTGTTTAAACATAAAAAATATATATTCAATTTTCTTTAGTAGACATAACGAATTACGTCTAGAAAAATTAGTGCCTCTTCAAAATCTATAGGTAATAGGTTTTCTAGTTAGTCTGTGTAAAAGCAATGGTCATTTAATAGTTGTCTTTTCTTTGAAAACTTCTGGATGTATGGTACAAAAGCCAATAGTTCTTATGATCAATTCGTATGCAAAATGTGAAAAATATTGGCAGTTTTTGCTTCAAAGGTATTGAAATTGGTGAGAGAAACGTGAAATACTTCAATCTACGTTGTACAAAGGAGAAAAAATACGGGAAAAATATTCTTAAGGAATTGTTACAGTGGAGTGTTTTGGAATAAACAGAGTTCCTTGAACAGATATTGACTTTTGGGTCGTATTATACAGCAGAAGAAAATTGGGATTGCCCAGCTAGCGTTACCTACCATCTGCTCTACTAGGTAAAATGCGAGTTCGTACCTTACGTGCTCCGCACGACTCTACCGTTATCAGTTACTCATATTAAACAATACGCAACAAATATTACCAAATCCTCACCGTATTTTCGCTCCTGTATGACATAAATTAAGAATATAGAAGAATAATAGCTGCATGAGAGACAACTTTTCGGCTTTATTGTACTTCCATCCTCACTGTGAGAGAAATTTGACTGAGAGCATTCCATAAAAATTAGTATTACATGAAGTATTTATTCTAGAAACGCTTTTTTACTTGTCAATTTATTAATGCTTAACATAAATATTTGTTTAAATTAATGTCATTAACTCATACTAACGAGTCAGGGTTTTAATCGTTACAACGAGATTTTTGTACATGTCACACCATTCTGCAATTCCACGAGAGCCACTTACCATAAATACAATTGACTTCCTTAATAGAAAGAGTACCAAGTAAAGTTATCATGATATAAAAATTATTTGTAGATTTACATCCATGCTAAAATTATTATGATTAAATACGCAGCATATAACTAGGATTTAAAATAAGCTTTAAACTGCTACAATTGACTTCAAAATACTCACTAGGATATGCAGAGATTAGACGCAAGTTTGCAACGTGCTAGTCATGATAATTTTCTATACGTCCCATTATGAAGAGTACATCCAGTATTATAGGTTGAGAAACAAGAAGTTTTTAAAGGTAACGTCAGAAAATTAATGTTCTGCCCCTTGTAGCAAGAAAAGGGGACGGGTTCAAGTTTGCAAAGATGAAGCACCTCCGGTCTTCCAATCCCTCAAAATTAAACACGCGGCGGTACGAGTCTTTCCTAATAGAGGGAGCTTCGCTTCATCTCCTATCCAAGTAAATAAAACGAGTTAAGCAAAGAGTAGATTGAACTCGCTTCAAAGTGTGTTTGTTCAATCTATCAAATATTTACACCAAGATAAGGTACAAAGGAAAATTTATTTGCCGACGGTCTCAAATGATGCGAAAAGTTTGTCCTATATTTAGAAAGCGAATCAAATATCAGGAGTTATACAGGAAAGGAGCCAGGTGAGATGTTTTTTGTAGATGTTTTTCTAAAGGACCCAGGATATTTGGAAATACATTTTGGCTAAAGTTACAAAATATGAGGGTGATAACTTAATATCTCTGTATGCATAAATGTACGAAAGATTTTAAGTCACTAGCGTCATAACTATTTTAAAGGTTTTGAACCTACCTACCTTGTGTACCTACATTGTGATTATACATCCATTGAGACGAAAATAATATTTACCAGCAAAAAGAAAATATATTATTCGTCGCCCTAGGAATGTAATAAATACGCAATCAGCATTATTTCCAATTAATAAAATTAAAATAAAAACAAAATTGATGAATTACATCCTCAATTCAAGTATCCGTTCTGCTAAATACACTAGCGTTCGAAAATCTTTGTCACCATTATTTTAAATGAATCATCATGCAAAATTTTATTTGGGTTCGTTCAAATCTTTTTTTTTTATAAATTATTTCTTTATAAAACAATATATTACTCCATACGAGCAAGATTCAACTACGAAATTGGATTCTATTAAATTTAAAATTATTTTGTTATCGTAACTTGTGTCCCAGAAAAAGTTATATACTGTACCATTTGCTTTTATGATTACGAAAAAAAGTTGAAAAATCGTAAAATTCTGATAAAAATGGCAATTATTGAAGTGACCTAAAGATTTTGGTTTCACATTGTAGAAACGTTAATTTTGATTGATGCGAGTATGGAAATATCTCATAAAATGCATAGTTTTGGGGAAATGAGGAAGGATCGAAAAGAGTAGATAAAAGTGTTCCCCTCCTGTTAGGTGCATTGGGCTTCAAATATGTATTCATAAAGACTACCTTAGTCCTTATGTCATAGCAGTATGTCAGAAAAATACGCAATTATCGACAAAGTTCTCCCTTTTGTGACATACTCATAGAGTAGACTTCATGCTTTGGGGCTGGAGTTACTGATAACTGCGATTTTAAGCCGAAGAATATCAATAATCAGAATAGGCCTGCCTTTTGCATTGAAGATTTCTACGTCCATGAGGTCAAAAATATCAGCATTTTATGCATTTATTCATCTTAATTATTAATTGTTTTAAACCAAGCTTCAGATATTTCCTTTTCAATACTCACTACTCAATAGAGTTTTAAAATAATTATTTGAAGAACATATTCTACTCCAGCAACAAAAATATCTTGCAGATAGACCGCTATTACTAACTTACGGTTTATGCACATATTTCACATACAACGAGTAGAAATGAATGATTATGCGCTGGTTATTATATTTTCTTTTAATATAGAACATGGATAGTATTTTACGGATAGCTATTCAAGGAAAGCGGGATATTAATTTAGCATTCCTGGAATCTTTAGATTAGACAAGTTATTAAATTCTCTCAATAAGGCATGCAATCATGAGCGCTGAGCGTGGGCGCCGCATCATATATTTTTATAGGAAATATTTTTCATCTAGAATACAAACCTCAAATCCATGTGCACTCATCTCTCCGTCATTTTACTCGCTTTGGGAAATACTCCAATGGGTTTTCAGTAAAATATATTATCCTTAACTTCCTTATTGGATTTTTTTCTCCTGTTCTCATTATAGGCTGATTATTTTTTTTATCTTTTAAACGTGATTCTCCTTGATTGCGTCCAACTAGTAATTGAATTAAAAACTTTTTATTGCATTTACGAAGGGATTAATACTAAACATGGCCTTTAATCAAGTACAACAAGGAAAACATACACTGTAACCTAATTATAATGGAAAATTTAACTTTAGCTGATAAAAAATAATGTAAAAGTAGAATATGCATTTTTTATGGAAAAGGAAACAATATTATTTTGCTTGTAGGCGTTACATCACTACAAAGGTCTGTATATAAGCGGTATTTCACCGTTCATTATTAATGCTGGCTGTTTCAATTCAAGTATAAGTTTACATTTACCTCTTCGAATTTAATTTTACAATTATCTAAGGCATATAAAATCAAAAAAATAAATAACCAAAAAATTTAGTAATCATAACAACGTCTGCTACTTCCGTTCATCTTACCTACTATGTTCATCCAAAATCGTCTGGCAGCCGAGCAAGCGTTGACGCATTCCCATTCTTGAAAATCCTATGCTCTCGGCTGAACCATGTATTCGACTCAACGGTAAATCCTAGACCTAGGAGAATCTAGGCGCGTAACTCATCCTCCTGCGTAGCACAACCCAGCAGTATGGCCATTCTTATCCAAAATTCACCTCCCCTTGCAAGGTTTCTGATCTCTAAGGCCCTAGACTCCTCGCCCTAGTGGGGTCCAATCTCTTCCAAGAACCACTCACTTCATCTCTCGTCTTGCGCGGGTCCCTAACCAGGGCGCTGAACTAGGAAGACCTTCGGGCCGTAATTGGATTCTGTAGCACTATGCCTGCCGCGTGAGCCTTCGCATCATGACGGAAGCCCGCGGTGGATCACAGCACGCATTTACCGAGCCCCAGCGATTTTTCAGAGCGTGGGAATAGAGAGTCATGAAGAATAGGTTAGTTCACCCTGACAAGAAACTGCACGTATAATTCACCCCTTCAAAGTATAACCCGTGGCATATTAGTTCACGCTGACATGAAACGCAATAGTTGCTCCTATATGTAGGTTTAGAAACGTCAACAGATTTCTTGCTCACTGTCCTAACTATCGTTCACAATACCTACTCCTTGAGTTATAGCACGCAACACATGAAATAAGACATCTAAAATAGTTTCCAAAAACATTCGTGTGGATTGCACTACTATAATGAAGTGAAAACTGGACGGCAGACGTGAAGACCAACCTTGAAGATTGAATGGATTGCGAATAAATAACTGGCGAACATGAAAAAGGTAATAATTAAGTTTATCAGGTGTCATCAGGAAATATAAAATGCATGATGAACGTTTTTGAAGGTCGAGTGATAAGGAAGAATGGAGAAGTATGTTGTGCAAGCGAGGCATCATAGCTTAGGAAATTTTCTCACAATGTGATATTCGATCCATAAAGTCGAAAAATGGATGAGGATATAGGTTCTAGGTAATTTCCCAAAACAATAATTGCAAATCCAGCCATTTACTCGGATAGTAGAAACAGAAATATCGTTGATGTTGCCCCTGTGGTCGAGGTTACCTGCTGTCTGGCTCAAGGAGAAATTCGTTCACATCTTGGAGGGAATAAGGGAATACACTGATTAAACAGCGTTGATAGAGTATTTTGGTACCTTTGGTATTGAACAGAACACAATTCCTATACTAAGGCCATGTACCTAGCAAACGCTAGCCACAAACTACACAGGTAAAATTATTATTCCAGCACTTTAATGTAGCTAACAAAACGTTTATGGTATTAGAGCTATATATTTTGTTTCCGTTGTTTTAACCTGTTGAAAAACAAATACCTTAATGTCAATACAGACCTTTTACACCTTATCCTCCGAACTAGCTCACATTACATTTAAATTATTCAAGTAGCCCAAAACCTCACTACCATTTCGGTACACAGGGTCCAGGCCATTATGGCTTTATAAATTTTAATTTCCACCCTAATCTACTCTAACCAAACTTCGTGTTGCATCATGGAATAAGTGGTATTTCCCAACAACTTCAAATTACGTTTCCACCACTCAAGTAATCCTAAAATCGCTCATCCCTTCAGTTGCAACCAAAATTTCAGAACAGATTTGCTCTTTATATCTCAATAGCCAATTTACTGCGCATGGTTAGGATAAGAGTATTCTCATAGAGTATACGTGGCCTAAGGAGTAAATTTAAACGATTTTTAGTTATCCTGAATCAAATCCATTCTCAAAACTTCTATCGCGAAAGTTAAAAAAGTTTTTAAGCTTTTCAACAAGTTCTCATAGCCATGTAAATGAATGAATTTTTACATTTTTACCATAATTTGTCAATATTAATCCATTTAAATGGTTACACGTTATTTACAAGTCCTATGTTGACATCAAGTGTTTTCGAAAAACGTAAAAGTGGGTGAGTGAGCAATGGCATAACTAAGGTTACTTTAACAAAACTCTACCAAGTGACTATTCAAGGAATAACCGCGGTCTAGCCCAGCATCTAGCACAATTCTTTTCAGTCGAAAAATTCTACAGATAAAATAATAATTTGTCTTAACGGAACTCGAATCTGGATCTCCCGAATTAGAATCCTACCACTGGAATGACCCAGGAAATTTTTCCCCTTTGCCAAAAAGTAACATCTGACCCCATCAGTTAACACTAGTTTCCCATTCCTCCCAGAGCTAAAGCTCATATAACGTTTCCACGATTGAAGTCGATCCAAAGCCTCTTTACCTGTTCGAGACCACCACCCACTTCAATCCTGTAACTTCCGCCTCGATCTCGGGGGGATATTTCCCGTTCCTTCTTGAGCTATCTCTGCCGAAGGGGCGGACTGAACTTTTGGTCTTGCTCTCACAAGTGGTGGCTCTGGTGATTAATCCCACCTCACGATCTGATTCGAATATTAACCCCCCAAACCCTCCCCAATCCAACACCGCCCCCCACACACCTTCCCACTTGGCCTGTTTATTTTCATCCATCCGCTAATAGGATTGGCGAAATTCGAGGAAGTTTCCCTCGATGAAGGAGATGCTCGGAACTCTTGCGGAGGTGTGTTTATCTCAGGTAACTGAGGGGGATGAAATGATCGATTAAGAATACTTCGGTTTAGCAGATACTTACAGCGAGGGGGGGGGAGAGGTTCAGTCAACTTGTTCCTAGAACCGTGATCGTCCATTAAGCTGTTAATCGAACGCCTTTGAAAAATTAGGAAAAAAATACGATCCAGGTCACATCCACTTCATTTGCTTCCGCAATCATTTCTAGCATTGGTCGCATTCTCAATTAGATAAGTTTAATGAGTTCATATCTGCAATAAACGTGAAGAATTATTTAAATTAATCATCGAGTTTTATCACTTTTAATATTCTAAAGAGCGAACAAATCATTAAAGCGATTGATAATTTGCAGTGAGTTGGCCGATTCAACTACCAATTTAACCATGGTAGTACTCTTTAAATTGGAAAATAAACTTTTCTGTCAACACATTACACACATATTCATTTTAACCAATTTTAGCTTCGATAATAGTGATTGTGATTATCAAGGAATGAAATTAAGCAATTCCAATGATCAACGATTTCGGCTTTACTTCTGGTAAGACAAAGTGAGAAATGAAAACGAGCTTAGTCTATTCCAAACTGCGACATAATTTGCGATCATGGGTTGAAAACTTTATCATAAAAAAGGTAATGGGATAGTATGACCAATACCAATGACCAAATATGGGTCGCAGAATAAATAATCTAATATACGCATAGGTGACCATAATATATTTTACCAATAATCAAATGAAACATGTTTTATCAATTACTGAATATATATTATTTAAATCGATTGCGGTTGAGCTGAGCATTATTCTAATTAAAAATTCAGATACCTTAATTTCTTACCCTGTAGTTTTGAATTGCATCTCTTCGTGAAGTGTTTGATGATGAATGAAAACAAACAAACCCCAATATCTCAAAACTGAGTAGCATGAAGCCTAGCATATATTTCCTGGCATTTGCTACATTAAGGGAAGCCAGGTAATTTTTATGGTGTGATGATGAACTTTCTAGTGCAAAAAAGAATAAATAAATTTTATCAAGTCTACAATTCGGTAAATACAATTTTTTCCAAAAAAAAGGCGGTTGTGTGCCCTCTAATTACTATTATTTACTCAATTACTACACTCAAAAACAGCATGAAATGGAATGTGATTTCTGGAAAAAGTTTTGCATCGCAAATATTAGCCTAGTGTTTTCTTGCAAGAATGAATCGGACGAAATGTTATGGAATAGTGTCGCTTCCACAGCGAAAAGATAAATTTAAGAATTAGTAAATTTACTGCCTTGCCGATATCCGAAGGAGGGCTTTAAGAATTTGTCCCAGGAGAACCCACGACTACGTAGAGATAAGTCAACCACCATCCCGCCCCATTATCCGCATCTCTTATATAGAGGGGTTGACGTGCCGAAGACCAAGCTCCCTTCCATCCCTATCGGCTCATAACTTCGAGAGAGTCGGTAATTCCTTTACCGCGAGGCGAAGAAACCCTGGAAGGAATACGGAGGAAAGGGAAAAAATCGATATGCATCTTAAGGACAAGAAGACTATGATTGAGAGATGGTCCCCAGGGTCATTGCGAATTCCGACCGAATTATGCATTATTCATGTAAAAAAATAATAGAAATGGAAGACCGCGTAAGGATGAGAGTTAGTTGGGTATGGTGGGAGAGTTTGTAGTCCAGAAATCGGGGCTTGGCGCTGTTTCAGCTGGTAGGGTAGGGAAACGAAGTATAGTGGGGAAAAGGACTGGAACACTGGTGTTGGCTGAACGAAGGAAAAATCATCGGAGCACGGTGTTAGAAGCGGTTATCGCCTCCGAAAATTTCTGGCTCACAAGATGTGAAGTTCTGATACGATGGAGGAGTAAGACGAAAATTTTTGGCCTTGCATTCGATTTCACACCAGCGGCAATTGAGAATGTACGAAGAATTTGAAAGTAGAGAAAAAAACTGGGAGAGAATTTTAAAAGCGTTCCTCTTCAATATTATCTTTAATATTATTCTCAACCTTGCTCGCAAGATTACAGCACTTAGGGAGGTGGGGGGGTTGTGGGTGATGGATTGTGCCTAGATTTTGCACAAGAGTGATGTACTAAACCTTGATGGGAGATGAAATTAACTTTATGAAGTCTTGAAACGATAATAGTTTAATTTTGCAATTTAAGCACACTTGTATCCACAAGTGGAAATGTTGTAGTGTTCAACTCAGTGAATTATCGGTGATTCGCCAATCTTTGGCAATGATAACACATTAAAGTATGCTTAAAGTCTAGATTCTTCTTCAACATCAAAATATATTCTCAAATTCACCGTCGAATAATAAAACTAATGAAGTAAAAACAGAATAATAAAAGCTGGAGTACCCTCTTCTGGAATGTTTCAATGTTCCGGCTTTTTTTTCGAAAAGTCGTGCATGCAATGTTCAAAATTCAAATTAAACAAACATTCAATGGGAATTTAAGTAGGTACACAAGGAGTTGAATTTTGGGGTTAATATTAAACTCTTAAGTGTGTGGACGTGCAAATAAATGGGAGGCAAGCAAAAAATATATTGTATAGAAATAATAATAAATCACACAAAGATAACATAGGTGAATAGTTATTATATCGCGTTTATTTGCATTTGATCAACCTTAAATATGATAAACTATAGTATTTTTTCTTAGATTTCTATTTTTTAATAATATGAATATGTTGTTAATAAATATGAATAGAGTGAACACAATGATAGGCAATAAATTATTTTTTCATCATGATTATTTTACTCCTGATTCATTTTTCAATGTCAAACCTCATTTCCCAAGAACCTGATCGAAAGGTCCTTTTGATCTTGGATCATTCGGCTCCTAAAACTTACTTCGTTATGCTTTAGAAATTGCACACATTTCTGCATTAAATGAGTAAATAAAACCCAATTAAAAATAATACGATAAAGATTATTTGTACAAAACCTATGTACCCTTCTCATTTTAAGGCATTGCATAATAATACAATTAACACAATGTATAACAATATACATTGTATAATATACAATGTATTTGAGTTTTTCGTAGTTTCTATTTGTGAAAGTCATAGCTAGTCTAGCCATAGCTGATGGCATAAAATTAATTCACAGCCTGCAAGGTATACTGGGCGTACGGTTTCAGCGAATGAAACTTACGGCTGAGAACCACAAGACCTAAAATTAAGGAAATGACCTTTCGACGATGACGCACGACTGGACCATACTGAAGGTTTATATGCTTCAATCAGCAGATCATGATATCTTACTCCTCACCCCATGAAGTCGTGAAAATTTGGGCACGTTAGACCCTCCAGGCGATCCTTCTCTTCTCATCTCAACTATTTTCGCAATGAGGAAAGGGCGTTGAAGGATGCTATTCCATTCATGTTTTATTCACGGCTAAAGAAAGGGCATTTCCTCTCCCTCCGTGGAAATCCTTTTATGCCCCCTGGCCGGGGAGTGGTTTAGAACGCGAGCTGCATCCACCCCACGCTTATTCTTTTAACAGTTGGCCAACCCTTGCAAGCGGCGTGGTCGCCTCGATAAATAGATTTACCGCTCCGACGTGCTCCAAAGGCAAGAGAGATTTCACGGCAGTGGCCAGCGTCCGTTCATTTGCCGTAGATTGAGAAATATTGTGCTCGTCTTCTGTCGGGGCCACTTGGCCGTGAGAAGGGGAGAGGAGATGGCTGGATTCGCAAATGGCTCCTAAACCTCACGAAAAATCCTTCGCAATATCCTAATCATATACGTCAACGTTCAGTAATTTTCTATTCTCTTCATTTACAGCGACAAATAAAATGCTTCTTGATTACGGATGCTGGTTTGATACCACGTTATTCTTAACAACTCCTTTTTTAATTTGCATTCAAATACGCCATCCATCAGGGTCAATAGAACAGTAACACAAGTTCAAAGCCATTCAATCTTTGCATTTTCAAGCAAACACTTTTCCGAGAATTTCAGTCTTCCTTAATACCATTATAATCTTACAATTAACTACTGTATAATTGCTCCTATAATTCAAGATCTACTGACATCTTCTGCAGCTGTGGTTTTTCTTAGGGAGGCCAATATCTAGATACAGAAACCGATGATGTGATCAACTCGTAAAGACTATATCGTAAAAGGATTACCTATATTCCATTTGAGTTCTGGGAATAACTAAATTGCAATTAAAATGCAATACCTACTCCTTCTTCATCCGAATGCTGGGTTCGATAAGCAAGCGGGGGCACACCAATCGAGAAAATCTAGTGAATTCTGCTCATTGCTATACTGCTGTCAATAAGGGATTCAGTTGCAATAACTATGGCAAAAATATTCGTTTTATTTTATTTAGTAGCGATGATTAACAAATTTCTTCTTAAAGTCACTTCTAATAAAAACGAGAGTCGATGTTGATTAGGCTTCGAATTCAGCAATAACTTTGATTCCCAAATCTCATCAGAGCATACTGAGATAAGCTGCTAATGTAAATCATGATAATGAGGATCTTTAATTAGGAACTTATATTTGCTGTAACCAATAGTGAATTTGACTAAAAAAAAAAGCTGCTAGCGTCGTTGAACGCAGGGAAATCCTAATTTCACGGTGAAATAGACTACATTCTGGGCTGTGAAACAAAATTTGTATTGATGATATAACAATTTCGTAAAATCATCACTTTTCTCTAATATTACTCGCAACAGCAAACACTAAAGTAAATAGTGATGATTAATAGATCGCACTGCACTTAAAACCATGCCACGGGCGCTTTTGAAACCCGATATGATTGCACCCATAAAATCAGCACATGTCAAGCTTCAACGGAAAGGATTGGAGTATTCTATGCAGTCTCCTTGATTTGAATATTTCCCCAGGGATTCTACCATATTTCTGTTTCGCAGATGCTTCAAACGTCTTTTTCAAGGTGGCAATGAATTTTAATCGAAATTGGAGTGGTCATGGGTCAACTCCAGTCCAAGTTGGCGAGCATGGTCCATATATGTTTATGTCATTGTGTTCTGAGGACTAAAAAAATCCCATAACTTAATGAAAAGGGTCCCATGTCTTTGTTTTAAATTTCTTGTGTCTCATATTCACACACACAATAATTTTATTATTCAAATAATAGAGCTCAGTGTTCATTTGAGGGGGGGTCTAATAAGAAGAATAGTAGGAATTCATGACTATGTGCACTTTCAATTTTTTAACAATTTCAATTGATTTCAAAAGTTCCATTTAGTTTCAAGAGTTTATTCGAGTGACTGAAAATGGCGTTGAAATTTTAACCGACAAAATGGGCTGAATTAATAAAATAAAAAGTAAGGTAGGGTAAAGACATTCATTGACATAGTTACAATATCAAAATGGAGTTAATATGGGAATAAATTATCCAGGCCGAAAATTAACTGGCAGTAAACATTAGTCGCGTCTCACACCGAGTACGGTTCTCCATATCTCCTTCCGACGTCTCGACGTCACCCATCATCCTTAGAGATTCACGTATCCAGTGATTGGATTTCCAAGTATCCAAGTACGCTTCCGCGGAGATTATGACGATAGGCAGCGATCCTTCCTGGTTTCCTTCCGTTTTTGTCCATTTTGCTGGAAAACATTTCGCCAACGTTCCAGTTGGCTTCTTCAGGTCCACTGAAATATCGATGAAGGATTTTTTCCCTTTAAATACCCCTGTTTGGCGCCTATTTTGCGGAGGCGTGCCCTGATTCGTTGATACCTTGGAACACTCGCTTCCAAGCGCTGGTGAGTGTAGCCGTCTTCACGGTTGATGTTCTTGGGCGATTTCAATTGCTTCCCTGATGATTCTTGGACAGTAGCGGCCCTCTTCATTCAATAGAGAGGCGTTTTCGAAGTCAATGTTGCGGGTTAGTCCACTCCATTGGTGTTCCGCCACAGCTGACTGGCTTAATTACCTATTTTTTACGGCTCATCTGTGTTCTTGAACTCAGCATTTCAGTGCTTTTGATGTCTAGCTGATATAGGAATCATCGCAGCTGCATTTAATCTGGAATACTCATCTACATATGTCTTTAGGGTGATCTTTCGTGTTGGATTGAATTAATTGATTCCCTGAGGACGATGGGAGAGTAGCACATCGAAACGTTGGGAGATATGAAGGACCTTCCCCGGTGTATAACCCGAGAAATCTTATCTAACATTGTTCGCCGGGAGAAAAGCAGGCACAACAACATTTATATCTTATTCAACTTATTTTTGGAATCGAAAATGATTGGGTCAAGAGAGAGCCTTGAGGTACTCGGAAGGAAGGAGACGAGAGTTTCAATGAAGAACGTGGGGAAGTCGGTGGGCAGGGTTGGACAAGAGGAAGAAGACGCGCAAGTAAGGTTTCCCGTAGGATATAAAGGCAGGTTGCCCCGACCAAGACGGGGGGGAAGACTAAAAGTTTTTATGGATCGGGCTTGAATCGGGTAGGCAGCAGCGGAGGCGGCTTCGGCACAGCTCCAACCAAGCCTCTAACAAACACACACTCGCCCACCCTACCGCGCCTCCCTGCCCACCTATTCCTTGCGCCTAGACCCTGATCATCTGAGGGAAAAAAAAAGACACTGCCCCCCACTTCTCTCCTCCCACACGTTCTGTCGAAAACAGCACTGAGGGGAGGTAAGGAGAGGTGGCCAAGCGATAAGATAGATGGGGTAGGTAGGACGGGCGTTGGAGGGGAAAAGTTTTTTTTCCTTCCTTTTTCTTGCGAAGAGTCGAGAGAGATGAAAAGGAGAGCATTGAGGAGAAGGCGATAGAAATCGATTTCTTTGAGGGTTTGAAAGGTTGTTTCTTATTATTTTATTTTTTTTGCTCTGGGCTTTTCGCGGAGGAGGGATCGCCGGTACGAGGTCTCATCTTATTCGTGGCATTATTCCTTTCCCGTAAAATAAATAGGAGGATGTCGATAAGGGGATGCAAAATCGGAAGCCGATAAGATCAAGCGATTAAAGAAAAAAAGGAATGTCCTTACGTAATGATATAATTCAAGGTGGGCTGAAAACTGTATGGAATCGAGTTTTTCCAAGTAAAGGATTTTTTTTTGAAATGTGATTACTAAGGAAATGAATTCTCGGAAATCTATTTTTCAACTCGCTACGTGAGTTCATAACAGGAAAAAGATGACAGTTCTTCCGAGAATTTCCTGAAAATGTATTACTTATTCTTCTTTTGCAAAATACAATTTTCTTCCCATTTGTATGATATTAATGGATAGTAGATATTCTGATTGCAGTCATTTTTCTTCGATCGGCTTCTTCATTCATGAACTTACTTGGAAAGAGGATTGCTTATTCACTTATTTTTATGCCACACATACTGTTGTACCGCATCTTTGGTCTTCCGTTTGGCATAAAAAATCAGGAAGTAAGTGATTAAGACACAGCACGCAGAACCTACGCCGGCATCTCAATTACTGAAATAGTGAATGAATTTAGAAATCTTTTTAATTGAAATTTTGAATCTTTGAAAACGAACAAAATCAAATATTGTGTGAAACTAAACTTTAAAAAAATATTCTAAAAATTCTCTATTGATGATCTTCATTCTTCATAAAATTCCATCCCTGAGTTGAAGCGTAAACCCTCGAGGTTAGAAATGTTTTTAGCTTCATCCGTATATACAACTAGCAGGACAAAAAAGCCATCAAAGAATAATATTTTCTTTCATAATTGCGCTAAAATACTCACAAAAACATCTCCACATGTGACAAATATGTGAACTCAGATGCCTCAAATCTTGCTTGTGCAGTAAAACTATAGCGATGACGAATGCTGAACTTGAATTAATGAATAGGTAATTTATAACTCAATTTTTGAAATGGTTGAATGGAAAAAAATAGTATAAAATGAAAGATGAAGTTATTTATGGGTATAATTGGATATATTTTCATTATTAAGCTTACAAAGGATGGGATAAGATGGCACACAAAATGGTAAAGTGGAATTTATGGCAGAGGTTGAGGAATGAGTTCCCTAAGGTATTAGATTACACGCCTCTGTCATTCCAATATTTCTTGCGGTCACAAAGGGTACCCAAGAACGATAAGTTCGATCATTCCCCATTTATTACTAACTACTACGCCACCCGGCGTTGCTCGGGGAAGAGAGTACCCAGAGAAGTAGAAAACTTGGAGTACATGGTCACATAGCAGAATTTTTAGGCTTGGCTAAACTGCAAACAATGGAAAAAACGATTTCCGTACACCCATGGATGGGAATCGAAACTTTACGAAAGTTAAAACCAGTAAAATTTCAATATTTTCGTTCCCGGGAGCGAAATGCAGAAACAAAATAAAAATGGATTTAAACCCGGGGAGCTAAACTTACGGTCGAAACGCAATGGGAGTAAAAACTAATTCTGGTTGAAACTAAACTAAAACGCTGGTACGAACCAAAACGTAGATAATGTTTAGCACCTTAGGGACAATGTGCTTCACCTTCGAACAGTTTAGTTACAACCCAAACACCGAGTACAAAATATGGCTGGCTGAAGTATAGGTTCGGCCTTCAGCCATTGGATGCATGGAGCACTCATATTTTTACCACCAACAACAGAACGGTGAACATAAACTGGCCATTCAATTTGAAGCTCGATGTTTCAGCCCCTCCACATTCTGTCATGAAATGGATCGAAACTATTCCCTCTATTCCCCCTCCACTCAAATTCTGGGATCGTAACTCAACTATGAGTAGCGGAGTTTTGATTAATATAGTTTCGTTCCCTGGAGTAAAGTTTCATCCCGGGTCGAAACTAAGCTCCTAGGAGATTTTAATTTCGTGCGGGAACTAATCAAAACCTAGGCATAGTATTTTCGTTTCCCTCCAGGTCGAAACGAAACATTTTGGTTACATTTCAATTGCCATCCCTGAGAATAACACGTGCGGAATTAGCTTATTTCCACTCCACAACATTTATCGCTGTGTCCGTACTTGTGTGCTCCAAAAAGTCTTCTGAACTCATACCCCACCAAAAATATTAGCACCGGGATAATTAATAGGCAATTATATTATCTTTCGAGTCATGGTTTCCCTTTGAGCAAGGGAAGAGGTGTGCCTACCTAGCAGGATGTCCAACCACTGAGTTTGCGTTACTTGACGTAATAAATGATAATGAGAAAACTACGCAAAGGGCGCGTTGGACTCAACCGAAAGTAGTACTAGTTGGTTTTCGAGAATAAGATAAACGTATGTACTAAATTTGTTTGCAATCCGTGCGAACGGAAAGCCGTATGCCGTTTGTGCAAATAAATTTCATTACTTTTTTCATCTCCTATCCAAATCAAACTTTTGCAAGGATCCGTTCAGGATTCCATTGCGAAATAGGCCCTATTTTATTTCCAGCTAGTGATTAAAGCCATATGGAAATGCATAGCGGACAGAAAAACAGACATCCACTTTTATACACATAGACATTCTTCGCTTATAATCATATTCCTTGTTTGAATCAGGCTATTTACAGGGAATAAAGTACCCTTCTACGTCAACCTGAATCCCAGATAATTTGAGCTGACAAGCATTACTTTCTTAGTGAGCAGTCTAGCATCCAAATAATATCTGTCAATAGTTTCACTGTATGGATAAGGATTAAGATATGTGCTTACTCAACACCTTTATACAGTAAAAAGGCGTAATTAACAACAAACTTGCCCAGAAATAATAAATTTAAAGTAGATATTTAATCATTCGGTGGAAATAAAATGGGGCTTATTTCTCAATAGAATCCTGAACGGCTCTTTTCTTACTGTTCTGCACTAAAGTTATTTAACCATCCCAGTAATAAGGTAAGTAACTGTTTTAGTCATTTCGTAAACGGAACTATTTTCTCGTGGAACAAGGTTCAAACGCAATATGGGGAAAGTATACTGTTTAGATGGAGTAAAACTGGGAAGGTAAAAAAAAGAAAACAGCTCATACCGGAAGGTGAAAATATTATCCTAAATAAATACTAAGGTAGTAAGACTTATGGCGATGCGAAAAAAAATAATGGAAAACATTCAATCCTTTACAAAAGCGGTGATTTGGAAAGGAGATGGAAAAAGTAATGACATTTATTTGCATATACGATCCCTTTACAGGGGAGGAAGTGAACATCTCTGTCAAAGTCGCCGATGCTATCTACATTTACATCGAACCGATACGCAGCCACTCTTGAAGTCCGCAATTTGGCCACACGCAAAGAACAAAGAACTGCGGGACAAAATTCAAGTGAAACAGCTGTGGGAGAGAAACAAAAAATACAATTTTGGAAAAAATATAAAACAGTTTCGAAAGATTTGAAAAAAGTGAAGGGTAAAAATTAACATGATAAGCTAATACTCATTGAAAAGGGACCAAAAAATTCAAGGGCTCAAAAAAAGGCGACTTGGAAGGGTTGAGGTGCCAGAGAACGGAAGAAAAAATAATTAAATTTGTCACCCATTCTGTCGACCAGACATTAACAAGATAATGCGCATACCTGGAAAAGCATGCGAACTTGCAAAGGAAAAATTATACCGGGGAACGGCCAGTTCGTTGTCTTAGATATGCGACTTGTTTTTGAACAACTTATGTACTCTGAATAAGAAAATAACCTCGTTTTTATCTATCACGCCAACTTTTTAAGGTAAGGGATACTCTATTTTGGTCTATGCTATCATACAAAATTTGTATAAAAAGAAATTCAAAAGGAAATTTTACCTTTTATACCATCCATAAACAATGTTTTACTTTATAAAAAAGTTACATGCAAAATAAACAGCTGCTTTAATAAAAGGTACGGCCAGTCAATGCGTGCCAATAGACTACACGATATGGTGTATGTAACTTTGATAGCACCTGAGCTATCACTATAGTATTTCCTGTGCAACAATACCACTATCGCTGGTCTCCTACGGCTTTAGCTACCTGGTGTCTGTCGGAGAAGCTTAATGGCAGCCAATTAGAGAGCAACCCTCCTGTGAATAGCACTCAATGTAGCGGGGTAGTAACAATTACATAAGCTATAGACATAAAACTTAATTGGTAGAAGAGAAGTAGAAACTATAGTTTTGAAATCAGCATGCTTGCTTTACCCTAAATCAGTTTGAATATCTAACTCAACAGGAAATATGTAAAAAATTGTTCACCAGTATAAATTTTCCCCGCATGAATGAGAGGACTTCTGTCCACACGAGGAGAAATTAATGTATTGCACAAATGAAATTTATCGAACGATAAAAATTGGAATCCCAAAGGTGAAAATTTGAATCTAATTTCCCCTATGGTTTGCCAATTTCAATCCATTCCCATAGCTCCAATCCCTCGAGGTTGAAATAGAAAGGATCCTTGGTAGTGGACTGGATACATAATTACGTAACATTTTCCTACATTATTCCAAGAAATAAACGACAACTTTCACTCGTCTCACCCATCGGGCTGTTTTCGACATTTTATAAGTTAACTCTACTCCGGCAAAATTTTTCCTTGAATTTTTTTTTGCAATTGTGTTTAACCCCAAGTCATAAACCTGGATAAGACAAGTTTCCAATGCTTCCCTTTAAACCCCAAACTAGAAAAAGCTGTTCATGCAGCCGATTCACAGGGCTAAGAAATAAGAACATTTTTCTTATACAGCGGAAACGGTGATATGGAATATTAAAAAACTATAATAAAGGACATAAAAATTAGAAAAGTCTATAGCATAAATTATAAACCTAAGGATTCAAATATAGATGCGAAAACTTGTTGTATCAACTTCCCTTCACTCTCTGACTCACAGTCAGTGATACTCTCCGAATGTTGGTTAGAATACATGAGGGTAGCTTTAACCCAACACTAAGTGACAGACACGGTGCGTGAGATTTTTACGCATTCAAAGTACCGGAGTCTTCGCATGAACCATTTTCCAACACAAACTGCCAGTTTAAGCCCAATAGATCAACTATGCTTCAAGATCAAAACAGTGCACACGTGATCGCAGCGTGGTTATAATAAATAGTGTATTATAAGATTGCCCTATTTAGAAATTTGCGAAAAAGTGATGCTTAATTCATCTCTCGGTGAAACCTTTTTAAAAATTACAAACCACGCGGCGCTAATGACACACTCGCTTATTTATCCATATTCTACTGCACTCTTCCGCTCCCAATTAACACCCCTGACAGTTCCCACCGCTACTCTGACAATGCACCCTTACTCCCAGGGATCAGTTTGACCATCCTCTAGAATAGCTTTTGACGTACCCCTCACTGAACCAGCGATCAACGCCAGGGAAAGAAAACCACCCCCGTATACCTTTATACGTCGGCAACGAGCCCCACTACCTCCCAAACTAAGCCCTCACGACGAGCATGCTCTTGTCCACAGCTTACAACGAAAGGTCACAATTGAAGTGAGTAAAATACGATTTACCCATGTACGGTGGCAGCAATAATGGGATATGACTTATCCATCTGAAAGCTGCGATTAAAAATTGGTGAAAATAAAAGAACCAGAATTGATTAATCGTAGCGGGCGTAACTTGGTGAAAATCCATAATCGCAGGAATAGAAGGATCAAAAACTTTGCTATTTCCACATAGTAATTTATTGACACCGACCATGGCTTCGTTAAAGAGTAACATTATCAACGTGGTAACAATACCTTGATAATGTTACTCTGTAACGAAACCATGATCGGTGTCAATAAATGACTATGTGGAAATAGCTAAGTTATTGATCCTTCTATTCCTGCGAACCAGAATTGGTACTTGCATATAAGCATTTCATTCATTTCAGGTCTTAAATAAAATTAAAAATTAAGGAAAAAATACTTTGGTGTTAAATTTTCATGCGAGTGAATTGAACCCCGCAAAGGTATTATTCACTAGCCATACATTCAGGTAACTGCTTAATTTCATTGAGCGTAACTTCAACTGTAGTGAGCGATGTAATGGAGTCTAAAATGCTCCTCCTTCAAATGACGATCTTGAAATCTTTTCGTCACATTGACCATGAAAAACAATAATTAGAGATATTCGTCAAGTTAAGTAGCCTGCACGTGAATCTTTCCGCCATCCCAATAACCTGCAGAAAATTTAAAGTTACACTTGGAAATATAAAACCCAAAAATATGCTCCTCGAGAAATGCGCGTTGTACAGCAGTAATAGTGGTATATTATTTCAGTGGGCGATTCATAAAATGTATTGAAATCATAGTACGGTGATCCATTTGTAACAAATTCACATGCGTTGGGAAAATTTGGGCTGATTTTAAAAATGATAACATGATAGCAAGAACATGAGGCCCCAATCACAACAACTTACTTGCCTTATTGTGAATCTATAAGTTATTTTAACACTAGGAGGACGGGAGTTTCGCGCTACCTAGAAGGACGGCTAGGGGTCATTTGACCCCTAAAATGTATTTTGGAATAAAACGCCTAATTTTCAACCAATATTCATTATAATCGTATTAATTGTTGAATCAGTTCATTCAAAACACTATTTAACATTATTAAATATTATTTCAATCGTCAAAAGTTAATAACAATTATTTTAAAGAATCATGAATTAAACCGTATGTAGTAGTCGATTGCAAATCAAATAATGAAAATACATACACTCAATACAAAAGTTGTGTTACATGTTTAAACAATAGGGGTACTGGGTTTAAAAAATTTACATTAAAATGTTTAAACTTATTACTTTGTTGTAAATCTCAGACTGGCAGTATTTTTTCAGCGCTGTTTCCACAAAATATTTTTTTTGCGCTGGATGCGTTCATTGGACGATTTATTCATCTTCATCTAAATCTACACACTAACCCCCAAGCCGCCTAAAAGCGTGTGGCAGGGGGTGTTAGGACACCAACTATTTGCACATGAAAAGGAATTCGGAAAAATGGAAAGGAAATTGGTGCAATGATTCAATTTGATGGTATTTGGCACCTTTTTCTTTTTTGTGCCCGTGGAGATATGGCTTTTGGATTTGGAGGTGAGTAAATAAAATGATACATGCTATCCATCATATCTACTCCCGCTTGTTGTACCAGGGTAAAAATACATTATTGTTCTAGTTTGCCTGATTCTACGTAAGAGTATGGCCTGAGGTATTTTTGAACACTCGCGTTGAATGGATTACATGGATATTTTAGGGGTCATGGATATTTGTGCGTCACGCCTGTTTTTTTCAGATCGTTCATGCCAGAGAAGTTTTCCCCTTTTTATGACTTCCTACCAGCTGGATGGATGGAAAATAATTGTTACAAGTTACATTTATTCCTGAATTCTTGTATGTTACGGTCACTTTAGCAGCTATTTATTTCCCCAACGCATGATTTGATGGCCAATCATCATCTTTGCCACAATATGGAAATTCATTTAGGCTGTATTTTCATTTCACATCTGTCGAAACCCAGTACTTGATTCCAAATTTGTCTGGTTTATTAGGAATTTACCGCCTAAAAGGACAGCTGCATTTTGTTGGATAGAGCTGTGTATTTGCTATCACGCCAATGTCGCCATCGGATTCACTATCTTGGACTTCGTCGCTTCCATCACACGCAGATGTTGATGAATTGGTCAGAATGTCCTTGAACTGATGTTTACGATTCACTTCTAGAGTGATCTTCAATATTCTCTACAGCTATTTGAATCGCGACGATTCTCTTCTCTTGATATATTTCTCGACTTCTTACTTTCTTCTTCAACTCGCTACTGATATGCATGCAAAAAATCTACAAACGAAAGCGCATTATGGTAGAATCTTCTCAAGTTGCATTGAAGATATAGAGAGCTGGAGAGCATTAGAAATTCATACAAAAGGACAAAATTTTCAGAAGTAACGCTAATTGCCGTTCGAAAGGCAGGGACTCAACCGCCAACCGTATCCTGATTCGTATCTTCCAAGAACTTGCAGTAATGCTTCTTCTCCGACCTACGTGCGGATTCCAAGGTTAGGATTTACAGTAGAATTTTACAGTCCACCCAATTCCTCCGCTGAGAGACAGGATTTTTCCCCAGGACGCAGCGTGCAGTCAACCCGCCCCAAACCCCGACGGGGTCAGGCGGCACTAATGTTAGACACACGGCAAAGGGGCTAGGTCAAGTGACAGTGCCGTCAGGCCAGAAAAATGAAAGTTATTCATAAACCTGATGAGTCGATATTGAGAATAATGTGTCTAATAGCTCTGAATCTTGGACGACGGAAAACAATTCTGGAGATACGTGAAGATTTTCCGGTGTGGGTAATACAATAATCATAGAAAAACAAATAAAACAAAATAAAAATATGATAAATACATGAGTTTACGCAAATCATGGATTGAAAAGGTTTTATTTCCCTTTGCTGCCCAAAAAATATCGAAAGATTTTGCACAACAATTCGCTATGCCTAGGTTTTTGAATACAGATAGGAGCCCTTGGGACGAAACTGGCATTGAACCGGGTACTTCCAGATTCAAAATGAAGCAAATCATCTACCACATTTGCCTCTTGCTGATTATATGATATACATGGCACAAAAGTGCCCACGGGCAAGAAAATAGCGCGAAAACCAGTTGTGGGTCAAATGACCCCTAGCCGTCCTTCTAGGTATAACACGTCATAAAAATTTAAAACAAAACATTATTGTTGAATTTTCACTGATTTATCAAAATATAGACCAAAATGAACAAAGTCAAAAAGTTTCAAGATTTAAAAAAATATTTTAATAAGAGAAAAATAAATTTGAATTCTGAAAATGGGTAAAATGACCCCTGCCGTCCTTCTAGTGTTAAGTTGTAGACTCATTCTGTTTTTACGGTTTATCTCCAAAGTTACACCACGCTAAGTTTTTGTAAAAGATGCTTAAATTTTATCCTCTAATATCCTCAGAAGCTCAGGGATTCGACACCATGGTTGGTGTGGATTGGTTCAGGAAGAGCTTGCCCCCTTAGCCACAGGGTATTAATGCCACTCTCACGAGGTAAGAGATCCTTTTCCATATCCTGGGCTACTTACTATTTCGAGGATTCTACTTCAAGATGACTCTAGGCCTTATCTTAAGTTTGAACCAGGTATCGTTGAGTGGCACAAGAATGTCTGATTATTTCCATTGTAATACCAAGTTTAGTTTAGATAACGGATCTTAAGTACTGCCCTCAAATATCAGTGCTATGTCAGTGATTCTTTTCGATTGTTGGTTCCGATTGGTGAGGGTACAGCTCACCCCTAACTGCTAAACAAAAAAAATCGTCTACTAGTAAGCCACAGGCGTGTGAATGTCACATATTTGAGGTAAGGGATGCAATTCCTTTCCCTGTTCCACTTAGTACTTCGAGGATTTTACTTGAGGATGTTTGGAGGATTTATCTCCTAAGTCCTGGCGTATTGTACGCACTACATGGACGCTTGAATATTTTCCCGCTAGGCTAAGTAAAACGTCGTTAATGCAACTAAATTAGTGCTTCCTGTCCGTTGACCATATCATGCAAAATCATGATTTATAGATATCGCTAATGTTGCTTGTCAACATCTAATTAACCAGAAAATATGGAAATAAGACCAAAAATAAAGGTAGACTTGATTGTTTCTGGCTTTACTTTGTGAAAATCCATTCTTAATAATAAACCATTATTGTATCGTGTGGAAAAGTACAATAACGTTTTATTATTAAAAAAAGGTAGACTTGTCCCACAGGCCCGCTTTTCTAGGTGAAAATTTGTTATTGCAACTTGATTACTGCTCAGCTTATTACAACCATTTGTCTGTTTCCACACACTTTTATTTACACCGACCACCGACCATGGTTTCGGCAACTTGTGCCGAAACCATGGTCGTGTAATGATGACCACGATTATCCAGGCAAGGTTTTAATAAGCTGAATATCAAAAATTTCCACCGTATCACGCCGGACACTGTATCTTTGATTAGTGCTTCCTGACCGATGGCAGTACCATATAGAAGCACGATTCGCAGTAATCGCTAATGTTGTTTTTCAACATCTAATTAACCAGAAAAAATGAAACTCAGACCAAAAATAACGATAAATATGTCCCAGGACTGAGGAGGTTAACCTGGGATTTGAACCCGGTACACGTGTGTGCAGAGGATTCCATGAAATCATACCATAAATAAAGGTAGATTTGTCCCACAGTCCCGCTTGGGCAGGTGAAAATTTGTTATTGCAACTTGATTAGTGATAGAAGCATGATTCACAGTAATCGCTAATGCTATTTTTCAACATCTGATTAACCAGAAAACATGAAACTCAGACCAAAAACAACGATAGATATGTCCCAAGACTAAGGAGGTTAACCTGGGATTTGAACTCGGTACACGTGTGTGACACAAGAGCGTTCGTAACATGAATGAAACGTGGAGGATTCCATGATGCGACACACCCCCGGCATTCCACCAGAACCCTAAACTCGCTAGACTCAGCTCCATTGTGTCCCACACAGACCCGATTTTATCCGTCTTTTCCCACCCCTTATCCTCCTGACACATCCACCCTGGCCCAAAACCCCTGGCCCACCCTCCTTTTCTGACTCCTGCCTCCGCTACTAATTGACAGGGGGGGTTTGGGGCATCCCGGCACACACTCGAGGCGTTTCGGTAGCTCCGCATGTCTCTGCTTATGACAGTTCGCTCTCCCTCCCCAGATATTCCTTGTTACCCCTCTTCCCACACCACTTCTCACCCCCCTCCAAAATTCCCATCCTTTATTCCCCCCTACCCCATCCCCCTCTTTCCCCGCCCACCAACGCCTCCTGTCGCCGTCTCTCCGGATTCTCATCAATTTCTTGTTAAGTGTATACGTTTCGTGCGCTCATCATTTCGGCGGGGTGTATCGAAACACCGCCGAGGAGTTATTTCTCCCTCCTTCCATCCATGAACGCAATTCGTGGAATAACGGGAGGATATTAAAGGCGATGCCCCGTTGTCGGATCTCGTCTATGCGGTCAACTTTTCTTGAGCAAATCGTAGATCCAAGTTTGTAGGAAGTTGTATGAGTATAATCCTCGCGGTTTAGGAGATAAAAAATTTAAGAATAAATCCAAAGTAATGCACATAAGAAGTGAATTCGCACACAGTCACGCTGACAGGTAAAAGTTTATGGCACAGCCTTGCGTTACAGTTATAGGATTCATTCTTAAAATATGCTAAGCAGAACTGCTTCGAAAATATGCTATTAAGTGATACAAATACGAGGTTTTGGAAGTAAAATTTTTATTTTACAAATCGCGAGAGGCACCACAACCACTTTTGAATACGATCACTTTGGTTGGAAGCCTTGCAAACACAGTCGGCGAGGCAAATTTATTTTTCCTTCATTTCAGTATAGGATACAAAGAAATCGACAGTATAATTTTTATTTGTACAGCTGTATGAGTGGAAAGCAGGTTTTTATTCATAAATATATAGAAATTTAATTTATACTTACATATAACCATATAAATTTTTCAAATAAAAATAAAAAAGATTAAAAACACAATAACAGCATAATAAGTCGCCAAATTGCTGGGAATATTAAAGACGATACAACGGCGTCGAATCTCGTGTGCGGTCGACTTTTCTTGAGTAGAGAATAGCTCAAACTTTGTAGGAACTAGCATGAGTTTAATCGTCGTGGTTTTGCAGATACAAGTTTAAAAATAAATCCAAAGAACTGCATAGAACAAGTGATTTTGTACGCAGTCAGGCCCACAGGTGAAAATTCATAGAAGAGCCTCGTAGTACTGCCACATCATTTATTCTTTATACATGCTAATATGAGTATGCTATAAATAAATGCTATGACTGTATTATATGAATAAATTCTAACACGAGGTTTTGGCAATAAAATTCTATTTCACAAATCACGAGAGGAACTTTCTTGTCGGAAATTAAAAGATAAGCGTAATATTACACAAAAATATTTAAGTACGAGAGCATTTGCTAGGAACCTTACAAAGACAGAGTTGGACACTAAATAGGCAGATTTCTTTAAGCTTCGTTAATAGGATCGAAATAAATCGTAAACGCTATTTTTGGTGAATTCTTTTACTCAATGAACAACTTTACATATGAGGTGAAAACTAGTAGTCTCTCAGATAATATCCAAACATTTATTTTATGCTTAAATATAACCATGGCAACTATTAAAAATAAAATTTATAATATTTAGAGATAACACACTTTTTTCAAAAGGAGTATAGAATACCCTAAAAAGTAAAAAATTAGTTTTTTATCACTCGGAAAATAATGCTTGTGTGCTGATAGGTCTATTAGAAATAAATATAGAAAAGTAAGATTGGCAAGCAACACAATTATATAAACTTAATCAACAATCACACTTTATTCCGAGAGTGTTATAAAAACAATTCTTCTACTTTTTAATTATTTTAAACTATTTTTGTAAGTTTTTATTATATTTTACTATTCTATCTTTATTTATTATATTAAAGTAAATTTACATTGATTTTTGATCCAATTTAATATTATTTATGAAAAAAAAACAATCAGATTGACGGATGAACGAAACATACACTAGATATCAATTATGTGGCATAAAAATATTACCACGGCAATAATCTCGGACCGTAGTTCCTCATAACAATCAGATTTTTAAGGAAATGAATCACCACATCCTTTTTAAACATACTGGCGAGCGTCGTAGGACGTAATTGTAGGAAGTGCATGCAACTCATCTCAACTCTTTAAACTAGGAACCTGATGAACGACCGGGGAAGGGAAATTGCCATCCCTTTTATTCTCGCGAATGAGAATAAAAATCGCGTGGAAATATGATTGCCTTAAATCTTTGAAATCACGGGGTTCAGTTGCCCGTGCGGTGATAAATAAAACGTGGGAACAACGAGTTTGCCGCGACGGACGGATGCGGTTCCCGGGACTACCAACCTCGCGCAGCGGTGTTCCCAACGAGAAGGACAATCGACCATGCTCGACCGACGACTACTAAAGGCGACTCAAAAGGGAGAGGAAGAAGAGGAAAAAAAATGATTACACCACTAAATCAAAGTCTCCCCATTCTATCTCGCTCCAAAGGGTTCTCTACCCTGTCCACCTCGCCCCGCAGAACGTATGTAAAACCTAATTCTATCGCCCGCCGAGTGTGCACGGAGCAAAAATCCTTCCTGGTCCTTCTCGCCGACAGAATGCCTTGTTCCTACCACCATTTACTTCGTGAAACCTGGTTTTCTCTCACGTACGCGACATCAAGAGTTCGCAAAAACCCGGAGAAAAAATTCAACCGCAGTGAAAACGCATGATTTCATGGTATGTGAAAACTTATGGTATGATTTCGCGGAATGATAATAGACCTAGAATAAAAATACGTCTACAAACAGCTACTGATGAATGCTAATGACACAATGACGAACCAAAGTGAACGGCGTGATGATAATTTGGCTCACTAAGCTAATAACTAAATTATGCTTCCTTTATGGCGAACAAAAACCCAGTACCGTTCCACAAACTTTTATTTCCGGCCAACAGTGGAACATTTGTTTGTGGAACAGTTCTGGGGTTTTGGTTCACCATGAACATCTCATCATTCCCCCAAGCCACGCCAAAATAAGTCGATTTCATTATATTTCGTTTACCTGCCAATACGCTGGTTTTTTTCTTTTTGAAATGCGGTTTAACGCAACCGTTGCATCATCATTCTTCCTTGGAATGGAAATTGTGCAACATTTCTTCGTAAATATGGAAGTTTCCTCCACGTTTCTTAGTCAATAACCTATATATACCTACCCACTCGTAATAATACATACCACCCAACTAACCGAATCGCTGTAAAATAAGCATTTCATGGACAAAGCCTCTAGACTTATTTTTGCTTTATAATCGCATACTCTTTTAATGATTATTAATCATTTAAATCAATTTATCATCGGTTAGGAAATTAGGTAGTATAAAGAAATGATATCAAAAACACATCTATGCCTTGGCATTACTATACTCCTCGTGAGTGTAACTTAAATTTAAGTTGAATCGAGTTTACTCATTGTCAGTGTAATAGCGATATAGAATTCCAACTAACCAAATAACCGCATAGTACAAACTCTGAGAATGTATATAAACCTTGATTTTTATGTTGCCTTTTAACCTCTTTTAGCACTTTTTAGTTGCTGGTACCAATAGTCTCGCTGACAGAATGCCTTGTTCTTACCTTCCTCTATCCTCCAATAACCCTCAGTTTAGCCTCACGTAAGAAGATTTTGAAAACCTTCATTCAGAAAGGAAATTCTTCAACCCCGGAAAAAAATTAATATTTCTGGGATTGGTAATACAAAGTTAGCTAAAGTATATGTTGAGTTGAGCAGATGTGTACTCCTGATGAATGCTTACTAAAATGATACATCATTTGATGCACTAAATCAGGCACATATCTAAAGAGGGTGCTATACGTGCTTAAGCATCCCCAAAATTATTTAAACTCTCCTAAAATATTGTGTGCGACCGACTAAACATACCGTATGATCATATGCACATCGCATCACTGTATGATCATACGCGTAAAAACATGCATTTAAATATGAATGCGCACGTCTACAAGTTATTGTAAATCTATCAATGCACATCTATTCGCCAAATATTAAGTTCATTTTCAGAATTTAAAAGTAACTGTCGATTTGCATTACACTTTAAATTCAGTATGATTAAAATTCTAGATGAATGCCTGTTCTCCATGTATTATTGATAGGGAATACCTATTTACCAAAGCTCAGCAAAAGTATTTGCTCTACTAGCACATATTGTAGGCAAATGGAAGTATCATATAAGTACACTTCTACTGCCACGTTCAAAAGTAAAATTAAAAGATATTGTAAGGATATTATTTTTAAATTTACAAAAAATCTTCCGGAAGGTCTCGCTGATGGAATGCCTTGTGTTTCTACAGCTCCTTTCCCAATGCATGCTGGCTTCCGATCACGAATACATCATCACGACTTATCAATACCAGAGAAATTTATTTTTGTTTATTTATTTATTTTATTTAATTAGAAATAATTTAACCTCGAGGAAAATTTATCATTTCATTGAATGGTGATATAGAAATTAAATAATCATGAATAATTCAGTAGATGCATGATTCTGGTTAACAAAAATTGTATTGGATGGAATTTACTGCACATACACGATATATGACATAAAAATTAACCTAATTACCGTAAGAGAAGAAATTGAAGTTAGCACTTATAGTGGACCGCAAAAAGTGCACGTTAAACGAGGCGCCAATAGCGCAAACGCATAATTCGCATGGGAGCTTGCATTAAGTAGGAAATGCTTTTGAACTAAGACTCAGTATGAGGTATTTTTATGAGGATGAACGATAATATTAACAATATCGTCTTCATTTTCCAATTGAATTAAGGACTGCAGAGCCATCTCTTACAATTTATTTGATGGACAAGAACATGCAGCCACCCTCTGAAAGGGTAAAAAACCCACCCTGACTGGATTCGAACGCACGACCTGTGAATTAGCATGCTCGGGCTTAATGAAGCTGCCACCAAGACCGAAGTGAAGTTTCCATGCCGAAAATTGAACCCGAGACATCTACATGAAAACCAATTATCCCAGCCACTTTTACTAGAAGGATTAAATAGTTTCTGATGCGTATGGATGTCTTCGTTTGAATGTGCGACCTTTCTCATATCTATAGGCTTGTCGCGCTCGCGCCGATGTAATAACGAATTACCTAAGAGCGAGCATCGGAGTCGTTGACCTTAGGCAAAAAAAATGATCTCCATAGACTATTGGAACAATGTTACTAATAATAAGGTAAAATGTATTATTTTGATTACTTCTTGCCATACTCACGACATCAGCCACTACATACCTATTTCGTGAATGTCAGCGTATTAGGAAATATCACGGCTTAAAGTAAAAAATTTGTATTGATTTCATGAAATCTATATCAATGTTGTCGAAAACGCAGGAAAATATAAGATAGGTATAGCAGCTCACCAATTCATCAGTTTTTGTTAGAAGCCAACATGAGTGAAATTCTACACAATAATTGAGACCCATCAGTGAATTTTTACTTTCAAAAGCTTATTCGTTATTATTCCTAAAGAGTTTTGAAATATTTACGGTTTTATAATGGCTAGAAAACCCAACAAACGGGTTCCTATCGAGTTTTAAACACAGTATGCAATTATAACCCTCAGTGTTACTTTCAACTTGACTCCGTATTTTATTCGATATATCGCCATTTGGAAGAATATTACAAACTGTACTCTTCCTAGATCGATTACTTTAACCATTCAGAAGGTACATGGGTCAATGTGTGTCAAGAATGTACACACCAAAACGTCTGATGATGAAATGCCGTAATTATTACCTATAGAGTCACCAACAATGTGCTATTTCAGAGTTCCGCGACGTAAATCAGAGCCAGAAGACAGTCGAAGGAAGTGCTTTCCTGGTTTGTTTGTGTTTCACAGAAGCCCAATACTGAATCCTCACGTGCCACTTACTTATCTGGTTCCCGAGGCACTTATTCCCGATATAATTAAATCTATCCGCTTTTCTTCGCTTCTGATTCCCTGTCTCCTATGACTAGGGTTTCTTGAATCTCATCCCATGGTCTTTCTCATCCATTTCTCTTCACTGTATACCCTTCTACGAGTTCCCTTAAGCGACCCCCTCACCCTGGGAACAAGCGGCATTAATTAAGGCTGATAAAGACGACGCACCCTAGCCATCTCCGCCCAACAAACCCCCACCCCTACGGCTTCCCCTCCCTACCCTACGACATTATAATCGACCCTCCCCTACCTTGAAGATCAACCCCCTCTTCCCACTCCTCTCTCTCTCTCTCTCTCTCGACCTAACGCCATCTATTCGTTTTATCCCGAACCACTGGGGACTCCACCCTTATCGAGTTTCCCTTCTCGAAGCCTACGGAGACTCGCAGTGACGGAGTGGGGATATGTGTAGTGTGGGATGAGTACCCATCCCCCTAGCATGTTCCGTGCAGCAGATGTCACCCGAAGAGGAAAGTGTGCGATGAGGGAAAGATACGCATTCAAGGTAGGCTGGAGTGATTTTTTTTAAGTACACAGATTTTCATCAAACTTCGTGTCAAGTTTAACGATTTTCACGATTTTAGGAAAGTGTTATTTTCACAAGAACCAAAATCCCTGTAAAAAATTACTTCAATTTGCCTAACGTGACTTTTTACGTTCCCGCCTCATGCTTTCATACAGAGTTTCGTCAAACTTTTGGACAATTTAAACGATTTTTAAAAAGTATGCCGTCGTTCACGGCACTGTAGTATCGCTCAAAAAAACTTCACTAGGTTTAACTTGACTTATGCCTGAATTTTACTTTTGCATTCACGAATTTCCGTCAAACTTTGCTCGAGAGTTAATTTCAACGATTTGCACAATTTTTGGAAAGTACGTCATAGTGTACAGGAAACTGAAAAATTTACTAGGTTAAACCCCGTTTGAAAAATTTACCAGGCAAAACTCTACCTATTATGTACCACCCCATACCTGAATATTGTGTTTTGCGTTCACAGATTTTCGTCAATTCGTTCGATTTCACCCGATAATCAATACCAAGGATTTTCAAAACGTATGCCAAATATGTTCGTATGTAAACGTATGCTCAATTTAACTTCACAAGGTTAAGCTTGAACAATTACATTCCAGCCCCATAACTGAATTATGGTTTTGGTTTCTCGAGTTTTCGCAAAAACTTTGCCCAAGCATCAATTTCAACTACTTTCACTACTTTTCGGGAAGTATGTAATCGTTCACAGGACCCTAAAGACCTATAAAAAATACTTCAATTAGCCTAACGTGACTTTTTATTTTCCAAGCCCACACCTGAAAGAATACACCAATCACAGCTCAAAACCCGCATCAGGCACGTAGCCAGAATTTTGTATCGTGGTATGAGAACCGGGATCAACAACTGGGACCGAGCCAATACTAGGAACCAAATCGGAATAAGAGCCGACAAAAATGTTGGCTTGATACATTATAACATATTTTTCGCGCCAACATCAGCCAATAGTAATAATATGTTGGTTGCCATGTTTAGCCCGGTGTATACCTTTACAACCTTAAAAAATTGAAGATTTTTTTCGCGTCTTGTGTCCGGAAACCTAAGAATTGACATATTTTTCAATGAATTACTGACATATTAGTTTTTGTTACGACCCACATTGTGAGGTCAAAAGGTCAAAATTTTAAAAATTTTCCTACCTTCAAAAAAATAAAATACGAACTTATCCGATTAGAATGCCAATTTTCATGAATGTAGTTTGAAGTGTAGTGACAAAAATTAGCGGTCAAAAATGACACACGATCAATGGGACAGTCTGTCCATGAGAGCATATCCTAAGGTGAAAGTGGTAGTATCATATAAAAGCCACCGAAGTTTAGAGAAATAAAAAGATTGAGAAGGCCAAGAGGGAAGCATTAAAGCTAGAATGGTTTCCAGCTCAGGTGAGATAATAGGCAATGCGACGTGAACTAGAACAGAGAGGTCTTTGGGCAGTAGAAAATATAGACTCCAATGATAAAACCCTTTCAGGTTTTATGTCGAACAATGTGCTTTGCTTTTTTTTTTAAATGCGCGAAAACTTCGGGACACGAATCTCTCGGGGAATATCTCCTTCAAACGCCATATACAGGCTCAAATTTACGGCCTGTTTTACTACACCCTCAAAATGATTGAAAGATAATTCTTACCCGTCCCATCCTCCGTAGTTTCCCGACTTCGGAGTCTATAGAGGAAATATGAGTGTTTTTTCACTGCATTACGAAAAAAACGTTCCCTGCAGCTGCTTAAAATGCAATGTCTGAGGCCTGCTTATAACTTGAGCTCATGAGTTCACGCGTCTGATAAAATAACCAATACTATTTCGCAGGGATGTGCGAGTACTCGAAAGTCCGAGTCAAGTCGAGTAGTTGGTACTCGATTCGTGTGTTTTGAGTAGCATTACAAATGTCGAGTCGAGCAGTTTCGGTTACAGAGTTGTCTGGGCCGATGTGTCCACCAATCTACCGACAGGTAGTTCTATCATAAAACTCATATAATAAATATCGTTTTTAAAGTCGATATGTCTTCTAGTTCGTTTGCTTGGAGTTTCAGCTTGCTTTATACGCTATAGTGGTCAACGTGGGCGTCGAATACCTTTTCGTTAGCCGCGGCAGCCGATCGTCTTCCGACCCGGCGCCATATTCGGGGTGGACGTGGCGCTGCTTCATACTGCATGAGAATTAAGTATTACGTGATTAATTTATGCATGCAATATTTATTAAAAATGTACTAATGCTTTTACTCAGGGCCATTCCTAGCAGTTTGGATAAATATATTACTTATATTTTCGACATATTACTAGAGGTTAATTCATTTCAACTGGTACTGTTTAAGACGCATTAATATTTCATTTTTCTCCTAACTCTGACTCAATTACCACCAAAGTTCCTCATTATTTTTTCATTTTTGCATCAAACTAAGCATTTAGAATAGAAAATTCATAACGGAATTGAAAAGATGAGAATATATTTGAGCATTCATTGTTGTAATGCCTGGTTCAGAAAGTAAGATACTCGACTCCACTCGATACTCGCGAGTAGTATTCAACTCGACTCGAGATCAAAAAGTTCTACTCGAACATTCCTACTATTTCGTCTCCTCATTTGTTTATGAGAAAAAAATAAAAATCCAGCCTCAAAATTATATCATACCTTATTAAATATTTCCGAGCAGGGGAGGATACGTACAACCCAATTTCAGTTTCATGAAATTTAAGGGTGGATATCTACGTAGAATAAGTTGTCGTACATTTTCTTAAATCAATTAAAAGTAAAATAAAAATATGAAGGCATGGAATGTTGTATTAAATCTTTATAAGGCTAAGAATGTGCAATAGAGGCAATTGAAGTATAAGTTCTAATATATTACAGGTGAGATTGTAAAATAGAATAATTTTGAAGATGCATTAAAATATTAGTGACTATTTGTTAGAAGAAATCAAGGACTAAAATCGGCACCAAGAAAAGTAACTAAGTATCCTTTTTTTTAAGAGTAACGTTAATTAAATAAATATTTACTATTCCCTACCTTTTCTTTTCAGGTTTACTCCCCGTTCCGTTCCTCCGGTTTACGTGAACCAGAATATTTTAAATAAAAAACATCTAATCATTCCTAATTGGTGAGACACGTGTGTATATCATTTATAAATTTAATACGTTCAGCGCCGCTTCAGTCATGATGATCGAAACGTGTACTTCGTCTTCACGCCCTTTTGGTCATTATGACCGAAGGATTAGCCTGTCATTTGGCCGCTCATAGCACGCCGTCGGTCACAGCTACTTCGGCGCCGCTTATATGACGCGACCGACGCGGTGTGCGTAGCGTAATGCACACGAAAAGGATCCAAAGCATTTGAACGAAAGAAAAAATAATAACACGTCGGCACAATGGGCGAATTCGTCTAAAAAGTGGGCGGCAGGGAACGTGTTAAGATGGTTGATTTAAAAAAGATAAATAGATTCTAAATCCTTTAATCTGGTTGGAAAATGTACAGAACGCCTTCACATTTCACATATTAGGCGAAAGAAGCGGTCCCCTCAACACAATTAAGTTCAATCGAACGGGATTTAAATATCAAATAGATTCCACAGAAAACAGGAGGTTATAAAATTGTGTGCTTTATAAAAATGAAATCATCAATAGGATAAATAGAAAGACTCGGACACTAAAAGTTCTTCTCCGTTTTTTTTCATTTTGTACACAATCCACTTACGTAATCAACGTATTTATTCTACAATGTGCGCAATGAAAATGGACGTGCTCTTGCTGAGCATAGTCATTAGGAGGATCACATGGCCCCATTTGACTCCGGGTGGCATTTTCCTTCCACCGTTGCCAATTTCACGCGGGGAACAACGCCTCTAGAATGGGTCTAATTGGGTCAAACCACAGATATATACAATAGATTGGCAGTGCCTATGTTTTCCTCACGGTGGCGCTGAAGCCGGCCGGCAGAAGAATTTTGCGCAACTAGCCATCTTGCTTTCACCGACCGTTGCTCATGTGCCATTAACATACGTGTACTTGAGAGGCTACTTTTCCTGCTTTTGGAGCTTTTTAAAAGAAGAATGGTGAACCACTGCGTTATGTGGGGGTGCACATTTAAGTATACTACGAGGGGAAATTTTCCTGGGGGCGAAAATGTGTCTCTACACGCGTAAATAATAGATATAAGGAAAGCATGGTTTGCTTTCAGTAATGTCTCCGCTTCCATCTCACAGAGCATGAAAATATTTTCCAAAGCCTTTTTTTTGTACGTATCGCCACGAAATTTATATCATGTGAAGTGCAGGTTCTGCTCTACCTTTTAAATTTATTGTTGGCAAAATTCACATAGTTGTAGAAATAGCATCATGAAACTGTGACACGTTATTTTTGCTGAAATGCAAATTGCTCTCCAAAACAAATTCTAAAGGTGTGTGACGGAAGCGGATATTTACCGGAGTTTCTGAAAGCGATATCATTTCAAATGCAGTAGCTTCATATCTCTAGGATCGGTAATTAACCCCTCAAGCGCGGCGGGCATTTATTTAAATACCATCCCAGCGGCCGGATGAGATTAAGAAGACTTCACCTTATTGGCATACTATCATTCAATAATTTATATCGTTCATAATATACGATCATTATCATTAAAATTTTTTGTAAACTTGCATAATGTAGTGCGCTACTATATAATAATTTTTCAAGCGTTTGAATAAATATAGGCGTTGAGTTTTTCGACCGAAGTCGTCAATGTGCTGGTTTAAAACGGAATTTCATCGAATCATTTTAAAAATTTCTGAAGGCCTAAAGTCGTTATGAATATTTTATTGGAGAGGGAAAGCATTTCTTCAAAAGATAGAGCAATTTGTTTTAATCTAAAATACAATATCTGGTGGAGAAAAAAAATTATATACAGTAGGTCAGGAAGCGTACTGGGTACGCATGACGGCGTTGAGGGGTTAATAACATGTGCATTCTCTGTCTCGGTGTCTGTGTTTTGATGACGGAATCATCATGATGTTTTCAGTTGTGTTTTCTGTGTTTACCAAGAAAAGACTTTCTCCAGTTTCCATTATGTCATATACTTTCCGCTGTTGCATTATTACATTGTATCGAAATTTTATTTCCGTTGTAGTATCATTATTTATTTAGATATGTAGAGCGTGTATTATGCACCTTTAACTCTATCTGGAAACTTAACGAATTTCTTTCAAAAGCATAAGTTTTGACTTTGTTAATATCTACTGAGTGAAATTCCGAGAAACCGATCGCTTAAATAATGGTTTGCATGTGCTCGCGGTGAAATGACACGGTCACATTCATTATAATTCAACCTTTCCATGTAGCACTTATCAGGTATTTGATCATTTTGTGGCTTCTATATAGAACATGGTGTCTGTTATAATCACTTATCCCGGTAAGATAGAAATTCTAATTAAAAACGTACCCCCTCATGATGTAAGATTTATATTATAGTCTGCTTCCCCTTCGAATATTATAACAACATGAAACTGATTATTGATGATCATGGATCAAATCGTTGAGTTTTTTAAGCCAATAACTTCTTTTCAAGTTCGCTATTGGGTGATCGTGAGGGGAAATCCAAAACACTGCCTATATAAAATAATGTAAATTATATTTCTGATGCTTAAGGATAGGAATTCAATCGCATTGACTCTTTACGACCTCAGAAAAGCATTTTACAGCACCAAGCAGCATGCCTTGCTCAGAAAGTTAGATCATAATGGGTTTAAATAGGTTGAATCAAATTTAATTACGTAATATTTTTGGCCCGATTACTTATGGCAGTGAAAGGTTAGGTAGCATTGCTTCTACGTGTTTCGTCTAATTGACAACTCTAACTGAGCAACAACTCTTTGACAACAAAAATACAGTAAGTGGAAGCATCAAACCTTTGGAATTTTCGAATTATTTTGTTTGAATAGTGTGACAATGTCGCTGGTAAATCTAAGGGTGAACAATACCATGTATTCACGATTGTAGGCTACCTTCCTACACTAGCAGACGACGTAGTTAACCATTTTCCCCATCTGCTACGCCCCTTCTACATTTGGGACACAATATTTTTTTTTCGAGATAACTCATGCATATGGATTCCAATTCCATAATATTGAGCAGGAACCGAATTAGTATTAATCTTAGCTCAGCTTATATTACCAATTTCATAACTTCGTCACGGTTATGTTCCGCTCAAAGATTGGTTAATTTACCACGTAAGTGTCAAGATCGGTCCCTTTCTTTTTAATTGGATACATCTTAAACGAAAATGACAACGTTTTCTATAGTTCATAGCCTTAATCAATGCGCCATTATCTTTCACAATGTAATTTTCCTCCAGTTCCCTACTTACGCAAACGCATAGGTCGGTGAAAGCAACATGGCCGCCAGCAGAAAGGCATGGCTTCACCCCCCCCCACTCCCATTGCCAATCTATTGTATATATCTGTGGGTCAAACGCTGGTCACCGACAACAATGCTTCCGCGGAGACGTGCCCCCTCTGGAAGCGAGGAGGAGAATGGAAGCTCCTCTGGAGCCCTGACGACACGAAATGCGCGCCTCGAGAGCCATGTACGGCTCATGACGTCTCGTACGGATGAGGTGGAAGCCGACCGCCTCCTCCCGCGAAGCCACTATAAAGGGATCTTGAGGAAGCGGTGAGACGCCTGCCTCGGGGAGAGATGGTTCCTTAATCCCGACGAGAACACTGAAGATGACCCCAGGGACTAGCAGTGGCGGGAGGGGAAGGGAGAATTCACTTGGCACGAGATTGTGAAAACCCAAACGGCTGAAACGATTTTATACTCCTCGATCCCCGTCGCTAGGAGACGAGATGGGCGACTCGAGGTGGCATAATGCTCAGGAGAGTGGTGATTGCCGGAAAAAAGTGGCTCAATGGAAGGAAAATGGAGTGAATGGTACGCTAACGTTTCGATGCTGATCTTCAAGGAAAAATATGACCCGAGTTTAATCCTGCCACTGGTGATTCACACGAGTCGTTGCAATTGAAATAAGAGCGTTCTATTCGGGATTCATTTATATAGGTCAGAGTGGTGATTGCCGCAAAAAAGTGGCTCAATGGATTGAGAATGGAGTGAATAGTACGTTTACGTTTGGATGCTGATCTTCAAGGAAAAATACGACCCGAGTTTAATCCTGCCGCTGATGATTCACACGAGTCGCTGCAATTGAAATAAGAGCGTACTATTCGGGATTCATTTATATAGGTCACCATTAGTTTTTTTAACCTCTCCCCTTATTATTGTATTTGAATTAAAACTGGAATCTTGCCACTGCTTTTTCTAACAATTCCTTGAAATTGACATTACAGCGTTCCGTTCATTGTTCATTTATATACGTAACTATTAATTTTTTAATCCTATGTTGCACTATATTAATTAAAACTGCCATTCTACTGCTGATGACTCTAACAGTCGTTGCAATTGAAATAAAAGCGTTCCATTTGGTATTCCTTTACGTAGGCCACTATTACTTTGTTAACGCCTACCCATATTATGGCATTTTAGTTAAAACACCCATCCCTCTGTTCTCTAATTTGTAACACAGAAATGACAATAAACAAACATCTTATATATTATTACAGAAATGATTATTTCTGGCATTCCGTAAATGCTCCATTGATACTGAACCTGCAGTCATTAATGAGGTCTCATTTTAAACGTTTAATCACCAGTTTCTGGCGAAAACTACGATCTCAATTTCAAATTTCATTATTTACCCGCTAATTTGACTTTAAATTTTCTATTTTCCATGTCGATTACTCGTTCGAGGTATTAACTCCACACTTTTTTATCTTAAGCTTATAGGGAAAACTTAAAATGCAAAAATATTAAAATAATATTTAAGTCAAAGTGTGAAATATTCGCACGGGTAACCTAATATAAAATTCTTGGTTATGACAATTTCGCAGTCGGGCACGTGAGGAAAATGGGTTGAAGAGTACACTTGGATGCTGATCTTCAAGAAAATATTTGACATAAGTTTTATCCTATCGCTGATTCGCTAAAACTTTATTATTTTTTTTTATTTTTTAAACTTTATTTTTTTACGTTTCTTATTTTTTTAATTACCAAAATCGATAAATTACGATATCTATTTTCGCGATTAAATGAAAAGTGAAAATTTTCAAGCGCGTGAAAACGCGACGGCTAAGTATGAATGCTGGGAAATGCCCGTGTGCCGTCATTCTGTTTCCAGCTGCCGCCGTGTGAGTCCACCTTGGTGCGAGGCTATAAGCACCGATACAATGCAGGCTGCTAGCAGGTAGCAGAGTACCCAGCTAACAGTTAGCGCTTGGCTTAAATAAAGATTATTAATACCCTATCAAACGAAGTAAACTTTCCGATCATAGACAGTTTTAATAGGTGACTCGCTTTTTCCCAGACCCCCCGAAAAAGGCCTGATGGTAACTGTGGGAGGTCTTACACTTTTTTTGCCACTTGTTACTTAAGGATCGTTAATTTTTAAGATGGCTAGAACAGGTATAAGCAATATTTCCACTTTCACGTAAAACGAGCGCATGGTAAGTGGGCTGCAATATGAAAATAAATATTTATAGAAGAGAAACGTTTTTCTGAGGGGCTAAAAAGGTAAAATAAATTTTACGAGTCTGACGGAGACTCTAAATTATTCAATTCAAATACTTTATACAAATTAAAATACTTCAATACAAAAAACTTTGACACCTCATTCCACTGTAACACCCAATTCATCTTTAATATCATAACATAACGACTTTACGTATTACAATAAAAAACACGTTTATTAATTATTTTTCACATAACTCAACCAAATTTTTGATAAATGAATAAGATGTGACAGATGTCTCCCTTCGTAAGCTCTAGAGAGAGATGGTACACACAATAGAATTACGTAGGAACTGAATATCAATATCTAGTGCAAATGCGCCAGATGGAGTTCCTTAGCATGAATTCGGGTTAGTACGACGAATTTTATCGAAATATTATTTATCATGATCGCGAATGATTTCACTTCAAAAATACCTCTATTTAAAGTTTAAATGAATCGGGACACACATATCTCAGCTCATAAATATACAGCTTTAATATCAAAAGCAATGCTTAATAAATCTGGTGAGTAGCAGATGACATCCTTTGGAGAACATGACATTGTGTATGTCAAGATTTCGATAATGTTTACAGTTGAAGAAGTTACTCACTCATCGAAACGTGAGTTTCGCAAGACAAATAATTGAATAAGAAATAGATTTAATTGCACCTATCCTCCATATTGTATTATTCACTACCTTTGATGCGCCAGCTCACGGGTAACATTGCACTTTAGAAAGGACATTACCGGGAAAGAGAACGTAAACAAAAATAAAGAATTGTCGCCGTCACAAAAAAATGAAAATAGAATCATTTTTACCTACTTATATTTTATGGAAGTCTTGTTTAAAAGTCTTTCTACCACAATCTGGTATCGCCAACTCGACACGAACTATATTCAACAGTACGACTCATTTTTAAAAAATGGCATTATGTGCACTTGTTAACAATGTATTTAATAACAACCACACTTTCGATGTAGTATACCAAAAACTATAAGTAATTCTCTACCTTATATTTCTCCGCTTTTAATATGAATACGCTTTGATGTAAACAAATGTTTGTTCATGCGGAAAGAAGACGTAAAGAAATCAACTTTTTAAAAATTAATTTTTAAGTTTCCTACCTTGGATTTTGGTAGCCATTTTTTGAACTAATACCCATACTCAATTTTAATTTAATACTCAGATAAATAATTGGAAATTTATTGTTTTCATAATTTCTCCTGGGGTTTCAGACAATTTTAGCGGGGTATTAACAAGACTTTTTGTCGTATCTCGTCTCCCTCACCCCAAACGTTTTTATGAGTGAATGAATGAGTGAGTGGTTGTTAAGGGGCTTTATAGTATATAAATTACTAAGATATGTTTCCCTGAGCTCTATTCCACATGCTTGCATTGGTGATCTCAGACGATGTAAAACTCCTGTCAACTCGTATAGAATCTAGGTCCCTGTGACGTCACGTGCATGGGCACCAATCTGGCCTTTTTCCAAATTAGGTTGAAATTGGCCATTAACATTCGTCTAAAGTGAGATTTCTAAAACCAAATAATTTGCATATTATAAATACACTAATGTTGGGTAAAGAATTACAATCAATGCCTTTCGTTGTCTTTGGTGAAGGAAACCACCATATTGAAATAAGGTGGTTTCCTTCGCTCCATTCGCCTTCGCTTCGCTTCCTTCGCTCAAAGAACGCTCCATTTATATACGTCACTGTTAGTTTTTATAACTCTCACCTACTAAACCTCCTCCACAGACCCCAAGCTCGGACCAACCGGTAACTATATTCCATTCCGAATTATTGCATTCAAGTTCTGGATTTCATAACCCTCCTCAATTAAATGCTCCGGAATTATTTCAGAGGAAATTTTGCGAGCATTTAAAACAGTAGCACTGTTGTTTTGATATGTAATAATCAGTGCGTTTATTAATTCGATTTCAGTTTCATTCTTTATATTCTATTTCTCTTGTTTTTGAGTTACGCTTATTTCATAGTAATTTTATTTTGAGAAAAATGTTATATGTACTCCGTATATATGTCACTCGATTTTTTTAACCTTTCCTTTATTATGGACACTCCCACTACTTCCTTCTCCGAAGAGAAGCATATAAAGCATAATTAAATATTCATATTCTTTACCGCATATTATATGCCAATAAGTCATATTTTCAAGACGTCTGCATTCTTAGGCAAAAATTCTACTGTTACCTTTTTCCTCAATATTATTTCCACAACCTAAATAGTAGCAGTACTAGTACAAGTATAAATATAGTATTTCGATGTAAACAGAGACATCACTGCGGCTTGGACAGACGAACATTAAAGTTACTTCATATTTACAACAACTATGATTTTTCAAGTAAATAATGCATTTAACTCGTGGAAACATCAGGACTTTTAAAAGATGTGACATTGAAAATGCAAGAATTTTATAGTTTTTAAGACTACAAATTAAATTATTTGTTTTGTTTGTACCAATTTAATAACAGAACTTCGTAGCAATATAATATTTAAATTACTAAATATATTCAAAATATTGAAATTGAATTTAAAACATTTAATTCTATCTAATTGTAGGCCCGGCTCGAGTTGACTCTTCACTACCGTGTTTTTAAACAAATCACCAAGCAATTGTTGACAAACGGTAATGTCCGTGTTCCTGTGGAGGAATCGAGCAGTTTGATTTCACTACCTTGGAATACTGGAAAATCAGTTTCATCGGAAGGTGAGCTCATCAACAAAGTGTTCCACAATATGATTGATCACCACAAAAATAAAAAATGGTTGTTTTAGCGAACAATTCTGACGGCCTAGAATGAATTCAAATCTTTTAAATGTGCAACAAACGAAGACGACATCACCAACTATCTATCTGAATATTTTAAGTCCTTGGACGTACCTGGCTTACTAAGGCACGATTTACAGATAAATGTACGCTCTGTGTTCATGATCTTTCGAAACCTAAACGAACAAAAACTATCCAACGGAACGCGTTTGGTGATTAAAAAAAAAAACGACAATGAATGTGATTCACGTGACTTTAATCAAAGGATAATTAAAAAATGAGGAAGTTCTCATTCCGAAGATTCCATGATCCCAACTTTGAGCTTAAACGTATTCAATTTTCAATTCGTGTTGCATTCGTGATAACGATTAACAAATCGAATGGTCAGTTTTTCAGTTTTTGTGATGTTTGTGCTCATGTGCTAATGAAAACCCATGATTTTCTCTTGGTCAATCAAACGTGGTAAGTTTACGAGTCGGTAAACCATCCGCTGTACTTCTTCCTTCGCTTCAAGGGCGCAGCTAGGAATTAAGGATAGGTTTTAGGCACAGCTAATACTACGGGTCTGTAGGGCATAGAAAACTCGCCAAGGTAAGCGAGAGGTGTGGGGGCCATCCCACAGACATTTTTTAAGATAAATGGTTCAAAATAGTGGGTTTTGCGGCTGTGTGAATAGTTAAAATGTATGTTTGTTACTCATCCGTCCCCTAATATTAGTAACAAAAGCTTATTATAAAAAAGTTCTCTGAGCTCTTGGGGGGGTTTTAACCCCCAAAAACCCCCTCGCTGCGTCATTGCTTCCCTTCGCTGTATTTATTTACCTTCATCCGCTTTATCTTGCACCTGATAACAAAACAAAAACTGTTGTTTATCAGAAGGTTATTGACGCAAAATATTAAACCCGAATGTGTAGGACACACCGTGGTGCGTTTACGCATGCAGCACGTTTACACAGTGCACACAGCATTTTTACACAGTGCGCAGTTTTTCCAAGCAGAGATACTATAACTGGGGTGCCTAAAGTCATTTGATACGAATGCTGCTTCATAGGGGCTTTTCTTAAACGATTTTGAACATCAGTCAAGCGTCGATCTGGCGTTGTTTACCTGCCCCGTGAACGGAACAAGTTTACGCAACAGACTTGGACCTAAAAACATTTTTTACGGTTAACGACACAAATAGCAACAACTGAATGCGTATAATTTTTATTTATTTAATTGATTTTATTAAAACCACAATATTTTAATGCATTAATTAAAACCACAATACCCAAAATATCTTAAGCTAAAACGTAAGATAATTCATTGAAAAAATCCGCGTAAACGTGCTCCGATTCATCCTATGTAGATTCAATTAATAAAATGTCTTCCTGACAAGCTATTATGATACTCATTTACGTAAGTTTTTTCGAATTTGTATCCTTATTTTATTATAATAAACTAAATATGATTGAAAACGATGCAGTTGCTATTGATTTATAAATGGTGTGACTAAACTGCAAGTTCATTAATTGTTAGGCGGTACGAAGTTCACCGGGTCAGCTAGTACGGAATAAAACCTTCATTATTCAATTTTAATTGCGTCTTACACTGTCTATGAATAAATCTTCTATTTTTTAATTTAATTTCTAATTATTTTCTATTTTCCACTTAGAGTAGTGAATCGAGTAAAAGATACAGCTATTTAAAAATTTCTGCCAAGAATCTCTTACTAACGCTATCTATAAAAACAATTTACACTACTATTCCATATGAAAACTTAGTTAACTAGAGCACGACAGAAAAAATTCAAAGGGTCTAGCAGGTTAAGATGGTGAAAAGTGCCCCCAGATATATTGAAAAATAATAAATATACACATAAAGTGTATCCAAAACTATATGTTTCCCCAACGTTTCAGGTCTCAACAATGGAAAATAACCCAAAAAATATTGAAACACGATTTTTAGTTTTTTAACCATATCTCCTGTTATTATTTTTGTAAAATTGTTTTCATGATTTTAAAGTGTATATACTATTACGTTCTACCATTCTGATTTTTTTCAAAATTTTTGACCGAAAACTAAACTTTTACATGAGTTTAAAATTTTCAAAATTAAATTAAACTTTTAGGAAACAATAGACACGCCGAAAAAAACATGTGTTGTTACCCCTACCTTGAAGTATAATCGTATTTTTTCAGATTTTTAAAATTGGTGGAACACGGTCAAAAACACGAATAACTGCTCTACGCCATTTGCATCTATGTAGTCCATCCTTCCTAAACTAAGCTGTGTCAAGCAACTTTTTGTGTCCGATAATTTCTATGGAAATTTATGACGTGGGCTTGGTTAGTGATATTATTACTTCACCCTCGAATAAAAATGAAATACTCTTCTCTCACAAGGAAATTAAGGAAGTTTAGCACCGTGATTATAATGAAACTTTGCATGATCGCAGGCTATGTTGGGAAAATGAATTCTGCTAAATTTTACCAGTATTTGTGGACCAGAAAGGTAAGGGTAGGGGATATTAGCGAAGTATGTAGAGACTTAAAACGGATAACGCAGTCTTATCATGTTCAACGTCTCATTCATTGGTCTAAATTATTCTATGGTACAAATTATTTTCCACATTAGGGAAAGCTACCTAAATAACCGTAACGATAAATTGGCGAGAGTGAACATCAAAGAATACTTGAGAAGGAGGCAATGCAGAAATTAAGCGAGAGACTTCAATAGAGGATATTATATAAATTTATACAGTAGTAACATGAGACGAGATTATGCCTGAGAGCCCGCGAAAACTCATATTTGGACAGACAACTACTGGTGTGCTTTATGACTGGCTGTGGGTGAAAAATAATGCTGCTAAAATTACTCTCCAATCGCACAGCCGGCGTCTCGACCAGTTAAATAAAATTGTAGGCGCAATACCCTCGCCGCGTAACAAGATATCCTCCTTTTTGAACCAAGTGCAATTTTGTAATTATAAATCCCTCGCTTGTGCTCCCATTGTGAACGGATCTTAAAGGAAACACAAGAGTTCTGAGAGCCTCGGGGAAGATTTGCAGGGTGGGATAGGGAGAAGACCGGAGGAGATAAGTTAGATGCGGCACTCGCGAAAAGAAAAGGTAAGAGGCTGGCTAAGGAATGGGTTGCTTGGAGAGCAGAATGAGCCCAGACGGGCGAACGCAAGAAAAAGCAACGCGAGGGAGGAGGAGCAGGCAAGAAGTAAGTTGGCCCTAGGTGGATGGGGTGGAGCAAAGGGAGAAAGACGTGGAAGGGAGGTGCGGAAGGTTCAATTAGGTTAATTACTTCTCGGGAAATAATTGCACCGAGATGGTTCCAAGTCTTAGCGGAGGAAGCGAGAGAAGTTCAAAGAAGGTCTTCTCAAAGGTATAAGGAGGGAGGGGGTTAGCAAAACTAGGGTGGAAGGGTGGTCTTAAGGTGGGTATGGGGAGGGGAGCAGATGATAGCGTCTCGGGAAATAAAGGGGTTGGGAGGAGAGAAATTAGTGGGGGGAGAAGGAACTTACGCCGGCCGTAGGGGTACTTCGTAACATACCCTCGGCGAAGGATTTCCCATTGAAGATGGACATTGAGGTCATCGTATTGCGCACTTAAGGGAAGAGATGATGTTCAGAGTAAGTACTTACAAGCGATGTAAGCAATTTGAGTCAAAATCCAAAGTTCTCTTCTTTTAATACGCATATTATCGTAATATGAGGAGTAAATAGCAACAAAATTATGACTTAAATAATTTTTTCTGTTATTAAGAGATTTAAAAAAATTATTTTGGCACTCTAAGTGACTATAAGACATTTCAAAAACCTTTCACATTTGCAAATTGAGAAATTTTTATCATATACAGATAGAGCTTTGAAATTGCAAACTTAAAATTTTAGCGCGTTGGCTTTACATGTTTTTAAATGAATATGAAATCCTATTAAAGTGTTCTCAAAGACCTAGCGTACAAATAAAGGTATGATTAGCAAAAAATTGCATCAGTTAAAGTTAAATAGGACCTAGCTTCCAAATATTATGAAGACGTTACGTGGCACGAAAAGGTAGTCACTCCACGCCGTGACAATTCCAATCAGTCTCCGTGTGCATCAAACTAGTCCCTAATGAATGTACCGCAGTTAGGAAACAATATTGAAGGTTGCTAACAGAACTTGGCGTATGAGAGCGCTTATGCTCTCTCTCGTTACTATGATCTCAGATTTTAATTTCATGCGACAAAGTCTGTGGCTGTAAATATCGCAGAATCAAAAATCGCGCGAAAGATCCACAGAGAAAAAAATCATCCGCCTTGACCAGGATTCAAATCCGGGTCCCCCGATTTCCGGTCGAGTGGTTTTGACCTGTGTGGAGTTGGCTCAGGGAAAGGAACTAGACGTCCTTCCCTGTATCTGAGTAACTCAAACACCTGAGACATAGTATTAGGTGAGCTCTGCCCTCAACTAACCAAACTTCCCTTCGGGGGAATCACTGAGTGATTAATACACAATATGGCCCGCCCAAGGGTAAGGGTGGTAGTCACAATTTTTATGCTATACAAATCACGTTGCATCAGCAATCTATCTGCACAGCTTCAATGATACTGTTATTTTTTCTAAAAAAATCACGCAGCACGTATAGGTAGTCACTCCACGCCCTAATAATCCCAATCAGCAACCGTGAGCCACGCACAACTCCCTAATGAACGCACCTCAGCTAGTGACAATTAACGAAGAAGAATTTGGCATGTGAAAGCGCTTAAAACATTAACAGTATACATCATGACTTGAGAATTTACTTTCGGAATTTGATTTGACCAAAACAGCGACAGTGAGCATAACAAAATCTGTTTCAAAATATTATGGAGGTACAATGAAATATCAAGCATTCTCCAAAATGCCTGAAACCTGGAATATCAATGATTAAGACAATTACAACATAATCAGTCTCATTTGCCCCTTAGTACACCCGAAAGGCACTGAGATTAAATGGTTAAGGAGGTTTAGAACTCGGTCATCTACTTACAGACGAATCCTCGGATACCCCTCAACAAATCCTCGAAGCTGGAGTTGGCCCAGGGAAAGGAACTACAAACTATACACGTGAGGCAAAGTATGGGGTGAGCTTTACCCACACCTAACCAAACTTCCCTTCGGGTGGAATCACTGAGCAAGTAATACACAATGTGGCCCGCCCGCCCAAGGGTAAGGGTGGTAGTCACAATTTTTATGTTATACAAATCACGTTGCATCAGCAATCTATCTGCACAGCTCCAATGATACTGTTATTTTTTCTAAAAAAATCACGCAGCACGTGTAGGTAGTCACCCCACGCCCTAATAATCCCAATCAGCCACCGTGAGCCGCGCAGTAGTCATCACTATAACGCACCCCAGACAGAGCATGCACTGTCGAAGGTGGTTTACAAGACGCAGGAGAGGGGGAAGGCGGGGAGCGGGCGGCTACCGCGGGATTCCGATGACTGCTCCGTGATAACAAAGCCAATCAAGTCCCGCATCTGAGGGACGGGAGAGAGCCGGGAGCGGTGAAACCCAACGCCCCACTGGTCGCTCCCGCGTCCATCACCGTCAACTGAATCCGCACTTCCATTCAGGACTTTGCTTTTTTTTATCCCATCTTTTTTTATGAAAGCCAGCTAGCGTAAAAGTTTCTGGCGTCGGAAAAATTAATCCGAGCGTTGAAACGAAAATAGCGTTTTTTGCAATTTTTCCCTAAAAAAAGGGAACAAAATCACGTCTGTTAATAAACAATCATTATTTGACGAGGTTTTCTTTGTCGACGGTCATAATACATCCTTCCGGTAACACCGGCTTTACTACACAGACACTGTAGAGAGCTTTTCGTGTTAATTTTATTTTACGTACATTTTGACATGTACTTCCCAATCAATACTGTTTTACAAGGTATATTAAAAACGACTTTTTATTTAAGAAGTGACAAAAATCGCGTTGGTTAATATACAATTTATAGTGATAGAGTTTCTCTATGATGATGAGCAGATTATCTCCTTCCGGTAATACCGTCTTTAATGTACACGCACCAAAAACATATTTTCATGTTAAATTTGTATTTTCTTGCTTTATAAGATATACTTCCTCATGAATACTGTTTACCAAGGTATTTTAATGAGGATTATATTAATGACCCCTTTGTATTTTTTCCATTATTAATGTGCCTAAACTTAATTATTTTTTTAAGGAACAACCAGAGCAGAAGAGTTTTTCGGTGACGATGACACCATATTTAATATACACGCACTAAAGAGAGCTTGTGGTGTTTATTTTCCTAGCATTTAAGGTGTATTTCCATAATGAATACTGTTTCCCAAGGAAAATAAATAAAGATAATATGAATATCGCGAAAGAAATTTTTTTCCTTTAAAAAAGTGACAATGTAGCATAGACATAGCACGTAGCATAGTGAAGTTTGTTAATAAAAAATCAATAGTTAAAGAGTTTTTCGTGACGATAAGCAGAATAGTTCCTACCGATAAAACAGTATTTCATATGCACGCACAGTAGAGAGCATCTCTTTTTGAATGTGTATTTTCTTGATTTGATAGAATATATTATACTTATCCCCAAAAAGTGTATTTATAATTTAAAGATAATTGGCACATTTCAATCTTGAGTAATATTCTTAATTTATGAATACGTTCTTTGCACTGATAATCATAATCAGTGATCAATAACCCCAATACTTGTTTGACAAAGCTCTCCATTAAATTCTCGCATTAGCTAATGTTTTCATACCTATACATTTATTCTCCTTTTGTTCAGTCTTCTTTTACTGCTCTCACTATCTAATTAACTGTCAACAATTGTCTCCATAAGGCATGCCTTGAGATACGGCCGATTAGAATGTATTTTCTTTCATTTTATCAAGTTTTTTTACGAAGCTTCTCTTTTCTTCTACATTTCATTGTACGATTACTTACTCATTCGATCTCCTTCATTACTTTTTTCATAGAAATACACACTCCAAGAATATCTTCTGATAATTTTTTCATTTCTTCTACCGATTTTCAATTAAGAAAATGTTTTGGTAACGAATGTAAGAGACTCTAAAGGTGTGCCTCGATTTACGAAAATATTTTTTGACTGATACAATTTAGGAAATTTTAGACGACAGAAAACTAACGTAATAGTTTATAGAAATTGGACTTTAGTGACAACACGGCATGAATCGTATGAGCAAAAAGAGTATAAACCTCGGACCAGTGCCAACTGAGATGACGTCGAGTTACTTTCAACAAATCGCATTGAAATTCTCCCCCTAATGGGCATGGAAAAATCATATGAATTGGCGTAAGGGAATGAAGCTATCATATGGAATTTTCGGTCGCATCCAACCCACGCGGCGAATATCAAATCCCAGAATAACTAGGTGCCATGACTCGTCGCTTCCTCAATTCCATGAGAATGAAATTGACTTCACACGACGCCATGAAAGTAATTAGCGAGGCTCGGAGTCATTCCGTTTTCAAATGACAATCTGAAACCCACGCATTTCAAGCGTTAACCATTCGAGTTAGGAGGGCATATGAATTTCCGCAGCTCATTTGTAAACTAATTTCACCAGCAATTTTAAAATTAATAAATAAATTATTCTCAAAACCAATTCATTCAAATTATTTCAGGAGGAGGGTTATGGCCCGAAGTAGGTATGCAGTGAATCTTTTATAAAACGAGATGAACGTACTAACATTATTAACGCAATACCAAAATCAAAGTAATGCTTGCACTAAGGTTACTAACTAACCCTAGTTCTAAAATACCATGAATAGGTAGTTTAAGTTTTTATTCCTCGTGGCTTTGAAAGTCATATCTTTGAAAAAATTCAGATCAAGTAATGCTCCTTCTTTTATTTACCTCCATCGAATAATTCAAGTGTTCAGAAAAAAATCCCCATAGTTATTTCAAGTCCTAATTCACAATCATAAATTAGTTCACTATAGCTGGTATAACGTATATGTTGCAACCATATTTTTCACGTCCGAAGAAGGGTACAAGTCCTCAGAAATTTCATCCACCTCTTGAATAAATCGAAGTTAATGTCGATTGATTTGGTCATTTCGCGTAGATAACTATTCTCGTATCACCTAGTGATCGCCTGATTACACATTCAAAAGTTTCCTTAACTAAACCCCTATTAGGGCAATCTTAATTGAAGGAATATTAACTGCGGTGTTGCTCCTTTTTATTTCAGTACGTTGAGAGGCAAACATAAAAGAAACTTAGTCACTGCATTGTTGGTAATTCATTGAATTTCCAACTCAATAAATACATTCAGCTTCCCGATTATGCCTCATTTTCATTTTTGGTTAACTACTCAATTTATAGGTGTAATAAATCAGTATTTCAACCTTACGTCATTAAATCGATAAATATTTTGATGTGCTTAACAGTTACAAATACAGACTCAGTATGTAGAGTACTTTACGTGGCAACATTGGACATTATTGACAAATTTTTGACGTTAAATACCTTACATAAAAGGAATTCAATATTAAATTTTACCAATAAATGGCCCATCCCAAGTGAGATTCACTGATGTTTGCGAATAAACAGGGTGTTATGACGAGTTAAATTACCAAAATACCAATATATAAGGCATTTCCACGCCCATTACAGCAATCAATTCTTCCGGTATAATTTCACTTTCCAAATGTACTGAAGTGCAGAAGTTACTCCAGTAATAATGGGAGACATGAGTTTCGTCAAATCACCCATTGCGGATGTAAGAAAGGGAGACAAGGAAATAAGGGAGGGAAAAGAGATCCTTACCTCTCCCCTCACTTTGGTAAGGGGATAGGTAAGGAATCATTCAGGTCCCTTGATATTATGTTATTCCTACAGAAATTATTTATGAGTTTAGCCTTACAATACGATAAATTACCGTAGAAAACTCAGTAAAGTACCAAAGGGTCGTTCTTCTCATTCATGGCGACATTGGTTAAAACTTACTGCTTCTAAATAATAACGTTATTTATATACGTAAAAATAAATTACATCCGAGTGCTCGATATTACGAGACCCTAACATGTACAACCCTGCATGATGTGAGAACCACTAATGTTTGCGCTTAGATACAGTTACATTTCATGGATAAAAATACAAATTGAACGAATTCATGATATCCTTAGGTCCACAGCTGAAGAATTCAACCCCATTATACTTTCCCATTTAATACGTACTCGAGAACGACAGTTATTTCAGTGATGCAGGAAGAGACGAACTAATATGAATCGTGCGTGAACAGTTCTCGGGATCGCATTCGCGTCGGGAACTGTAATACTACCGACGATTCGATGTCCCACTCGGCCATCGTGCTCAGGGCTATGAGCATGGGGGGCAAGAGGGGGCAGCTGCCCCCATGAAGAAAAAGTAAATTTAGTTCAAAATGAAATTTTTGAACATATTTTCTTCCAATCCAAGAAAAGTGATATAAGTACACAACATGATTAAAATAAATATAATTTTCCGGGCAAATATTTCTAAGATATATAAGGACGTATTTTATGCTTGTAACTGATGTACCTGATGATGACGCCGCTGCGCCGAAACTAGTTGTACCGCGAGAATAAATTGATGGATAATTTTCTTTTCATTTGTTAACTAATAAAGCGCTGATACAGTTTTCTTGAAACTTTGGTTTCATAGCCTTTTCTGTGTTACAACTTGAACGAGCACGGCTTGCCCCCCTCTATTTTTGATCCTGGGTACGCCCTTGGCTATGAGTATCGAGTGAGAATTTATGAATTTACTTTGTGAATCATAGCCCTGAGGACGATGGCCGGATCGGACATAGAAACGTCGGCAGTAATGCAGTTTCTGACCCGGTGGCGATCACGAGAACTATTCACGCAGTCGATTCGCCGGGAAAGCATTAAATCTTTCTTCAATATATGAATCGCGCATTGTGGAAATGAGGAAAGGGGAAAGGTAGTGACGCATGGACTCGGAAATAAGGGAACGCGAGAGGAGATGGTTAGAGGAGGGACGGAAGAAGAGAAGTAAGGGCTCCCCGGAGTCAGTCCAGGTGTGAATGCCTTTTCGGGCTGAAGGAGTAAAGCTAATGGGCTGTGAGGGAAGTGAAGGGATGGAGGCGAGGATGGGGAGTGGGCTGGAATGATGGCCGGTGAGAGATGTGGATGGAAGTGCAGTGAAGGAAGAAATTCGCGCCCGGACTGACTTAACACGCGGGGGAGAAATTTATTCGGCGTCCTCCGGAGTGAAAGAAAGATCCGGGGCTACCTTGTTGCATCCGAAAGTTTATCCCCATATCTGCCAGACTCGCGCCTTCCCTTTCACCGAATATGTCGAAGGAAAAGGGGAAGAAAGGAATTCCATGCAGTAGAAATGTGCGATTACGTTTGCCTCTACGGTAAAGTATCCCAATACATTTAATGTTTACCAAAAAGAAATGTAGAATCTTAGATATTATCGGCGTAAAAAGCGCAGAAATATTTCACGGGTTATCCAATGGGTAAGTGGCTCCAAGTCTCCCGACGTTTCGAAGAAGGATGCGCTCTTTGAAGGATGTGAAGGATCCTCTGGGGAACTTCTGAATGAAGAGGATCCCTATGGATGAAGAGCAAGTCCTTGTAAGAAACGTCGGGAGACATGAATCCAATTACCAGGTGGACAGCCCAAGAATCCTGCCGTAACTGCAATTACATTACGGGCACACAGTATTTCATCTCGACCAGTGTCTGAAGTATATAAAATTCCGTGAAAAATTAGTGGTTTTCAATACAGTTCTTTTTAAATTGCCATAATCGATTTACAATATTAAAACGAAAACTTTTCTAATGTATGCCTACTTTAAGAATTTCATCAACGCTGGACTGGAAAAAAAATCGTTAAAATGGTAAGAATCAGGTGGATAATAAGATAAATTCACCTTCACTCTATTCGAAGCTCTCCAATATGCAAATGCAAATATATGTTGTCTAAGACCTATTACGTATATGGCCCTTGTTTTTCGACACGTTAACTTTCACTAAAAGTTTAAGCTATTATCACTCACAAAATACTGCAACCTTATTCGGAGAACTATCAATCAAAAGAATATGTGTAGAGTAACACATGAAAAAGGAAGCACTATCAATGTTACTAACACTTCACTTCATTCCAATAGAAACAAAAACTTGCTCGACCCTCTTCTCAATCAAAATGACCCCAAAATATGACACTAAATCATCAATTTTCTTCGGTAGTCGCAGTATTTATGAAGACTAATGGAGAACAAACGAAATTCCACGAAGGAACAAGGAAACTCGTCGAAATTCAAGGAAATTTCAACGGTTATTTCAAGGGACAAGTAAACAAGGTTCAAAAGTAGGGGAGATGGAGGACTGATGGAAAAACAGGCTATCATGAGCATGAACTGGATATCATTTTTCAAGGATTGAAACAGCCAAAGAATATACGCCGAGAAACGAATAAAAAGGAAGGAAAATGAAACAAATACATAAATATTATTTTTCAAATGAACGAATGATGATTTCAGCGACCTTTTTCGGCCGCTAACATTGTGCAATGATATGCGGAAGAATGCAAGAACAGCCAAGGTTTTGGAATGCCGCAGGCAGGACATCTATAAATACTCAATAGCTCCCGTAAAAATTAGGAAAAATGATTGATAACTTAACACCTTGGACCATTAGGCGAAACGATACGACTTGTACATTAGTTGGTGATCATTAGGTTAGTAACAATTTTTTTTTTCAGAAATAAGAACTTAGAAATAATAATTGATTAAATTAATTAAATAATATTAAAAAGGAGCCAAATAAAATTCGAGATAAAGCACGAGCTAAGTAAGCAGTTAAGACATTAAATCATTAAATATCTTTCAAGACAGGTATAGGAATCTTACGTAAAAGAATTATAATTGAAGAACCTTACAAAAAACTACCCTTAATAGGTAATGATAACTATGAGGAATATTAGTGCGCATTTAGAAAAAAAACAAGAATGAGGATTTTTATGTTCATAAAAAGACTGTATTTTTCTAAGGTTACCTTTCGATTTAGTTTACTTTTTTTGTAACAGTTTTGTTGGCTACCCAGGCAACGTCTTCCGGTCGAATGTGTCGGCGCAGACGGAAATAGGTGAAGACGGGAAAGCCAGAGTCACTGTTACCCACAAGCCAACTGACGAGAAAGAAAACTCTTGAAAATTGCAGAGTTCCAATCACTACCCCGTAAAAATACGCGCTAATAATATATACAGAGAGTTGCCTCAGAGTAAATCTGGTAGAATTCAAATGTATAGTAGACTATAGATTGCTGAATATTTTCCAAAAACACTTATATTTACACAACAAGGCCAAAATATTTTGAACTGACCTGACCATAGCACAGTAAACATTGAAAACGGTAGAGTTAATTACACGATCTGAGGAAAATTGCCAGTTAGATAAATTTACAATGCGTGTGATAGCTATTTTATTACAAATTACACATATAGTGAAGCCTTGGATTGCCACATCCGTTGCAATAAAGAAGGGAAAAATGAGAAAAGTTTTGGAGAAATGCAGACACAGAGGAAGAAGCAGAAAATAAATAAAATGAACGGAGAACATACGTGAAAGATGGAATGGAAGTGACGTGAAAGAGAGCGAAGGCCGCGGGAAACAGGAAATTGCGAGTCAAAGCAAGAGCGCTACACTTCACCCGATATGGGGAAAGGAAATCAAGTGCTGCAAACAACAAGGACGAAATGAAAATTCCAACGCGGGTATGTCCATGGTAGGCGACGTCGAGGACTGGCAAATGGATACTTCATTACGCATAACTGGGAAGGGGGATGTTGAAGGATATGAAAAGGATCCGGGAATCATTTCGAGACTGTGAACAGCATGCTTATGAGAGATTTATTGCTGGGGAATGATTAGGTTGAGCTGGCAATTTGAATCGAATTAGTAGTGCTTTAATATGACGTAGCAGAAAATATGATGCGTCAGTCGCATTTATCATGAATGACGCACCGCGCACGTCCAATGGCGAATCATAGAGGTTAATTATCTTGGACGATGTGTAGTTTTACGGGATGGTTTCCAGGGTATTCCACCTGGTCCCACTAGAACGGCACCGAAGTAGATGAAGTGTCGAAGTCTAAATCTGTAAATATCTCAGACTATAATCCTAAGTTATGGAAAATGATAGACTTAATCTTAGAAATGTTAGATCTCGACATTAATACCACGTGCTAAGAAACTTTCCTAAATCTATTATTACAATGTAAAATAAACCGTATTGCTTTAAATCATACATTGACGTGACACTTTATTCACCAGCCTCCTAAGTCTAAAACAATTGAACCCGTCGCTCAAATAATAAGGGCGGAGGAAAAAAAGGAGAATAATAGGAAATCGAGAAGAGGCAAACACAAAGACTAAAACCTATAATGACATACTTTTTCCATGTCAACTTTATGTCACTAATCAATTCAAATCCTGATAAATTAAACATTTCATAAATTAATGCTGTGGCATGATCCAATTTACCAGATCAAATGCTTCTGATAAAAGCAACCATAGTAGTCACGTCATGGATACATTTTTCCACCAAGCACCGACTGCTTAATTTATAAAACCTGCCAATGATGACTGCTGAAACAAATTCGACCGAGAAAGAAATGGAAAAAAAATACTTGAAGAAACAAGAGACGCTTGAGGGCCATAACTGCGAGAAATGTTGATAAACGCTTGCGCGGAGTGGTGCAGATATCGCAGCTTGGTTTCCGGGTTTTCCTCCGCGTTGATTCATGCTCGCCGCACAGTCTCGCCGGCATCAGCAGGCGTCTTCATGTTCAAACCTGTATTTTCACATGCATGAGATATTCATGTGTTCTTGGCTTTTTTGGTTCAGGTTCAAACCTGCGTCGGTTTAAAACCTGAAGGCGCCTACGCTAACGCCGGCGAAACTGTCGTGTGAAGATGAATTGAAGTGGAAGACAACCCGGATGCCAAGATTTTCCTGCTAAGAAAAACTTATTAAGTCAAGAAGACGGGAACACTAAGGCATAGAGGGGGAGAGAAGGGAAATAGGAGATTAATTGCGAGGGTTAAGCATGAATATTAAAGAAAAGGATCCTGAAGACGGCCAATAAATGTGTTGTCTCACACATTTAAATTGATTTGCAATAATCGCCACCCGTTTAAGTTGTTTCGGGTTTCCCACCGGATGAGGTTTTCCATCTCTGCCGACGTTTCGATGGCCGTGACGTCCATCGTCTTTAGGTCACAAGTCACCTGAACAGGAGCCCATACTATATAAGTGGGATCACTCAACTCGAAGACAAGCCCTGATGACGATGGACGACACGACCATCGAAACGTTGGCAGAGATGGAGAACCTCATCCGGTGGGAAACCCGAAACAACTTCAATATCATCATACTCTGGGAAAACCTCAGATCTTTCTTCAATCGCCACTCGCATCGCTGACGGAAACAGTGATCCGAGTTTCACGGAGAAATAAAGATAAACTTTGGCCGTTAACCGAAATTTATATGCATTATGTTGTGGGCCAAGTGGACTACATAAAAGAGACTCAATTTCATCCGATTAAAGGTTGACTTCTGTTGCCAATTCGGTCGCATTTTAATAGGTTTTCAAAAATATCAACAATGTTCCTCGCAGACACAAAGATCATTCTGCAAGATGTTTGGAAAAAGTGGCGGTGACGGCGCTGAGATGAGTGCAATGCAATCCACTTTTTTGCCAATATTTTGCAGTGTAATTTTGGTAATTGCGAGGAATAGCATTAAGGTGTAATGAAATTTATTAATCACATCGTCATGAACTAAAGGGTTGACACACATAACTATACCTTACTTCCTCGTGAAACTCGGACCATTTTGTCCGTCAGCTACGCGAGTGACGACTTTCACAAACCCATTTAAATGCGCATTGGGTGACAATACATTTAGAGGAAATTTGAGGATCTTCTTTTGTAATTTTCGTGTTGTGATTTATCAGATTCATAACTTTTCAATGATATTCATAAAATGATAATTATTCTGCTGTATAATCATTAAGATTATACGGCAGAATATTTGGAAAAAGTGAATCGCATTACAGTTAACACCGCGCCGCGGACACTTTTGATAACTGATTAAAATGCGACCGAAGTTGCAACAGAAATCGGCCTTCTTTGAGATGGAATTTGGCCTCCTCTTTGCACTGACCTTGGATAGAGCCATAAATATTACAACAGAATATCCTCAAGTCTATATACCTAGTCACCCACCGAGTATTTAAATGTGTTTACAAAATTCGCCACTCGCGTCGCTGACGAGTTTCACGGGGAAATAAGGTATAATTAGGGTGTTAACAAAAGTTTATTCACATCCTGTTGTGATCTATCAAATTCATAACTTTTCAATGCTATTTCTCGCAATCACAAAGATTAAGCTGCAAAATGTTTGGAAAAAGCGGATCGTAATACACTCAATTCCGCGCCACGGACACTACTGAAAACTGATTTAAATACGACCGAAGCGGCAACAGAAATCTGCCTTCTTTGAGATGGAATTGGGCCTCCCCTATGCAGTCACCTTGGGCAGAGCAGTGGAAAAACAAAACGAGCTCTGGAGGGCGTGCGGGAGAAAAAGGCATCGGCGCTCGCGAAGCGAGAAAATGGAGCTTTAAATGAAGAGGAACGTTTTTCGGAGACGCAAAAAGGGACGGACCTTGAAAGGAGAACGGGGGAGTGAAAGAGGCATTTTTGGAGAGGAGATTGACTACTACACTTTTCTGAGTGGGATGAGAACTCCTTGGGCAAAGGTACCGAATGGGAAGGGGAGGAAGATAGGAGTGGCGGCTCCTCTAAGACCTCTGTAAGCAGTGGGGAGGTGGAAATAAGGATGAAGAAGAAAAGCCTTTGATGAACGAGGTGATTGGTTTTCCTGATAAGAACACTAAGGGCTCCCGCTTGCGGGGTGAAGGTCCGATAGGTTTGGGGAGGGATGAGAAAGATTGCTGAAGAGGTTTAGGGGATGGGGTAACTGTAAATGGAACGGGAAGGTTGGGGAAAAGGATGAGAAAAATAGGAGAGAAAATGAGGGCTAAGGAGTGGACCGGAGGGGATGGAGCGTGATAGAATATAAGAGGGGGGTAAAGAAGTGAGGGGGGGGAGAATATTGGTCGGGAAATAGAGGGGGGAGGCACCCCTGTTAAGGTGGGCAGCAAGGAGGTGGAAGGTGGAGAGTTTAAATGGGAAAACTTTGAGGCCCCCGCGCGTGTTCATCGGAAGGGAAGGCACGAGGGTGAAGGTTTGGCGAAGGTGCGGGGTAGGCATGAACATTTCTGAAAAACGTTGCGATATTTATCGGCAATCAACATAATGTAGACACTGCATTCTAGATGCTTTTCGGTGAAAACTAAAGGCCGTTTTACACGGTACACGGAATTGCGCAATCTGTCGTACGTGCGAAGGCGCAATAAAAATTGCGTCGTGTAAAGCGGTGAATTGCTAGAACACATGCGACAATGCGTGGATGCGAGACGAAAAAATAGCACCTGTTCTAATTTCGTTCATGCATTCGCGCAATTCTACGCCATTTTAGAAATTAATGCAGCTCTAACCTGCGCAATTCCGTGCCCCGTGTAAAACGGCCTTAACACCTTCCAGGAGTGTGGTGCAAAGTTATTATTACTTTTAAATATCTATCCCTGTACCACTTATAACAGCTCAATTGGCATTTTATATCGTGGTTTCTAACGTGAAAACAAAACTTAGGTACACTACCATCCATTCTCTGTAAAACAGCAATCTACCCTTGTGGGAATCGCACCCGCGACTTTTTGCGTGGGAGGCAAGGATTATACCCCGCCGCCTCTAAAGCCGGCAAAAGTGTTATAGTGATTTCTACTATGATTTCCATTACAATAGCAACCATCACGCTGAGAACCAGACGATGAAAAGTTACGTTCCGTTTAAAGATGACAATGGGTTTGTTATTACGTACATGTTTTCTAATTGAAGATTATTATTAGAGTGTAAAAACCAGAGAAAATGAACCGAAATACTAATACTTTATATATATTTTTCTTATAGCATTTTAAATTGCTTCTAAAGCAATTGATTCAATTATAAAGGTAATCAGAATAAGATTATGCTGTGGAGGTTCTCGAGAGAAAAGCAATAACAGAGGGAAAGTGCAAGGAACACGGGAATAACGACATTTTCTCTTGTCAAAGTAACTACATGTACACCGATCTAATACAAATGCACAACTGGAGTATATACATCATACATTACTGTTATAGAATGCAATGGATAAAATTCTTCAATTGGAAAGTTTTTATGAATTAGAAATTATCAAATTTCGGGCTTTTGTGTGTTGTTTATGTCAACGGTAAGACGGCACCGCTGTTCAAGTCTCGGTATTCAATCATTGATACGAAGGGTAGTAATAATTTATTTATTCCGGATATCAGTCGGTATCACTAGCAAGTACTTGTAAATTTTACTGTAGCAATTAAAAACGCCGTTCACACCCAATACAGGTATGTTTATTCTATCCCCGATTTACATATAAGCGGAGGTTCACGGAAGTTGAGAGTAAAACTATTACGCTTCGCGTAGACTGAAAACGATGTAAAAGGTTATTAGAGAGGTAACCAAAACACATCGTTTCTAACATTTCAAAACAATCATATGGGCCAAGAAAAAATGATGGATTTCATTAATATTGCAGCATTGAGCGTACGGGTCTTTATTTTAATGCTTTAGATCATGTTTTAATATTAATACATTTTATTCGCCATTCTATTAGAGCATGTGTTTACGGTGCTTGGAAACTCAAATATTTCAGTCATGAATGGCATATGTTTACTTAAGGCGTCAAATATCCTGAATGTTTTGAATTCCATTTCTCCAGTCCAGGGTGAACTCTATCCTTACCAATCCAAACTTACTACGGATTTCATGCAATTGGAGGTGCGAGTAGGCAAGTATGACGCCATTTACTCATGACAATCAAAGCAGAGATCTGGTGAATTCTCAGCAATCAAGGGGATAGCGAAACATGAGCCTCCAGCTGCTTGAGAGTTTGGTAACCAATGTATATAAACGTCATAAGTATACCATAGACCTTCTTGACTTCGTAAGGACGCAGGCAGATAGAGAGCTAGCCAAGGCTAAACGGTCTCTTACATAACAAAACATTCCTCCGCCATAAGTATACCATGGACCTAACAGTTGGCAGAATAAAACGAGAAAAATGTATACAATCCAAATAAAACTGAAACGTAGGCTGATATGGAGTAACCATGACAAAAAATCTCTTGCACAATAAAAACTTCCTCCACCATGAGTACATCATAGACCTTACAGCCACCAGGATAAAACGAGTAAAATCCATCCTACCTAAGCAAATTTGCTGAAAAAAAAAATAATTCCACTGGCGTGAGAAGCGACAAATGTTTGAAGTAGGCGCCGTGCCAAGATGAATCAGGTTGTTAAACCCACCATTCATCCGCCATAAGAATAACATAAACCTATCAGCCGCCTGGATAAAACGAAAACAAATTTGCTGAGCAAAAATAAAATTCCACACACGTATGAGGCAACTACTGGTTGAAGAAGGCGCCGCGGCGCGCCGCGCCAGAATGAATTAGGTTATTTAAAACGCAAAAATGGTGGAGGCGAGGATGGACGGCTTAAGTGGGAGGGTCAGGATGAAGTCCGGTCTGAAGGGTCAAGGGTTGGGAAAGGGACAGGAAAGGGGCGAGGATGAGATCCAAGGGAAAGATGGGAGACTGCGGTGTCCGTGAAGCGAGGGAAGGGGTAGGGCAAAAGACGCATTAGAGTGTGAGGAAGCCATTAGAGCACAAACGGAGATTAGGTAAAGATAAGGACTAAGAGGGAGAGAAGGTCCAGAAGAGATGGTTCAGAGAGGGGAGGAGGTACAGAGGCTATGGAGACGGGATGCTCTAAAGAAGAGGTCCGCTCCATACATATATATATGTACGTATATGCGAGAAAAACCACCGGGTTGTAAGGGAACTGCTGGCCGAGGGGTAAAAAAAGGAGAGTTGGAAAAGGCAGCGAGATGAATGGAGAAATGTTTCCTTTCTAGTCATGAGAGTACTACTCGCTGTCACTCGCGTAATTAAGCAGAGGCAAGTGCAGGATTTCATTAAAAGATTACTCCGAGTCGGATAAAAGCCGCTGGACGTGTATCATTCAAGAGGATAAAGTACACTAATTATAACGAGGAAAATGATTATACAAATTAAAAGGAGTGCGTTGCAATCATCCGAATGAATATGAACGTACTTTCAGCATGAAAGGCTAAAATAAAAAAAATTATGTGTACTCTAAGGATGATTAACATTAAAATCTCTCTTGATGGGAAGAATATGCTTCTAAATTATGATAAAACAATTCATGTTAGCAGTGTTATTTCTATTACATAAATAAAAGTATTACTTTTACATAAAACATGTTGTATAAAAAATATTTCAATAACTAAGCAAAAATCAGCGAGAACAATCGTAGTTTAGGGGTTCATGAATTGAATATAAAAGCTACCACACGCTGAAGAAAGTTTGCCGAATTCCGTGACGTGATAACGATACGATATAAGGTACAAGACAATAAGAAGGAGAAGAGACTGTCAGGTTGTAAAGGATATGAAACAGAAGGAATAATCTATAAAACAGCCGTTTTATTTATGTGATATGATCTACCGTAATATGTTGGCGTTCGGAGGATATGGCTAACTTTGTCAGAAAATACACTACTCGTGAATTTATCTAATAAATAGCTAGATAGACGAGTGGAATGGAGACCTTCGTCAAACCAATCTTAAGAGCGTTGACTTATGGTAAACTCAATGACTGTACGACCCTTTAATTTCTATCCGGCAGTAGTGATGTGAAGGTTTTATATATTCAGCAGGTTTTTTATGACTTATTTGCCAACACTCAGCTTACGTTTCTCTCTGTCATGACACTCATATCAAACCTCTTGCTTCCATTGCTCTGTATTCCTCGTCTTCCATTAACTCGCGGTATTTCTTTTTTCAGTCTATCCATAGGTCTTCAATTCAATATTTTCTTGGGTTGCTTAGCGTATTCCATTTTATTAACATGGCCAAACCAGTATAGTTGCTTCTTTTTTCTACCCCTTGGACTATATCTTTTTCCAATTCCATCATCTTCATCATTGAACAATTTCTAATCGTCCGTGGCGTTCTTGCTTTGGTGAAGAAATTCAACCTATCAGCAGCCACCGAGCATGCTTGAAGAGAACCTGGGCACGTAATGAAATTTGACGCAGCCGAAATCATCGCAAAAGAAAAAATATATTAATCAAGGCCGATAAGGGAGTCAATGGAAAACACGAAAACGCCAAAAAATGTTAGCAGCTAGTCACATGATCACCGCGCCGAAGTTGCTAATATTTGGGCTGTGCCGGTGGGTAAAACCCCAACAAGCCAGTTGACAAATGTAATTAATGTATAGCGCATGTGTACCATTGTCAGTATCATATGTTTTTTGAACCATTTAACTAATAGAGACTTTGTAAAATTTTATCGTGATCGCCACCGGATCAGACGATGGCCGAGTCGGGCATCGAAACATCGGCAATTATGCAGTTCCTTGCCCGGTGGCGATCCCGAAAAATTTCACGAAGTCTATTTGCCGGGAAAGCACTAATCTATCTTGGAAGAAACTGTTTTATAAACTGGTCAATCATAGCACAGCAGCGAGAGAATCCGGCAAATCAAAACGCAGCAACGATGAACTCGGGCTACATAAACGAGGCAAAAATACCGATATCGGCACTTCGACCTGAAGAATCCCGGTGGAATCCTGGCGAAACTGTTGTCTCCCTGTGACAAACAATAAGGCGAGAACCCGGAAGGTATCATCCAAACTATTTCCAGATTCTTCAAATCGTGAAGGAATTCATGAAAGAAAAAACTTAGATACCAATATGAATTAAGGAAAGTCTAGAAGGAATTAAATACTCTTTTCAGGCTAAAGATGGAAAAAAACGTAAGGAAAGCGCGGGGTAGTAAAGGTCAGTTAGGAGAGTGGGTTAAGAAGTCTGTGAGCGAGAGCAGCGGGTGTATCTTGAAGAGAAGGAAAGGGTCGAATGAGAATTCGGAGTGGGAAGGATGAGGAAACCTCCCCTCAACATCGCATTAACACCCTCGCTCCCCGGTGAAAAGAAACTTTGTCTAATCTCTCAACGCAACTTCATCCCAGCCCTTACTCCTCTTCCACGACCCTCTCTCTGCACAAAGAATACACTCCTTTCGGCCTTCGCCATCATCTCGTTTTTCATCAACTTCCCTAGCTATCCGCTCCTCCAGCAAGATCACGATTAGATCAGGGTGGCGTTTGGACGTCAGTAAGCTCAGAATTACAAGTACGAAACTAATTACAAAGCAATGTATAGAACAAGAGGCTTTGTACGCAGCCATACGCTCAGGAGCAAAATTATATACATCGAAGATGAGCATTTTGGATGAAAAAATTATACTTATTTCCAAGGAATTTTTCCTAAAAAGCTACCATGGTTCCGACGCTCAAAGTCATTTCCTGGTGACGTTAGTTAGACTAAGCTTCAGGAGAAAGGCAAATTCACTGGAAGTCATTGGCAGCTATATCCTACGAAGAACTATGGTAAAGCTTGTCTACAGGCACAACCAATTCCTTAATCGCTGAGGTCATTATGCCGAAAAGACACCATGAGTTTGCTCATTATTTACCAATGAAATAAATTTTAATCAATCACTTCGTCTTCTGTTCATGACCCGTCGGAGGTTGATAAAAACCACTCTCGAACCAAATCCGCAGTCTTCCTCAAACTTTCATCACCTCCACCTACCCTTCAAGGACTCTGAAGTTGCCGATGAAGTTTTCCTCTCGTCTTCTTATTTTGCTTGCGCATAAAAAAGTACGAATAAATATTTCCCAATAACTTGAGCAAAATTAAAGCATGTATAGTTTTCTTTAACTTTTTATCCATCATTCTATTTGTGGATTCAACTACCAGCAAAAAATGCATAAATCCTGGTTTGATCATAAATCTTTATGTAGGCTCCCACGGATGTATATCTTCCGGGCTGTGCACCGTGTCGCTCCATATATTTGACGGACTACAGTTTCAAAATTCGTTCCTCAAACCTAATATTCATCCCTGATGTTGAAAATTTACTTTCCAGTACGATACAATCCATCATGCATTTTAATTAGGTTGGGAGCCGCTGGAGACACGGAGACTGTGCGCTTTGCTTCGATTGCTTGAACAACTGAGAATGGATATCTTTAGGATCGACACAAAGAACATAACATTAGAACGGATAGATATGGGAATTCGTTTTTCCCCCGAACCATAAAGGACTTTAATAAACACTAGTCCCAACTTCGTTAGAGCACTTCTTTTTTCTGTAAACGGCTGGTGTCCTAACACCCCCTGCCACCCGCCTATTAGGTGGCTTGCGGGGTATTATGTAGTGTAGATCAGCAGAACATACATTTTGTTCACCGGGTGTCAGCAAATCGAGGATTATGTGATATCAAAATCCCGCTTAAGAATTTCATGAGTACATTTCAGCTCTTAGCGGAATAGGGGAGAAATGATTAACCTCTTCAGTCCTTATGTGATACATATGTTTTTTATCATTTCCTGACCTAAGAGTATCTGTTAAGTGCTAAGCGCTTCTTGTATCGTATTCTATACATTCTGCGCTTGAACATACTAAGTTGTTCTACATCAATCTTTTCAATCTCAGGCGTGGTTGATGACGAAAGTTTCCAAGTTTGTTGTTATTATACAATGAGTGGCATTAAGTATGGATAATACCATTTATTGACACTATTTAATTATCTTTGATATTATTTCAATAGCATGAAATTATATGACGTCAATACTTGGCATTTATGCATTTTTGTATTTTTGCATAAAACGCTTTTCTTGCAATAGTTGCTTTATTACGTTTAACGGGTGATACAAGGAGTTGCTATCGCCATTATTACAATATTTTAAGTGGCTCCATATTTTTTTATTTTATTTCTGTATAAATATGAGGCAAATGCAAATTCTCTTCGAAAAACGCTTTTTCAGGTCTGAAGGGGAAAATTAATTTCCTTTTCCAAAATAAGACATAATTATTTATTTATTACATTAACCAAGATTGGAATCCACCATGAAAAATTCACTTGGCTCTGCTGGGATCTGAACCCGGATCTCCAGGTAGATGGTCGGGTATGCTACCAGGTACACCAACAAGCCTAGCCTGACCGGCAAACGAGAAATCTGGGTTCGAATTCCGGCTAAGCCAAATATTTTTACATGAAGAGTTTGGTAATTGGTATATACAGTTTTGCACCATTACAAGTGATTGCGAACAAAGTCACTTGTTCTCAGCATTTATAAAGGCAACGAATATTTCTCGGGATTTTCACCGGGTATGATCCTCTATATCTTCTTCCTACGTTTCGACAAGGAACTTGCCCACCATCTTCAGGGCTTAAGGAATTATCATCCTAAAAAATCATTTAGATTCCTTAATCTCAGAAGACGTTGGGTGAAATGGTTTTCGAAACTTTGGAGGGAGACATGAAGGATCTTAAGGCCGTATCACCCTAGCGACTGCGACCGCCGCTGCGACCGCGATTTCGGCTGCGGCTGCGACTGCACCCCATCACACATTGCGGCCGATGCCACGGTCTAGCATGCGCACGTATGAACGTTTCTGCTTGTGGCTTGTTTGTTTACGAAGGCCCAAAGAATGGATAAAGAGCAGCAATTGTTGAAGTTGTTCCTAAAATATGTTAAAACGTACTTCATTATTAGTTACCTGTGTACTCGGGTCCAATATCCAATATGCTGGGCTTCCATCATCACTTTAAAAATCCGGAATTATCTCAGCGTTATCTCACAACCTTCTTGAACTTCCCTCACTACGGTAACCAAAATAAACACGTCTCCGGCAAGCGCGCGAGATTGAAATAGAGCTCTCTGATTGGCTGCGACTGCGACTACGCCTCAGAAGAATAGCCGGTCGGCTATTATTCTGAGTCTCAGTCGTAGCGTCGACTGCCTCGCTCTGATTGGTCGACGGGTCAGTCGCAGCCGCAGTCGCGGTCGCAGCGGCGGTCGCAGTCGCTAGTGTGATACGGCCTTTACCCAGTGCAAATCCCGAGAAATCTTCACTGCTATCGCTGCCCGGGAAACAGCTATATATTACGTCACTTGTTTATAAACTTACCGAAAGAGGAAAAGAAAAAGCAATAGCTCAACATGTACTAATGTCCACTTGAATGACTGGAATTCATGTATGGGGGAGTATTCGACACATGGTCAAGGTGACCGGTAATTTGACGGACGAAACCCAAGTTGGTCGAAACAAACTACACTTTATTCATCGCCAAATTTTCCTCTCTTCAACCACCATGCCCTTATTTTCTTGGTCCTCCTCTCCAATCTCTTCAACCCCCCACTACCGTCACGAAAGCCTCGCGTCTTCCCCGATCCCCCTTCTTCAAGGTCCATGGGGACCAAACTCTTAATACGCACACTTAAAAATCTTAAGAGAGTCCCCCCAAAAGCCAGCCTGCATCCTTATTAAAACTGCAAAAGAAAATATCAATAATAAGTTTCCGAGAGTTTTTCAAAAAAAGTCGTGGGGGGTTTGAGAAGGGTTTGAGGGTGGGCTGAAATGTACGTTGGGTTGGGAAAATAGGGGTGAATGGCAGTGGATGTTTCCCTTCCCTTAAAAAAGCTTAGCAGGGAATAAAGAGAGGTATATCCCGAATCAGCTTCCTCCGTTCGGTTGAGGATAATGTGTTGGTGGTATAGGGGGTGTTAAGACGGAGAAATGAGGGCGGTGGAGTGAGGAGGCTATTGCAGTTAGTGGTGGGGTTGGCGGTTTGAATAATGGCGAAGTGGGGTGGAGGCCGTAAAAGTCCTCTCAATCCCCCATCCAACTCCTCCCCTGGTTCTCCCCTATACCTCACCTTGCTGCTCGTCACTCCGCCGACAGATATTCCAAAAATACCCCCTGGTCACCCCTGCCCCTCATATTTCCCTCGGAGAAGCCAAATTGACCATCGTGAGACGGATGGAGAGAGCTTGGATTAATAATTTCACTACCACAATAATTATTGTTATCATTATTAGTTCGGAGATTGTACAGAGAAAATACGAGCGGGCGTGGAAAGAAATGCAACTTGCTCCTAATTGTCTTCCTTGAACACGCGCGGGTAGGTAATGCGACTTGAGTTTTTGCTACAAAAATCTTATACCAACGATGCACAAATGATAACTATCAGTGAAAAGTGACTTAATATGCATGAATTCAAAAGATAAAATAAACAATTCAACAATACTTTTTTAGAAGCATTGATATTGATCCATAGTTGATTTTGAGTTAATTTCAAGTACCCTAAGTCATGTGATAAAAATATATTGTTTCATTCCGCAATCTGAGGAGGTTGTGCCAAACTAAAACTTGTCCAAACTAGCCACTAGAATAATTTCCTTCAAATGTATTTGCAAAAAAAATAAATATAAACCACAGGCCTTATTCTTAATGAAATATAGAAATATAGTAGTTTCGCGTAATGCTACCTTAGCCATCTCACAACTTTGTAGATTAGGTGGTTTTCTCTGAATTAGATTCCATGAATTCGTATAAGACAAAACAATGAAGGTGTTACATGAATTTTATGCAAAATTATTTGTAATGAAAATCGCATCGTATTGAATAAATTTCATAAAAATTCGTAATAAAATAGGAACCTTCCATTAATCTAACGAACTGAAAAAACTAATAAATCACGCATAATGATACCAGCCTAATTGACACAATTACATTGTAAAATATTTTTCGTGAGATTTATACAATTATTTACTTCTCACCAACTTAGGGAGTAGTATATGTAAAAAAGTATTTGTCAAAAAGAATATCGAAATGGCTTTCATCGATAAATTTGTTGATAAAACTCAGTTAAAATATTGACTTACGTAACAGGGCATATCATGAAAACAGCGCCTGAAAGAATGAAGAAAGACAGCACAACATTTTCATGTTAAAGTGTCCAATCAAAATAATTACATTATTGCATGATAAGTCGCACAAAACCCGATTGCTGCAATTTAAGGGCCTAATAATAGTTAAAAATTTATCCTAAAATATACGCAGTACCAACAATGCGAACAAAAAAATTAACGCCATTCCTTTATGTACCACTAATAAAACGCACTAACGGCTAAATTAGATCAAAATTAAAGGTCTGCAACCATTAGGCAAGGTAGAACAGTCTGAAAATCCATGCAATAAATATAATATCATCAAAAACTCACCAATATTTCCCAAATGCCTTTTCAGCAGCTCAAGGATTCAGCATCTGAAAAATTAAATTATATAGATTAGAAATGGTTTTCGATTGAATTCCATATCAAAGAAAGCCATAACGTTAGGTAAAATATTCTGACATATGATTGCGCAAGGTTAAAGCTATCATCTTCTATAACTGTGAAATTCCAAATTGAATACAGAGGTCAACATTTCTAAGCTATAGTACTCAAAAATAAACAGCAACATGCCCGACTCGTAAGTCTCAAAAACTCATCGGCATTCTCAAAACCAATCATATTGTATGTGGGTTGAATTATACACACATTACAGCCATTATACACACACTGTCATTTATGCAATGGTAATCAATAGAAAGATACGGATAAATAAAGCTTTAAATTTAACAATAAATCTTAACAAGAACATACACATGATAATATATACCATACTTTCACAATGGATGCTGTAATGAAACAATACATCTTTGAGGCCTTAATTCGCAGACATAATTATCATTGTATTTTCCAATATGCCTTATGTTTCTAAGCACTGAAGAAACAAGTGACTTTGTACGCAGTCACGCGCACGAGAATGGCTTGGTGGTGGAACTGGTTAACACGCCAGACCGGCAATCGGGAGATCTGCGCTCGAATCCCGGGTATGTGAAATATTTTTTCATGGCGACCTTCATCCGCTGGTGTATTTAACTTTGCGCCCATGCGCGTGACTGCGTACCTAAGTCACTTGTTTCTGCAGTGCTTTGAAATTCGTCGTCGCAGACCAGCGACAAAATAAGGATTTTTCACCCCGACAGTGGCTTAATAAGACTCGCCACATGTGCCACGGTGTGGACTTGTGACGTCAACATCTAGTTCGGTAAAACCCATCCCGAAGTTCGCTCTGAGTATGGCTTGGTGGTGGAACTGGTTAACACGCTTGTCCGGTAATTATTATTATTAAAATATTTAGTTACAAGTCGACCATGAAGTCGGGTGGTAACATAGATTTAGGAAGTGCATTAAGACACAATAATATACATAACCCAAAATACAAAACAAAATACTAAGTACCAAAACATTTTTAAAAGCCCTCAAAATACCATTTTTCACCAAATATTTCACACAATACATGTCCACATAACACCAAATTAGCAAAAAAAACAATGCATGTCTAAATTTACATTCCCCTCAAAATCGACTTTTACATAGGGATCGGGAGATCTGGGTTCGAATCCCGTCTAAGTCAAATATTTTTTGTACTAAGGCCATTACTTTGTAGAATTCCATTATATGGTCGGAAGAAAATTAGTTTGCTTTTCTACAAAACACACTTTATAGCCTCTACTAGTCTTGAAAATGGTACAATGTACCGAAACTAGTCGGCAATAAAGTGTGTGTTTTGTAGAAAAGCAAAGTAATTTTCTTCCAACCACAAATATTTTTTAATGGCGGACTTCATCCGTTGGTGTTTCATATGTTTCTAAATCAACTGTGGGGATTTATAACATTCATCACACTTTAATTACAGCTCTAAATGATGCATCAAATGAAAGAGTAACTCAAAAAAATTTCGTTTGCTGGCAACAATGTGCACGTGGACCAATTTTTTCCGCCGCCATCAGTTAAAAAGTGCTTGCACCAAATACTCGGGAGACGACTCGATGTTTGGGAAGAACTCGCAAACTGTCTTGAGTGTACCGTACGACGAATAATTCTAACATTCAACTTTTATAGGCTCTCATGCAAATCTGCTTGAGTTGCTCTGCTATTTGTAATACCTTTTATAGTTGTAGGTTTAGTGTAACAAATATTAGAAAGGGTTGAAACCCAGCTATTCTTTTTGACACACAAGGATTACTGTTTATAATTAAACTTTTCATGAAGTGCTATAAATCCTCTCAACTGTCAACGAAGAGTGTAGAGATAATTATGTCGAATGCCAATTTGTGAACGGAATGTGCAATCATTCCAAATTACTTTAGAGATTATCATCACCCTTGACTCCAACCAAAATAGTATTCCAGCGAATACGAGCGGGTCAAAAGGCATACTGAGAGGAAGTCGTCCACAATTTGCCAGATATTCTCTTATTTCTTTCCCTTGGAAAAACGATGCATGGTTGACTTTAATTGGTAACGTTGCTGCCGCTTCGGTGACCACTAGAGAGGCATGGCCGGCCCTCAAGGGGACACTCGACGAGGTTAAATTCCCTATACATGGGTTGTAGCGCCAGACCGCTTGCCATCACCGCACCCTTAATTGGCTGCATGCGCGGGAGAGGGGGTACAAGGACCCGAAGACCGCAACCCGACGGCGAATCATAATCAATAATTCTAAAGCGATTACTATTGGCTCATTCAGCCACCCAAGGCTTCCGTACCTCCCTGCACATTACTTTTATGAAGTACTCTCGCCAGTGAAACTAGATATAGGGCTAAGAGTGCGCTTAAAACGATGCCATTAATGTTTAAGGAATTTTACGGCGCTTATCGCCTAATTCAATAACATTTTATTAATAAAATCTCACGCATGAAAACTATTATTATAATCATGAAAACGGAAGAGAAAAAAATTGAATACTTCTAAATCTGGACTCATGGCTTACTTTAGCCTAACAGAAAGGAAAACACATTTAAATCCCTGATATTATTAAGATATGGAAAATTTAAGAGGACCAGCTTAGCATTTTGGTGATTTTTTTATGACATTTGCGAAATTTAATGGATATTTTCCTTCGTAAAAATTCCAAAATATTTTTTATTCGGAACAATCAATGGCATTTATTTTGAGATAGAAATTAAATTATGACAATTAGTACCACCCTAAGGAATGGTCTAAGGGGAAGATACAATTAGATTGCAAAAACATTTTTGAGGGCAAATTGTTGACCGCGATGAAAGTAAATGATACACGTGGATATTATCATATATTTCGAAGAGCAATTACTTTCTTTAAATGTTGTAATTTAAATCAGATAAATAGGACCAAAATACTGCAACACGTGACACCTGTTTCTAGGGAGTGTGAATGGATTTAATACGTTGAAATAAATACCTATGGGAATTATTACCTATAGATTATGCATTTTTTTATGTGATCTTTGATTAACTGTAGCATTTTTAATGTTCTATGTTTCTTTCCTTGAGTGAAAACTTTACAGGGTTTCTAGGAGATAGGGTAACTAGGCTATATGGTACGACTTAGAAGTGAGGGAAGGTATATTCAAGTGGGTATAAAAAATCAATTTCAGTCATGGCTCATGTAAACTTTATAGTAAAAATCAGATCAATAGGCCTAAAACACTGCAACACCCGACAAGTAATGACCTGGATAGTGGGATCAGCTTAATGCGATTTAATACATACATATACGAATTACTATTCATATAGTGGTCACTCAATTAATGTAGCCCCTGAATAACTCAAAAATTTTAAATATTCAAAGAAAATTTCATTCCTTACGGAGATGAATTCTCCAACAGCGTTCCTAGGAAAATGGGTGGAAAATAACCATTTATAATTCTGAGGTGTGTATCGAGTAAATGCAGGTTATTCATAACAATTTTGTACGGCGAATATGGCACGCAATGCAAGCATGATATATTGGCTGAATCAGGTATGAGTCTGAAAAGAAATAAGTTACTCTTTATCGGAAAGTGCTATTTTGATAAAGAAATTAACAAATAATGCTCATTAACTATACCTAATATAATCAATCGCAGTTCGCATAATTATTTATGCAATAAGCAGCGAATTAATTCATAGAAACAGCAATAGTTTCGTGCCCACTGTTTTTTAGGTGGCGAGACGGGCTTAATGGAAAGGGAATATATACGGGAGAGTGAGTGGTCTTACTTTTTCCTGGAGAATTTTAATGAAAAAAAGGACAGTTGCGGCTTGGAAGTGAGGGTAGGTATATTCAGGAGGGGAGAGGATACGCCCATGGAGGGGTAGGAAGAGGGAGAGAGAGTTGCCCAAGAAAATTAAGTTATGACAATTACTCCCCACCACTTAGACCCAGACTCACTCATTCCCTACTCCATGAATATTCAACAATGGCGAAGAGGTGGGCTACTCTTTCTGCTCTTAGCCTGGAAGAGGAGGTGGGGTACGGACACATAGCGACGGAAGAGCTTGAGGACTGAGCGTGGTCCCGTGTTCAAGGGACAGGGGGGAGGGAGTAAAAGTATACGGGAAAGTGGAAAAGACCTTCAAAATATACATCTCTCTTCTCTTTTCTCCCGCTCTCCACGCGAGGCCAGAGAGTACGAGGCCAAGTTGGGAGGACAAATGAAGTTAGCAGTCGCGGGAGAAAAAAAAGAAGCAGCATTGGACGTCGGAAGAGAAGTAGTATGGGAAGAGGGCCGGCCTATTTCATTTCATTGCTATATTTTGTCGTGCTGGAAAGGTCGCGGTTGGGAGGGCCGTACGTGGAAAAGTACGGCCGGAGGAAATGTTCGCCTTGTGGACATACAAAAGGCCAAGGAGGAAGAGGGAGAGAAAAGGGTATTAATTTATGAATTAACGGCTTTATTGCTGAGGAAATCCCTTTACGCCCTAACAAGCCGTCCTCCTCACGGTCAAATAAAAAATATAGCCACGGACCCCATGTGACTATGTCCGACCCTGCCCCCTACAACACACTACAAGCTACGAGCCACGAATATATATAGGCATATTTAATAATTTTTCCTCAACTTACCATCCCATTCAGCCTTCTCCAGCAATAAGAGAGGAACCGCAAATAAATTTTAAAACGCCTGTGTCGGACTGCAATCCCATAAAAATCTGAGGGAATATTTATCTTCGTGATCATATAAATACACATGCATAATAAAATATGAGCCCCAACGTGGGGGTGTTTTCCACCGAAAGTATTTTATTTGACAATTCGTGGGACAATTATTCTTGTGCCCAACGCCATTATGCTAAAGGTATAGGAATGGCGCATATTTGGTAAGTCTCACTACCGATTTATCAAGATTTTTGAAGTGCTCATCCTTGGCCTTTCCATCCAGAAAAAGAGTCGTAGTTTTTGAAGAATTATTTATCCAATGAACCGAAAAGCTTTTAATACTAGATTTACTAGGAATACTAGATTTCTAGAAAGTTTTAAATACTAGATTTAAGCTGGAAATACGAGAAAGCTATAAATACTAGATTTCGACGAAAGCTTTGCATAACTATCTCCCCAGCCTTTCAATGGATCCGCAGACAATATCTCCAAGTTCTCTCGGATAATTCCTAGCTTCAGGGCATTGTTTAAATGCTCCTTGAACTCAGTGAAATGGAAAGAAACTAAAATTATCATGAAAATTTGCCAGTCCACCATTTTACTATATGTATTATTATAAGTATTGTTGCTATGGGACATGAGGCAGAAAAGGAGATAGAAGAAATCCCTTTTCCTAGAAATATGACAGCGCATATTTGCTTTTTTTCTCAAAGTAACAGATTTCGTTACCTTTTCAAAGAAATTTGAAAATATAAAGTCCTTACATGGATAAAACACCAAGTTTCATGAACTGGCTCTTAAAATGATCCCCAATTTCGAATAAAACGCACTCCGCCATTGATAGTAATATATAGATAGATTCTAATGCATACTAAACCCAAGATGATATTCAAACAAGTTCGAAGCCAAGTAAAAAATTGATATCCAAATTATCATATATGATTTATGATTGAAAATGAAGGGCTTTCTAAGCAGTCACACTCACGGGAACACAGGAATTGAAAATGACGGAAAAATTCGCTCCAACAAACAAAATAACTTGGCCTAGGCGGGGTTTGAATTTGTGTCAACTAAATAGTAACATAGGTAACAATGCGCAATAATTCAAATCACTTTGAAATATTACACATACTGCTTGGCGCAGCTTTAGTGCAGGTTTTTGGCTCTTAACCGGGTGTGACTTGTTGGAAGTCCTTAGTCCCTTGCGTTGCCATTATTGATGGACCGCTAGCGCCCAACATCTAGTACCTTGAGCCTCGGTATAATTGCCACGGGAATTAGGGAACCTTCAGGGCTATTCAGTAACTCTTTACGCGGTCGTGAAAACGAAAGATTTCGTTTACGTGGTTACGCCGCATAAACATTCGGAGACGCGTTATTTGCTATTCAGTAGGCATCACGTAAACATTTTCGTGCCTTCCCCTCCGCGGTAATGGGAGAAGTCGAAGATACCCGAAGTTTTCCTGCAATACGTCACCGCGAGCCAATCAGAGAAAATCGGCATGCAATTGTCCTCGCCAAACAAAAATAGAGCGAGGTTCGGCAGGTAAGTGCAAAGCTATCATGAATTATTACGTTGATTAATGAAAATTATGATGAAAACTTTTGAATTTAACTGAGAGCGCAACGTGTAAATTAATGTAGAAGGTGAGTTCGTCGGAAATATGTATGCGATTAGATACCTAAGATTACAGTGAATAATTGGGATAAAAACGTGTAAATGAGAGTAATTTGGCGTTATTATGCATTTGCTTTATGCCCGACAACTCACTGATGGACCCGTTTTTATGATAATGTAAGTATTTAAATTGAAGTAGTCAGATTCCTAATATCGTTTCTCGCAGTATTGGCTAGTAATTTAAACAGTCGTGAGTGTGGTTAAATGCTTTAGCGCACTTTAGCTGGATAGCGTAGAGGTCTGCGCCATGTCTCGGAAAGCTATGGTTCGTGATTCAATTCCCGGTCTATGAGAATATTTTCTCACTTCAATTCATGTATATAAGTAGTAATGTCTGTGACTATCTGTCTATATCGTCACGTCAGGTGATCGGTCTAATCTTTGATATCTACTCAGAAGCCAACGCTCCCTGTACCACATTATAATTCAGGGAGTGGATTGGTGTTATCAGGGCCCAATTTAGTAAGAGGTGAAATCTCTATAGAGGAGTGCTACTTGTAGTCATGTAGTGCCTTTGAGTGTGTTTCTGACTGCTTGAGTGTGCTTTCAGGTTTCTCAGTTGAACGAATTCGATTGATTCTTTGCATAACTAGCTAAGAAGAACCCTTCAATCAATTACAGGAGGTTAATTGAGTTAATAAGATTGAGTATGCCTCGTCTAACGAGTTCCTTTAGATTTAGTTTTACGAATTCCTTTCAATGGGAATTGTTAAGTTAGCTTCGGCCGCGATAAATACCAGATTGCCTAGCTAACGGATAAAATAAAAGTCATGTAATTAATAATGGTTAAGCTTTTGAAATAGCTAATTACCGTGACTTTAAAATCGATTCAGATATAAAATTGTGTTCCTGTGAGCGTAAAGACTATTCCTATGTAAAAATGGGTTGAGAACGGACTCCGTTAGTCCTCAGATTTTATGATCACCAACTGGTTAGGAGATGAAAACTGGCTATTTGTTTGTTTTTATGCTCCTTTTACTTACAACGAATTGAGAAAAATCTAGATTGAGGATGTAATTTTAAACTTATCATCCTCGTCTTAGGTCCACGTGCAATGGGATACGTACCGCTCCCTCACATTTGCTCCGAAAAAAAATAATACCGCGGAAGTGTTTTCCGTGCCTGAATTTCTGCTTCATAATAGAATCCCGCCTCGGAGTTGTACGATTGCGGATTACGAGAATATAATTACGAAATTGAAAAAGTTTTAAAGTCACATTTAAAAGGGTAAGTAGGATGTAGAGGGATAATTTATTAAGGACGTGACATTAATTTTTGAAATATTAAACTGGCGAGTGCGCCCCGAATCTTAAGTAGACTTAAAGAATAAAATTCTCCCCTGCGCTAAAAAAATCTGCAGCGGAGTGAAGTAACATCAAAACAAGAAAATAAATGGTTGAAAAAGTTTTCCCACAGGTAAGTGCTAAGTTCCCTGAGATACGCGGTTGCATGAAAAAAAAGTTAAACAATTAGGAGTTGGATTTCTACCACGAGAGCAGATGTTTACTTATTTCCTTCGGAACGTTGGAGATAATTTGATTAAGTCTCTTCATTTCGCGTAAAAAAATAAACCAATGTTTCAAAGGTATTATACGGTTTCACCGTTTAAAAAACGCAGGTAATTTTTTTATGAACTGCATGGGGCCTCAAAATATTTTATTTTCCCTTCTGGCTCCCACAGCGTGACTACTTCGGAGCGGATGTTAGACGCAACATCCGAGCATAAAGCATATTTTAAATGAGAAAATCTTTTCATCGCGAAAGCTTCGTCCAGCGGACCGGTCAAAATGCGGCCGAATTGCTGCGAGGAGTTCATGTCGAGGTACCTGGACACTGACCGCTCAACCATTATCCAGCTTCTAATTCCTTTCAGTAAAAACTGTTTAAATACAGAAAAAATATACAAAAATGTACATGTAAATACGTTATCGTAAAAAACCGACAAAATAACAGGCAAAAAAAATTCATAATACCTTATGAAAAAATTAACTATTACTGTGGAAATGTAATCAACGTATTGTCAACGGATATGAAGAAATAAATTCATTTGGTAGGTAATGGCTTAAATCTATTGCATAAATAAGTTTTGAAGTCTCTCGCTTGATAGAACTAAATTAGATTGTTAGGCTAAAAGTATGTATCTCATGAGAGAAGAACATACTGATTTAAATTTATTTTTACCGTCCGATAGATAATTCTTTTTAATTAATGACGGATTACTTGCTTAAAAGCCATGTTATCATATTGTAATGTTCAGGTTATTTAAAGTGGATCGAAATTTACCAGTAGAAATTTACCAGTACCGCAAGCATTTCATTATTAGTAAAATAAAACATTCCAATGTTTCCGTTAAATTTACATTCGCGCGACGAGTTTCTTTGTTGCAACAAATTCACCTCAGAATCTTTAAAGATGCAGATGTGTTTACATTTAACAAACAGGAAAACTATGACCACGTTCAACTCTATGTGCTCAGAAATTTTCAAGATTACTTTAAAGGTTTAAAAGGAATGATACGTCACCATAAACGACAATATCCGAACGATCAAGGGACAGGGATGCGAGCTTTTTAAGGCATGAGTGCACTTAAATCTTTAAGCGTGGAATACATCAAAGAGTGTAAGGAGTACCAGGGGCATTTCACTCAAACAGAGTGTAAGTAATGGTAAAAATATACGATAATATCAACCTGAATTCATTTCTGTTAAATTGTTGTCCTGATAACCGATTTTTCAAACTCGATGCCCCTCTCCATTGGCAATAAAATGATCAGGAATCCTAGTTAGAGGAGTGGTGCAGTTAAAAAAATCTTTATTATATCTAAAATTATAAAGACTAAATGATACAGAAATCTATCGTACTATATACTTTATTTTAATCACATATATATTTGTCTGTAATTGAAATATGTAATTATCTGATGATACCTCCAGGCCAGTTGAAACAAGAATGGTCAATTATGTGAAATTTTAATTAAGTAGATAGTATGATATATTTCTGTATTTTGTTGTCGTATGCTAATCTAAGATATTTCTCCGAAAAAAGTTTACCTTATATGGAGACTAAGTTTACGCCAGCCGTTGAACGGAAATGTCTCTGAAGAGAATCTTCAGAGGTAGTGCTTAGGAGATTATTGTAATTGGGTCTTCAAATGCCAACGCGGATGCAAAAGAAATTACGAGGAAAATAGGGCGCCAGTAAGAGTAATTCCTTTCCGAGGAGCGGAAATGAATTTTTGTGATTAGAGCAAAAATTTTTGTAGCTGGTAATAACAAGTAAATTGTTATTTTTGTAACAAGTAAATTTAAAAAGAGGTCCACAAAAAATACAGTAGATTCTGGTAAGTTGAGCAGCCATATAACTAATATCAGACGCTCAATTGGGATTAATCTACAATATGGGCACCCATTTTTTAGAATTTTCTCCTGTTTTAATGTTCATTGAGACAGAAAGAAGTGTAAGTGGGCAACACATCGGTAATATATACCCTATACAATTTTGTGAAGATATTAAGTTTTTTATAGGCAAAAGTAACAGATTTTGCACGTTTTACCACACCGTTGAACTAATACTGAGGACAAATCCATATTTTGGCTCTAGCTTTATGCAGTATGAATGGAGGGAAACAGATGAAAGAAATCAGTCGTATGTAAATCACTCATAGGTATGGGAAAGTATCTAATTTAGGTAATGATATTTAGCAAAATTATGACTATCGAAAAATTTGACAAAAATGCATAGCGGAATATTTTATCGTAAATGAATACCAACAAAATGACTGCTATAAAAAATTCGTAAAATCTTATAATGCAACGTAATATTTGTTTGAATTACATAAAAAGCTCATTGTCAATGTATGTGAAGAAATTAAATCACTGAAGCTGCGTTGTATTGACGGAACTCTAAGAAGAAATGGTTTATGTCCATTGTATAAATAATTTATGAATAATTTTAATTCGCAGTGATCTAAATTATATTTGTGAACAAGTTTCTTTCCATACCAATCTTCGTATACTTCTATTAACCTCATTTAATTGCATGAAGCGAATTTAATGACTTCAAAGTATTCTGAAAGGTACGGGGTAGAGAACTGATGTATATGTTTTCAAGGGTTCTCGAGGTAAACCGAGAATGAAAGACTTTCCAACCTCAGCAGTTCAGATAGATAAGTAATCAAAGGATTAATTGACTACGGAACTTGGGCAAAAAGAAGGCTCTCAGATGTAAAATGAGACAAAAATGATAAATTTTGAATTAAACCCATAGCAGTGATATATCTACATTCAAGAAAACGCTTTGAGCCCCTAACAAAAATAAATATTTCTCCAATCAATTTTTGAAATCAAAGACAGGTTATATTATTTACACTTTCTTCAATCATCGTACCTTTACACTAATATACAAAAATTTAATATATTATACATCTTAAAATACAGCTTGAGCAAAATTTAGAAAAATTTACTAGCCGGTTTGGATATCACTTATAGTTCGTGAAAAAGCTGAGAATAAATTTTTATCGAAATTTCTTCTCTAGGCTTAAGCTGGAGTCATCTCTGAATGTATCGAATAATTTTAAATATTATATGAAACGCGAAAACATTAATAATACTCTATGAGTATCAACGTGCCCCGATCATGTTTAATCTTTTCATGCAAATCGTTAACTTTATGAGAATAAATTAGCATTGCCATCTTTTCAATGCATAAGCACCGGATCGTTTTCCTAGTTTTACAAGTGTAATATTCAATGCAAATTAATTCTCAATTCATGTTAGCATAGTCATTAATCAAGATTCATGAATAAGAATGCGAATCTGCTGCAGGAGAGAAGCCGCAAAAAACTCTCTTCAAAAATCAATGTTTCCATTAATTAAGGCAGTGTAGATGTATTACAAAAATGCTTTAGCTCTTCGTTTAAATAGCAGTGACGATTAAAGGCCAGTCACGATGCATTCTCTGACCCCGTACTAATGGGGGCAAAGGTTTGTGTTTGACCCAGTAAAAATAAATTCCACGGACTTTTGAACTTGATATGCAAATGGACAAATTGATGGATTTGATAGGAGCGGTCATCGTGATTGAGTCCGCAAAATTAACCATCGTGCATCATCATTTCTCATTCACTCTGTGGAGAGGGAAAATGCCGAAAGATCCGAGGTGTGGGGAGCTAGATAGAGACGCAGTAGCAAGTCAGGCAAAACGGTTCGGGTTGCCATCAAATATTTTCAAATAGTTGCATCGCGTTCCGCACAAAAGTTTCCAGGCAGACTGGTAGAGTTCCATTATAGCCCGTCGAACGTCAATCAAGGGACTTTTGCCACATTTTGATTGATTGGAATTTGCAAACGCTTTGCGGTTTAATGCTGCCTGCTTTTGACAGGCGATTCTGAAAGCTCTGGAGGACTACAAGCCAATCAAACGGCACCGATTCGCCGCAAGAGATACAATCCTGTCACTAGAATATGAAGACTTTTTTCTTTTGCACTAAAATTCATCAACTTCTAACGAATTAAGTAGCTTAATAAAACAATAAAATTGATTTAAATCCGCTCAAAAGGTAAATCACTTAAAAAAAACAAATGCATCGCAAATTCTTCATTAAAACGGTCAAATACGACGCATTATTAAGAAACAAATACGAAGAGTGCATTTACTTCGAGTTATCCTGGAATTATACAGCCAATTTAAAAAGGCATTTCTCAATAAAAAGAGTAACTCAACTGTGACTTATAAATAATAAATATTTTAAAGGGAGGCCAAATTTGCTTTGATTCAGATAAATTTTCCAATGATGCCGTGGAAAGTTTGGCTATCAGTAAATAACTCCGATACGTGACAGGCAGACAAAAATATCTCTCAATGTATATTAAATGTACCATTTTTACCAGACAAAGCATATAGGTACAAGAATAAATAAAATTAATAGAATTACAAAGAGAATATGAAATCACAGAGACAATGGACGAATACGGAATCACATAGCGAGAGGAATTGAGCAGCATCCCAGTATGGACTCCGAATAAAAAACACACGGGTCTTCTGAAGCAACGATTGTTTCCATTGTAATAATAATTGGAATCCCTCATAACATCTCTTCTATATTTGACATTTTATTGTTCAATTTCTTTACATTTTATAGCCCATTCAATCACTTATTTGTGCGAGTAATACCATTCACGCTGAAGTGATTTTTTTCATTTTTCGGGAATAATTCATCGAGAGGCATTTATAAAATAATCCCATCAAAGAAAAAGCGATGTTACTCCAGTTTTTTTTATTTATCATTTTCATTTGAAGATAGGAATTAATCTCAACACATCATTTAGCATCGTAAAGTTAAGCATTACTTCATAAGGGTTGTATCTCAGCATTCATATAGTTCAGCTCTCCATTTCTTCTTTTACGAAGAAAGTCCATTTCAACCATGAGCCTTTTCAAATTAAGTACCATATTAGAACCAAAATAATGAGTCACTCCATTTGTGTTTTCAGAGGCTCAAATATCAGCGCTCATTGTTTCAAACATGTAGATCACTTTGTTCAGGCTTCAGGATCAAGATGTGTTTCACCAATCATGCCTGAATCGTGACGTGAATCGAAAGAACATGATTCTGCAAATGATTCGTATAATGTTTCATACTGGCTCTAGCTCAAATCAATACTGAGTGAAACGCATATACATGAACGCACATGGAGATCATAGGAAGATATCAGCCCAGGGGAATAATAACGATTAAAAAAACCCACTTTCGACCACTGACTGACTTATTGATACAAATTTCTGAATGGGTGAACTAGACGAGATACGATCAAAAGTCATAGAATTGAATCCCTCTAAAATCGAATTGCTGAATCGAATTGATTCGCTGCCATTTTCCTCTACTTTTTGGGGTAATTCAGGGGTCGAAAATTCAATATTTTAAAAATGTAATTTTTAGAATCTAGACCACGTGATATATCGAGAAATAAATTATCACAACTATTTTTGACCAAACCGTTCAATTTCACTATTTGGAGAGGTATTTAACTCATATAACGAGAGGTATTAAACTCAACAAACATTCTTTCCTGAATTATTATCTCAACAACCTATATCTCTCAATCTTTGTCAGCGCCGGTGGCTGCGGAGTAAAGTCTTAGCTTGCTAATCAAGTAGTAGCGGGCTCGAGCCCCTCCTTAATACCTTTCCCCGACTCAGGTCGTTGTTGTTAGTGTACGCGTAGTTTATTAGATTCTTGAAAATCTCGACGGAAAAGGTCAATTTGCGCTGTTTACGGTGGAATAGGAATAAATAAAAAAACAACGGAGGAAGATACGTTTTTGCGTCATAAATATCATTAAAAATTGCGAGTACAACAGCCGGAGTCAGTGGCGCAGCGAGGGGGGGGGGTTTGGGAGTTAAACCCCCCCCCTCCCCAGAGCTCAGAGAAGTATTTAAGTTTAATCCATTTTACTTAATTGGATTGATATTACTAATATAATAGTGTAAGGATTAATAATATATCCCTCAGAAGGCCGTAAAACTCACCATTTTGAACCGTTTATCTTAAAATTCCGCAATTTAATAATCTCGCACCTACCGCTTATCCTGGTGGGTATTCCATACATCACACCCCCCGGTATTAGTTGCACCTAAACCCCCCCAGCCTTAATTCCTGGCTGCACCCCTGGCCGGAGTAACCAGAAAAGGACGCAGGTCTTATCCGGAGGGCCTTTCGAGCGAAATAAAGTACACATTAGAATACCTTCTCAGAAATGTTGGTCACGTAAAGGACTTCAGTTGGCATGCGATTAGAGTGGCCGATATGGACGCACTCCTGCTGATGCAAGTAGGATATCCCCCTCCCTCACTCGAATACATTCCCAAAGTCAAAAACGCACTTTCCTCATTCATCCCAATCGGTCGAAAAAAGGAGCGAATCCCTGGTTTCCACAGGCCGGATCCACAGCCGTGTGTATGACGGATAACGTCAGAGCAGCGTGCAACACGACCGCAATCGCAGCGGCTATTGTGCCCCGATAACGTGCCCAGCGGTTGCAGTTGGCCCTTTCCCCACAACTTCCCCCATCACATCCTAATATTCTATCCCTGAAATCTGTACCGCTCCGCAGTCGACCGGAATTCCACGTCTCGCGGGCCGACAAACGCAACCGCGAGGGAAGATAATGCAAGAAAAAAATTGATGCATACAACTCACTAGCTGTGTCCTATATAATGGTACTTGCGTGTCCAGATTAACGATCTGTGGTCTTCATAAATTATGGTGATAACTTCTTTTTCTCTGACGATTTTCAATGGGCCTTACATGTGAATTATCTTCTGAAATAGTTCAAAATGATATATATCTGAAGGACAGAATATAAACGATATAACGGTGAATTGAATATAAAAACGTTTATCAGGCCCATCAGGCACGTTAAAGCAACCCAGATACCACCCAAGATCCCTGTATGCAAATTTTTGGCTAGGTGCCTGGCAAAATGTATTTTTTCCAGTTAGCCGACATAGCTAAAAACGACTTTTACATCATTTTCTGGGAGTATGGTCACTGATTTGATAAAAAACACTTAAAATGCGTTGATTCAATATTATTATACATTCGTTACAAAGTGAGCAATTTGGGGTGTTTCTCCCTTCAAAAAAGAAGTGTGTGCAATGACAGCAGCGGATGAATCAACAATGGAGGCATCCGATAGGTGGTGCAATAGAAAAATGATGAAAATGGATTGTCCGGTAAGCCAATGAGAAAGTTTTAAAGAAGAGTAGAAGTGAATCGAAGCCTCATTGAAACCTTGATTAAGAGGTGGAACAACCTAGACCATATTTTGAAGCATAATGGCACGAAAATCATGGAGGCCTGGTATATGGCAAGAACGGAAAAGTAAGGCGTCAAATAAATTGTATGGAGCAGCTTAAGATGGAGGTGGAGGCGAAGAAGTTCGTCTGCGGGAACAGATTAACAGATAACACAGTTGAGTGACACATGTGTAAAACTAATCTAAGGATTTTTGGGCAGTAATCATAAAAAAGTGAGGCACAATTTATGGTACAATACATTGTGTCCAGACGGGTTTTAATTGAATAGTTCGTGAAGAACTCTGGTACGGAATGATTCCGAACGCCTATTACTTCATAATTGATTGTCCTATGATACCTTTAAGAATCGATCCCGAAAGATTGGAGTATAATCCCCCCTGGAGAGAGAGAAAATTGAACGCCGTAACAAGCCATTTGGATATCGCAGATGCTGATAATCAAAATTGGTCAAGGATGATAAAAACAGAGTAAGGAGCTATTCGTAAACATAAGTAAACATAGCATTAGCCAAGTAACATTTGGCGCTGATGTTAAAAGATGATAACAGGAAATATTTAATGCGTCACATTGTAGACATGGATTGTATTCATTTCGTTAAATATTCAACGCAAGATAAATAATGCTACCACGTCTCTAGGCTATTTAATTTGCGTGTCAAGTATATCATTCCATGAAGAGCGGACACTAAATAGACATTCATATGTCCCAATTTTCACCTGTCCCCTCGAAATCATCAATGTTACTGCGGAAATTTCCGTGTCCTTGCCTTTATTACAACTAATTTGCATGCATTTACGGTCTAGCTATGACCTACCACTCAAGTGACACTAAGTACACACTTTTTTGAGTTACGAATTACTAAATTCAAGGCCTAGCTAAAATGCACGCTCAAAAGAAGCATATCTATTCATATCATTTTAGGGACTATAAGTTTTCGAGAGTACGAATTTTCGTGACATTATAATTTGCATTTTGGGCACGTTTTTAGACATTATGGGGTTATTTACGAGTTTTCCCTTGACTTAAAAAGTTTTCGAAATTTTAATAACTCACATTAATCAAGAGATGATATAGCAAAATTCACATGCGCGAAAATTAAGTACGTACTCACGCGGCAGAAAATGTTTAAACACTCTTTCAACCTATAGCCAATAAAAATTCATACCGTAAAATTCAATTCATAAAAGTTTTGAAAGATGAGCTTTTGGTGCTTTAGTTTGTCACATAGTCTAACATAAGAACTAACTCAAGTGAGCAAGATATCTAAGGTGAGAAAACTTTGAATCATAATCAAATAAAATACCTTTGGGTTTAACTCAGTCGTATATTCACTGATGTATATTTCTTAACGCTGAGAAATGTGGTAAAAAATAGTCTTTAAAATCTAGAGAAGATTCAAGGGACAACTTCCTTGGCCACATCAAGAGACATGTTGGCTTGATGAATAAAATCGTTTTAGGAAAAATGGGCGGTATAAATGCAAAGGAGAGTCCCGAATAAGTTACATGGGACAGGTTACTAAGGATACGAAATGGATGAAATACTTAGATACGTGAATATAAAAAATTTAGCAGATATGAGAGTGGAGCGGAGAGCTGCACCAAATCAATCTTCGAATCGTTTACTTATAACAGAGTGTATTTCTTCTATCTCCTCCGGGTAAACCATACAACCAACACAAGATGGGCCTACTAAACAGCACACATACTCGAGGAGTGAGATAAAAACTGTCTAAAGACGAAATATACATGCATTCAAAATATACATGTAGTATACAAGTCGGCATTCAGGAAGAGGCATCGCACCACCTACTGCTCTTCCAGTCACCCGCGACCACCCCCTTTTTTGCCTGCTTCGTTAGCCCATCGTAAAGGGATCGTTTGCCATGGTAGACTGGCGGAAGGAGAGGGATGTATAAGCGGCAGATATGGAAAGAAAAAAGAAGAAAAATTGAAGGGAGCGCCGCGGAGCACGGATGACCGGAGGACCCATCGCGCATGCGCCGGTCATACATTTTCCCGCCATATCTATGCCCCGCGCATTCAAATGACTAATTGAGACGCGAGCGATAAACAGCGTTCCCCATCCCCAACCACCAACCGACGGAACGACGTGACATTCGCAATGCCCACCCACAAACCCCCAGCGGTGACCAGTTTTGCGTGGAGCCCTTTGGAGATAGATAGCCGTGGGGGAGGGGTAAAACACACCACTCCGTCCAGTAAAACCCTTTAACATGCGAAAATCCTTTCCCGGGTCACTCCCCCAACCCATCCTCCCACGCAAACAGATCCGACCGGTGAATATAAATATAAATTTCGGGGCATAACCGAGGAATTATTGGAGGAAATGGGGGGGGGGAGAGGTTGAATTTTTTTAACCCAGGGTGGCACCGGTGGGAGTGGGAAGGGGAGTTTGGGCTTGTGTGCGAAGGCGAGTCGCGTTTTTGTTTTGTTTCGCGTCGGAGCAATTGAAAACGCGAAGCGGTGCGCGCGCTACAGGGGTCGGGCAGGAACGTAAATAAAAACGATTATAAGTGTTGGCGGAGGGATGAAGAGAGGGGAGAACCGAGGAACATACACGCGCCCGCACACACAAACATGGGGAAACTGGAGCTCCGCGGATCTGTTGGATACTGGGGGGGCGAGTAGGGAGGCTAAAATGCTTTTTCGCTCGGACCTTAACAACGGAAAGGGCATTGAGAGAGAGAGATAGGTGGGGGAAGAGAGGCGGCGCGTGATGTGGTTTCGAAATTTCACGAGTAGATTGCGCTGTGGAGGTTTTTCGGGTTTTGCTCCCGTCGGTGTCGGCGAGAAGGCTTTTTTTTACGCGTGGGGGATGAGAGAGGGTCGGAAAGAGGGGATAAACAGGTTAAAAAGAGTAGTCACTTGGAGTGGGTGGTTTTTAGAGGGTGGACGATGGGGCAAGGCAGGCGGGTAACTTGAAAGGAAAGGCGGTGGTGTCAGGGGTTGGGGGGAAAGGATAAAAACGACAAGGGATAATCTCCCGAAAACTTTCCCTCTTTTTCCTCCGCCCCCACCCCCTAATCCCATGCACCACCACTGCTACATTCAGAACGCCTGAAATCTCCCCCACCTCCTCACCCCTTGCTTGCTTTGCATAAATTTCGCGGGGAAACGATAAAAATAAGCAAAGATATTTTCATGTATTTTTCCCCTTCGAAAACCTTCCTCTCCCTCTCCATGAAGGATATGAAGAAATTGCGGAATAAGATATAATTGAAGCCCTTTGGATGAAGAGTTACGGACGAGGAATGGTACTCTACGGATAGGGATATGAAAAAAATGAAGCAGAATATTGATGGAAAAATATAAGTACTTGCACAATATATCACACAGCTATAGTTCACGGACCGCTAAATATGAAACAAATTGACGTTTATTTTTAAACCATTTAATGTACAATGGATTTAATTGTTTCGAAATCATCCTGCGACACCAGAATCGATGATACAGAAAGAATAGATGATGTCAATTTTGGTGGACGACTTATGCTTCCTAAAAATCTATAGGACTTTCATTGTTACTCTACATGCATACGAGTTACTTTTATACATATACAGTGCAACACGCACCTGAGGTTGTAAACTATACCACAACGGACCGTCAAGAATTATTTTATTAATCAAATCCTTTATACCTAACTTCCTTCACCCCATAATATAAACGAGGTTTTTTCCTCAACCTCTCCGAAATCATAGCGCTATCGGCAAAATATGAGTTCTTCAGTTTTGTCAATCTTTATAATATATTCAATAGCTTCAGTAACAGCAAGCATGTTTATCTATACACATACTTCATATTGACTGTCACCATCGATTACTTAAGAACTATCGAGAATATCTCAGTCCTTGCTATTGGCTATAATTATGGTAAAGTTGAAGAAAGCTCAACTCTAAGACTACGCCGAGTCGATTTAAGCTACTTTTACATTTCGTGCACCAGATTTCTTATTGACTCAAACCTTAATCACGCTAAGTTAAGTTGCTATGAACGGGGCTTAACCAGAACTCATGAGACGACTCTAATCTAATTCTTTTGTTTTCTCTGTATTAATTATACGGGGATAAAAACAAATAAAGATGAAATTTCGTGTAACATCCCTCTGGAATATCTCCCACTCCATCCAGGAGCTTACTTATAGGAAGGGATTACAGAATAAGGTATAATTGCCGCCCACTGCTCGAAGAAGAGCAAAATATGAGGAATGGCCACACTCCTGGCAGATATGCGAAAAAAAATTACAATAAATTTTTAAGAAAATACTAGCGTAAAATATCGCCAAGCTATAGCAAATTGGCCGTTAATTTGTAAAAAATGGACGCACGATATGATATGGATTTTTATTAAAAGAAATAAAGGTTTAGAAACCAGTATCACGCCCAAAAATCGATTTTATAATTGGATGCGATACAAAAATCAACACTGGCATATGATTTGTCATCCCGACTTACGAATTTTGTTATAGTTTTAACATTTGGATGATTTGCACCGCAAAGTTCTGATGAGAAATTAACAACAAAATTTCTCTGCATCAACACATAAAAAAATATTACCATCTTATACATTTCGAAAAATAAGTGTCTATAAACCATGGCACGAAGCTGAATAGGCGTAGTTTACATTGAGCCAGTGCCTAACACCTTTAGGCATATTATTAACTTTACTGTCATAAATATTAATACTGTATTCACAATAAAGGAAATGGTTTACGGGTGTTCCATTGAATAAGATTTAATAGACACCATACTTGATGAGTCCTTTCTATTATGTATGTATGCCCTGTTTTATGGCAAAAAGGAACAAATTCAATAATAAAATAATTAACAAATTGAAAGATTAGGAGGATATCCACGGGCAAACAGAACCAAATATAAATATCCGTTTTATGACACCATATTGACGAGCCTCGTATTGGCAAATTCTACCCGAGCTCTGATGGAAACTCAGGATTGGAAACAATCAACTGTATGACTCACGTATTCAGAGATAAGTGAGAGATCGGCGTCTATAAATCCGAATGCATATTTCATATTAGAATGGCAACTGAGTCTGCTCTAACAAAAAGAATAAATACCAATTTAAATACGGATGATTCAAATACGTAATTTTATGCTCAGTTTGGTAATCAATATTTTTTATTAGTACGTAGACACTAAAGAATGAGCATGAGAGTTGACTGCAGGACTGTGTGGTGGCGAATGAAGGTGAAGTAGATCGAGAGGAAGCCAGATAAACTGAAAATGTTCGTAAAAACGCCTCTATTTGGTCTGCATATTTATTTACCATCATCGACTTGGTTTCAAAACGATAGGTTCAAAGTTATAGTAAAAATCATTAGAAAACTATAAGGGTTCACTTTCAAAATGCTTCACGTAAACTAACCTTACCCGGTCAAAAAGTAGTCAATTAAAAAACGCAATATTTAATTTCGACCACATTTTCGGTGTACAATGAACAGGAAAACAAGGATATTAATACTGCATAACTTTACATCCTTCATTACTTACTTTCCAAGCACATTTATTTACCTTCAATCACAATATTCTAAATTGGTACATGATCAGATATGCGATTAAAATCACAGTAAAAGCACGAGGGGTAACTAGCAAATGCTTAGCATGACACCACCTCAATCGGTCAAAAATATTTAAATTGAAAATAAAATGAAAATATAATATTTTAACCGCATTATCGGTGTGCACCACATTCAGGAATACAAGGCTAGGGATGCCACTCGTAGCCCCTACCGTTCTTTCGGCCGAAACATGATGGAGTGGATTAATTGAAGCTCCTTTAAGCTTTATTGGTGAGGACGAATTCTGCGGAGGGGTAAGGGGTGACGCTTTATGAAAAGAAGTGGCCACGGGGTTAGAGGATTGCGGAGGGGCTACCGAAGAATGCTTTATCGTTTAGGGGGAAGTGAGGGGGGAGGGAGTGGGTAAAAAGACTAGGACTTTTTCACTTTGCTGCCCGGCCAACACCCCTCCCTTGCCCCAGAAGCGATTCTCAAAAACCCCGACACGCTTCGCACACTCGAAAAAACTCGGAAAACCTTTTTGCTTCCCGCGCCAACCAAGTTCACCCACCCCCTTCTACATAACCCAGTCGCGCAGTTCTTCAATTTAAGGTTTTTCCTATCGCCCAACCCTCATCTCCTCATGAATATTTCTGTTCCGGTCCGCGCAGCTAGGACGGCCTGTGTGCGAAGTTTCTTCCAGGGGGCAAAGTTCTCATATCCACTCTCGTCACCCCCGCCAAGCCGGGACCATCTCCCTCAAAAATCCCCTACTTCACTTTCTTCATGCGTACACATTGTATGCAATGCTCCCCCTACATACCCTAACGAGGCTTAAAATTCAAATAATTTGTATCATGGCAAACCGGGAGATTTTTTGTACTGATTTTGCGCATCAACGTTTGGCTACCAAATAGACCATTAGTGACCATTAGTGGGACAAATTGAAGTATACCTGCCACGGTGATAGCTTTAAGGAATCACCCGCAACGTCTAAACGTGCGTTAATTCCACAGGTAAAAGGTCATTCGCCGTTATTGGGATTTGAACCCGAATTCCCACAATTCCGGTCTAAGTTATCACCGTGGTTATTACAGGGATACAGAAATTAGTCAAGAGGGAACACCTCTAGCGCTCAAGGATGGGGCTTTGCCCTCCTGCTTTAGTGCAGTGCGCACACTTTGACTGATAGTCGCATAATATGCTCATCAGTCTAGGCCATCTTGTCCAGTATAGTCCACAAATTTCCACAGAGGGAATCGACGCCTCGGTAGCCTACAAGCTAAAGCACTCAATAGGCAATCGGGAGATCCTGAATCAAATTCCGGCCAAGGCGAATAATTATTTCTCTGTGGAATTTTAACATATTACTGGAACCTCGTTTTACCTCAAGAGTCTTAGAAGTTTTCAAATTTTTAAGATGAATAATAAATAGCCTTATCACATCAATAAACTACATCTCCTAAAATACCGGTTAATGTTCCGTATTTTGTAGTTTCTTTTCGCCCACTTCGCCTTCTCCATTCTTCTACACACCCACATATCAAACACCTTCTGACGTTCGTCAACCGGAGAGGAGGCGTTTGAGATGCGTGTGAGAAAAATGGAAATGATGAATTTGACAAAGAGGGAGAGGGGTTACGAAGATCTACGCATGATAGGTTAGGTAAAAAAGCTTCTTGTTGAACCACTGAGGAGACAGACCATTTGTAATGAGTGAAACTTAGCAGGGAAAGGATGTGAAAAACTCTGACAGAGGGAGAATGCAAAGGAAGCAAGGTAGGAATAGGAAGAGAATAGGATACAGTGATAGGGGTCGGATTTATCGTGAATTGAATAGGATAGTGCACTTTGGGAGAGGATAAATGCCGTGGTAATCTGAAAGATGCTCCCTGTAAATCAACCTTAACAGGCATAATACATTAATTATTATGTTTCAGGCTCGCAACATGTCAATGCATTTAAAATACGTTTCCTGAGTAACCACGCAGCTTTAGGGCTCTAGCTATCTAGGAGACAATTTACGCGTATTAATCATTGGATTTAAGAGATTTTTTTCATAAATATAACCACAGTAATGTGATAGTAAAAATATATTTTCTTGCTGATAAATAGAAGCGCGGAAAAACGAATGGGAGGAAATGAGGTAATAAATTTACTTGATAATTTATAGTTCAGTTTTATAATATTTCTATCATTTTTACGCATTTAAGGGAAACAACTTCACTTTTATCCTTACAGACGCCTATTTTATCATCTTCCTAAATTTTAGGTTAGCCGAATCCGGTCGGAATTTTTAAATATGTGAGGGTTGGAAGCCAAGGAGTACAAGCGATTTTTTTCTCGACAGAGTTAGGTAATGTTGGTAAACTTTTCTCGGGATTCCCACCGGGTTAATGTTTTATATCGGCCTACGTTTCAAGTACCATCTCGGCACTCTTCTTCAGGGCTGACATTCAATATTCAGCCCTGAAGATGAGTGCCGAGACGGTACTTGAAACGTTGGCCGATATAAAAACATTAACCCGGTGGGAATCCCGAGAAAAGCTTACCCACATTATTCGCCGGGAAAGCGTTAAATCATATTTAGGTAATGTTATTTACACAAAATCCTGGTTGCCAAGGGAAACGAGTGAGTCTCTTTTCTGTACTGACATCGAGTGGAAAATCAAATGCACTAATAAGTATCTAATTGATCTCTTTTTTTTCTATACCTAATTTCTGTATCTAACTCTGCACAGAAAAGAGAAATAACTTGTACTCCGTGGCTTCCAACCCACTCATATATTGTGGGAGCAACAAAGTGACTTTTATTGCTAAGATGCAGGATGTACCAAAACCGTGGCATTATCCTTTCCACCTCCACCACCATCCATCCGTTTCCTTGAAGCGGCGAAACTTTGGCGAATTAGTTCAGGCATTGGACGCACCCGTCGCAAGAATCGTACGCCTAAACTGCCTTCTCGGGGGAGGGGAGGGAAAGAGGGGGAGTGAGAATGGGTCGGGAAATACGGAGTTTCCCAAAAATATCGCTCCCCCACCCCCCTTCCACTCACCAACCTACCCTCCCCTCTCCTGACGGCTTTCCGCCATAAATTATGCAACCCTTTTTAGGACCACCGTTGTACCAGGAGAATCCTTCCCCTCCTCTACCTCCCTCCGCTAAACATTTCAACCCTTTTCCTCCCTCGCGCATTTCTCTTCCTACCTCACTGGATCACCCTTTTACCATCCTTCCACGTCATCCATTCATCCCTGCGCTTTTATTAGATCCTCTTAATATTTGTACAAATCTTCGATTATAATCTACGGCAACATTTATTTATTCCTGTACCGCCCAAAACAGCACTATTGGCCTTTTACAGCGTTTTCTTTCAAAAAATGAAAAACTAGACGTACACAAACACCCATGGGCAGCCTACCCAGGTGGAACTCGAACCCGCAACCTCTCGTGCGGAATGCAAGGGCTTATCCTCGCCACCACCGAGGCCGGCAATATACTACGCTCACACAAAACTCTACGTCATGAAATTGAAGAGACCGCACGGTGATATTCACGGCTTAAATGTAACATATAAATCCTGGAATGGATTCAGCAAAAAAATTAACATATAAATCCTGGAATACAATAAATCCAGAAACATATAAATCCTGGAATGGATTCAGCAAAAAAATATTTTTTCATCAAATAATTGGCGTCAAAATATCATAAAATAAAATTTTCTAGGCTGGTATTAACGTTTTTGACACAGTAATAGCAAGGAAACACACCTTTCACCATGCCAACTCATACGCTTCGGTAAACTGGAAACGTTAGGATCCATAGAGTACTGAAAATATTTGTGTACATCGAAGTGAATAGCAAGAAGTGGAAAAATCAGCTCACTTGCTTACGACCAATACTGAAATATCAAAATCCGATAAGAAGTGGTGAAATTAATACTTTTGATAGGCTAATCCCGACGATAGCGTTGGTATACAAATATCTTGTTGAGATTAAATAAAATATTTTATAAGAAGGAGAAGTATCAGGATATCAATATAATCCATCTGAAAGGAATTGAATTGCTAACTTAATTCATCTCTCATAAGATTACCAAAATTAGGAGTGCCAATTCTGATATCAGCTTTAGTTTCCGTGCAGCCAAGTTTTTGCATATGTTTACAGATGTTTGACCAATAGCCATCAATGGTATGAAGAGCACGTTCGTATCTATGACCATGGTGCTAGAAGATAAACACATAGAATTTTCCAAATTCATCTAATTGAAAGTTGAGTGTTTTTAACCTTCACTAGCCTTTTAATCGTGTTTTTTTAATCCTATATTTTGTAATATGGCATTTAAAATTACAAGGAATAATATAAAAAAGTTATGACTTTGATAAATCACACCACTAGAATTACAATGCCTGGTTAGTAGGCCTAGTTATAGCTTATTTCTCTTTGATCTTGATCACTTTACCCGTATGTAATAAGAGCATTGACTTGTGTAAACCAATTTGAATTCGCGGTGGGTGACAGCACATTTAGAGGCTGACTTAAGGATCCTCTTTTGTAATATTCGTGGCATGTACTCATAAGGAAAATGATCGGTACTATTGATACCAATCGGTCAAAACGGCCAACGGCGAAAGGCCTGGAGTTTGTGGCTATAATCCTCACAGTTATCAAAACTCACAATTCAATCATCCTTTAGTATGGAAGGCCAGATTTGTTATGATGTACTAGGAAAGTAACACCATGCAAAACTCACAATAAAAAAACCCTCGAAATAGATTGCATTACTCTCTCTTGACGTTTATTCTGGACGAATTTCTCGTTTAAATTTTACGCTATCATTCTATATTATGTAGAGTATACGAGCGAGATGCGCCCGCTCCCAGCGGGCTTCCCCCGATCTTTTCAATGCAGGTCCACAGAGGGATAGGCGCGTTTCTAATTTTAAAATGTAGAAAAAAAGGCAGGGTCTTATGTACAAATTTAATTGGAATGTTCATGTGCAAATTGAGGTCAGAAGACCTCTTTAAACGAACATTGGAAGTAATTACACTATCCTCTGTTAAACGTTTGACCAACTGTCTATCCTCTGTTAAACGTACATGATGACTCATACTTATTACGTATTAACATACGTATTAACAGGAGACTTGAATGTGGAATCAGCCGCATTTTGATAAAAGTTATTTAAAAAATGCGAGATATTGTTGCAAATGAACAAATATATCAGTTTGTGCGCCGTTAACGTCAGGAATATTTACCGGTTTTTGTTTTTTTTTTATTTAAAAACCAATTTTAGGAAACAATAGCAATATTTAGGAAGTAAGATATGCCGTCGCATGTTCTCTGATAAATTGTGTGCATTTTAGTACCTCATTTGTAGAGTTTGGTTGCGTATAAGTTGAGAAAAAGGTATCTATACAGTAGAAATAATATAGAAGATAGACATTTTTCAGCATATATCTGCATATAAAATTTAACCTCATTATTTCCTCAGATGTTAATTGTTTATACCTGATCGATGCCATTAAATTAAATGATATACTGGCTGAGGAATCCGATTGCCCGTCAGGCTAAGGATGGCTTGAACGTATAACCAGGGATGGCTAGTGAAACGAAACGAAAACGTTTTGTTTCGACCTAGATGGAAACGAAAATAAGAGGCCTAGGCTTAGTTCATTTCCCGTACGAAATTAAAATCACTAAGGAGTTTTGTTTCTACCAGGGACGGAGCTTTACTCCCGGGAATGAAACTAAATGAATCGAAACTCCGCTGCTCATAGTTAAGTTTTGATCTCAGAAGTTGAGTGGAGGGGGATAAAAGGGAATAGTTTCGACCTATTACGTTTGACATGCGTGTAGAGAGGTTCAAATATTGAGCTTAAAAATCGAATGGCCAGTTCGTGTTCACCATTCTCCTGTTTGTGGTAATGATATGAGTGCCCCATACATCTAATGGCGGTAGGCCGAACCTGTACCTCATTCAACCATACTTCGTACTTGGTGTGTGGATCGAAACTACACAGTTCGAAGGGATAGGACGTGGTCCCTCCTGTGCAAAACATTACCTACGTTTCGTTTCGTCCCAGATTTTTATTTTAGTTTCGATCCGAAGTAGTTTTGAATCCGATATCGTATTGACCCTGAGATTAGCTCCCAGGGTTAAAATTCATATCGTTTATTTTCTACATATCACTCGTGGGAACCGAACTATTAAAATTTTACTGTATTTGACTTTCGATTATTCTCTATTGCCATCCCTGATTTTAACCCGACGCCCAGTAGAACACCAACACTGTGGAGGCAGAATTTCGAAAAGAAAACATTTTTTGGAATTCTCCCACAGTTATAGAGATAAGAATGCCTTTCTTCATGCATGAGCCGTTCTAAATATACGTAAAAATAATTCATAAAACATGATTAAAGAGCGAATAGTGGTAAAATATAGTCTTTTGTTTTGTGTCATTGCCTTGTAATTCACTTTAAGTGAAGAAACTAATAAAGGAGGAATTCAACTTATTCCTGACAATAAATTATTACCCGCTTCAAATAATCTCTGGCAATGTAAAAAAAAACTTTGCGGCGAGTAACAATTAGGGATTAAATCAAAACTTTAATCTCGAGACTAGGAATTCAGGACGGATTTATTCAAATATGAATACATATGCCACTATTACACCTAATAAGAAACTGTTTTCAAACCGGATTCTAATATCAGGGAGTTACAATAATTTCTAACTGGTCGTGGGGAATACAAATTAAAAAATATATAACTCTATTGTGTAAAAGCTATATACAATGGTTCTTTGAGAGTGTTTTGCGAGGGATCACATATTTAACTATGAAAGAGAGGTGTAATTTCACACTCGACAAGCCGCACCTCGAATACACGGAAAATATAACGAATCCGGCGCAGCAACACCTTATCCGTGAACTGAATAAAATACAAAGGAAAGAGGTGATATCCGTCAAAAACAGCAGAGGGCAAACAGTGTGTGTTTCACAGCTTTTGTACGAATTAGGTTGAAATAGCTAGAGATTCTGATGCTATGTGCTTGTCTTGGATGGCGTCAGTAATTAAGAAAGAACGGATACCTTTCAGAGACTTTTTAGAATCGCAACTTAATTCCACGTCCAGCAGACACTATATAATTTGAGAGATAATTTTCAGAAAGGATAGGCATTTTTTTCTCAAACGATACATTTCTCAAGTAAATAGATGTTATGCAGAATTAAAATCACCCCGGCAAAGCACAACTTAATTGCTTACTGCATATACACATAAATGTATGGTGTACTATCACCTACCGCCAAACGCCAATTGAGGAAGCTTTCTGGATAGTTTTTAGGTGTGGTTGTACATGAATGACGCGAACGATAAGTACGATGTCTCATCTTTCGGGGGCTATTTATGACCAGTTAAAATCAGCAAAGAATAATTTAAAACTTCCAGTAAACAAGACTAAAAATGCGTGTCCCTAAAACATAGTCCAAAGTAAACTACTCCTTTGAATTTCCAAGACAATTTATTATTTTAATTTTACACTGCATGCATTTGCATAGTAAGTATTCATCGAAAACAGATAATGTAATACACCATGTAAGCACAATAATACATTCTCACGCTTTTTCTAAACCACTGACATAAGGTGATAACAAAATATTTATCAAGATATCACAATGCATAGGATCCCGTTGCATGCTGATAGTTGGCCACCCCCTGCCAACCGCCCTGTATATAGCTCGCCGGGCATTATATATATGTAGACTTTAAGTCAGCTAGGTGAGACTACGAGATTTAGTCAAGCAATAAATCACGGTTAAATCAATATCCATACTCAGTGGTTTGAAGTTACTATGTATTAGAATTGCTGTTTTCGGTAAGAAATTGTTATGTGCATGCTGATATGGATAAAGTCACATGAGTAGGTTTTACCCAAGTAATAAAAGTGCTATATTGAAGATTTGATTCATCATTCTTTTTATTCTTATTCTTCGCAAAGGAATTCATAACAATGAGTGAAAATAAGTAGACCTTATAAATAGAAGTGAGTCCTCGAAAATAAAGTTTCCTCTCGTATGCTCTACTTAAATCACTGGAAAAGTGATTACTCAAGTGTATGGCAAAATTTTACTGATTTGGAGGAGAAGTTGTATCATTTGAGAATTTTACAAGAAGAGGAAGGAGGTTAAAAGATTGAAGAAGGTAGTGAGAAGGAATTATAAGCAGAGCCTTCAGAAGGCTCAGCAGAAGGTTATGGAGGGTACGGAGGCAGCTTTTTCAGCAGCTGCTTTACTCATAACATCAGTTGTGAATGAGGCTCAGAAACAGCCTAATGGGAGGAGGTGGTCTTTAGGCTCAAAATTTTGTTCCCCTGTCACTGCTGAAGAGGGGATCCAAGTCATACAGGCACCTACGGAGCCAATTTCCATTGCCCACCAAAAATACCTTTCTTCCTCTTTCCCTTATATCCCTTTCAACACCAGTGTGAATTCTGAGGTTTTCAATCAACGAAGAGAAATTAACATAAATTTCAAGGATGAGGACAATGTTTGCAGCTTGATTTTTGATGAAATTAACCTTAAATCCGGAAAAGGATCTGATTTATGGATTTTTGATAGAGGTTCTAAGGTTCGTTCTGTAGTCTCCACTGCAAACATACGGTAATTGGTAGAAAAACTGTTTTAGTTGAATAATTTTTAATTAATACCTTTATTTTTAACTTATCTATCCATATTGTGTTGTAAGTTAAGTTAAATTTATGCATTTTTGTGTTGGTGTCGTGTAAATCTTTCTTTAATTTTTAACTTGGCATTGAAATACTCTTTTCAACAGTCTCAGAGAATTTTCTTCTAAGACATTACTTAGGTGTAATTCTAGTTCCTTTAAAAGTTTTGAATTACTGCGATATCTATGCTGCTATTTTTGTCTTATAGAACTGATTTTTGTGGATATCGTCTAAAAATTATGTTTGACTGTGCAATATTCAGTTATGGCCAATAGTCATAGCTAATTTTGTTTGAAAGTCATTAAGTCCTACCATTTCTCATAAATATCTTGTATTTTTCATATTGAGGTCCAATTTTCCTTTAATTTCTGAAACATTTCAAATGATGTAGGTACTCTAATTGTTTCTTTCTATTCTTTCTTTACCAGGAGTTCATGAATCATTCTTCAGAACTTTATCATGAAAAAAAGTATAATTCACTGAACTGTTCGGCTAAGTTTTGTTTTTCTCATAAATAATGTACTAGTCGACAGAAAATATTATTTTTGCCTTTTTTATATTTGATTTTAATTTATGTGCAATAGCCTAAGATAACCATAACCTACTGCCTTGAGGCCTTGGTGGCTCTTTCCTCCGAATTAAAATACTATGAAAGTACCCATTCGCTTCTGAGAATCAGCTATTTCATGCGTACGAGTTAGCGGGAATTTTGAGCTGAAGCAAAAAGAAAATAATGGAATGGAAAGGGAGGTCGTGTTTTAGCGATTTGAATTTGGTGGAAAATAGTGAGCTACCGACGCTAGTGCCATCTGAACTTATAGTAGGCGAAACTCTTCCCTATCAATGACATTTTGCGTGGAGTTGAAAGTCTATGCTTCCACCTTCCAATTCCAACTTCCCTAGAGTGACCATGACTCGTCTCCACCCTTCCTTCTATGAGCACTTGCTTACTGGAGGTGTCCAAGAGGCCACTTTGCAACCACAGATGTCCTCATATGACTCCAACTCATCTTTAAACTACCCACGGCATATGAACCGTGACTCATGAGTGTGCAGCCTAAATCGAGCTATTGCTCAACGAGGCCGCAACAGTTTTCCCAAGCTACGGGCTATTTTAATTTTTTAAATCCCTACTGATTACCTAACGGGGATAGCATCTAACACTCGTTCTGGGATATGCAACGCAGGCAGCAATTTAGTAGTTGTGTTCATGTTTACTTTTATTTTCACCAAATAGTTCTTTTATTATTTTGGCGTGAAGGGTTAACGTTAGCACAGAAGTTACGATAACGTACATGTATAGATACCTATGTAGAGGTATATGGAACACGAATCATAAATTTTCACTGATAACAATGACGCGCAAAGTTTTCATTGCTAAAAGCCTGTATAGCTTTCTGCAATGCCTTTTTTATTTCTGGCTCTGGAATTGGGATGAGTTTTTCTCACTTTGCATTTAGTTTTTAATTTTATAATTCATTTCTTATGAATTTCCATCCATCAACATGCTCATACTTAATATTACGGACAGATTGCCTCAATAGATGCCCTACGTACGTTTTGCGTGTGAAATACTCTGTTTAGTGATTTATAGATGATCTAGGTATAATCACGACGCTGCGTTGTCACAAAGGCATTCCTCATGCATTCCTTTGCAAACATTGCGTTTCTAAAACGAAATATTTGACAAGTGAAGAGTATGGAGGGTTTCTGGTGCTGTATACTTGGGTATTATCCGTTAAATTAGCCTACAGCTCATTGAGTACCAAACTTTCTCCATAGTATATATTAAGATTTTTCGAGCCAACCTAAATATATTGAGATTAACTAATGTCAACTTTGGATATAAAAACTTTATGCATTTATAAGAGACTTAAAATTCTTCGGTCATTGAATTTCTGTTACCATTCCTAAATTGCATTCTCTTCGTTGGGACTTTGGTTAATAATTTACGCATCACTAACCATAGCGTACGCAGTTCAAATGACTAATATATGATCAAAAGATGTCTACCCATGCCTACCTTAAGACTACCAAAAACCTTTTTAATAATACCTCGAGGAGATCGCAATGTATAGTTTGTCGATAGTTATTTGTCCTCCTCTATAAATGGAAAAAATCATTCTTAAAATCAATTAATGCCTGGGCGTTTACTCGGTGGAATCATTACGATATTATGATAATGAAAACATTTTGCCGTATTCCACAATTTTTTAATTAGATAGTACTAATTCTGACCTCTTCGGGCCATTTTCCAGAGTGAAATAGTCATTTTGATGGTTAAATTTTAATTTTAAAACACGACTATTATTATTTAGTAGATGATAAAATTGAATTTTTTTTTTATTTGCCACATTGTATTTTACTGTCCTCACTCAGGAGGAGATGGCATTTCTGGCAAACATCAATTCCATTCCCCAGCTTTGCGGATACACTCCGTATGGTAGTCGCGGATATCCATTATTTCTCCTCCCACCCAGAAAAACAGTGAATCCCCAGTGAAAACGGTACTTGTGATATTTTGATTGCAGATTAAAAATTAAACGTTGTAATCCACACAGAGATTTATGAAAACCTTGATAATGATCTATTGATATTAACTAGGAAAGGTTGAAACTGGTGGAGTCTTTTGATAAATCTGTATGGAAGATGAAAATGTTTGATTTTTCTTTCTATCATGTCATGATTCCCCACAGTAACCTCGCAAACTATTGATTTCACTTAATTATAATTTTAATACAAGGAAATGTTTTCTTTCGGAAAGTAACTTTAACAATTTTTTTGATTTGTCACATAGTACTTCACCGTCCGCACCCAGAGGATATGAATTTCTAGCAAACATCAATCCCATTCCCCTGCTTTGTGGATACACTCTATATGATGGTTGCGGATATCAATTCCACCCCCTCCCTCAAAAAACAGTGCACCCGTCTCCAAAAGGTCAAAACCCATGCAAAGTCTGCCCTTGGGCGCTCAATATCTTCTGTTTCATTCCCAAGGGAGGGAGTTCAGCATCCGGTTTCCAGCGGGGCGGAGCCGAAATAAACCCTTCCAACCCCTTCTTTCGGCCTTTTACATGAGGAGGAGGGACCACCCCAGCTCCATTCCGATGATCAGACCCCCCTCCCCCCAAACCCCAGTCTTGAATCCTTAGCAGACATTCCGAACGAAACATTCCCCTGGATTTGGGATCTATGAGGACCATATGAAATACCGACGGCCTGATTATGCGACCGCCCCACCCTCTGATATACCCCTCTCCTCGTCCTCCTCTCCTTATAGTCGAGATCTTCGGGCAGAGCAGTGCCTCGAGTGGAATCCAATACAGGGTCAGCGGAAGGAGGGGGATAGGGTTAGGACGGGTGGGGGGCCTGAAGTGATGTGAGCGGTCAAGATGGAAGACGGCCATGCAGAGAATAAGCCATAAACAGAGAGAGTATTGAGAATAATTTGAGAGCAACAATCAGGGAAGTTGGAAATAAAAAACACAAAAAATGTTGATTTTACGATTTGGGGTGATAGTATCTAAATGAATGATTGAAAAGAAATAAATTCATAATGAAAAAAAGGAATTACACTCGAGCGAGCGCGCCTGATATTTTTACGCAACGAGGCGCGTGGCATACTATGTACACTATACATGCATTCATATCATAATACTAGATTTTTGTTAAAATTTATATTTATTTGTGAAAATCAGTTAAAACTGGTACATTTAAGATATATAGGTGGTACACGGCTGGTCGCGCGGCGTATTTTACTTACCAAGGGTATCTGGTACCTCTTGCCGTTTTAAAACGCATAGTGACATTACTTGGTGCTTAAAAAACTCACGCCATTGTAAGAATACAGGAAGCCATTCAAGAAAATTAATGCACGAGGTACACGGCGTACTTTGATAACTACGCCATGGGTGTTGGCTCTTTTGTAGATCTGAATATAAATTAGCTACAATATTTCGAGATTTGAAAACTCGCACTACAGAAAGACAAAGTACATTTTAATAAAACACGAGGCCATTCTACACCAGAATGCACGTACAATGTTGAAATCCTTGGTTTTCGTAAAATTGGGGTACTTTATACTCCAGCGCGCCCGATCGAGGATTAAAATAATGTGAGAAAAGTACCCTCTGGAAAAAATCCTCAAGTCCCCCAGTTTGACATAAAATTGTATATTTTAAATGTAAATAAACATGACGGTTACGTCCCACTGTCGCAAATTTTACATACTCAAATATTTAATATTTAAATAAGTGAAATATGAGATTAAATTATTGAAAAATGAATTATACTTTTGGAGGAATTAAAAAAAAGTCCCTCTCAGAAAAAAAGTTCCCAAGCACAATGTAATTTCATCCTTTTTTTATTTTGAAATATAAACAGGTATTTCTGAAATTTATAGCCCACACACGCATATTTAAAGGATTCAAATATTCAATATTGCATTTTTCAGGACCAGTAGAAAAAAAGTGTACACTGCCTGGAGTGTAGTCCAATATAAGGTCAGCGGATGAAGGGGAAAGGATAAGGGTGGGTGAGGGTGCCTGATAGGATGCGAGATCACAGAGGGTGAAGATGGAAGACGACCATGTGGAGGATATGCCAAAAACAGAGGGAGTATTGACAATAATTTGAGAGCAAACAGTCTGGGAAGAAGGTAAGATAAAACTCACTTCAAGACATTTTGGCGTATTTCTTGGGCAAAAGAGTACTTATAGTACGATTTGGGACGAAATTATCTAAATAAATAGTTGAAAATGAATGGAATATGAATTTGAATTATTTAAAAACAAATAACTGTCTAAAGGTAATTAGAATGAATCCGCCTCAAAAAAGCCAGTCCTCAATTTCCCCGTAGTGACAAAATATTGTTTACTTTAAATTATCATTGCAGTTATGGCTCACTCTCGCATTTTTGAAAGGGTCAATAAATCTATATTTAATTTTTCAGAATCGCTTGGCAGGTATTGTACGCTGCCTCAAGTGGAATCCAATACAGGGCCAGCGAAAGGAGGAGGAAAGAGTTAGTATGGTTGGAGGTGCCTGATGTAATGTAAATAGTCAAGATGGGAGACGGTCATGCAGAGAATATGCCATAAACAGCGAGAATATTGAGAATAATTTGAGAGCAACAGTCAGGGAAGAAGGGCTGAAAAAACTCACCCCCATGATACCTGTATGAGGTTTCAAGGTGAAAAAGTATTAATGGTACTATTTTGGAAAGTATTATTTATATAAATAATTGATAATAAATACAATATGAATTTAAAGTAGTGATAATTGAATTATTATCTTGAAAGAATATGAATGAGCCCCCCTCAGAAATAAATTTATCTAGTCCCATTCCAGTCATTGCTGTATTTTTGTTTATTTAATAAAAATACAGCATAGGATTTTGAAAAATTTGTAGAGTGAGCAACGACCGTCAGACATTATTTGTGAGCAACAAGCAGTGAAGTAGGGAATAAAAAACTCACATCCAAGAGGTCCTGTGTGATGCTTCATGGGCAAAATGGTATTGTTAGCACAATTTTGACTATGTTGTCTAAATAATTGATGATAGATTATAAATTAATTCTCCTTTGAGGTATTAGTCCAGCTCGACAAAGCATTGTTTCTCAAAGAAGGAACATTTTTACTAACGGTAACAACAATATTTCATTGATTTTGGCATACTTATTAAATGAATTCACTTCTTGGTTGAAAAGGTACTAAAAACCTATTATTTTAAAACAAATACTAAGCTGGATTCTATCATGCCGGTAGGATTACAACAATCCACAACCTGATTACGACAACAGAAAAAGATTTTTGGTAAGTAGTATTCCTTTGCAGAGACAGCATCAAAAAATTAGGGTGGCAACACTGACCATGATTTTTCAAAATTATTTAATATAAATTAAATATGAAATTGAATTATTGAAAAATGAATTAATACCTTGAAGAATATGAAAAATGTTGCCCTCAGAAAGCTAGTACTCAAGACCCATGTACTGATAAGAGATTGATTATACTATAATTTTAATATACATGATGTTTACGGTCCACTCTCTTTTACTAAAAAGAGCCAAAAATTCTTTATTGCATTTTTTGTTATCGGCAGAAAAAAATGGCACAGTGCCTGGACTGGAGTCCAATATAGGGTCATGGGAAGGCTTTCGGAGAGGGGGTAAGGGTCATGTTGAATGGGGCGCCTCAGGCGATGGGAGAGGTCAAGAAGGATGCACAGGATATGTCATACACAGGGGGAGAACTGGAGAAATATACGTAAACAACAGTCAGGGAAGAAAGAAAGAAAAACTAATCTCCCAAGAAATCCTGATATTCATAGATACATAAGGATTATACGGTGTGACGCGATTATGAGATAAGAATGAAAATATTTATAGTTTAATTGAAATATAAATATTTATGACGGTTGTGGCCCACTCTAAAATCAAAAATATCTTGCTGCATATTTATAATAAATAGACAAAAATACTACTATCCTTGAAACGAAGTTCAATACACGGTCAGTTGAAGGTATATTCTAGCTATAATCATGATTTGATGAAGGGGAAAGGCTCAGAGTGGAGGGGATGCCTCCTGTGCTGTCAGGTGCCAAGGAGAAAGATGCCAATGAAGTCAATATGGAACAAACAAAGGAAAAATTCGTAAACAAAGTCAGGGAAGGCTGATTGGAAAAAAATCATGTCATACTCATCCCCAAAAAACCTGCGTGACATTTCATAGATTCAAATTGAGTGTAGGGTACGGCGTGGGACATGGCAAAAGAACAATTTAATGCATGAAATGAATGAAACGATAACAATATATATTAAAAATAAATTACTGTATTACATAAATATAAAGAATACATAACCACCAGAAATTAACTTTATGTCAAAATATGGAATACACTCAAATAAAAATATTAACGACCGCCATGGTTCTTATTCACCCAGTGTCAAAAACGCTTTATTGCAATTCTGGTAATATCTTTTCAAAATTGCTACAAAAAGTTGAATTCATATTGTTCTATTCCCGTCAAGCAAAGACTGAGAAAAAGGAAATCGAACCAAAATTAGCATTAAGATTAGATTGAGTGACATAAGTTGATGGTGGTTTAACAACTTTGATCATTCACTATTTTAAGCAACTCCATTTTGATAAAAGTGTTGAACTTTATCCAGTATATTACTTAGAATTTAACCGTGTGAAGCAGCAGCATTTATTATTATTTTTTATTCATGTTTAAGGAATGATATAATTATATCAACTCATTTCTTTTCAGCATACAGGAATGAGAGCTGCAAAATCATCACAAAACTTTATAGGTAACATGAATAGCAACACACAAAAATAAGAACATCGATATTCAAGCAGTATTGAGCGGCTAAAAAAATATATTCCGAAAAAGCATGAGGGAATGTGATCGGAAAAAAGGAGGACGAAATACCCTTTTTACTTACCGAGTCCACTCCTTACCCCTCTTAAAAAAAAACTCATATCCCTTTATCCTTTACCCTTAAGACGTTCTGAAAGGGACTCAGGGAAGGGAGAAGGGGGCAAGTTTTGCGGCTCACAACCCCGTGTTCCTCCTCGATCCTCCCCAACCCCCTCGGGGGCAGCTCGCAAATTGGAAGGATTGGCGGGGGTCTTGAGAGGACGGTGGAGGGGCGGAGAGGCCCCCCGGAGGCTGGGATAAGGTCTGGGGGTTGGGGATGGGGTTCACGTGGGGTGGGAAAAGTAGGAAGAGGACCTTTCGGGATAGTTAAAACAGCATCGCCAGTGGGTGTATTTTCAAAATTTCGCCTTTCCATCATCCCATGCGCAAAAGAGGAGCGAGGCTCAAAAGAAAATTTTGGTGCGGCGGTAGTGGCGCGGCAAAGGAGCGGTTCTGGAGCGAAATGGGATGATGATAAGGTAGGAGGAAGAGGAGAGAAATAATGAAGTAGTAGGGTGAGAGGAACCCTGATCAGGGTTGGGTGGGGAACGTGTTTTTAAGGGGGAAGGTGGGGGTAGTGTGGAAATTCAATCCAGGGTCAAACCAAGCGGAAATGAATTGGTAGATATAAATGGTTTACTTTGCGATTATTCAACGCTTTTGTAAAATACCTCGCTGACGCTTGTGGCTCCTTCTCCCCTTGTTCTTCCTTTTTTGTTTTCTTCCGATACGGCGGGCCACTAAGCCACCGCTCCCATCAAAACCCTCACTTAAGTGGGCTATTGATTACGAGGGCTTAATGTAAAACAAAGAAGCCCCGGCGCTCCACTTCAAACTGAAGAAAGGCATTATCAAGACTTGGTGGAGTTGAGAGTTACGCGGTATAAGTACTGTGGTAGATATATAATATTTTTTTATACCTAAAAAGCACAAGTTCGTGTTGAATTCTGTTACCATTTAAGGATTACCAGAGACTTTGATGGCTGTAAAAAGGGTACCTAATTCAAAAAAAGTAAATTAGGGACTAAGGTTAGCAGTAGAAAATGTGTGCCTCGATTTTTCGGGAATTTTTCTTCTGTATTTTCAGATATTTTTGTCCTACAAGCATGAAAATCTGGGTCAGATTGTAAAGAACCAAATCAAAGGAATTAAGGTGAATCATACCAAAAAAAAGATACATTAAACAGCCGAAAAGCAAAATAAATGCACCTGATAAAAAGTATTTATGCAACCAAAGTGTAGCTACGCCTTGAAAGAGTAGTGGAGCAAAAATTAACTAGTAAAGAAGACATGTTTTCAATGCATAAAATGAAAATGCAAAAGCAAGAAGCGGTAGTAGTTGACAAAATACGAAACACAGCTCAGCAGTGCCAGCTTCTCCAGCAGAAATAGCAAGTCACCAACCATCGTGTCAACGAATTTTTGTATGTTTATGTAAAAATAGGATCCCAATGACTGGATCGAATATCCATGGTTAAAAATCTCGCCTTTTCGAAATCAAAACAGTTGAAATCACACACAGAAATATGCGCCGTTGACCAAAAGCAAAAAGACAAGAGTCTTCCCAAACTCGATAAGAAATAAAAATCATCAAAAATTAGAACAAGAAACTATTATCTTGCTGTCAATGTTGGTCCAATTATTTCACAGCAATTGTCAAACGGTATCATCCTTTTAATGGAATCGTGCTGATTCTATTTAAGAATTTTTTAATGATCATAGAGGTTTAGAATATGAGGCCTCCCCAAATACATATGAAGCATATTGTACATATCTATCTGGACCATGATTTCAAGACTACCATGCCATTATCACGGCACAAAATTATTTTGGGCCTCTAGGTATGATGTATAATTAAAGCCGAAGTAAATAAATATCATTATAATGTACTTTATAATGATACAACATTGTCAATCGGTCGGGAAGAACGCGTGCTTGTGGGATTCCCCATATGAATTTCCATTTCTTAGTTCGTGGTTCTGTTGAAAAAGTCCGCAAACGTTAAAGTTATTACAGATATTTGAGCTGTTCTACGTACAGACTTCCATCAGCTCATTTACGCAATGAATACCAAGTGCGCAAAGCCATAAATAATAACCGTACGAATATATACCAATGAAATTGCTACTTTAATTATATTTTTAATTAAAATGGGCACTAAATAACAGCCTTAAAATCAATTGCAAGAGGTCATCACGCTCATGACAACTCCTTAGCACGTATTTCCTAGGGTATATATGAACCAATGTGATTAGAACAGTCAGGTTTGTTTGCTGACCTTACGCGTTTATAATTTATTTATACCATCATAAGGACACTGTGTTAAAGTGCTCCACTGCTTTTCTGCAACACTAAAACGATTGTCAAAGTGTTAAGTAAAGGTAGGGAAATTCATTCATGGACTTCAACAGTGCGTAACAGTGAGCACTTAACTCGTTAACGACTATTTGGTTCCACTTTGATGTCAAACTGATTCGCGGCATAGGAAGAGCTGTGATAAAAAGTTATAAAACATATATACGGAATTAAGATATCACTAGGGCTCTTTATACACTGCTTTGAGAGAAGGAAAAGTAATTAATTTTGACAAGCGCTTTTAATAACACAAGTGTTCCATATTTTATTTACAAATTCTAGAGAGGAGCATTTAAAATGCTCCAAATCATGCTCTTTGAGAGACCACCAAAATTAAATGAATCCTTTCTTAATTCTTATATTTCTCTCATTATAACTGGAAGAAAATATAAAGTTTTGATACACAACGCAATAGGAATGAAAAAAGCTATTACAGCCGCAAATGCACACGAAAAAAAATTAATATAAGGCTAAGAAATTTATTTTTTAAATAATAACTACTATTAAAGTGCCAAAATATTCTTCGGCCTGATACAAGAAAATCGAAAATAACTCACCTACCGTCAATATTTCATGGCTAAATATGTTACTTGTTCCAATAATTTGCTAAAAAAAAGCAGCACTCCCTTGCACGTAAACCCCTTAGCAGATGAGTTAGCTCCTAAGTACCGGCTTAACAAAAAGGCCATTAGGAATACGACGTGTATCAGAGAAGTAGACTTGATTTATATTTATCCTGTTCTATTTTGAAGCGAAGGTATGTGAATAGAGCACAAAGGGAATTTTTATTACATTGGAAATTCAAGAACCTGGATTAGACAAGTGTGCACACTTCTTGACCCTGTCAAATAGAAAATATGATAACCCTATATGATCATGAAATACTCATTGTCCCAAGTTCCAAGTTTCCGATTGTTCTGTGTACTGTATTATCCTTCTTGAGCAACGCCGAATGGCTTGCTTGAGATTTATAAATATATTCCAAGATAAAAATTTAAGCTCAAGGTTTTAAGAAAATATTCCTCATAAAGCGCTCATGAAATGAACCTATTCGAGTTTCAAGACAATATTGTGACCCAAATAAATCTTACATGGTGAAATGGAATTTCATTCGAACAATTCACAATTCACAACGCATTTTTGCCAGTGTCACTTAAGAATAAACTTCTAATTCCCCTTGAATTACCCCTAGTGACTACCTTAACGAGGTAGCACAGTAAAATGGAACAGGATAAAATTTCAGACTAATTTGGAATATGAACGTGAAAACTAACTTTTGGTAGCATACTTGCTCCGAATGCACAGACGTGTGGAAAAACATTTTTTCACAGCTAAAATGGGTCACCATGAATTTCCCAGCAGCTAGTATGTTAAATATAGCTCATCCCAGAACGAGGAGTAATGCAACCGGTGAGATGGGCGAAATAATAAGTCTACGGGAGGAAATGGTGGAAAATACCTCGCATGGTCCCTGGGATAGAATATTATTTTATTTCATCATGCGCCCGCCCGCTAAGGCTTCTATACCTTCATACGCCACGTGGAGAGGCATTTTTAAAAATGTAATGGCTGGATTTTATAGTGACCTTTGCACGTAGTAAACCGCATACGTGATCTGAGCGCAGCTGTACGAAGGGAGAAAAAAGATCTACATCTACACAATACCATGCGAGCCACATCTAGGGTGCTTGGCAGAGGGAGATCACAAGCCAGCATGCAGCTCGCAAGAGTATTCACAGATGCACAGCACGCGGTCATTAAATATTGCACTCACTAAAAAAATATTCGTCGACAATGATTCATAGGCAAAACTTGCAAACTTTTAGAAATTATTATGGCAAATCCATGCAAGGTTAGGACAATCAAAACATAAAATCATGCAATGAGTCATCCTAATGGATATCTTTAAGAGCGACACTGAGATTATAATATTAGAGCCACACTATATTTCCAGGTCCGATAGATGTGATAAATTAAGAGAGATGTTTTGCCGAACGGATAGATATGCGAATTCGTTTTTCCCCCGAACCATAAAGGACTTTAATAAACGCTAGTCCCAACTTCGTTTGAGCATTTAATTTTTTTTTTAAGCTGTAAACGGCTGGTGTCCTAACACCCCCAGCCACACGCCTTTTAGGCGGCTTGCGGGGTATTATGTAGATGTAGATGTAGATGAATGAGTGAAGACATTAATTTTGTTTATCGAGACACCGTTGATATCCTCAATGGTACGAAGAAGGAATGACATTTTAAATCTCCCAGTTTTGCCGTCTGTTTTCTTTATTTTATTCCAAGGCAAAACTTGCAAACTTTTACTAATACCGATTGCAAATCCATGCAAGGCTAGTACAATGAATAGATAAAATCAATGCAAGAGTATTCTTAGCGAGTGACGCCATTAATTTTATGTATCTAGACACCTTTGCTAATCTTATTAGTACGAATAAAGAGTGACATTTCAAATCTCCCTGTTTTGCAGACTATTTCCTTCATATTATTCTAGTGATAATAAAACACCATTTAAAAACTCCGCTCATAAGTTAATGTAAACAATTCTGGGTTTCATAAGCAGTTTCATTTTCTAAGACACCGAAAAAAATATAAAAAATATCACGTACATGCCGGAACACGTTCGTTATCGATCACATAAGAAATCTTGTGAGAAACATTCTGTTTTCTATTAAAGCCCCTGAATACGTAAAATTCTAATCGAAAAACTGGCATTGATATTTATATTGAGGCCGGATTCGGCCCGCGGAGGCCCGGCTCATCCGGCCGGGCACTCGTTTCAAGTAGCGCGCGATTGTTGCTCGTTCAACTCTGTGAGACGCCTCTAGGAGCATTTCAGCGCTGTACTGCACGTCAAAGTCGCCTTCAACTGTTCGTAAATAAGAAATACGCCACCGGATACTTCAGTAGACGTTGGTATCGAATACTTCAGTCATCGGCAAATTTTCTATACGGCCCGCGGTGTGATTCTGAACTTGGAATGTGGCCCTCATGGCCTAGTAAATTTGAGACCCCTGCTCTAGAGGGTGGTTGGTATATAACTAGGTAATATAAAATAGCTGCAAAATATTTAATATTGAAATAATCATCATGAAAAAGTTTTTACACGTAGGAAATTAAGTTAGGTTTTGATTAAAAGATGGCTCATTGTATCTGCATGGGATAACATCAATGCATAAATTATGTTTATACACCATCTCACTTAGTAAATGTCGTGTTGGATGAGACGTTTCCAGGACGATTGCTTAGGAGGACGGACCTCATGAGTGGCCCGCAAAAAGTTCAGACCTGACACCAAGTGACCTTTTTTATGGAGTTGGGTAAAATATTAGTTATTTCGGATGAAACCACTCACACTGGAACAGTTGTAAACAAGGATTCATGAATTACTAACAATATCCCAGGCGACTTCCTCCAGAAGACCGTAGACTCCGTACCTGGCTGCCTGAGAGGATTGTCCAACGCCACAGGTGCTTGCATTGAATTTTAAAGTATACATGAAGATTATTATATACACTACATGCATGATATCAATGTCAATAAATTTGTGCTGTTAATATAGAATTTATTCATCCTTTTTAAAACCTACTTGTACACCATCCACCCTTTTGTTAATGATCAGGTTAGCCATGTTAGATGAAGAGAATGTGAAGCTTCATATATCAGACCTCATTGTTGCCCAAAATTAGAAGGTACCCAAAAAAATTTCGAAAGAGTTTATTCACCACCTCCAGTAGATTTAGACTCGCTTTTAGATTCCCTTCGTCCATCCCATGATGCGTAAGCCATCCCTGCTCTAAACCACTCCCTTAATAAACTTGGGGGATAGAATTTTCCGCCTGAGATGACTGAAGAATTTAATAAACAAATAATTAAATACTTTCATCCCTACATTTTTTGCTCCTTCCACCCTTCCCCAAACATTCTTTCACCAGATACTCGTTCAATTTAGGTCACTTTAAATTAAGCGACGCACTCAGACTTTTGTTTGCTATATTTTTTTTAACTCCCCTCAGACGCTATAAAAACAGGGAGTATGGATGAGGGTAGGAGGGAGAAGAGGTGGTCCTTTATTTTACAAGTTGTTTTTCCTCCCTTCTACCTGGAAAATCTCCACGCCATACCATCGTCGCTCTTATACCGTTCCCAGCGTAACTACACACCCCCTCTCACCCTGCATCAACATCCAAAACAGTCCACCTTTTCCACCCACCCAAATCCCAATTCGAACCACTTCTTCCCTTCTCTGCCTTAACCAACCCCTCATGTATTACATACTCTCAATCCCCAAGGCTTCAATTATACAGCCCCCATTTACGGCTCCGTGGCATACCACTTCCAGGGGACCCTCACGGGTTAATTTTCAAACTCTGCCAAGTATTTTGTTTTTTTTTTTTCACTAACCTCTCTCCTTCCAACCCATTCCACCCTCTCCAAAGGCGTGTAATTCAAAGAATAAGAGAGACGACTGCTTTGGGGATGTATTCCACGGCAGAAAAAAACCTTTCGACCCGCTTCAGACTTACATGAATGGTACGACGAAAACATTTCAAGGCAAAGAAAACATGGAGAGGTACTTCACCAACGATTATTCCTCCAAAAGTCGCAAACGTTGAGAATGCTTTCAAAAAACTTAGGCATATCCAACGGTTACGTTAAATTATGAAATTACCATGATGATAAAATTAAAAATCTGCACCTTTATAATCATGTAACATTGTAAAAAAAAGTTCGTCAAATAAAAGCACACTTCGTTTCTTCACTCTTACGATTAGTTCCTCTACAATTTACAAAGTAAAACTTTGAGAACGTCTGAGAAAAATAACACGTGCGGCATAATTTGAGTATCTCAAGGGGGAATAAATGAACAACGAATAAACTTTAGACGGAGTTCTGTTTGCGCGAGAGAAACAACTGGATCTTTTGAAATAATGTTGAATCACATGCAACATTTACATTGATATACAAAAACGGTACTTCATCCTGGATTGCCCTCCATAAGTTACAAAAAGAGGGGCGCTGGGAACCGTCGGATTTACGATGAATTTCATATGATTTCAATGCCTAAGAAGGAGAAAAAAATAAACATCCACCTAACGTTTATACACCATAACTCACCATAAACTCTATTAAGAATTTAATTAAGAACTCAATCTTGATGCTATCAGAAAACATTTTTACGCCTCACGTAATGACTTATGAGACTGAATGAATGTAATATTTGAAAATCGATACGGCCATAAACAATCGAACTAACTTTCAGTTAATTTCAATTCTTTCTCAAAACCGAATCCACCGCTTTGGTTTATAATGGCTTACAATCCTCACAAAAGCAGGATAATACAATTCATTTATTGATGAAACACCATCGAGACTGAGTTAACTTGTTTAGTAAGCAGTCGTGGACAAAAAGTAATGGCATTCCGAGGTTGTTTCAGCCTATACATGGGCAAGTTAAACTATTTAAATGATAAAAAACTTGATAAGAGGCCAGGACTTGATGACGAGACGCCGCCAACAGTTATGCCTCCCACGGCCAGAGGGAGAGGGCATCAGCTCTTTCAGCTAAGATTGTCCCACAGGTCGTGTGTCATTTTTGACCTCTAATTTGAGTGACTCCGCCTCAAACAATTTTCATGAAAGTTGTCATACTTATGGCAAAAGAACCTAAGTTTTGTTAAGTGTAAGCAAAATTTCACAATTTTGACCTTTTGACCTCACCATGCGGGTCCAAGCCAAAATTTTGAGTTTGCCTTATGGGGTTTCAATGTTAAAAAATCTAGATAGAAAAAACTCTGAATTTCATTCACCAAGGAGTCATTTCTTAGGCTTTCGGACCCGAGAAAACCGAAAAACTTATATTTACGAAAATTCAACCGTTAACCCAGTAAGGTCACAGTCAAGGTGATAAGGGTGGCAAAAAAATGGCATACCACCAAATGTGTCAATCCATAGGTTTTTAAGGGTGCCCAAGTCATTGGTATTGTCCAAATACCCGATATATCCACTACTTAACCTCCAAGGCTGATACGGAGGTCTAAGGTCATAGTGTTCAACGTCTCGCTATCATGACAATCAACTTGTGGAACCATAGGTTTGAAAGGGCGCCCAAGTCATTTCTGCAGTTCATAGATCTGAATTGTTGATTATTTTACCTCCGAAGGGCAAAATGTGGGACAAAGGTTATAGAGTTAAACGTCGGGCCATCATGACAACCGGCGTGTGGAAACATAGGTTTAAAAGGGCGCCCAAGTCAGTTTTGCAGTTCATGGTTCCGTATTCTTAATTTTTGACCTTCGAAGGTCATAATGGGGTCCAAGGTCACAGAGGTATGTTTTGAAATATCAGTACGTATGGGTTAAGGCGGAAGTCATAGGGGTCGGCAGTGCAATATTCCATGCACCGCAGGCGTGGTAAAATTTACTTGGACGGCTGTACTACTTCGATGTGGAAAACAAAGGAAAACCACCAATTATTATCCCGCGGAGCCGCAGCTACTCCATTATTTTATGTAACACCTAACATGGTGGAATTCTTTCGAGTAAAATATACCGGAGGTAAACTAGTTCCCTATTTGAATCTCCAGGCAGGGATTTCTCGAGAGGATCCATCGTTCAAATGTAACAATATTTTCAGAAAAAATAATTTTTAATAATAATAATTTATTTACTCCTACATTTTGTTTTTACACCTGAATACAAAAAATAACAAGAGAAGGAGCTTTATGCGGTGTTCAAGGTCATGCGACCAGAGTTGAGCTACCATCAAATAACAAAATGTATGGCAATAAAAAAATAATGATGCAGTAAATGATACATAAGTGTTTTAAATAAATAACATCAAAATAAATTTTCAATTACTTCTTGCGAGAAAAGCCAGTCTTTAGCAAGTCTTAAAATTACATTTGAGGATTTGTTTATTTTTTTTTTAATTCTAGCGGGCAGTGCATGAAATAACTTTGGCCCCATGTAAAAAAACAGAGTTAATAAAATGTTAACTTGTCTTTTTGCTACTACAAATGACTCACGATCACTCGGGAATAGCCGGCATCGGAATTATGTGGAGAGTTCCATACAACCAAGCATGAGATTGTAGCCAGCTGACGACGATGATGACCATCAAGATAAAGGTCTTTATATTTTGTTCGAATCGAAACAATCCTCTCTAAAGAAAGGCCAAGTGAACTTGCCGAATGGTAAAACACTTCGTAACTCTGAAAATAATTCATGAAATGTTCACCAACTCGATCGACGAACAGACGCGTAATTCTCCTGTCCTGATGTTTTCAGAAATGCAAAAACTTCAACGCCTTGAATAGAGATCTATACGGATCAGGCCAGGAGTAATCCATAATGGCATCGCGTACTATATTTTCCCGCTACAGGACGGGGTCGAGCACTTCCCAGGACTTCGGCCGCCGGTGAAAATTGCTTTGTAGCGAGTGCGCGCGTGACGACACAAAAGGTCGGCTGCGTGTAGCGGCACAGACGGGATTGAAGCGATTGGCGCACGGCTCGAATAGCGCGCCTCCCGCGGGCGACGTCGTAATCAATCCGGAATTCAATCACTAAGGATTCACGCGGCGCGACCCGCTCGATGGTAAACGAATTTGAGCCGTCCCATTCCCGTGGATCCACAGACGTCGTGGAAAGGGTTGGGACTGATGGGTTGAGGAGATGGACGAGCTGAACGAAAATATTTATGCAACTTTAATAACTGCACCTTCGAGAGTGAAACGATACAAATGGAGGATAAGGGGTAGAATGAAAGCAATAGGTATTAAAAAAAATACTTTGCTTCACTTAGCGCATAATAATATTAATATATAATTTATTGTTCACAGATTTTTACATTCGATTTGAATATTGCTATAAATAGTTTACAGATCGGCAATCAGTTAAATGTCTTAACATAGCAATAAATTAAAACTGATTACCATATGTAACTATACAACAAAATGCAGAACACACATAAACGAATATAAAGCATTGAATAATAATGATATTTTGATGTGAAAGTGAATGAGTTAACATTCCATTGGCTCTGAGCTGGGACAAATGGGAACAACTTACATAGTTATGCAGTAAAGATTACACGCTCAATGTGGACCTTAAATGTATCACGGAAGGAAGGAAAACTTAAAATATCTAGCATAGAGAGAATAAAGTTCATAGGGGAAAAATTATGGACATCATTTAACCCTAACTTTCTGGCTATTTATGGGAATAGGACACAGTGTCATAGACGCAGTGGTTGGAAAAATCAAGAAAATTGAAATCTTCAACATTTTCCAACTCGACACTCACGAGAATGAAGGCATTTTTTTGTGAAATATAACATGTAACGGGAGCAACTGTGTTGAAGTGTTGAAGTAATAATGATACAAATCCTCGAAATTCAACCATTTTGTAGAGCTGTCGGACTAAAACGTTATAGATGATTGATTAAAACGTTGATTTTAGTAAAAAAGTCAATAGAAATTCATAAACTCAAAAACTTAAACCGTGCGAGCGTTTACCTTCCTGGCAAATAATACCGGAAAAACTAATTTAAAATCTTTTGAAATACCCTACCAATGGATTCGCAATTATCAAGGCCGATTTATCACCAAAAACGTCATCAAAATTTATGGCTTGACCCATCTTTTCCAGGGTAGTAGTTATAGTTTATATTCAAAATAAACAGGCATTAGTAAGTGATTTTTTTTTAGTTTTAACGATTGATTTGAGAATCCAACGGGACAGAAAAGTTGTAACGAAAGAGTCGATTTTATTTGACTGTGCTTATGACGGAAGCTATTCCATGGACATCTTGGATAAGCGTTCCTTTGACGCACAAAAACCATGACGCGTCAACAATCACATGGCAAGAGACAAGAGGAACGCTGAAGCTGAAACGTAGCCGCAATTTTGCTTTAAGGTGAAAAAAGGGAGGGTAAGACTAGCGTAGCTTTGAGAACATAGGTATTCCTCGTTTGATATTTAAAAGTATGCAACTACTACCAGTCCACTGACCAGACAAACGGTCTCATTATATACCGTACTCTTTTTTTTTGCCACAAGAATAATAGTGGTATGAATTTCTGTAATTTTCAGTCCTTACCCAAATTCTCTGATTCTTCTAGTGACAACTGATATATGAGCTACTCTATGGGAGAGTGAATTATTGATATTTATTCAAAGCAATAGGAAGGCATATATTGTATAATTTAACTACATAGATAACAGAATGTCAAAGGTTAAGTGCTCCTGGGCTAGTGGTCTCCTCAGCCAAGGTATTGTGAAATTTGTCATATATCAATCCTGCTGCGGGAATGGCGCTGAAATATACATGAATTGTCATGAGATGTAATTCCCACCCTGCCCACCCTGAAAAATAAAACAAATGCCGTAGGAATAGAGGGATGGAATAATTAGTTGCATGCCAATGGAAAAATTAGGTTATTTTTAGTGCTAATAACCTTAATGCGGCAGAATTCAAATATCCTAAAAGGTGTATTCATAGCAACAAAAATATATGATTGAAAATTAACATTTCTAAATTATTTTTTAATATGAAAAGCATTCTAGATTTTATACGGAAATATATATAGAATAATAGCATACTTAGTGACGGAGAACTCTTCATTCTGCTGCCTTGCTCTTGAGTATAATACCAATTTATAATACACAACTAAATTATTTCTTTACTATACACAATCCGGCACTCCGGCTTATTAGTTCCTCATTATATAAATATATGTGCCCATCTATGAACCTGTACATTGTTTTCCGAATTCATACGTGATTTTCATCAGTTATAAGCAAAGAAAGTTGTAGTATTTCTGACTTATCCACGTAAGCAAGGAATGTCCGGCGATAACCAACCTCCATTTACCTACATGAACCGATGCGTCGGGAACAGGATAATAATCTAGAGAGCGAATGGACCCGCACTCTGGAGGTAGAAAGGGGAACAAAACTCACTCTCGGCCTCGTGCACTTAATCCGAAGACCGTGTAAGACTCGCACACGGTGAAACCCTAACCGAACAGTAATATCCGCGAGCGGCATTCAACGCACACGCGGGCTCGTATCAAAAGGCTAACCGGACGAAGCTGATGAGTATCGTCGAGGGGTTGAATGCAATGGGGGAAAGATGTAACGCGAATACAAGAGATGGTAAGGGCGATGGAGGATTAAAAGGAGAGGGCTTTGGACCAGGTCCGACACAAGAAGACCGCGAGGCGGCAAGCGAGCCCATTGTATCCGGTGTCGATGGGATTGCACTAAAATGAGCGAGTCCCCTACGCCACAGGGGAAGTGCGAGCCTTTTGTCTCGCCGAGGGGATGTGGGAAATGCCGCAAAAACCGCGCCGTCTCCCAGCGTCACGGAAAGGGAACCGAAAAGGTTGGGAGAACCTATGTGGGTGTTCCATGCATCGCATCCAAACCGCCCGACTCATGTCCCGCGTAACTTTTCGTTTCGCAGCTTCCGAAGCTAAACTGCTCAATCCTTTCGTCTGGTTCCAACACACGGAAATGTTTGAATGCCATTTCATTAACTTTCTCTTGTCCAAAATCATCTGCAGATATAGGTCTTAATTTTCGTATCATTGCAATCTTGAGATTGCTACTCGCAATAAATAAAAACGAACAAACTTTGTATTAATCCACCAATTTATTTACGCGGTACCTGAGGATGACGACGCTGCGTCGAAACTAGTCGTACCGCGTAAATAAATTGTTGGATTAATACAAAGTTTGTTCGTTTTTATTTCGTGAAATGAACTTCTACAAAGTTGAGCCTGTGACTATAGAGATTATTGGTACGCGCTTTCACTCACTGGGGGAAACAAATTCATCTCCTCATAGGGAGCAGAATCCCCCCTCAAAAAGATGCGGCCTTTTCTGGTAACTATCCAGTTCTTACTATTTTATCTGCCGTTTGCTCCTTAAGAATCGGTGATATCTAACCTATTAAAATTCAATCCCAGGAAGACCAAAGAGTTCTTGTCTTCAGGCTTTCGGACTATTCCATGGTCTGGACTAATGGCTCTCATGATGACTTTGAAGCCATTAGCCTTATAACCACTAACTTACCAACTGATTCTTTTTATGTAAAGTGGCATATCCTATTTATTTTACAAGTAATTAACCTTAGACCACCGGACTAGGTCCAATGGACCCAGTTTGTAGTTTAAGATGAAAAAAATTTGCCAAAAATTGACGAAATTCATTCGGACGCAGTGAATTTTCCTATATTTTTGTTCTCAATAACATAGAAAGAAATGTCGAGAATCGGCTCAATACATTTTGTATTGTAATACAGAGTTACATGGACGGACGGGGTCCATTGGACCTAGTCGACCATTTTCAATTCTATTGGTAATTTATTTCACCACATCAGCAATCTTTTTATTTACTTTGTTTTTGGGACATTCAATACGCATGGATTTATAAAAAAACAATGTGATATAATAAGTAAATAAATAAAATTGAGGTATAAAATAAGTTGTGCATGGAGGTCAGAAACACATATCCAAGTCGCTTTGTACCTACTTTCTGAAAATATTTCACGTTTGATGTATACACAACGCGAATTCGCTTCATTTAGTCCTTTAATCTCTCAGTTTAATACGTGAAACCGCTTATTTAGCATATGTGGTGCTTTCGTTGCGGTCAGTTTGAAGTTACTCTCACAAGCTGGAATGGTCATGCTGCCTGACGACATACGCCGTTATTCCGCCAGCTGATCCGAAGACATTGAAGAATTTGAATTTCATCATTACTTTTTGTTGATGGATATGGTGAGTGCAAACTTTTATGGACTATATCAATAAATAAACTCTCTCATATTCTAATAATTCCAATTAAGGGATATTATGAACTAAAAACCCAAAAAAACATTTTTCAATGCGTCTTCAAGCATATTCCCAAATGGGAACACTCCAAATATTTGCTATTGCTTGAAAAATAAGTACTCACTTCACCAAAAAACATATTGATATTTTCAATAAATGAGCAATTGTTACTGGAGAGTGAGTGTAGGCAAAAATATCGAATAAGCCGCATACTCACTACAGAGGTGATGAAAATAACCAATTTTGAAAATGTAAAATTAACGAACAATGTATACACAAGTCATGCGATCACTTTAAAAAATACTCCCATACTTTATTTTCATAAACAAAATCTATAAAATAAATCACAGATAAGAAACGGAATTCCAATGAATTTTTATATGCCTATATGCTCTTTGAACACTGAGATGTACACGGTTAACAAGTTTCTCCGCGATGTTCAAATTTCTCATTACCATTGATTTTTGACCCCCAGATGTCCCTAAAAAGTAGAGGCTTAGAAGCATTTGGCACACCGCAATACATAGAAAATTTTGTTTTGCTACAATTTTTCCTAGGGTATCAAAAGATTTTAGAGGGGGTCGATCCAATGAATGCTTGTCGTATCTCTTCTCGCCACAAACATTGGTATAAACAATTCATTTATATCCTATACTGCAGCCCTGCACTGCTCCCTAAACTGCGCTCATAACTTCAACTCTCTGTTTATCTTTTCCCTTCAGTTGTAATCGATCTCTAGTACCTATTTATCAATAGGTCTTACACGAGGGACATTCTCTTCAACTTTTTGCTCCAGTAAATTCCTCCTGTAAATGATAATAAATGAATGTAAAATCTGTCTATGCCTTATGACATGACCTATCCCCGGGTCTTAATCTGGCTTATGGTGATCCAAAAGTGCCTTTCTTCTGCTATTCCTCGGCGCATGTGCACGGTGGTAAGTATTATTCTTTTTTTCTGTCTTTAAATAATATGTAGATTCAAGACCATGGTGGTGTGCATATACCACTATTAATAGTACCTAATAATAAATAAAAATTTAAGTTCGCTATTTTCTTAGTGCCAAATGGGAAAAACAACTTTTAACTTATCACCAAAATTAAACAAACTAAACGAAATCAATATGTTAGGTTAAAATTAACTATGTACCAATAATCCAAAAAATACTAGCTATAGCTGGCTTGTCTCGGGTGTGACTTAACGGGATCGTCTTAAAATAAGGAAATTAAAAAAATATCACACATCATCATCTGGTAGAATTGCATTGAAGACACAGTATAACAAAATTAGTCAAAAAACGTTTTTTATTCTGTGCTTCCGATTCAAATGTATGTACCAGATGCTGACCTGCACTGTCGAAAACTTTTCCTAAATGCACTGAATTTTTGTGAAATAATAATATGTTTCTATATTTCATTAAATTAAGTCGACTAAATGAATTCACGGCCGAGACAACGGTTAACATGAAAGGGTAAGTGTGGAGATGAGGCTAAAAACTAACATAATCTCACCCAACTTTTCTATATTCTTAAACAGATCTTATTCTTTTTTCCCTAACCACCAATTATTTAGGTATCCAATGAGCCAATAATTTCTTTGAGAGGGTAATTTTAATCCAGACTAAGCCAAGATTTGATAATATTTCGCATTCAAAAAGAACAATACATATTTGGGTGCATATGTTATGAGTTATTTATTTCATCTCATTCATAATTCATGCATGTTGAAATTCTTCTAAGGCTACCGAAAATCTGATTTGGTAATTCATATAGTTTTTTTTTAAGTTCTAAGTTTCTACATATCAACAATTCTAAGTTTTTTACATTTTAAGTTGTTAGCTTGCTTAGCTGCTGGTGCAAGATGGAACATCGTGGAAGCTGAGAGAACATTTTAGTCGCTTAGCATAGAATACACCCGACCCGCTTACACCTCTGCCCTGCCTTTTTCACGCTACTTAAACCCTGGCACTCGCCACCAACGATTCTGTACCCCTGGCGCCGAATACAGGGACACAGCGACCCCCCGTGAACGCCCCGTAGCCCTTTAAAAAAATTAAAAGAGGAGTGGAAACCCCTTTTTCCCATGCTTCGGCCACTCAAATATCTCTCCTCTCCTCTATCTCTCTCCGCTGTCCTTTTACCAAAGCTCTCGTCCATATCGCGCACGGGTCCCCACCGGGCACAATGGACAACGAGAGGCGGTCCACGTGTTCATTCTTCTCCAAACCCCCACTCGCCGCTATCTCCGAAACTCTCTCTTCAAGCCCGCAAACGATTTTCCAACCTCTCTGGTTCTGGCGCAACACTCTCCGACAATTCACTGAGGGTCCGTCATTGTGGGGAGAGAGGCAAGGGAAGATAATGAATTCAAATTCAGAATTTATTCAAGGTTTCAAGACGAAGGTTTTGCAATTTTTTTCAGAACACAATCGCGGTTTTAACGTGATCCAACAAGTTTCGGATACAGAAAAAAACTCAAGGGAAGGCGCAAAATACATATTGAAAGACCTTTACTTTTATAGTAATACAAAATAATCAAGTCACTTGCAAAGTTTGAGAAGTTTTTATTTAAAATGATCGTGCATACATACAAGACAATGCCATCTTATGATGTAGGAGAGTTACAATTGTGGTTCTGCAATGCGGGCGGCGGGGGGTTCGACCCCCATAAGGGTCTTCCACTTGATCCAGTATGATTTACAGTTTAACAACAGCACGCTGCAGTAACGAGAAAATACGAATAAAGCAGTAAAGAAATAAAATTTTGAATCTTTTGCGGAAATTTCACATGGAATACTTTTTGCCTGATGCTCAAGCTATTTTGAGAGAGGCTTATTGTTATGGTATAAATTATAAGATTAGAGAAACAGATTTCGGAATTGGCTTTCACAAGACAGAACTAGCGTCTCTTAAGACAAAAATGTTAAATTCAAAAATTATTCCAGGTTTCAAGACGAAAGTTTTACAAAATTTCACATCAAATTATCTTGGCTTTGAAATGATCCAACATGATTTATAGCTCAACTACTTGCGAAACACGCCAAACTTACGAGTAAAAAGGGATAAAGCTGTTCGGATATTAGGGCGATAGTTGCATTATCATAAGAGGCGTTCGAGAATAGGAAAGAGCTGTTAAGAGGATCGCTAGTAAGCTTTAATAGGAAAGATTAGGGAAAAGTTTGGCCTGTAAGAGTGGTTCTTAAAAATCTGGAAACTTCTACTCTTTCATAAATACTTATGGAAATGTAAAAAAAAATTTGAGGCGTCAGAGATGAAGGTATGGAAAACGGGGAAACGAAGGAAAGGAAAAGGAACGAGGAAGTGCTGGACATGGCGGGCGATCAGATGTGCACATATAGAAGAGATGCGAAGGAGAAAATTTCCTGAATGATTCTCGTACTACGCGAAAGATGGGATGTTAAAAACCGCGTTCAAGGAATAAAAGTTAGGTAAGCGGGAAAGAGAATAAAATTATTGGACGTATGGTCAAAATGAAAGGCCTCATTATTAATTTACAGTAGAGTGGAAATTAGGAGAAGGGACCAGATAAGATTGGAAAAATGCTCCATATGGGTCTTGCTTCACTAGTAAAATAATTCATAACATTTTGATCTATCTTATGGATGTTTTTACTCTTTCTCGTCGCATAATATGGATGAAGTTATCTGGGCTACGCCGATAGGTTCGGCATTTAGCAGCTGCGGAAGTTTCTGGTCCCAACTCGTAGCCAATTCTCAAGGCTAACCGTTAGCCTCGACTATAGCAAAGAATATTCTAGGGAACGGGTGATACGTCGAAAACCAAAATATCAGCTGACTTTAAATTTTTGTCGAAGATTATTTCATCCATGGCTAATAGCATACCCTACATACTACAGTTCAAAACTTCACATAAACAGATCAATTGCTAAAATGTTTAACCCAAATATTGGGGTGGATAACTTAAGTGAAGATCACCCTGGACTAAGCTGCAAGCGTATAAATTTCGCAACATCGGCGTCAGGGGGCCAGCCCCTTTCTCTGGGCCTCCTCGCCCATCCACAATCTTTTTCTGAGAAGTGAGTACTCTATGCCCGGGATTTGAATACGGGACCCTTCGGTCATTAGCCAAGCACTTCACCTATCAAGGTATGAGCACCCCCATTTTGCTAAGGAAAGGGATAAATAAGATAAAGATGGCTGCAGTATACCAATCTTAGGATTACGAAACTATGATAAAATTAGTTAGTTATTATAAAAATAAATTAGTATTATACGTAGTGAGTAAATTGCCATGAATGGTGTGCCCTCATAGAAGTAAGCACAAATAGAGCGCATAAAGTGACTGCATAGCAGCCTTAGGCAAAGGGCAGAATTGAAACCCCCAACTGTAACAATACTTGAAAAGTAAGGTATGTTAAGATTTTAATGACTATAAAGGTAATTTGGCATAAATGGTACGGATCCACCTTAAGTTTAAGTTTTTTTAACGGAAATAAGTTACTAAGTCTGAATAAATAAACGTAAATAAATGCTATCATCAGAATCGGTCAATTAGCAATATTACCAGCCAGTGAAAAATTGGAGGTGTAGAGATAAAATCGCGGGTGATAATTTTACTCTCTTCTTATCTCACTCGACAATTTCTCCGAAGATCACACTTTAAATTTTCAAACGCTTTTACCAACCTCCCTGGGTCGAAGCTTACCGTCACCCTGTGCCGTGGCAACATCCAGCATAGCATTATAAGAGTACGTTGGTGTGGTAAAACAGGATAAAATATAGAAATTAATCCGAAAGCTCAAATATATTTCTTCACTCGTATAAAATTCCAGTGAGAACTGAGGATTCCGGAACATCAGAAGCAATGAAAAACGGAGTTGCAAATATACAGTATTATCTTGCGATAACTTTCTTTTTGTGCTTATCAATGTGTCAACTTTATGACCAGTTTTCTTGGGTAAAAATTAATTTCAACCTGTACTAAGCCACAGGTGTGTGAATTTAATTCAATTCATTCCGGGAGAGCAATGCTTTATAACGCTACCAGTACGTTTTCCCAAAAATAAAATTTTATTTTTTCCAAAAATAAGTGGCTCGGGAGGAGAGGCAGATTTATTTCTCCTAATGCATTACTGAATTCATAAGATTGAATTAACCTCTATGACATCGACAGCAGAAATAATATCACACCTGAAATCGCCCTTATGAATCTCAGTAAATTATGGTAGATAATGTCTTGCTATGGTTTTAAGTATCTCAAAATTATCATTCACTAATATCGGATAAACAAAGAGCCCCGTTTGATCTACTTCCTTGGGTAATTGAGCAAACCTTTTTAGATTTTATGCTATTTCTCATCCTGCGCAAGCACGGATGATTTTTTCATGAACTTGCCCAGGAGCAGTTAGTGGTGCACCCCTGCATTGTTCTCGCGACCGCTTTTCGAACCACAATGAATGGCCACGTGTGTTGTGCGGGATGCAGCCTTGGTCTGGAATAGATATTTCACGCATGGCAGGTAATCAACCGGCCGCAAGCCCAAGATGTGGCTGGTACATACGTTACTTGGGACGCGACGATGAATTAGTGCAAAAGCTGTGACCAAACCGGTCAGCCATTAAAAGCACTCACATCTACAGACAACCCCCTGGCCACCTCGATAGGCATATGGCGTGGGTTGTTAGGACAACAGCCGTTGACGAAGACAATAAAAGAAAACGCACGTAATGAGTTCCCCCTAACATTAACTCCTCCTTTTGGTAAAATATCAACTCAAATTTTAACTCATACCGTTAAATATCTCTATGAAGATATTTATTTACTCCACGCACCACCAAAAACAGCACTGTTTGGCCTTTACATCGGAGTTGATAATAATTAACAATTAAATATTCATAAACATCCATGCCCACGATAAGGGTAACTTAACTAGGCGGGAATCGAACCTACGACCTTTGGATTGGCAGGCGAGGACTCTATCCCGCCGCCACCGAGATCAGCGATCGTTCTTATTGGACCTAGAAATCAAGTGAGGTTCTAAGATGGATCTATCTGTGTCGCTCTGAAAGATACATCTATTCTTAATTATTACTGCAATCTAAGCGTGGTACTTAGCTTCCGAGTCTATGGAGTCTCTCAGCCTCATTTATTCATAAGATTTAAAGCTACCTGTTCACTCGTGGCAGTTTTTTACAAATCACGCATGTTTAATTTGTGTTTTATTGGTGAAATGTTAACGTGCCGAATCCTATATACTCGCTGCGTATTCCAACCGTGGCCTGAAGAGCGCGTAATGGCAACTCTCTTTTACTTTTTCATCCGTAAACCCTCCTACCATACGAATCCTAACTTCTTCAGAGTTTTGCCATGAGTATTTCATGTATGTCCTCTAATAAAACTGAAGAGAAAATATAAAAATAAAAATGAAGTTATTTACACCAATTTAGGCTAAATTAAGCTTAACAAGTCATTGTCCTAAAATTTCTATTTTTCAATTCTCCCGTATTTATCAAATATTATACCATTAGCAATACTAATATTTGCAAAAAAATAATACCTCACTGGGCATCCGCAAAAAAGGGGAAACTTTCAGGTGATTAAAGAGCGCTTTGACCGAGTTGATGCAGGTTGGCAATTGATGGTGGCAGCAGTAGATTTACACACATGAATGACAAGTATACCTAACTAATAACAATGTAAGAAACAGAAAAGATACGTATAGTAAAAAATAATACAGTAATTCTAACATCATACAACTAACAATTGAACATTGACCCAAATAACCCCATTTAAAACTCCACATAAAAACATTAATTCTAATGAACATTAACCCAATGCACCTAATTTAAAACAATCCATGATAAACCACTATGTCACCATCCAAGAAATTATGAACCCTTATTCATAATAATTTTGGCAATTGCGAGGAAGATCTAAAAAATAAATACAGGTAGGTCGTTTCACTTATTAATTCCTCTAACTAGGAAGGATTTTTTCAAAATTTCTGTTTTCTGTTTTTTAAACTTGATTTTGAATTTATGATCTTTCCCTCCTATGTAGCAGGGTGAGTACAGGTTTAGATGTCTACTTTATCGTATACTTTATCCTACCCATACGGAATACTTTATAGTATAAAAATTCAGGCTTGATCTCTATGGATACTTTTTACAGGAATAATCGAATAAATGGCATTACCAAATTTCAATTGCTATTGAAATTTCAGTAACAAAGGCAATGGTTTAACAAAGCAGAAACCCATTGTTATTCGGACGCGATAAGTCAGACATTTCCGACCGCTGCATGCGCACCGTTTCTCTTTCCATTATTACTTCCCACTAGATCGGAAACCAGTCGGGTTGCATTTCAAACAGACTTCAGTGAGAGCAGGTTTACGAGAAAAAATCCTTTCTGCCAATTTCTTAAAATTCAAAAGGAAATCAAATAATTCACGCAATATGAAAGTTATGAAATGTGAGCATACCTCGCAAGTGGAAACGTAACTCAGCCAACAAAAGCGATAAACCTACCCAAGAGTTATCACTTGAGCATTGCGGTCTGCAATGAATGTTTATTGCGACCCATTCAACCCTAAAAGATAATGAATCAAACCATTGTGGAACCCGACAAATCCTTCCATGCCTGCGGTTTTAAATGCATCGAACGTAAAGGTACTTAGAACTAACATATTGACGTATTCAACCAAGATTTTTATAGCAAAATAAATTATATTATAGCAATACAAGAAAGTGATATGATTCATTTTATTCTCCAAAAAATAATTCGATAAAATAGATAGAAGTATAAGAGGTTTAACTATAATGATTAACCACATGCCCTACTAGTTATATCACTTGCAGTGGCGGATCTATTGGGGGACTAAGAGGGCTATAGCCACCCCCTTGGGTACCCAATTTACAGTAGATAGAATGGACATTTTCTTCGGACCCCCAATACTACTGGGAGATTACTCCCACTTAGCCCCCCTTGTCCCTATCCTGGATCCGCCCCTGATCACTTGTATTGCCCTCCATCTTTAATTGGGATAATACATTTCCGATAGCTTCACCCGAGTTAATTTTTGAAGATTTCACAGTTGAATCTACGATTGAATAATTACATGAATAGTGTGTCACGAATTTCACTTAAAATAATAATTAGTGTTATAAGAATGCACAAAATAAAAAATTGTTACAAATTAGGTAATATTCCCCTCATTATACTTCTACCCCAACCTCTCGATACCTCCACTGCACAAACGCTCAAAAATCGCCTACCGAATCAAATCCACTCATCTATTAGACGAATCTTAGTAGCCCTAATAGTAAAGATTAAACCACAGCTATAATAACTGTACTCCCACAGCTAAGTTTTCACAACCCAATGAATTTCAATGGGTACCACTCGATGGTAGATTTATATAACTTCATCAAATAATGCACATTTTTCCAGTTACCCACTTAATCACGCAACTTTAATAAGTCAACCATATCATCTGCTGTTTTCAATTACACGTAAAGTCACAATAGCATCGGAATAATACAATTATTTTAATTTTTTATCAATTGGGTACGAATGACTCATATTTTCTTCACTACAAGGAACTTAATCGCAAAAATTAAGAGTAAAGAATATTAAAGGTATTACCTTGCGTCCTGAGCGATTCTTCCGTCAAAAAATAAACTTCCCCCACTGCAATTCCCCAGACAGCTACCCCCATTCTATCTCACAACCAGGCTTCTCTCCTCTCCTCTGAATCCACTGAGGGAGTGGCCCGCGAATCCTCCGAGGAGAAAGTCCACCAAAATAGGAAATGGTGACCTTTACCATCTTTTTCCCCCACTCCTCAGACCATCTGACTGTTCGGTATCCCCGCGGGGGGTCACCACCCCCTTCAACCCCCACTAGAGGTTCTATTCATTTCCAGGATTCGAATCATACGATTTGATTCAAGCTGATGAATCGTTCATTCATTCATTCAAAATGAACGCAAAGAACCAAATGATAAAAGTTGTCCAAAATCTGCAAACTCAATGATTTACACGACTTAATATAAATATAGTAAACTAAATGAACACTTCGAACTAGAACGAACTATGAAACGAACTCTGCTAATCAAAATCAATTCGGTGAACTAAATTATTATTCAAAACGTTCCTAAACCATACGATGAGCAACATATCCGCAGAAGACTGAGCTTGAAAGCGATATGCGTTATTCCAATGCTAAACTTCACCAGAGAGAGACAGAAAAAAAACGCAGAAACAAGAGTTTAACATGAAAATAACATTCCTGAGAGAAAATTTCAATTTTTTATAAATGTCATTGCTTCAGTTTTTACCTTAAATTTGCCTCTAATATTATTCTACTCCTTTTTATTTCATCCATACATGAAATTGTATAAATATCATAATTATTAAGACTACCACTGCGTTAGACCCATAATCCTTATAACAAATAAATTAGACTACCATAATTGTAATAATTCGTGAAGTAATGTTGTAATTTTAGCTGGCTAAAGTGAAAATATATGAGAGGGCAGGAAATAATAACTCCAAATATATTTGGAATCGATAAAACCGAAATATGTATTTCAAGCCATCAACAGGGAGATCAATAGATTGCCTTTCAGCCCCGGTGGGGTTAACACAATTAAATCTCCTCCTTGTTAATGATTCCCTTATTCAATTGTTATAAGTTAATTGAAATAAGTTTTGGAACCCAAATTGTCATTTGGGTTCCAAAACTTATTTCCCGCGCGATTCAACACCCAATACATACAAAGATTCTTCATTTCCACATGCACCATTTGATTTACTATGAACTATTTCAATGTAGTAGCACGATTCAGTTCATTCAATTCATGGCATGGCAATGAGCGATTCACTCATGAACGACACACCCCCATGCCGACTCCTCAACGCAGGAAAAAGAGTGAGCAAGCGTGGTTGGAGAGATCCAGGCGGGCATCCCCTTGGGAGACGACTGAGGGATCTGGCAGGACGGTAGGCGGGTGGTTAAGGGTTTATTTTTTTACCGTTCGGTCGGATGGCGTGTTGCAGAGGGTTTTTTCGGGAGTTCGGAGGGGAGTGGAGGAGAGATAGAGCAGCTTCCCTTGTCTTCCTGAGTCCTGAGAGACCACACATCCAAGTGCGCCTCGCAAGGGCCTTGCGGAGGGATCAATGGAGCTAAAGGGAAGATAGGAAGGCATCAAGCGTGCCCACAATAGCTGTCCACCACACCTTACATGCCACCGCTTCTGACTCCGACTATCTTCCGCGAATGTTTTTGCCCCGTGTTATATCTTATCGCAGCAATTGTCATAAAATTCGTCATTTCAGCCGGCATAAAATACAGAAAAGAACAGGTTAGGGGAGTTCCCCAAGGTTTTATAGGAATAAATTAAGATTTCAGTCTGCAGCAGGGTAAAATAAAGTAAAAATCCTAATTTCTGGTAATGCTAAGTTATTTTTGTAACATATTTGCACCTTGACAACGAGGCCAACGAATATATAAGGCCATCGCACTAAAGACATGGTTATTTTGAACACAAAACAATCTGAATATTACGATAGAGTATTTGAACTGATGTTGGATTGGACGTGGTGATGGATAATGAATGTGAAATTGCTACTAGGATGTTTGTTTTCTTGAGAACTAGTACTTCATTTTCAAGATTATGGGTGAATATACTTCAGAATTATATATAAGTCAAAAAACTACCAGTAACCAATAAAACTACTAAGCAAATGGGAAATTTGTCCATCATTTATCCATCCAAAAATAGTACTGGAAATTGTACATCAATTTTCTTATGGTGACAATTGTATCCATAATGGTGACAATGGTATCCATACCATTACGGACTCCATTGATAATACCATACAGAAGCACATACGCGATAAGGTTATTTCCTGAATAATTTATATTTTGAAGGGGTTTTCTCCTGCGGCCAAATAAATTATTGAGGCACTGTAAGTTTCTTGTATTATTTTATCATACAGCACTCTGTCTCAGATAAATATAAATAAACAATTAGAATTTACTTTTTCCGTATAATATTTTGGCCAGTGTAAATTGGTCACACAGAGTGATATATATCCATATCATTGGTTTTATTATCAAAACACAACCTCGCCTCCTCAATGTCATTAATCAGGTTCGTGATTAGAGCATGCAATTCGCTACTATACCTTATTATCTTATTATCGAAACATTTCCTTCGCGTTCAGTATATTTCAAGTTAAGTTGATCCTGAAGATGCGTAGTTAACATATAAAACTTCTTTATTTTCCCTGTGGGTATTAAATCATAGGCTTTAAATTTTATTTTTTGGAATAATCAGTTACCGTTTAAGGTCAGCTACAATTCGCAAATATTTATTTCCAATCCCACGAAACGCACGCTAACTCCTCAAACATCTCTAAGCTGGTACACACTTCCGATTAGTCGTTTTTCCTCACAGAAATATGTGTTCATGCGTATCCAGGAAGGTTCTACCGAAGACGAATGTATCTCACGGCCAGAATCCCATTCTCGGAATGCGCTCCATGAGTTTCATATCTTTTCCAATACTTCCTTTCACCTTTAGCACTTCTTTTCCACCCACAGTGGATTTATGACACCGGAAAAAATATGTACATTCTTCTTCCATTTTGCGGATGTCACTAAACATTTTCCCCACCGTTTGATATTATGTCGTTTTATCATTTTTCCGAGACGACTAATTCTTTACTATCACTATTGAGGTCCCACAAGAAGAATTTAAGATGAAAACGGCAAGAGATCTTTAAGTGGTGTTATTGTGATCAGAGTTGGGACTCGCCGCCATAAATAAGAGGAGGATACGATAATTTAACGATAAGCTAAACCTTTGGGAGAGTAAGAGCAAATACATTTCATGGTCGTTCAGGGGAAACAGTAAACTTCGACGCCCAAATAAAGCTGAAAAACTGAGACTGAACTTTCTCCGTGCCATTAATCTTTCCCGGATTGTATTCTTCGTTCCCTTCCAATGCCTGCAAGTTTTAAATTATATGCCCATTATGAGTGAGATCACATGTGTAGAGTCAACTATAACGCATGGGGTCTGCGGTGGCTCGAGCAAGCAAAATACGCGACGCACCTTAACATCCACACGAAATAAGTATATCCTGTACCTTGTCCGCAATTTCAATAAACCTTTTCTCATTCTCGGGATTTTGGTGCAATAACAACTCATATATTTATCCCTTATCCAAAAAGTGCATTTTCGTATAAAAATACCGTATTTTTCCGGGGCAAAGTACTTTTAGAACGGTTTCTCGCGTGGCGTCCACCAGACGCCAGGGACTTTTCTTTTCTTTGCCCAGAGCTTATTTTCGTAGTTGGGAAACTCATATGCCTGATCTCTTATCATTTTAATATTCTAAAATAGTGACTAAATAAATATGTTTTGTCACATTTATGGAATAAATTTTGATACATTGCTGCTGTTGGAGTCTGGTAGACGCCGCGCGACAACTTGAGTTATAATATGTTACATCTACATCTACATAATACCCCGCAAGCCGCCTAAAAGGCGTGTAGCAGGGGGTGTTAGGACATATATACATAAAAAATTAAGTGCTCTAACGAAGTTGGTACTAGCGTTTATTAAATTCCTTTACGGTTCGGGGAAAAAAACGAATTCCCATATTTATCCGTTCGGCAGAACATCTCTCTTAATTTATCGCTTCTATCGGACCTGAAAATATAGTGTGGCTCTAATTTTATGTTTCCGTGTCGCACTTAAAGATACCCATTCTCAATTGTTCAAGCAATCTAAGCCTAGCGCGCAGCCTCCGAGTCTCAAGCGACTCCCAGCCTAATTCGCTTAACATATACATTGCATGGAAATAGCTTTGTGATATTCATCGCAAAGTTTTTAAATACGTTTGTAGTTTAAACTAACAACTATTTAAAACATTACATTTTGGGTGTATGTCTTACAACCACGGAATTTTTATTGTAATCAATTTAACACCTGAATGAAACTATTATTGCGAAGAATTTACTATAGTTCTCACATAATTTGAGTGAGCTCTAACGTATATTACATCGTTTTCCCCTCTGCTACATTGGCATATGGTGAATCATCACATTTATGTATATGCATAGCATTAATCGTAAACATACTCATAACTATTTTGTGATTGCATCGAATAATAACTTTTCAATCTCATACGAGATATGTTGGTTCAAGTTCAACTGAATGATCCATCAATATAAAATGTTTCAAAATAAATAATTGTCCCCTTTAGTCAATATTATTCGTCAAGTTATTTAAAAAATCCATATTGTGAAACTGTCAATAATATGCTTGCATTTACTGTCCAAATAAAAAATGTTGATATAATTTCGATGAATAAAAAACTGTAAGAAACGTTAAAATGAGTAGTAATAAGTCCCTTACTAATACAAATACATCCATCGTGATTATGCATAAATTTGTTGTGCATTCATGAAATTAAGTATTCAAAGAATGATTTCTAGTAGCTAAAACAGTTATATCTACTTTCTTGCATTTTGTTTAATCATTACAAAATGGTGTCTGTGAGACACCGCACGGTAAATAGCGTTCCAATATGTGACGCGACTGACGCAGGATTAAATACTTTTATCCCATCATTTTAAAATACCTGTCATTTACAAACAATATGAAATCATAATGCATAATAATGATTGAAATATGTCACCTTCAGGGTGAAATCCACATAAAAACTTGAATTAGTTCATAATTTGATGTATAATTATCCAAAGTTGAAAACATAATCAAAACTATAATCTCGAATCTGAATTTCACTCATGTGCAACATGCCAAATACATGTCGCACGTCGTAATTGAGGGATTAAATATTTAAATGCGGGCTCACCTGTCGACGAAACGCGCTGTATAACACCATCGCACGTTCTCGAAGACAAAACATGATCATATTCGAGATAATGTGAATCCCCGTATATCCTCAGTACCAAACACATGACCGACCGGGGCCTCAAGAATGAAGGTCAGATTATAAATGAAAGCAGCGGATGTGAAGCGAGCTTTTGTAGAACATGAATATGTAAAATAAAATATTTAAATGATGTATTGGTGGTACCGTGGTCCAGTGATTACAGTGTTCCATTGTCATGCCCTTATTGTGAATTGAAGAAGGAAGTAGATACTTGACGGAAGGGGAGGCTCCCAGAAGTCTTCTTAAGCACTCCATGGAAACCTACTTAAATTTGTAGAATACTTTATTAATAATAATTGCCATGCCAATATCACGAGGCGGAGTCTCGCATGTGACACTTTTGCCGGTCTCAGTGGCTGTGGGTTAAATTGTTAGCCTACCAAACCGACGGGCGTGGGTTGGAGTCCTGTCTGGATAGGTGGTCCCAATCTAGGGAATGGGCGTTTTGTGCATTATTAATATTAGAAACCCCGTTGCAAAATGCCGATCCTGTGACGGGGAAGTTAAAAAAAATAAATAAATGTAGTATATGTTTACTTTAATGTTTTCTCGTACAACTAGTTTCGATACATTGATGCTTCATCTTCGGTTACTCTTCATGGATCTAGGGAATGGCAGGGAGGGGGTAATTTAAAGAAAGAGGGATTGTATCGGGGAAAGGATTTCATATTCGATGCCATTCATCAATATTTTTCCTCTCTTTCTTCTTGTGGTAATTTTCCACTGTTCAATGGCGACCAATCGTGGTTCCTTTCGTTCAAAGTAAAGGACTCTCGGGTTTAAACGGCACTGTTTTTTTTCATCTAGATTTTTGGCGAAATGAGGTGTTTTATTGTCGTCAGGCAATCATCTTTTGTTATTTCGCGTTCTAGTCCTGATATTCCTCCCTGTGTGCCCACATACACCGAGTCAAAACTATCACAGGCAATGTTATACCTGACGTCGATTATGAGTGTATTCCATCGGCCAATTTGCTTAATAAAGTAATAAATAAGGTCGGAAAAACGCTTACCACATCGTGTATGTATTTCCTTACAAATGGAAGTTTGACCAATTTTTAGGATGAAGTTCACCATCGAGTTTTAATACAAAAATGAGGGCCAATTTCTTTTGAGCATTTCTAAAATCTTATCCGTAAAGGTAGCTTCACAGCCGTAAACGAAAGCTTATGACATCAGGTCTTTTTTTAAAACTGTTATTATCAAATGGAATATTAATTAGTCTCCGAGTCACACAGTTGAAAGTAGCCGTTTTTAGGGCCGTAGGATGGCATGAATCGCGAGTAATGACGATAAGGTCTGTAGCAATTGGTTTTCTAAAGATTCTGAAATTTTTACAAGGGTTTTAGACGATTTTACACGGGGTTGATGGCATGAATTTTAATCGTAACTCGTCTTGTTCACCCCTAGCACTTGTTTGAGTGAGTGGGGGATAGAAATTGGGTTGTATACTGTATAGATAAGAGTGAAATAAAGACAAATACTATGACGAGAATGCAACCGAATATTTATCTAAGAAAATCTATCACACATTCTACTTTATGTATTCCCTTAACCTTCCCTCCTTTGCGCCCTTCTGTGGACAACTTATATAGCACCCATCGCTAGCTATAAGCATTTTAGAGTTTTTTCTACTGACTCAGTGGATGTAATAACTTACTTAGATGTGTATCCCACTGCAAAAACACCATTTGTCATCCTTTCGATGTAGCACCGATATTATAATTGATCTTCGAAAATTCAAATTTTTTGGCAAAAAAGATTTTAAATGTTTCACATTTTAGCTTTAAAGTTGAAAGGCGAAGGATCCCTCAAGGCATGTACTCGTAAACTGCTGCTTCTTCCATCTTTCAAAATGAAAATATTGGAAGCGTACGATATGAATCAAATGCAAACGCATCAAGTTGCAAGTAATTCATAACTAGCATACACACTTCGATTGTAATCTCAAGCGAGAATATCGATTTTAGATTCTACCTTTAAAACCTTCAAATAAAATTGCTGGAAGCGGTGGTAAGCTTGAAATATTCCCAATAAAATTATCATTCCATCATCATCAATGGAATTATTTGTACGTGAGTAAAAGAGGGAAGATGACGAACAAGGAATATGGCAGAATCGAATGAAATGAAACTATAGTTAGGGCCGGTTTTATAATGTCTGGTTAAACCTCACGTTAATTTAACGTGGAGATAACGGTAACGTGGAGTTTAACGAGAGGTTGGGTTTTATAAAGCAAATCCTACCGCCAGTTGGCTGATGGGAACTTTAACGAGAGGAAAGCGTAGCTACTGTAATTCTCATACCAACAATTGATCGCGAAAAGTGAAACAGACGAAAGTCAAAATTGAAAAAAATCGAGTTGGAGGGTGGTGAAAGAATTGTTTACGTTTGTTTTGAAGTGATGGTTAGCTTTGAAAACGAAGATGACGCCAATATTTTCGGTTTTAATCGTTGACGATCTTATGGTCAATCATCAGTGTGTCGTTAAAATAAAAATACTCGCCTCGATTTGTGAATATTTGGCAAGTACAAGTGTTAATTGTATAATGAATTACTATTTGTTAATGGATTGAATCAAGGTGGAGTCCCTTTGCAATAAATAGTGGTAAATTAACCTTGTTTGTGCTTATTAAACGAGAACGAAGATTCTCATTTGTATTGTTAAACCAATCGAAATGGTTTTCTATTGAGTAGGCCACCAGAGCGATTTTACGAACATTTTGAGGCTACAATGTAATCATAATGACGATGAATTTTAATCATACTTTTGCAGTAAGATATATCTTCTAAGCGTTAGTATGGCCCCTACGCTAATTTATCATAATCTCTGCGTTCCCTACGGAATTAGGGACAACTTGTTAGTTGTGAATAATCAAAGGCTTTCCCGTTTTCAAAGTACTCACCATGGCCATAATTTAAATAACAGACTTTATAACCAACCACCGTCTTATAGAAAAATTCATCAGTGTTCATTAAAACGATATCGAGGCTCCTGTCACAATTATGTCATTGTTATGATTAATTCAATTAATTCATGGTGATTCCCTTGATGATTTTTGTGTTTTTATAGAAGCATTTTTAGTTTTATTAAAATGTTCACAATAAGGAGGTATATTCAGCCATGTGGCACTCGTGTAACAGACACGAAAAGAATTGAGCCATATAATTGTCAGCTAGCAGCAGATATTTCATAACTTTAAATTATATCATCTTATTTATGACTATATATATACTGTTGAGAAGCAATATGTTTCATGAAATCCATAATCTCTGGCAAATAAATTTTCAATAAGGGACAGAACTAAGTTTAAATTTCTTCATTAGAGAGATCAAAACCTATTGCATGACACCAAGTAGCCCTTACTATTGAAGTATAAAGTGAAACATATTTTGATACTGGCTGACAATAGTGTAGTTGATACTGTAATAGGGATGACTGTGAGTCTTTATGGTAATGCCATTGAGAATGTATTCATTGCTATCATAAAATTGAATGGGTGTTCAGAAATCACTGATTATGAACATAACTTCACAGTCTAAAATTAAAATTAGAGAAGAATGAATAAAGTTTGAATAACTTATGCATAACCCTACCACAGTTACTTCAAGGGCTCATGCCATCCAATTATTAAATAAATGTACAGTTTGCAGCAAACCTTACATACTTTACAAGTAGGCTGCATGTTGTTATGACAGTATGCATCTGTAACAAAATATTGCAACTCTTTTTGGCTCATAGCTTATGATGGGGGATCTATTCTTTATGTAAAAACTATTTTTGCAAACCTTGTGTGAGAATAAGTTTTAAGTGCTAACGTAACTAACTTCATATCTAATCAACAGCAAAGGCTTGTATTGTCTTTAAAATTTAAGGAAATGAGATGGGGTGCAAAGATATTAAAGTTGCTGGGTTCAATTTGTAAAAAATCTGTTGAAAAACATATCTTATCAAAATGAAAGCATTAAATTTCAACTCTCAGTGGTGTTTATGAATACTATACTATATATTGTGATAGACATTTTCTTTTATTCTCAGACCACAAAATAAGAAGCTTTCATTGAACATGTTTTAAATATTTAGCAGAGTACTAAATTATACAAAGACAGAAGTGGATCCAGGATAGGGATAAGGGGGTGGGCTAGGTGAGGTTAAAATTCCAGCTGAAGTGGGGGTGGGAAATAAACCACCATTCTATCTAGTGTAAATTGGATACCCAAGGGGAGTAAATTGGATACCCTCCATAGCCCCCCAACCCACCATGGATCCGTCACGGTACAAAGATACAGTTACTTATATAGCATTTAAAGAATTTATTTGTATCAAATGCAAAGCATAAGGATTCCATCATGATGACTCCTTCATTGCAACTGTCTTTTTGGGATATGGGTTTTCAATGGAATTATGTTGGTACATGGCGCCACAGTAAGTTATTAAGTTATTTTTTTACTACCTACTTCTGGGGGATATCCTTTTGAATGCTGTACCAAGTAATCTCTAAATCACCACACTGACATCACTCACTTATAATTAATGTATGTGCTTCCATTATCATAAATGCAATAATACGACTTCCCCACAGAATTTTATCATACCATGTTCTATTTATGAAGTGATTATAGAAGCAATTTCCCTTGCATCCACTCCACTTTCATAAATCTATTAAGAAATTTGCCTTTGTGACATGAACATTCTCATAGACTGTTTCTCATTACATACGTTGCAGCTATGCATGTTAAAATATATCTCTAGTGATGCAGATTGGAGCGAGATAGATGAGACAGAGATAATCCTTGGAATAAATAAAAAGAGGAGAATTAAAGGGAAAATCATAGTACCAAAGTGCAAATAGAAGTCTGGTTAAGATACATGGAGTAAGGTTTGCCATGGAACTGGTATTTTTGACCCAGAAGGAGGATAAGAATAGAGGTACACAGGAATGTATAGATAATATTGACAGAGGAAAAGGAAGTAGGAATTGCTAGACCTGATAAGTGAGGTGAGGGAATTTTTGCAGGAGAAGAATTAGATATAAATGATGTAGATGAAGTGTATATCAAGCTTGAAATGCTGACAACAGTGATTAAGGTAAGGATTTTGAGTAACAAGCAAGGGCAGGGAGACAATGGCTCTGGAATAAATGGAATAACCATGTATGTTACAAAGAACTACGTCAACCTTAATGAGTAGATCACTTCTAACAGTAAGTATTGGAATGAGATATTTAGTCATGCATGATTATAAGTGTTGATGATATTATACCTAATTGATTTTTTGAACGTATGTACTCATTAGTGACAGTTCAATGGATGGAGCATGAAAAAATTAATAAAAGCTTCGTATGGGATTGAACTCCCAAGAAACTAATGAGTGTACCAGATATGTGATGTAAATTGGCTGTTATAGGAATATGTCCTCACTTATCCTTTGAAGACTTATTAAACATATTAGTTAGTTAAACGTCGACAAGTAGTAGTAAGGGTTAATATTTTATGAAGAAACCATACCAAGGATCCCACTTAAGGCTTTGAAAGAGTTATTAGTAAAATTAGACATTGCAATATTTCCACTGATTTTATTATAATAAAACTCAGTGGAAATACTGCAACGTCTAATATTACTAATATGAAGAACTTCCACCTTATCTAGCCCAACATCATACAAGATACTTTGAAAGAGCTTATCGATGAAAAAATTTCAGCGGTCACTGATAAGCATGGAAAATATCGAATGGAATGGTGGTGAATGCAGTCATTTCCTGTAAATTCAACCTCATGAGCAAATACATATGTACACAGACAACAGCTTTCCCCAATAGCAAGCAAGAGTAGCCCAGCTGGCTCAATGTTGTAAGAAATACAACTGACTCTGATTGTTCATTCTAACATTCCCTTAGCAGACAATGCTTGAGAACCTCAATAAATATATTCCCTTAGCAGGCAATGCTTAAGAACCTTAAAATAATATTTCTTTGATTAATCTGGCTTTGATGTTCCATGAGTCTTCAGGTGCAAGGGTCCAAATTCTCTCCTTGAATTAAGGCTCAAATGTGTGGAATAAAACCAAACTTTTTCAGGATAAAGTATCGAATTGTTAACTTTCACTATATTAAAATATTCAAACCTGAAATAAGATAAGTATTGGTAACCAAATTGGCACTCTTATATTTTAACATGAGGTTCTAGATGGGCACCACTGATTCTATGGCTCTGAAACAACTTTTGATGGTAGATGCACCACTGATTCTATAGCTCTGAAGCTACTTTTGATGGTAGATAATTTGCTAGGAGGTTTTAATAGTACATAACCTGTGTTTGGCTACGAACAGCACTTAGGCAATAAAGTCGCAATTTTTTCCGTTGAAGGCTACACATTAGAACACTCGGAGACGAGAAGACTTCTCTTGCTTACGGTGCCTTTCCAAATCTTTTTCTATCAAAATAATGAGAGGTCATTACTTAGTCACAAAAAGTACAATAATTAGTAAACTTCCACATTCTAAAGGCTCATTTGCCTAACAAATTCATTAATATGTCATACCATCTTATGAGCAAATCAGTCATTCTTACTTTTTTACCCACACGAGCTGTATTGGTTGCATCAATTTGCCTTTCTCAGCTTCCAAAGAAAACTCAAACAGTATCTTGTATACATTACGTACGAAACGTGCAAAATCCTTTCTTTTTCACGCAATCTTTCACTTGCCTCACTTATTCCTACATATTTATCTCCAAGAAATACCAAGCCGTACACCAGATATTGTTAATGGACTTACCTACAATTTTTTTTGTAGTACTTTGACAAACATATCTTTTGGAAAAGGAAATACGAAAATACTTTCACCTCATAACATATATACTCACAATTAATTATATATTCTATAATGACATCAAATGCTAGTAAATCAGAATGCAATCAGTAAGTACGATCTTTTTCTCTCTTTCGATTGCCAAATACGAAACTTGGCTGTTCTTCTAATTCAAACTGTCTTTGTAAACACCGACACATTTTAAATTCGTTGATGAAGTCAGCAAAACCAGGTAATAACAGATTTCTATACCTACACTCCTGTTACACCTCCTTCTTTCTCTCCGATATGTAATTCTAATATTTTTCATCAACTCACTTGGCTGGCACAAATCATAACAAACTCCTACACCGGCACAAATATTGCATAACTTCAACATTTTCAGGGGTTTGGCACACGATCTCCGACTGCAGTCCATAGAATAGACAATATTATTTATTGGATGGTGATTATTATCAAACTTGAGATGTTTGTAAGGATTTCGTAGCGTATTCCGTAGAATACGTCGAATAGCATGAAAACAGTGGTCCGTTCCGGATATATCACCGGTCTTATGGAAATATTTCACTTATTTAATTGCTAGTATGGTGCTAAAAATATTGGAAATTGATTGCTGATATCGTAGATACGGATAAAAACGGAGGATGCTGCGCTTGGTCGATTATTTCTTCCGTATATTATCGCAGGGTACTTCAGCATTTCAAAACATCCGCCATTTTCAACAATTTAAACTTCACGTTAACCTTTTACCCAAGGGAAATCCATGGTTTAGCTTGACTACCACTTTAACGCTCAGATTTGACTTAACCATCGATTATAAAACAGAATATTGGGACTTAACCGACGCTTAGCTTAAACTCCAGTTTAACCAGACATTATAAAACCGGCCCTTAGTAAATCCATACAAAACAGAGAAAGTAGAATCTGTCTGTGTGCAGGAGAACTTTTACACGTGAAAAACACAGGTGATGCCTCAAGAACAAAAGTAAAGAAAACGTAGGCCGACCCGTTTTTAAATTTTTTCATTTCTAGTAAGGAATTCATGATACATTTTAATTTGTTCATAATTTGATAGATAATTATCCAATATACGAGTAGATAGTATTACGAAGAATGTATTCTCGACGGTGACTTCCACCCTATATCTCAATATCTGTGTACACATATCATATCGTACATTTAAACGAATCCCATCATATTAAGGACTTAAAATTACATTTTTATGCTTCTTACGGCTTAAGTTGACGCTCTTAATCGTATATTAACGCAAAAATTATCGAAAACTATACACGTAAAAAGTATCTTTTAAAGTTTTCAGGCTTACCCAACGACACGTGATGAGGGAAAGGTGCGTCTACTGAACAACAAGAATAATAATAGTTACGACATAGATAATCAAATTTATGGGAAATTAAAGATTTCTAAAAGCATTAAAATATGTGCCATATATGAACAATAAGAGAATACAAGACAAAATATTCTTAAAAATATGCCTCCTTTTTGGTGGATTCCATAAAAAACTTAAATTGGTCCATAATTTCGTAGATAATTAGCCAAAATTGACATTGTTATGAAGACCATAATCTCGACTTCAAATTTGTTTCATCATCAGTATGCGCATTTTGGCTCTCACCGCAGACCAAGCCGATTATATGTTGGACTAAAACATTATCTGCTTAGGTAACTCAGATTTTATGGTGTCGTAAGTTATCTTACATAAACGCAAAAAATAGCGAAACGCATAACTCCACGCAAAAAGTATTTTCCAGGCTTGCACGTAAAGCATGGTAAATCCACCTCCTCCTACCCCGGATCACTCCCAAAAATTCCACTCCATTGTGCTTCCAAAACCCCCGTCGAATTCCACCCTGACACCCCCTGCCGAGCTCCCATACATCCAACGCCACCCCCCACCCACGCATGCCTGCCCCCGCGGCGGGCCTCCCCCTCAGGGCTCCGCTGGGGCGATCATTCATTCGGCTGGAAAGGAACAGGAGCTACCCGCTACGAAATCAAATAAAAAGGTGGGAAACCTGGTGGGAACGCGGGAGAGGTGTGGGGAGATGGTGGCCAAGAGGGATTGGTGTGGGGGTGGAAAAATAAAAGAACGTCGAAAGTAAAATACGTTCGCTCGCAGCGGGGGACGGGAGGGATGAAGGAATTGTGAGGTCGTCGCCTTATCTCGACGCTGTGACCGAAATATTGCTCGTCCGCATGGCGGCCCCCATTATTCTCCATATCCCTGCATCTACTACACTTGGGAGTACACATTTTGCTGGCTCACATCTTATGCGTGTCTTTGTCCAATATTTTCCTTCTGCGCCCCTAAATATACCCAGTTTTTTGTCTATGAAGTCAACTTTATAACGTAAAGTATACCGAAAATGGCTTTTTATAGTTCATTGGCCTTGGAAATGGCGTTTTTTTCTAAATACGTGAATTATAATATGAATAAAAAAGTGTACAAACTGAAAAAAATTGAACGTAAAATTCAAAAAAAGGATACTGGCCAGACTAGATGCTTTCTTAGAACAAGAACGCATGAACATAGACGATGTCTTTCAAATCATGACAGCTCCTCTTTGATTGCTAGTCATTTGAATGACCTTTGGTGCAATTTTGATCTAAATGTTTACATGTACTTAACAAAGGTGAGAAAACTTGTTTTTTTTTAACAGTTCGAAATATTATACCGCCTCGCTAATTATTTTATAAAAGTCAAATGTTCCCATTCCACTTCCTTCTCCTGCGAATTACCATACCATACCCATCGCCACTTTATATCTTCATTATTCAACTACCTACATTGTACCTACGAAAACCCTCCCCAAAGAATACCCGTACCCCATCCTCACCTCACAAACCCAGTAGCCCCCCTTCACTGAAACTCCACTCCTCAACTAGTAGAATATTTATACTGTATATTTATTTTTATTTTTTATTTTATTCTCAAACCACCGGATATAGCTCTTATTGGCCATTTTACACCGGGGTATTCAACAAATGTAACAAGTAAACGTACACAAACGACCATGCCCTGGACCGGGGAAACCTACCCAGGCGGGACTCGAACCCGCGACCTCTTGTTTGGCAGGCGAGAACGTTACCCCGCCGCCACCGAGGTCGGCAAATATACTGTCGGTATATACTGTATTCCAAAATTCCTTGATAATAACCTTGTACCTTGATAATCGCTTTTTGTATTGAAGCCTAGGTTTGACGAAATAAAAGTGTGGAAGTAAGACTTGTGTAAGTAAATGATTTCATTATGTTAAATACCGTGTGCCGTCTCTTTATTTCCAAAACTCACACAGAACCCGCCTGAAGAGAAAAATATCACCAAATATAATCTTCTCAAATGCTATGTTTATATATTTATTTAGTTATCACATGCGAAATTATTACCCGAATTGATAATCCTACTTTGCTAGTGGATCCCTTGATTTAGGTCTCTTCCCCCATGGCGAGGTCACAATGTAGATAAGCTATAAATAGATAACTTCAGACGATAACTGACAGTAATTCTGAAATTGGCATACCTATTTTATTTTCAATTAGCTTAAACTTTCAAATCAATTGATAATTTCTTCAAAATTATAAAAGGTGTTCTGAGTTTACTGAGTAAAATAAAGAGACCGATTGGCAAATTAAGTAGCTAAAGGATTGGATGTCATACTTATGCAATGAAATTATAAAATTACTTACTTTTCCACTGTTTTATCAAAAAAAAACTCAAAGATGACTCATGAAACAATATTTATTTGTAAAAATTCCTAGTTATATTCAACATAAATAATCTTTTGGGAAAATATTTACAGCAACAATCTTAGCAGTAAATATATTGCGTAAAAATCATCAAAGTTAGATTTTAGAAATCGTAAACGACAGAGCAGCCATAATCATTTGTACCAATACATTACACCCAACGTAAACAACCACGTAAGAAATATGACGCAAGTACCACATTTATAAAACCTCATAAATAAGATAGTAAATGTTTCTCGGCTAATTCAAAGACGAATGAAACAAAAAACAACGGGTTTGATGTCACAGTACCCGCGTAAAAAATTTACCGTGCCCGATTTATACTCAATATCAGTAAAACTCCCACCCTCCCTAAAAATGAGTCAGTTGGAATAAGTATGAATCACAGCTTAAAGAGATGAAAGTAAAAAAATAAAATAATTCACATAGTCCCCGATTCAGTGGAAATTTTAAGAACTCTTACAAGTGATGGACTACCAGGAGACTACCCAAACTTGGTAGAATTCTGCCTTAGAAACAATTACTTCCTTTACAACGGGCAAATATATGAACAAAAAAGTGGTGCGGCAATGGGTTCCCCACTTTCACCTGTGATTGCCAATTTATATATGGAGTTTTTCGAGAAGAAGGCACTTGAGACGAGCGAGAAGAAACCATCATGCTGGTTGAGATATGTGGATGATACCTTTGTGATCTGGCCACATGGAAAAGAAAAACTTGAGGAATTCCACATACATCTAAATACAGTACATCCAGACATAAAATTCACAAAAGAACTCGAAGAAGGAGGTTGTCTTCCCTTCTTAGATGTACTGGTTAAAAGAAAAATGGATGGAAGCCTAGGCCATTCAGTGCACAGAAAGAAGACCCACACAGACAGGTATCTGAATTCATCATCGCATCACCACCCACAACAAAAGGCCTGCGTCATTAAAACGCTAACCCACCGAGCCAAAATCGTGTGTGATGCTGAGCATATCAGTGATGAAATGCAACACCTTATGTGGGCACTGAAAGGCAATGGTTATAGTGTCTCTTTCATTAAAAGGGCAATGAAAGAAAAACACCCTCCTCAAGATGACGGCCACAAGGGGAAGAAGCCACTTACATACGCTAAAATTCCATACATCTCCGGGGTCACCGATAGAATCGCCAGAATCCTCCATAAAGGCAACATTAAGACTCGCTTCTGCACCGTGAAGAAGATTCAGAATATCCTACCTTCACCGAAGGATAGCCATCCTCCCCTTCAATCTATGGGAGTGTATGAGGTTCCCTGCTGCTGCGGCAGAAGCTACGTGGGACAGAGCAAGCGTTCAATCTCCCAAAGGCTTAAGGAGCACGAAAGGGCGTTAAAATTACATCAGTGGGACGCATCAGCTGTTGCTGAACATTTTGCCTCCAGCCCTGGGCATAGAATAATGTTTGACGCTACACGGGTGTTAGCGAAGACGGAAGAATACCATCCGCGTCTTATACGTGAATCCATCGAGATTGCGAAAAGACCTAATAACTTTAATAGGGAGGATGGGTATAACCTCAGCCGTATATGGAGAGGGTTCCTAGCACAATATAATGGCCAACGGCTATCGGCTAAAATTCAAATCCGGAACAACAATGAGTAGCGAAAAAAACATAAATAAGCTCGGGACGAGTATAAATTCCTTCCATTCTCTTGATAACGCTCCCAGTAGGAGGAGTGAAACGTCGAGTTAAAATGTTTTCTACACAGCAATACCCGAAAACCACCAGCAACATAGAATTCACATAAAATTGAAATCTGAACTCTCCAACAAGGCAAACATGAAAATGCTTACTTACAACTTGAGAGCAGCACAGCGTTCACAGTCCGCACGTTTGCAACCTGAAGCAAAAAGAAAGAAATTTAAGCAATCAATCAATTTACTTGGCCATTATGAAAACTAATTCTTACTAACGATATTATTTACGGAATGAAAAATGTTAAAAATGAAAAAATAAATGCTTTAAAATATAATAGAAATAATATTTTGCACTTCTCTTGGGCAAGCATTTTGATTGCTCGTCATGCTTATAGCATCCAAAGGATGTGATTATTTCATTCTTAAAGTAAGGTGTTCAATTTTAAAGCTCATACCCCTATATTGAACAAGCAGCAATAAGACTATGAAATAGAAACAACCAATGTTATACTGAGGCCATGAGTTCCTGGGCAAAATCATTTAGACTATTCACGCGGAAATTCTGAAAGTAATGGTGGCAATTGCACCTTTCGACGTTTTTCAAAGTTTATGAGTCCTGCAAAGCAAACATTCGGATGATGGTAGAACTAAATATATTTTCTGCAAATTATTTTTCGCTTCGTGAAGTTCAGGAAATAAAGCCATATCTATACTTTATCTATTCTCCTATTCGAGCGTCTCCGGAAAAAGTTCATGCGTTTTGTTACCTGTTGAAGTGTCAGATCATAAATATGTTTTCTCGCATAAAATATTAAAATACCGATCCTGTCTAATTCCAACACCCCCTGGTAAGTAGATACCACTGCATTGTTAAAGCACCCAAGATAATGACACACAAAATTTCAAAACCGATAGATCTATGTAGATAGATAGATACGTGGGTGGAAATATCGTTTAAATCCCTTCAAAGAAATCCTCTGAGAAGAGAGAGAATGGTAATTTTCATGAAAACTCCGATGTACGCTCACCTATGTGTACTCCTTGGGCTGGCAGTGGAAAAAATTGGGCTTTCGTACTTTATTTACAGGAAATTGAGCGCAAAATCCGCATTTCTTAACGCACTCCTGAAGTTATTCTGGCCCAAGCATAGGGACAATATTGATTGCAAATGCAATATATATGTCTATAAGGCAAAATCTGTTTTTCATTATAAAATTAGAATCAGGAGAAAAATAAAACGTAGGAACATTACTATTCTCATTCTTTAGCAGCAAGCAAATACATAAGGTGAATAAGTTAAATCGCATTAGTTGCTTTTAAATATTGCAACGATTGATCGAGAGCTTTAAAAAGAAGCTGTTTCAAACATTTTTTTAAATATTTACTAGAGGTATTCCATCGTTTAAGGTAGGTTTAGAGGGACCAATTAATGAGTTAATCCGATTTTCCCCCATCTCTTAACTGAGCAATATTCTTCAATTCTAGGTAAGATCAATTCCTTTTCATTATATCTATAAATTCTATTATCGATCTCCTCCTTCCCTGCTTACTAAACAGTTTTCCCTCCAACACTGCTTTTGAATCCCGACCCCACTTAGCTCGCTACACGCAAACTATCGGTCTTACAACACTGAAGATCCTCTCATTAGCTCTCTCCCATTCATGGACACCACCTAGCTAACGCAAACGGCTCTGCGTCATATCGTAACCACGGTACCCCATTTCCTCTAACGTGCACCCCAAAACAGCTGTACTATTGCTGGTGTCCAACTTTCTTTATATTAGGTCTCATTTTCCTTCCTCAACGTGCTTTACTAAGCCGCATACAAGCTTTAAATTTAACATATTTTGTGTATCCGTGGTCCGATTTTCAAAAATTATGAAATTGATCCATAAAAGCAAAGGTTTCTTTGAAAATTGAGCTTCAAGGAATGATTAGGTTCAGTTAACCCTCTAAGTGCCGGGGACTTATATATCGGCTTTTGTTACTTCCACGAAAAGTGAAACGAGCCGGAATATCGTCTTTGAGGGAGTTTATTTTTTAACAGTTATACAGCATCTGAATTTTTGAGTTAACATTCGGATTGATTATAAGGTTAAAAATTAATATAGGGAGAATAAAATCAAAAAATACTACATGTTTATGTACCAAAAATGACACAACAGAAATTTTTCTCTAAAATGTTACATTTAATTTAAATATATTAGGTTATAATCGTCAGTATCGCTCCAAGTAGGTGGCACTTAGTGGACTGGAATGTGACCCCTTCAAGCTCGAACTTCTAATTTTCTTCAAGAATATTTTCTCTCAATGAGCCACTAAAAATAGGTGTGCACTTTAAACATGAGGACGTGGTATACTTGAATAAAACCGGTATTTCATCACCAAATCCACCGCTTGGTGGAGGTGCAAAATTATTCTCCCGTGAAGGGGTCTCAGAAAGGTAACACTGGCGAATCTCGAAACCAGGGTGCCTCCACGAACACTGGCTCCGGATGAAACGCGCTTCACGTACAACATACAGACACGGCAAGGTTGGCAGCAGCTAGTCCCGCGCGCTACACGTCAGGTATACGTGCAAGGCCATCCGTCAAACATAAAAATGGGAGGCGCTAACCCGTCGCCCGTCCTTTCATATCCAAGCGACGTAACCCAACAATCCGCCTGACGCCTCTTGTCACACCCCACCCCACAGCTGCAACTTCCCTTATATAACATATACAAGGGGTGGGGATTTTGACAGGAGGGAAAGGGGATTGGCGAAGTACGACATTGAAAGGAGATCTATCAGCCAGGCGTCAACCATCTTAACACGAGCAATTCCGAGGTGTGCGACGTGTTACTTCTTCGGAGGAAAATGAAGGATAAAAGGTAATATAAAAAGAACAGCCCGCGTCGAATATTAAACTCGATACATCAAAAATGTTTGGAACAATGGTCGCATACTTTTCTGCCACGTGAGAAGAGTTTAATATTTTTCCTTAAAGTATCTGCAAATCAAGTATGATCGCAAACGGACCCAACATATGAAAATCTACTACTTATACTTTAGTGGATATCTGCGAATACTGAACCCTAAAATTCATGAGATAATTTGTGAATTTTGGGTATTGATAAAATATATAGAAACATAAAGCAAGCGCATAAAAGAAGCAATCATGATAAGGTAATTTGAATAAATCTAGGAAAAGAGTAAAATGGTTATTTTACTTTATTTTGTGACTATATTACCAAGTATTTTACTTCTTTAAAGTGGTTGGTGAAATTGTAAATAAAAAATTAGTTCATTTGAAATATAGTGGAAGGGTTTGCATTTGGGGATTAGATAACAGGACCTCATTCCTCAATCGTAAATATTATCAACTCACGAACAGATAATAGGACTACCATACTTCCATAATTCCTAGGTGCACGACGTGTGACTTCTTGGGAAGAAAATGAAGGATAAAATGCATTATAAAATGGTCAGCCCACGTCGAATATAAAATTCAATGCGTAAAAAATGCTTGGAACAATGGTCTCAGACTTTTCCTTGAGAAGAAATTAATGTATCATAAATGTATCTTTAAAAAAGGATATGATCGTCTGTGATAATATATTATATTTAATTGGAAATATAGGACTGCAGCAACCTATATTTTATGCAATAACTTCTGAATAATTAGTATTAAATGAGCGAAGAAAAATGTAGAGCAATCGGTAAGCACAAAAAAGTAATTAAGACGAAGGAAAATTAAAAATCTGGTAAAGGAGTTGGAATACTTCTACAAAATACTTGATTTCTGCAAAAGATATGATCCACGAAGTAAAACCTAAATCGCCTGCACCTCTATATATTCCCAACCATTTCATAAATTTCATTAAACCATTACGTAAACCTTGCCTTTCGAGTTTACCTGAATTAAAAAGATAAAAAATGTAATCAATACAAAAGAAGACACCTTTTTTCTCAGCGGAAAAATGTTGAGATAGCATGACCAACCTCTTAATTTCCTCTTTTCTGACCAGCCTCTTTGTGTTATGTTTCGCAGTCTGGCAAAGCCATAATGATGAGTTTAAATCTAACTTTTCCCTGTATAATTCTATCTGCAATTCTGGGAAGAGGAGACGTTTCACCCTCAGAAGTTCAGCATCTTGAGCATCTCTCCTATTTATCCAAAATTCTCTCAAAAAACAAAATTTGACTCTACTTTGGTTACAAATAAACAACACGCATAAATATAATAAAAAGCAAACAAAAATTAGTAATTCCTCATTAACATTTAATTTACGACCCAAGTTGGCATGTCATACGTGGGTGGCTATTTATTCCTCGCCTTCCATGCATTCGTACCAGATGATAATGTGCCACGTCGAATTCTAGGTCGTATATTAGTTTTTTGTGTGGAAACACAAGGTTTTATTAACTTTTCATCATGTTAAGTAGATTCTATTAAGCCACGCCTTACACAACTATTTATAACACATAAATTAAACACGTACCTATTAATACATGAGTGGTAATGAGAGGAAGAGCGCAGTGTTACCCTAGAGCATAATAATAACATACATGACAATAGTACTGGAGAAAAACATAGCACAAGATGCACTTAGTTGTACGTTCCACAAAAGTTAAACAGGCCGACTCAAGTTTCGACATGTACACTATGTCATTTTCAAGGTTGTCACCAAGTTCCATCAAATATCACCTTCAAGTATTAAGTTGAACAGTACTGGAATTGATTTCGCATGGTCACGGGCAGAAGAGGACATGGACGGACCCATTCTGCAAGTGACCCGATTGTCCAGGAAACGGTCCAGAAACGGGACGCGGCCGGCGCAGCGCAGTTGTTTTCGATGGCCGCTTCGCCGCCAGTCTCCGTCTGCCTAGCGTGCGGTTTTTGCGTCGAGGACACTGGAGGCAGGATGGAGAGAAAGGAAGAAGGTGGGACAGACGAGGTCGAAACGTTTTCTCCGCCCCAAAGGAGGCCGCTGTGCACTGACCGCCACCGCCGCCCGTCGGTTGAGGCGTAAAATTTTGCTGAGGTCTCGATAGAAAATGGGGTAAACGCTTAGAAGGCAATTTTCTGTGACGTGGAAATGTGTCTAGGATTGCCGCAAATTAACAAGCATTACATTGGAGAGAGGCTTAAGGTGGGGAGAAAGAAGAAACCCATTTGTTGGAGACTGGGATAATCAAGGATACAAATGCATGAACGGTTTTCGAAAAAAGCTTTAGAGAACACAACCATCCCTCATATATATTAAAACCATAAAAACATCAGAATATATTACCAAAGCCTATTAATGGCTATTAAACAAACGTTATAGAAATTTAGCACAAAACTTCTGCAATTTCACATGAAATAGTTAAGTAAGGTTTATTTCTCCAAATGGATCAAACAAAGCGTCCGGTTATAATAAATTTTGTACCATCTTTACACGAGAAAACTAACGCACTGAGACATAGGATGTAAAGATTTATACAAAAAATTTCGTTTTTATTAAGTAATCCTATGGAAAATTACCCGACAGTGTAACATTTCCAATTAAATTGGCGAAATAAAGAAACAAACTATTAATAAAATATTACGTGAACCATTGCAAAGAAAATTGAAAAATTGGTAGAAATCGATATAAGTGGTGACATTGATTTAAAGGGAGATTAGAGAGAGCAACAAAGTGAATGGGTTTGGATTTGGAGAAAAGGGATGAAGTTCCAGAGCAAGAAAATGTGTAAGAAAGGGAGGGTGAAAAAAAATCAGCATTGAATGATCAATAATCGCGGAGCTACGGAAGTAGATGCGAGTAGGGTGGATTGCCTAATAATACACCTGGATATTTTTAAAAGGCAGGAAATCAGAACAGTCAGTAGTGGAGTTGAGAATGTTATACATTAGTTTAAGGTCACTTTTAAGGCGCAGGAGAGAAAGGCTGAATGGAGAAATAACTCGAAATTAGGTATATCGCACATGTGAGGTTTTTAATTCCCAGTACTTGTGAAGGAACCGGATATATATTTAAGAGCAGCGGGATTTGACAGATCTCATATCGCCCTAATAGAAGAGCGGTACCACGAAAAAAAAAAGATTGTTGAAATATATCAACGGAGAGCTTGTCGATATATAATGTCTAAATATCTAATAGAGCTGAGCTAAGAGAGGTATCACTTATGATTACATTTTTCTATATTGCGAAAATATAATATTTATGATATTGAACCTCGGATGCCGTAAACTTGACTTTAGACAGATTTGAGTTGAAATTCACCGATCAAAATAAAAAGCAAACTCTGAAATGAGAGAGGTAAAAAATAAATCAATGATTACATTAGGAAATCAATAGCTACAATTCAGTGGAAAGATCAATGACTTAAGCATCTAAAAGTGTCATTCCTTCCCCTCACAATTCGTTAAAACCGAAAATCATTCCCAAAGTGGACCTGAATTCATAAGAATTATAATTAAGGTATTTATTTCACTTCCCAAAAATTACCCAAGAAATCACAGATAAACAGCAAAATTAAGCACCAAGGGGTTACTTAAAAGAAAACTAGGAGATTTTCATCAATAAACTTTAAAGATAAGACTACAACAAAAGTATCTTGCCCATTACTCATCATAATAAAAAAGGCCCATTTATTATGAATACAAATATGTGAATAAACTGGGATAGAATTACATAATAAAAAGAGGATATAATAGGAAACTATTACTAAACAAAATTGTAATCAAATAATATTTGCAGAAAAATAGAAGAGTATAAGGAATCAATAAAATTATTGGAACACTTGTCCATACCTAAATTATTCCCTCTATATCACCCCCATCCAAACCCTCTCTGAGTACTTGGAATAATATAATTATCGAATGATCAAATTACAAAACAAAATAAAGTTAATACGAACAAAAAAATAATGGTTGTAATTCTGGTCGTAGAAAAGCCAGTAACGAAACGTGAACTCGAGGGATATAGATAAAGAGGAGAAAGTAGACATAAATGCAGTAGGTGAGCGAGAAAGCATTTTTTTTAAACACGAAAAACAGTGGTAGGAATGGCCGGACGTTCCGAGGAGTGGTCCAGCAAACAGCCTGGAACGGCACGAAGTGGGTTACTGAGAAAGGAAAGAGAGGGAGTAAAATTAAAAGAATGGGTGGGGGTTGTGGAAACTAGGAGAAAAAAACCTCACCATAGTCGACAATCAAAGCGAGAGCCACGGCCGAAACAGTAACCACACGACATTGAACCCTGTCCAAACCCTATTGCCAATTTTAAACTCAGCCCCTAAAGTAAATATAAAGTTCACTCAAGTCCAACTCCAAACATTAACAATTCAGAAACCTGTGTTGCCTCTACATCTAAATACTGGTGTCGCAAGAAAGCGCACAGAAAAAAAGGGTACAGGAAAGAAAGCGCACAGCTAATCATTTTTGTGTTACAAAAGGAATCTGGCAGTTAATGCCTAGGAAGTAAGGAAAAGTTCTTAGCAATATGCACGCAGAAAATAGTTGCATATTATTCATGGTTACGACTTTGGAAATGTCAAAACTTAATTTATTGCTAAATGAATGCGATGTGCATTAAGCGGTTCTCTTGCGTGCTGCATGTTGGTGATTGGTCATCCCCTGCCAAACACCATAAGGATGTCTCGTAGGGTATTTTGTAGATGAAGATGTAGATGAATTAGTTTCTGATTCACATCCATGCTTTGTACCGGCTAACTTATTAATTACTAGTCAATGTTACGATTCATCCGCTTCACTCTTCAAACAAAGTATGATGTCTGTGATTTTGGAGTCGGGTCGTCCAAGAATATTGCTGATTTTGTTGTGTCAATCATCCAGAGCGCTCGTTGTCCTGTTTCGCAATTCTGCAATTCAATAGTAATCTGAGCTATTTCACTGCGCCATGACTCACTACCAAGCAGCTTCAAGTATTCATTTCCTGGTAACGTAAAACCTTCCCGAAACTGTAACATTAGCCCTTGCTCGCTTTCCTCGCTCATAACTATATTTGCACCCTTTAGCACTACGCACTATCCCGATAGACGCCTAAATTGGTGTGTGGCGAGGGCTGTCAGGGCACCAGCCGTTTCTAGATTAAAAGAACATGCTCTCACGAAAACACGCATAGCAGAATAACATTTATTTAAGTACCTTATTAGGAAAAACGAACTCCCATACCAATCCGTTCGACAAAATGCCTCTCTTTATTCACACTTTTTCTCCTATTACTCGTACATTTACATGTTCTCTCTCTGTCCATATCCCTGGCACGAATCGCTTACTACGCTAATTTGTCGTTTTCTATTACTTACTAACTACTAATTTTATTAGCATGATAGCATTTCGCGTCCTAAACACTCTCCTTTATCCTGCCCTCATCTAGCTGCCTCGAGTGCTTGACCTGTGACCGGCAAGCGAGCGTGTGTCTGATGAAGGCTAGAATGAGTGCTGCATACCTGGTGTGGAATCACCCCGTACCACACACTCCGGTAGTGGTTTGCACAGTACCTCGTATTTGCACATTAACACATAAATTCCACTCCAGTCCATACTCCGACTCCAACCATCAGCCATTTAGAACCCAATGTTGCTAGTGCATTTATATACTAACCCCAAGCCGCCTCAATAGGCGTGAGCCAGGGGTTTTAGGGCACATGACGTTGGCAAATTAAAAGGAAGTGCTGTAACGAAATAACGCATTAATTAACACATAATAACATTTATTAAAGTCCTTTATTTTTCGGGGGAAAAAAATAATTACCATACCTATCCCTTCTACGAAATATCTCATGATATTTCCTACTGCACCTATTTCTCCTTTGTCTACCATGTCTCCCTCGTGAATCACTTACACACTTTTATATAACTTACTGATAGGTCTATTAGCATGGCAGCATGTTCTTGTCCTTAGCACTCTCCTTGTTCAATGTCTGACCAAATCTCGCAGTCCTGTGAGCTTGGCTTGTGTCCGGCAAGCGAGCCCGTGTCTGGATAAGATAGGGACGAATGCAGCATGCATGGTGTGGAATCTCTCCGTGCCATACACCTTGGTCCACATAATCAAGTCCATACTTCAACTCCTACCATTAACAATGAAAACACAGTTTTGCTTCTACATCCACATACTATCCCGCGAGCTGCCTCGATTAGTGTGTGACGAAGGAAGTTAGGACACTGGCCGTTTACAAATACATAGGAAATTCTGCAAAGAAAATATGCCTAACATTTATGAAAGTCCTTTATGGCTCGGGAGTAAAAAGAATTTCCATACCTATCCGTTAGACAAAATATCTCTCTCTTTATACATCGTTTCTGTTGTGCCTGGAAATATAGTGGGGTACCAATATGATGTTCTCCATGTAGCTCTTAAAGATATCTGTCTTCCATTGCTCAGTCAACCTAAGCCTAGCGCACAACCTCCGAGTCTCTAAGAGCTCCCAGCTTCATTTCCTTAACATCTGTGTAACATTTGAGCAATATCAATTTTAAGATCCGTAATTTAAAAAAAATGTGTGCAGTCCAATACAAATTTATCTGAACTACTTTTCCTTTCACGTTGCAAAATTAAATGGTGTTTAAGATGCTACCATGATAATTATGACCGATTAGAAAACGCAGGCAGTTTACAAGGAAAAAATATTCAAGTTATGTTTTTCCCAAAAATGACGTAGGGATTTAAACGGTTTACAAATATCATGTAAAATCATGATTCGCATAGTATTCAGTAAGGTTCTTTCATTATTCATATTCTTTTTAGCGGATTAAAAACGGAAAATCTTAAAAAATGATGTCTTTTTATTTAAAACTTAATAGACGCATAGAAAAAAGCAGAAAATTTGCCATTTTAGGGAACTTAGCCCTTGCAAGCAGTACCTATGAGACACTTCACCCGGGCTACATCCTTACCGAGTCCGTGTTGTAACTCTTGGTCGTTTGTCACCCGATACTACCGCCGCCACACGAGCCCTTTGAGATTCCCCGCAGCATCTGACCTCCGCAGCCTTCGGCTACATCGTGTTTGTACTCGGTGACAAGGTCATATTGAGGTAGGTACCGCGGTTTCACGACGCCACGACCAGGAGGTGCGGTCGCTATTCTCACCCCCTTCATCTCTCTCTTGGGACCCCGTGAAAACACTTAGGCCGACGCTTAAGGTAATAATATTTACAGAATGTGAGACGACAATGAAGGGGTGAGAATAGTTCATTGACCACCAAGAAGAGGGAGCTGGAGGAAACAGGAAGTATAATAAATTTTACTTTTTCCGAAAAATCGTACAGAAACTTTGTATCCATTTACAGTAAGAAACAAAAAATAAATTTAACTTGAAAAGGGGAACCTGTTCCTGGGAAACCTTAACGTTTTTATCGCATATGCGTACCTTGTGCATATAATTTTTATGCAAGAGAAAGAAATCGATGAGAAAATTATTCCATTAAAGAATAAGTTATACTGATTAAGTAAATGCACACAGGAATTGACTTACTTCGACAAAATTGGAAAATGAGAAACTAAAATCCTAATAAGTCCAAAAAGCTTTAATATCCGAGACCAGTATTCGTGACTTTTCTAAAATTATGTTTTTCAATAATTTTTTAAAACATTTTTCTAAATGAAAATTATAGATATTTTAGGCTCCAATAAATAAAGAATTTCTTTTAAACTACTCAATAGTAAAATGGTATAAGAAATATCACTGACAGATGCTTTTAACTCATATTTATCAACTTTGAGAATTTTCTATTCATTCAATTACATTAAAGTCATACTAGAATACTGCTTTAGTTTTCGATTTATTCTCTGCGTTTGTAAATCAAGCATTTGCTACAAATATGAAAGAGACACTTAGAAGTAGCATTATTTATATAAAATTGATATAGGAGGTAGGATTTTACAAAAAAATTCATTGTATTTTCCATGCAACAGTTCAGATAACAGTATTACTTACACGAACTTTTCATCTGCCCGATGAACTCGTTATTTTTTGGTAGCTTTCTTCTATACTCCTACTAGCCTACAGAAAAGCATGGTTAATTAATTTCTCAACGTTTAAATTGCATCACATTTGTCAGTAATTCGAAATATACTCCTTGAGTTCTTCAATACGTTTTGTTCCGAAGAACAAATCAAATAATTGGTTCACGATTTCATTTCGGGGAAAGATGGCAGGATAGAGTCAAAACTAAGAATACTTTATTGCACATCATACACAATAAGGCATTGTATTACACATGCACTTATTAAAAATATACCGCAATTGACCTTATCAGGTATTTATTAAGAGGTAACAGTTATCTCTTGTGAATCACCTAAAAAGGTCGAAGCCGGTAGAATTTTTAATAAATTCTTTCTGATTATAACAAAGTTATTTTTTACTATATCCCGAAGGACAAAGCATAAAATATATGATGCCACGCACTCGTGGCTAAAAATCGCCTTGGTAAGGAAATTTTAACAATGATAAAGATCCATCATGAAGGACTACTATAAAAAGAGCTATATTCACAAGGGAATGGAAATTGTAGATCGAATGGGAGGGAAATAAAAGGATATCACGGGGAATCCGTAATCTCGGAGAGGGCTTTTATTTTCATTCCGTCCCACCATTTGTCCACCACTTTTATTCATCGATGTCTCGCAATAAAAAGTCCCTGCCAGGTATGCAAGAAGGGGTGGCTGTTCTCCTTACCCTCTTAAATTCAAAAAAATAAATAACCCCTTCCACCAACGAAAACTCGCATTCATCCATGCCAGCCGCAACCCAGCCCACTACGAACTTCAGCCCCATTCACAATACCTTAACTTGGCACAACTCGACTAATGCTGAGCCAGATCTTTTCATAACAAATCCCCTAAATCGCAGCACCGACCGAGAATCAATCGTTAAATCGATGTAGGAGAATTGAACACAGTTTTTATACCTCTTTATAGACAAAACTATTACTTACCCTCATTACTGATAGACTAAAAGTTAAAGCTTTAAGCCCTGCAATAATAGATGTACATGGCGTAAATATGGAGGAATTCGTAAATAGCGTATGGTGGTTCGAAACTAATTATAACGGCGTAACTCGTCTTAAGAGAACGAGCTAACAGTTCTTTTGAACTTAATCAGTCGGGAGTTTGGTTTATCGAGGGACGAAATGACTACACTCTAAAATTGATTTCGTTTTTAGTGTGCTATAGGCTTATTTTTATGGAAACAATGTCTATTTAACAGGATTGGTTCATTAGAAGTTGAAATTTTTTATGAAAACGGCTTTCATTCGAGTTTTTCTGACGGTTTACATTTTTATGTTTGCCCTTTTTTTCTTTCAGTGAAATCATAGTTGTGGATGGAGAAAAGATAAAACTATGTTTTTATTGTAAACCTATTTTTATTTTATTTTGTTTCCATTCTATTCACAGGCCTTCCACCTGTATCAACTCTCGTCTGCCTCTCTGATTGGTTGTTTTTGTACAAGGATTGCAATGCAGTGACTGGGGGAACTGCAATGAATTCTGTGGAAGAGAAGGTAGGAAAACTAAGAGAAAAGGTGGGTGACGGGAAGGGTGAATATTCCACCCCTTAACTGCGACGGCGGGACAACAATGTGTGTGGGGTATGGGCAAAGTAGGCAGTAGGGGTGGGTGGAACTTGGAAGCAAATTAAATGAAGGGGAAAGAGAGGACGGACCTGATACGACGTGGAGGCACCAAACTCGCTGCTTTTTTCCAGTTAATGGCCAATCAAATGCCATTGCGGAACGAAGTGGGGGTTGATTTAGATTAGTGGTTGAGGTTGGACGGCACATACGACAAGATCCAATACAGAACCCTTGAAAAGGGGAGTCTCGGATTCAAGACTCCGTAGCCGCAGAATAATTAATGACAACGAGACACAAAAAGCAAGGGAGTGATCATTCTGCCAATAACCATGAGCTTACTATGAAATCGAATCAAACCATAAAAAAATTAATCAATAACATAAATGACTTCTTAAACCCCTCTATTTTCAAGCACTAGGGAAATTCATGGGGATATGAAAATAGATAGGAAAGTTATTAAAAGAAACAAAAATAGAACGTAAAATCATAGACATGAATATTATTATAAAAATCTGCCTTGATAAAAAGGGTAACTAAGGCATACAGATCATACGGCCTAAAAATGTTAGTATCCTTAATCTGAATCTTAATTTGAATGATTTTATGGTTCTCAACTCTTGCAGAGTAAAATGATCCGTACGTGATATGAGCAATTGGATACAGAGAATATCAGCTACAAAAATAAATAGCCAATATTACTTCGGTCAATAGGTATGGTCTTACTAAAGAGAAACGTAACATTGAAGGCAAAAATTTGATAAATTTACGATTCAACTCGACAGAAACGCAAAAATAGATGAATCTCTTCTTCTCCGCTGGATCGCCTGAATTTCAGGTAACATGCTAATTCAGGAAAATAAGTTGTAACCAATAAAAATTGACTACTTCGATATGCCATCGGCAGTAATAAAAAATAAATCTCTTCCGATAAAGTCTTAGAAAATAAGCAAAAAGTCAACAAATCAAATAATTTAAATTTGCAGAGGGTAATAACATATTTAGAGGGTGAGTTAAAGATCCTCTTTTGAAATATTCCAGCCGACAATTCTCAATGCATTAGCGTAATTTTCAAGAGGGCATGAAATGAACTTTGTTGACTTTGACTAGCAAACGATCGATTTCATACAATGCGTCCGAAAATTCAATGGCAGATATTTTCAATCATAAAAAAATCGCACTCATGTATGATACGTATACGAATGATGAATAAAAATTATAAAATATAATGTACATGAGATTGTGGGGTGGATCAAACAAGTGCAATTGGCAGGTGAGATGTTGCTGTTAGAATGCAACGATAGCTAAAAGCAGTTAAATGTTACCTTTTTTTTTATTTATTTTAGCTGAGGAAATTTTAGTCACTATGCTGCCAGACTTGTAAACAGAAGTGGAAAGCTGAATTAGCAAGTCCCGGTATCAACGCAATAAAAATAACTTTGCATAAAAAACTTTCAAATCACAGATAATATATAATGAATTTCACACGTATTATTCAAAAGAATGCAACATTTCTGTTGAGACAATTTGACTGAGATTTATTACAAAAATAACTAATCCCCCCCAAAACATTTAACTCTGCAGGTAAATCCGTACAATGACCTGGCTTTAATTTTGTGATAGCCAGCGCTACGCTCACCGTCAACTTGCGTCGCATAAAAATCGTCACCAAATTTACTCAGCGAGGGAGAATTCCAGAGTTAACGAACCCATATACTACAAATCTTGTTTACCTCTCTCTCTCGGAAGTTTTTACAACTGTCTCGCTCGAACGTCAAACACCATTCAGCCATCAAAAGCTTTTTTATTAATGCCCTCCATTTAATATTGGGGTAACAATAAAATAAAGGCACAAGTTGGACCACAAACCTATCTTTTTAACAGCCCAACCCCCTCCACCGAGTCTACACGTATCAAACTAGGGGAACCTCTCCCCCCCTCTCCAATGAATACCACCGTACTCACGCAGGGACGCAATGAAAGTTTCCCGAGTAACGATTAACGTTACGCGCATTGGACACCATAATGTTCCCAGCATGAAAAGCGTTTGCTAGGAGAGTATAACGCCGGTAAGCACGTACGGGAGGAGTCTAATTAAAAATGGATTAAAACGTTAAATCGGTTACAGCCCGACATTTAGCAGCTCGGAAGGTAATTAAGTGGTCGTGGAGGGGGGAAACACAGGGTAACGAAGCGGAAAGACCTAGAAGTAAAATGGTGCGACTTGGATAAGGCGGACGTAGCGGAGGGGGAGTTAAAGAAAAACAGCGCCATTAGACTGACTATTGACATTAAAGTACGGTCGTTTTTGGGATTTGGCAACATACGACTGGCAGGAATTTTTACTACAAATTCGTGTTTTTTTACGATTTCCCATATCCAGTACAGCTTCCACCTTGTTCACCTCCAGTCCACAAAAGCAAATAAAATGAAAATAAAAGGATAAATAGTTTTATCGTTATTTTACTAACCATTAACCCACCTATAGGTAATATAGGTAATAATTTATCGACTACGACCAAGGGATTTAAATTTATGGTCAAAATAGGTTTAATTATACTTATAATCACGCGTCCTCATGAAACACCATACTATAACTTTCAATTTTAGGACAGGCACCAGTCATTATCTCACATGGATATCTTGCTATGGACAAGATTAAGTGCCATGAAACATCGAAATGAAGAACACCGGTGGGAATTGATTTTGTGAGTCGAATAGGTTTCCTAGCTTGTGAGTTCGGGTTCTAATGCCGGCGGTGGCAGAAATATTTAAGAGATTGTCTAATCCCTCCTTGAGTGTTTTGGGGAGACATTTGAGCACAGCTGTCCGTCCGTCGGATGGGACGTTAACCTGTGGTCCTCGCTATGTCTGCCTTCTGTTAAGAACAGGCTATACCCAATAACGGGTTTCTCTCCAGCTTCCATGCCCTACCCTTCCCTCATGGTGCAAATTATCTCAGCTATTGTAGTCTCATATAAATATCGTAACGGAAATCAACCATGAGGATTAAATTCCATGAAAATTTAAAACGAAGAATTCAATAATGAGGAAATCAATCATGAAGGAGAAATTAGAGATAACCTTTCCCTATGAATCAATATTATTTTACAGGCACCTTTTTCTTTCATGCACTGAAACTAGAGCTGTATTAACGATCAGTAATTGAATTTATTCGTTCCGAATAATGCTTAATTCTAATTTAATCGTGAATAATGAAATAATTCCACACCTCATGCTTCAAAGTATTAAAACGTATTGGTATCGCTAATGAATTGTAGCAGTACGGACAAAAGTGTTTGCAAATAAATAGCAATAGCCTGTTGGAAGCAAACTTAAATGGTATACGTCAACAGGGTTCTACTAGGCGCTCGTAGCAACATTATTTAATTAAAATTTTCTGGCAATATCACCCATATACTTAAACTTGAACCTTTTACGACCAGTTTCAATACATTTCGTAAGTACTTCAGGTGATACTATTCCAATGATTGAATACATTTTTCTATTATCTATCAGTAATATGGAATGCATAGATGTCGTTCGTGTAAGGAGAATTGGATTTGTAAAAAAATGGTAAATTGCAGATAAATTATAATTTTCTAATATGTCAGAAATCCATTAAACCTGAATCGTAGCTCTGTATTTGTCGAAAATTTACACGGATTAAATAAGCTCAGCGAGTATGAAAACAATGGCTGTTACGTTATCATGCTGATTCCTTCTCACACGATGTTAAAAAATCTCGGTACTTCAAGGGAGTAATCTCACATTTGCATTCAATCTAGTATCGTATCATATGGGCTGAAGGAAGTACTTTTTTTTAAATGATTTTTACTAATAGTTACACGGATCTGAGTTGCAACGAATTTTCTCAGTTTTCACTAGTATTCCTTAAAATTTTCCTTATATGTCATCATGTAATTGGAGTCATTTTCCGTTTTATTTTCATTTTATCAGATTTCTGGCATTACCTCCCACGGTGAAACTCGAAGGCTGGTTTGGATATGTGTGCGCAGAGCTAACCTCAGATTAATCGACAGATGTTTAAAATTCACGTTTTTAAAATAGGGGGCCGGTTCCTCTACCTGGGCCACCTCGCGCTATCAGGCTTTTTTTACTTGGGGAAATCCAATGGCATTACCTGGGCTTTGAACCTGGGAATGCTCGATCAGCAGCAACGTGCTTAACCTACTAGGCTACCACGCACCTTTTTAGGCCTAGTGACCAAAAGCAGGATCAACTAATAAGCATAATATATATTATTACCATAAGCTCATTTGATTAATTTGAAAGTGGACTATTATTATCTCTTCGAAAATACGACAGTTATTATTTAAGTATTTAGTTAAAGAAAATTTAAAGCTGACGTTTTGGAATTTCATTGTTTCATTATCATGATTGGAAAAGAAAATACGCTAGAAATTTAGTGATGAATAAATTGTAATATGTTTAAACATTTTTTAAATATTTTTATGTAAAAGTTTGAAAGCATTTATCACAAAAAATGAAGTGCATTATAACCTATTAAATCAAATAAATAATAAAAAAACATATCGGTAATTTAAAAGAAAAGAACTAATTCATACTATTTAATTTTTTCTCTACTCGGTCAGGTGAATTAATAGGAGACGTAAGAGCCAAACTCCATCATGGTATTTACATATAATCACATATTCAGGATTGGGAACAAGGACTTACTTTGAGCCATGTACGATATACCACTAAGAGAATTCTAATGTGATGGTGTTATATGTTTTCATCCAAATCCTATTTCGAAATTCTCATTATCGAAGCCAACCGTTTTACCCACGAGCCCGCAAACCAATTTTTTCAATTTAACTCATTATTACGAGATAAACCAACACTAATGAAATGCATAAATTGTTAAATTTGTGGGCAGTAAATTAATATAGTATACTGCCAAAATCAAAACCAGCTTAATATTGTTTCATACCAACGACCTCGTTGAAGCTTTTTATTTCTATCAGAGTTCAATTAAAATAATACGCAGAAAATGTGGTACGAAATAACTTTCAACGAAATAAACTTGATGAATGTAGAGTACCGGACACGTCTCTGATCGGTAATCGTTATAATCGACTTAGAATCCCAGCTGAGCCAAATATTTTTTCATTCTTGTTGTAAATAAATTCTTATTTACATTTTATATATAAATAAGAATTTGTACATAAATAAGAATAGAATAAGAATATATATAAATAATAATTCTTATTTATATTTATATTTTATATAATAACATCAGATAATGAGGTACGAAATAACTTTCAATGAAATTAACTCGATGAATGTAGATAGAGAACCGGATACGTCCCTGATCGTCATTTGGCATTACCAGGTTCGAATCTCGGCTAAGCCAAATATTTTTCATTCTTGCTGTAAATAAATAAAATTCTTGATCAGAGTTAAATTAAAATAACACGCTGATAATGTGGCACGAAATAGCTTTCAACGAAATTAACTCCATAAATGTAGAGAACTGGATACGTCCCTTCTCGGAAATTGGCATAACTGTGTTCGAATCCCGGCTAGGCCAAGTGTTTTTTCGTCGCTAACTTCATCTTTGTTGTATATGAATGCTGAATTAGAATTAAATTAAAATAATACACAGGATAAGGGGCATGAAATAAATTTCAGCGAAATCCACTCGATGAATGCAAAGAACGGGATACGTCCCTGATCGGAAATAGGGATATTACAGTTCAATTCCAGGCTAGGCTGGTTTTTGTTCATCAGCAATGTCATCCTTGTAGCATATTTTTTTTTATTTTATTTATTTATTTCACCATCAAAAACGGCACCAAGGCTTTTAATTGGATGTTATTGAAATAAATAATAGCTAAAAGATTCCAAACAATAACATAATAAATAAAAACTAACAGTAAACAATCATTTTTAAACACAAGAAGGGGCACTATGGATTATAAATAGTGAATTGTTCAGATGGCCTTTTTTAGGATGATTTGCGACTGGTGGCAGAGGAAAAGAGGTCCAGGAAAGGGATTTTTGAAATCATGGAGTTAAATAAGGATGAGATTTGGAGCTTTGAGAGATGGAAAGACGGAATCGCGGAATGTGAGGCAGAGTTATTTTCTAAGGGGCGAGGAGGAACATGAAAACGGAAAAGAGGCGGAATTTCGTTTGTCCGGAGAGAATCGTTAAAGATTCTATGCAGAAACATGAGATCAGATAACACAGGGCGGCTAGTTATATTAGAGATCTTGAGGGAGGAAAGGATAGCATCAAGGACATAATATCTAAGAGTGCGGAATCGATGGCGGGATACAGCAAGAAAGAAGTTGACAGGACGGTTGAGCAACTTTAGAGTAGTGGCGCAGGCGGTTGACCAAACTGGTTAGCAGTATGCCAGCATGGGGAGAATACATCCGAAAAAAACTGTTATTAAATCGGTTGGGTCGATACAGTTAGTCGATACAGCATACCAACAATGGCCATTGTTCTCATATATATGCTGAATTTGAGTTTAATTAAAATAATACGCAGAATATATGGTACACAATAACTTTCAACGATATCCACTTGATGGATTTATATGATCGGATACATCCCTAATCGGCAATCAGGATACCTAGTTCAGATCCCGGCTAAGGCAAATATTTTTCATTCCAAACTTCATTTTTGTTGTATATAAATGGTGGAATTCCAATAACGAAGTCCACTCAATAGATGTAGAGAATACGTCCCGGATTGGCATTCAGGATAACCGGGTACGCATCCCGGCTAAGCCAAATATTTTTATGTGTAGGTAAATTCTGAATTAGGATTAATTAAAAGAATACGTAGGATAAGTGGTATGAAATAACTTTCAACGAAATCCACTCGATGGATGTAGAGGATCGGTTCGTCGCTCTTTAAAGTGGCTGCATGCATAGACATAGCTGCGGCGGGAACACTAAACCCAGATGATTTATCGAGTCCTGTTTAACCCCATTCGACCTACTTTTAATACCGCTTCCCCCACTCCAACTACCCAGCAACATCCCCCATGCCCGCAAAATCCCCCTACTACTATGCATCACAACTCGGATATCCCGCCCATTTCGTGTCCCCACCTTGTTTTGTTTTTATTTTTATTTTTCATTTCCAAGCCTCTTCCACCAGAGGACTCTGCTTTACACGCATCTCTCCCATCACCCACCCACTTCACTTCGATGCAGAAACAGAGCAATGAAGAGATAAAAATGTAGGAAGAGGTTGCGTTGAGAGGGAGGGAGGGTGAGTTGTTGAGGGTCGGGGCATTTGGTCGTTCGCCGGGCGATGGTTGGAGCGGTGTGAGGGGGTAAATCAATCGGAGACTACTACCACACGAATGGGCAGCTAATTGGATGCACGTCGCTGCTGTCGACGTAAATAGCGAAGTCCTGCGGCCGATGGTACCGTGGAAATTGAATGAACGCATTCAATGGCCGCTCATCCGACCCCGATGTATTTTTCTTCTCAATTCATTTATCCATCCAATCTATATCCAGTGCCTCTCTCGATCGGCAGATTTTTAAAAAATAAATGTGGAGCGTTTCATTTTGAAAGAAGGGAACTCGACATAAAGTTATTACTACGGATGCTCAGGTCGGGTACACTTGTGAACATCCGCATGCACGGATTACGTCAAGAGGCAATGCTATTTTCATTATAAATTTCCGAAATAAAAGCAAAATATGATAATTTTACATCGCCAGAGGATCGTCAATGCATCTCCAACATAATACGATAGTTAAAAAAAATCTATGAGCGAATCCAAATTACTTCATATCATCGATGGTATCAGTATACTCATAAAATAATAATGGTATCAATAAAATATAATTCATTTTGATAATGCAAAAACATCATTTGTATACTTCACTTTCCAATTTGAAGGAGAAAAAAATCTGTGTGATATACCTTCTCATTGCATGAATGCGAGCATGCATCAAGCAAGGCAACTCCAGAGCCCTCAAAGGCTTAATAATCCAATATTGATTACTAGTTCTGAATTTCCCGAGCATGAATCGTTTCTATTTTTATCTCACGACTGAATGGATTTATTATTTTACAGATTAAAAACAGGAAATTGAACTTGGAAGGAATGAGAATCTGAGGCCGAAGAGTTACAGTGAATATGCATTGAATTGGAGATATTTATCAAACTTGTTTTATATTTTTGTCTCGAAAGAGACATGAGACTAAAAAGAGTTAGTGGAACAAAGGATAAAGTACCAGTAAGTAATTTCGATTTATTACGGTAGTACTGGGAGAAAAACGGTTAATCATTCCGTTAAGATTTATTTTCAATTTTTACGGTAAGTAATACGCCTAATCGTTTTCATTAAATCATCATGATACATTGTCAAAATTTACACCATTAATTACCATGTGAAAGAAATTTAATATCATCCGTATGATATTCCCAATAAATAGTCTTTCTATCCATTAGATTTTGCCAGAAATAACTAATAATGTAGTCATGTAGTCGAGTACCCTGCTGGCTGGTAGTGCTTGTCTTAAATAAGGATTATTTATAACTTATCAAATGAAGAAAACTTTCCGACCTTAGCCAGTTTTAATATGTGATTATTAAGACATGTTTCCCTGAGCTCTACGCCTCATGCATGCATTGGTAACCTCATACGATGTATAACTCCTATCTTCTCGTATAGAAACTAGGTCCCTGTGACGTCACGTGGAGTGGAATCGCATGGGCGCCAATCTGGCCAATTTTCAAATGAGGATAAAAATGGACCATTGCCATTCGTCTAAACCGCTATTTCTAAAACGAAATAATTTGTATATTTTGAATACACTTATGGTGGGTAACGAATCGCAATCAATGCTTTTCGTTTTCTTTGATAAAGGAAACTTCCCTATTGTCGGTACCAACGTGTTATGATTTCAAAATAATATAGTTCATAAGCAGATTCTTCAATACCATAGATAATAAATAAAAATCAACATGAAACAATGAATAGGCACCGAAATATGCTAGGGGAAGAAGGAAAATGATTCTCTGTCATAGGTACCATTGCTCAAATGAGCTGTCAAGGTAAAACGAACTGCCTCCAATTAATTCATGACCAACTAATAGACGAAAAAAATAAGCATTATAATAAAAGTTAGAAACTGTGCAAATGGTAAGTGCTAGTACTTGAAAGAGATAACCGTGGATACAAAGTTTTAAATAAAAATGAACCGTCAAAAAATACCCTATTTAGAGGTTGATTGGAGAGTGAAAAAACATATAAAAATGTGTACTAAAAGTTGAGGGTGGCACAGAAATGATATAAATACATTGTAATTCTGACAGATCGAATGTATGAAGAGCTAATGGAAGTATTGTGCCCCGGATGGAGTAGTTAAATGGTCACACGAAGAAAATTTGCAATGCATTTAAATAAAACAGGAGTCTTGGAGACCATGGATCACGCCGCAACTAAAGGCCGTATCACACTAGCGACTGCGACCGCCCGCCGCTGCGACTGCGATTTCGGCTGCGGCTGCGACTGCACCCCATCACACATTGCGGCCGACGCCACGATTGCGCATGCGCACGTATGAACGTTTCTTCTTGTGGCATGTTTGTTTACGAAAGCCCAAAGAATAGATAGAGAGCAGCAATTGTTGAAAATGTTCCTAAAATATGTTAAAACGTACTTCATTTTCATTCACCTGTGTACTCGGGTGCAATATCCAACATACTGGGCTTCCATCTTCACTTTAAAAATCCGAAATTATCTCAGCGTTATCTTATAACCTTCTTGAACTTCCCTCGCTACGGTAACCAAAACAAACAAACACGTCTGCCGCAAGCGCGCGAGATTGAAATGGAGCTCTCTGAATGGCTGCGACTGCGACTGCCTCGCTCTGATTGGTCGACGGGCCAGTCGCAGTCGCGGTCGCAGCCGCAGCGCCGGCCGCAGTCGCTAGTGTGATACGGCCTTAAGATACTGGTGTGTCTTGTGGATATTTGTAGATTTTTTCATTTTTAGATTTATTCATTATTTCGAATAGATCTGGGTAATTGAAGCTTTGTCCACGTAGATGAACCATTTATAAGCCAACACTCAAGCAATCGGGCCGCTATCCGACGGACGGTACAAGTATAAAAAAGAGAGACCGACAGGAATCTGTGAGATATGGATTTGGAGCGAGAAAAGAAATAGCGGGGTATTGATGGAACTTTAAAATGTATAAAGCCGGTTAAGTTTATTGCAGCATAAATCAGTGTTTGCCTTCCCCACATGTCTTATTTTGTTGAATCTTTGAATTAGTAAAGAACGTCATCATATGCAGTCCAAAATCAGTTTTTTCCAAGTTTTAATGTTTATTAGTAACTGAGTCTGAGATTTGCGGTTGTTTTTCTTGCATTAAACGAGGTGAAAGTCACCGATATATTTACTACATGGATAATAACATTGAAAATGACATTTTAACTTTAAAACTTTACTCCAAGTTTTTTCCATAGTTTTGAGAAGGGAGAAATGAGGACGATGATTTCCATCCGGACTCAAAAGAGACAAAATCTACTCCTTTTTATGGGTATTAATGAGGGAAAAACGAGCAAATACTGAGATATTTCACAATTTATTTGAAACAGAAACATTTGAAACATTTTTTAAATTATTAGATTAAATTGCATGACTTCGGATGGAGATAGATGCTTAGTTCAGCATTTTATTCAATGAATCGCTATTCGAAGATATGGTGAGGTTGAAACAAATATTATCATATGATACAACTGCAGCCAACGCAGCCTTAAGGGAAATAACTTTATAGCTTCGATACGTAAATTAAGAGGAAAATTTAAGGCAAAATAGGGAACTTAAATTTCCAGTAAACAGTTTTTTCACTGAAATCTATGCGGTATTCGCCTCGCTACAAATATTATTCTCCATGACGCTTGAACAATATATCTCCATAAAAGTTTTAGCATTTGGTATTAACTCGAAAAAATAGTAAGTGAGAACACATGAATAAACAATTCCATGGAAATCTTAAGAGGCTAGAATTCATGAATATTATTAAATGATAAAAATATTTTAAAAAACCGTTACTTTTAATGATTAATCTTCGTTAATAACGTTTGTTTGTTCATTGCTATCCACCGAGAAAATTGTAGACGCTGAAAACATCTGAGGCCCTACTTGTTGCATAAGTTATAAGTACCTAACTGAGTCAGAGATTTGCGGTTGCTTTCTGGCATTAAACGAGGTAAAAATCACCAATGTATTTACTGCATGGGTAATTACATTAAAAATGGCATTTCAGCTTCAATGTTTAAAATTAAACGTAAAACTGAACAAATAAAGGAGTATAAGGGCATGGCTCGTACATGATTTTAGTAATTGTATACTATCGGTGGAAAGATAATTGGTAGTAAAAAGATTGTAATTGCACCCTCTTGGAGAAAAGGAAGAAACAATGATGAATGAGAGAGGAATGGTGGAGAAAATAAAAGACGGAAATGAAATACATGGCTTGTTAGAAAGCAAAATGATAGGAGATCTTATGGATTGGTTGCTCCATTCAGGGAATGGATGTGAGTGACCGTCTTTTGTCAGTTATTGTTGAAACCCTCGGTGTAAAGGCCTCATTTAGCTGTTTTCGGGAGTAATTGAGGTAAATAAATAAAGAAAAATTACAAATATATTTATTGATGGACAATACTACTGAAATAAAGAAAGTTTTACACTATAAAAAAATAATTCGCTTAGTTTATTAGAATTTAATGGGGGTAAAGGTCACGGTTCGTTCAGGATTTCAGTAATTGGCCCGCTCTGTGAGGACGTCGGGAAGGAAGGGACGAAGATGAACGTGAAAGGCTGTGGGAGGCAATGGAAACCGGAAGAGGAATAGTTGGACAGCTGCGGAACGTGAAAGGGGGGAAGTAGAGAGAAAAGGGGGAGGGGGAGGAAGGCTGCTTCCCAGAGTTCCATTTGTGGCAGAATTTATCGCCGTCGGACGGTATTCGAGTCGTTACGTTAGTAGCTTAGTCTTCGTTCGCTCAGGCCTTTGCCGGTACACCTTCCGCCCACTACCTCGTACCCTTAAAACCCCTGACGTTACCCCTTCCCAGTCCCTGTTAACCCTTCTACCGTTTCCTCCTCCAGGATTTCCAATCCCATCCCTTTAAAAGTCCTCCCCTCAACCTCCCAAAAGGCTCCACGCCACTTTCAATCCTGATTTTTGTTTTGGCGACAGTTAAATTACATGCGCGCCATTGCTTCCTCTGCTTTTTTTTCATGGAAATTAACAGCCAGAATAAGCTAAGTTTTCGGTAGGGAAGCTACCCAGTTCTTCCACCGCGTCTAGTTTCAACAATGATTCATTGCTCTCTGGAAAATGGAGAGGGGAAAATGCCTATACCTATGCATTTATAGAAGTTACTCAAACGAAGGAAGTGGGCTAAGAGTAGATAGGAAAATGGAATGATAGTAAGTCATGCTGTCTTAATGATTCCGGCTATTTCACCGTATGAAATTTGCCATAATAAGAGAAAAATACCATCGAATTCCTAAAAATATCATAAATAGGCTAAACCACGAATGCAATTCACTATTCATAATATTCCACTGAGCTATTGCTTCATGTTCACACTTAATCAAGGATATACTAGTATTTTACTTTCAAATTACACTGATTTACAGTATTGATTTTGGATTAGTCATAAACTACGCCACTTTCAATACTGATTTTCTTTTGGCGACAGTTAAATTAAATGTGCGTCATTGCATCCTCTGTTTTATCATGAAAATTAACAGCCAGAATAATATAATTTTGTGGTATGGATGCCACCATGTTCTTGCACCGCTTCTAGTTTCAACAATGATTCATTGCTCTCGGCGAAATGGATAGGGGAAAAAAGCCAAATCCGATTTCTACCTATGCGTGAATAGGAGAATATACTCAAACAGAGGGAGTGTATAGCGAGGAAATAGAAAAATATAATGTTAGTGAGGCATAGTTTATGAATGATCGCAAATATTTCATCGCATGAAAGTTGCAACAATGTATAAAAGAGGCCAGTGGAGCTCTAACGAACTCATAAGACCGTAAATAGACCAAACGACTAATACCAATCACGATCTATATTATTGGAGTGACCGCTTGCCATATTTCCCGATAAATGTAGCTTAAACAAGTATTTGACTGTTATCACTGATTCCAATATTTGGATGATGATTACTTTAGATGAGTCATAACTTATGTCTCACTAAAATTGATAACAGATTTGTTCAGACGGAATCCAAACTAAATGCAATTACGCCTTTTTTCTTCATTTTAAATAGAGTACTTCATCAGGAGTAAGGGAGGAACTGATGTCTTTTTTCTATCCTAATATGTCTTACGTATTACGATACAAATACAAAGCTTTAAATCAGCAAAATGCAGCCTATAGAAAGAAATTCAGTTTGCTCAGATATATACCTCTATAATATTAAGTTATACTGTATAATTTACCATCAGTGTTAAAGGAATACAACAAAAACCTTTAAATGCTATAGCAAAAAATGTCTCGAAATATAATCATTTATATTATTATGTGAGTGAAATTAAATGATGTTATTATTTGAGACATTTCCGGATGCCAGAAATAATTACATTTTTATAATATTTCAGTCTTTTCAATATAAAGGGTGAGGCCGACGAGAATTCATTGAAGTAGTTGACAGAGTAATAAATAATATTGAATTAAAACATTCAGCACTATAATACAGGTACGGCCAGAATTCTGTACAACATTCATTTATGCTGATGATAGGTGTACGATGGACTCCGCAAAATAAATCCATTTAATGCTACGTGAATGAAAGCTCATTACCTATTCAAACGCTACACAGTATATGCTATACACAAAAAATACATCGTCAAAGCGTCACAGTGTCAAGAACAAGCATCTAATGAACAGTACACTCGATATGAGAAAAATTATTCTTGAGGCACCGATCAACATAGAGTGTCATTATTTGATGAATGGATGATTCGATAAGATAATTTACGATGCCAACTTTTATTATTTGGTCTGTTATATTTCACAATCACCCCAATTTGGTCTCCAAATGAAAATGATACATCAAAATCTAATTCAAAGCATGGCAAAGAGACATAGTCTTTTACCATCTCGACGAATTTTACTGCAGTTTTATATCCGGATTCATTAAGTGCCGTATTTAGGACAAGGGAGGATATACGTCACACTATGCACTAGGTCACATTAAAATAGAATGGATGCTGGGTAAAAACGTCGAAGCCATCAAACGAAGCTACTTAAATGTTTAACCCCAATGGTTCCATTTAATTTAAAAGGTTTAAATTAGATTTGGAGCCTAGCTCACTAGACCGAAAGGGACCTCATACTACGTCAAGTTTTACGATATTTTGTAATTAAATTTACGGGTCAAAACTTTCAAATAGGATAACGTATAAATGGGTTAAATTTTAAAATGCAATTAAAATGACTGATTTAAATTTCGCCCGTCAAAAAAATCATTTGATCACCACCATTTCCATTAAAATTCTCTCTCACTTGTCGGAATCATTGACGCTTGAGGGTATCTGTGAACTGAATTAATATAAAAAGCTGACTCAAAGTTTAAAAAAAACTACAACCATTCGTCATATCCATTGTAACAACGGATAAATGAGATACAACTAGGGATCAAAAGTTATTCTAAAAAAAATATGCATCAAAAATGAGAATTCCAGTGTCCATCAATTACCATAAATATCTCTATTTGCACTGACAACTAATTTGTATAAAAATAGCATGTTTTACAGAAGGTGATATTTTTTTAGTGGCTGATAATAGTTACGCCAGGTCTTTGAATGATATAATAACAGGCCAAAACAGATTAAACGAGGCTCAGTCGAAAACACAAGAATTTTATTTGGGCCAATCAATTCCCATTATAGAGGTTACAAAATTATTTTTTCACGCCATCGAGGTAGCATTCACACTGACAAGGTCTTTAATAATCTCTAAACTTTATTCGCTATTAATGTTGGTAAACTCATATACATTGACAGAGTTGTTTTAGGAGAATAAAGCGCACATTTATCCAAATGGTATCCTGCGTAAATATACGCCAAAATGTGTATTGATGACTATTAAGTTATAATTATAAAGAGGATTCTTTAGTTAATATTGAAAATAATATACATTCATTGTTACAAAAAAACTCATTCAAAGTAATATGAATACTTTGAATTCAATTTTCAGCTTTAGAGACAAAAATGTAGAGTTTTATAAACAATAAAAGCATATTAGGATTAACTTTGTGAAATTTTTCATGTCCTAGTCAAACTTTGAAAATATGGGTAACTACATCACAAATTTAATTATTTGGCCGTCCAATTTTTCGGCAACTAATCCGCTGTCCAGCGGAACTTAGGCGGTTAAGTAATATAAATTAAGTTGAAAGCTAAAATTTGTTTTTCATTTAGCCATTTTGCACTTTAAAAATCGTAAATAAAGGATAAAAGAACCTGTCAAAAGTTTCAGCAATGTTTTATCCCCATTATTCCCTCATCAAAATATGTCCAAATGATTCTTGCTTATGAACCGATAAAACATAACGGCTTCATGCCGTTAGGGATTTTATTGGCAACCAACTATCGAAATCACACGCAATAGATATGACTTAAATATAAATTTAAAAAATATGAGGGCTACAAAATGGATAAACGATGCAGTATAACGACGTCGAGCTGTTTTATCATCGTAAAATCCTTCGACACATTATATTGCGTTCTGGCGTAACATGCATGCATTTTCATCATGAATAAATCGTAGCACATATCATTATTTGCGTCGTATAGTGTTATTTCGGATCACAACGACCAGGTGATTATTTTAATCACCAGCTCATGCCAATAATAAATATAATTCGGGTTGATAACTTACTATATGCAAAAAACTACGTTTTCATTCATATCTACCTCCATATGTTTCCTCTATTGAAAAATGTAATTCATCAAATATAATATCAGCTTGTGCTTTGTAACTGGAAAATTATCCATCTCAAAAAACGTACAACATTTTACTTAGCACAGATTTTCCATAGCAGGTTAATCAAATTAACCGTGCGATTGCGATTTCTGTTAACCCGCATGTCATGGACAAAATTACTTCCTATTGAGTAAAAACGCAATCCATCCCAAATTGCCTCGTTCATACCGAGCGTTCAATTCTCACCATAAAAAGTCGCTATGGAAATTAAAGGCTTCAAATTTAAATTATTTTGGAAATGACTGAATGTACTTCATCATATGATTAAATGGCTATTATAATCAGAGAAGTGTCCATCTCAACCTTCAAAATAGCACATTTTCTTGACCGAGCGAGATTAAAGTTCTTAAACATATCCTATTCTTCACTGATGGAAACTGCAGGGGTATTTTACACTTGCATTTGTTAGTTGAAATGTCATCGCACTGCACATGCTCGAGCAGAAAATTTTTCACTAATATTAAGCTATTAAAAATTCTGTTTTCCCCTAACTAAAGGGAAAAAAACCTATGGCTATTAAACTTGTAATATATGGAGGGAATATCACCGTGGAAAAAGTGGCGTGAGCAAAATTTACCGCAGTAGTTGAGCGGTAAGAATATCCTCAACGCAGGAACAAGCATACAATTGCAAGCACATCCGTATTTATCGCATAAATACCGTCGTTCAATTTCACTATACAAAGGATTAGATACTTATGATTTACAAAGCAATGTCATTTCTTCCGACTTCGCCATTCGGGAATGGATGGCTCTACTTGCCTTTCTCGACCCTCCATATATTGTACAAAGATTATCCTTCTTTTAGTCGTATATATGGCCATATGGTTCCGGCTTGCCGCAAAAGTTGAGCTGTAGGAATGTCATCAAAGTAGAAAAAAGCATATAATTGCAACCAAGCGTATATAAAGTCACTATTCTTAAGCATACTCACCCCTTACTACTGAAAATTTCTGCGATAATTTTTACTATCTTTCATTTTAATTTGTAATCTGAAATTTCATCGCACTGCACACGCTTTAGCAGTATATTTTGTCTAAAATAATTAGCAATTAAAAATATATATGTCATCTCTACACTAGAGGGAGCCACCTTTAATCTCCTAAACTTGTTTATCGAGGGAATATCACCATAGAAAAAGAGGAGTGAGCAAAATTTACCGCAACAGTTGAGCGGTAGAAATATCCTCAACGCAGGAGCACGTATACAATTGCAAGCACATCCTTATTCATCGCATAAAGACTTTCGTTTAGTTTTCACTCCACAAAGCGATATCTTTTCTTCCGACTTACAAATCACGGATCGTTAAGCCTCATTGCCATTCGAGAACGGATGGCTCTACTTGCCAGCCTCCACCCTCATCATCTCGCACGAAGATTAGCCTCGTCTTAGTCGAGCGTTCGCTTGGTGACCGCCGTTAAACTTGCCCACTCCTCTCACGCCCTCCAGCGGAGGAGAGGAGGAGCACTCCGTCACTGCGGCTTTCAAGTCGGCCCCAGAGATAATGGCCCACACAATGGAGAAACCTCCTCGATGCCCACGTCCGCTGAAAAGGCCCGAGCGTTGGTTAGCTCGTAGAATTTGTTTCCCGTCCCCCACACTGGAGGGTAAGCGGACCCGACGCAAAGAGGAATAAGAACAAGAAGAAGAGCAGTGAAACCTCGTTTTAGTTAGGAGGAAAAAAAACATTAAAAATGATAAAAAAAACATCCCACCCCCACATCCAACTAACACTGTCTCAAAAACCTTCTCCTTCTCCCGACTAGTGCACAAAAAACACTCTTCCCCACCGAATTCCCGCACACTAGCAGCCGCCCGACCAAAACCAACCCCATCGCTTCGGCGTACGCCCACGCTCATTTTTTTTACTCTTCCTCAGCCCCGTTCCCGTTTTGCGCATTCTCATTTTCGTTCCTCTTTTATTTCAGCGCTCGTTATTCACCCGTCCCTCCCTTCCGGTCTAACTCGCGCCTTTGTCCGCGCGAAATGGTTTTCTGCGTTTATGCGCAGAAAAGGATCCCTCTCTTCTCTTTTGGAACGGGACTGTGAAGCGAGCTCGTCTACATTTCTTGCTCAACCTACTTTTTCTTTTGTTAAACATTTTTCCCTTCTCTTTTAACTCATTCACTCTAGGCTCGCTGGGACCGTAACTATGGTTACCTCAAAGGTAGTTAAGTCATTATTATCATCAGGCAGCTCGTCTTTTCATCACAAGCTTTCCGTCCGCTTTCCTTTCCTCACGTTCTTCCACTTTCAGCATGGCCAATTCTCCTGCTCCACCCACCCTTGACCTAGCATGGCTACCATCGCATTCGTTAGACTAAATTTCCATGAATACTTCAGCGACGGAAATTTGAAGGGACGCGGCGAGTAAGAGACTGTTGGTACTACTCCGCAGAAGATCATTCACTCGTAAATGACGGAGTATTAGTTACAAGAAAGCCTATTGTATACTTTCCACTGCCATAAGCACTATTGTTCTCCTTGATACCCACAGTATCTTCAAAAATCCGGCACCAAGAAAAGGCATTAACATCATCCATTAAAAATATACACTTAAAACGTACGTAATTATTATATCGTACACATGTTCACGTTTATCAAACAATACTGAAGCGTATTGAAGCCAAATGAGGCCTGAGAACGGCCACTATTTGTTCTTCAAAAGCTTCTAGAGCCGTCAACAGCATATGATAAACAAAGGAGTAACGTGTACCTGCAGCATAGTAAAATGTAGATATACGTACACTCTACAGTTGCTGTATCAAAGGGTTCGAGTCGAAGGAAATAAGACTTGCTCGCTTGTAAATGTATTTTATTCTATCAGGCCATGGTTTCGATAAAGAGTAACATTATCAAGGTAATTTGGTCATAATGGTACTCTATAACGGAAAAATGGTCGGAAAGAATAAAAAAACACATTGAAAAAGAAAAAAAATTGATTTGTTCAATTCCTACGGTAAAGGATTTTCACCAAGTCACGCCCGTAACTATTACTCATATCAAATGGTTGTCTAAAGTCAAGTGAAATAATGTTTTGGGATTTGCTGCATGATCATGGTAAGCAGGTATGTCTACTTATACAATTGGAGATTAGGATGCAGCAGTCAAATATTATTTTTTCGCATGCTCATGGATACACTGTTTACAGTGACACATACAACCAGTTAGAGCGCCTGACATATTATACCGTAACTTTGTTTCTTAGTATAAAATTGACCGCTATGCTGATACGGCTGATGGCTTCCCCGATAGACTTACTTTAAAGGGATGCCCTTCTTCAATGCAGTTTCATAGTTTTAACGGAACCCCAAAAAAGTTATCCTATTGATTCATTACCGAGGCCCCGGACGCCAAGCTAAGTTCTCAGGCTTAGTTCTTCTTCAAGCACAGGTTCTTAAATAAATGAAATATTACTGATAACAGTCTTATGACTAGTTATATGAGGAGATATCTTCTTGAAATATTACATTCATTAATTCTTATTTCCACCTTTAATTACAAATAAATCCTATTCCAAAATTACTCGAGCTTATTTGCACAACAAAACTGAAACGTTGAGAGACATTTTGTTAGCTCACAAATAAAAAATCATCATTAAACTATATGAGATTGAGTGTTTTTATGGATTTTATAAGCTATAAATTGCTTATTAGCAGTTGCTTGTCAAACTTTACCAAAAGTATGTTAAAAGGTTTAATACGCAATGGAATTTCCCAATCCACAAATACGACCAGCTTCCCCTCAATAAATATACTTACATCCTTCGAACAGAGAAAGAATAAAAGAACACAGAATCTAAAACATATGTGTTGAGATTAGGCACATCTGCATGCTGAAGGAGGAAATAAATCAAGGAATATTGACAGACATTGATGCGTACTTTAATTTTGAGTAAAAATAGGGATTTGCAATGGATATGAGGAATGGATCAGATGAATATGTATCAACATGAAATACTATGGATATTCTGGAAACATTAAAGACTGCTGAAACCCCCAATTGAAGTTTCCACATTCTGCTGACAATCCATTGGACTAGCAGGACTTCATTGGTATTTATATCTTAAGTAAAATATTGTGATCTTTTCATGAAAACATAATTTTTCACATTGTTATCCCAACGCACAATTTAGAAAAATATTAAAAATAATACATCCAAAAATTTAGAATGATCAGACTTAATACCAGCAAGACAAAATCTATATAAAATCCTCATGATTCTGTGAGCCACCCTATTTTTCATCGCGCTAGTTATGCATTTCTAAAGAAACACATGTGCTCAGGTATAAACTGAAATTATGTTGCAGGAAATACTTCATTCCAGAGGGCTTAAAAATGTTTTGAAGAAAAAAGCGTATTTATATCGCTAGAAAGAAGTTAAACCTGTCATCGACTTAAGCAAAAGTTATTCTTGACATTGTACTAACTGTACCATAAGACTGTGACAACATTTAATTCTCATGTATATTTTTCAAAATTTATCCGAGTTCAATGAAACCCATAAGCAGCTAAATACACACAGTAGAATGAAAAAATATAATCGTAACATAGCCTTTTTGTATGCCTACACAGTTATCAGAAAATATCTCTCCGAAACAAGTAAATAAAGAAAGAATAATCGAAAGGTGTCAAACTTAAGGATAGAATAAAAAATATGTGTATCATTGCTCAATGAGAAAAGCAGCTTTAAAATCGTCAATAATTAACTTTAAGCGAATATTTTCGCGCAAGGAAGTAATAAGGTGGGCTAAAAATTACCCATGCACGATTGACATTTTACTGTATCCATTGAAATACCATTTCCAACTAAAAGAACACGGACAAAGTGAAAAAGTGAAAAAGTTTCATCCCTTGTGGGGATCGAACCCACGACCTTTGGATTAGAAGTCCAACGCGCTATCCTCTGCGCCAAAGGGACGTTGATGACTGACTGTTCAACGGATCTTACCACACACTTCTGAAGTTCCGATGGCAAACTCGGAAGAACTTATCGCCCATCGTAGTTCCAAGGGCAGCCGCATACGGCGGAGCCACATTGTATTACGACGCCAGCGTCGATATCTTGTCCAGGCTGGGAGCGCGACTTTCAAATTCGTTGATAACTAGATCATTTCGCATTCACCTTCATGTTTCCGACTGCAAGAAAATTCCCAGCTGTCAACAAAGTTCGGATACAATTTTCATTACGTTTTCCCTCATATAAGACTGAAGAACAAAGATAAAAGGAGTCACCATTCGTGTTTAAATCTACATTGACGACCTGCACATTCATATTATTTATAACCTAGAGTCAATAACTAAATAATAACTGAAACAGAAATTAAAACCCGCCGATATACTAGACACCCCAAAGCAGCAAGAGCCTGCTGAAGAATTGATATCCATGTAGTGTGCATGCAAAAGCAGACGTCCCAGCGAGGAAAGCGCGAAATTATTCTCGAAATAAAAGTGCTAATCACCAATAATATTCCTAATTCACTACAAATTGAGTTCATATGGCTCAATTATGTTAAATATCTTGTAGAAAAACTGAAATATTAGAGTTTTCTCCAAATTTTTAGGCCTCATTTTACTTGCTTGCTCATTACGCGTCAGCTAGTTAGTATAAATAAATTCTAATATTTGAGGTTTGGCTGGAATTCTAAAATATAATGAATGACTAAATAATGTACTGGAATATTAAATCATGTGAATGAATGGAGTAAAGGATACCACTACGGACCGGGGGCTCTCAACGAGAAAATTATATATTCCTCATCAGGAGAGGAGAGATTCTTAGAGGAAAGTTAAACTTGCAACTTCTAGACTTCTGATTTCTTTCAAGAGTTTTATGTTATAATTCTTATGTCTCTCTATAGTGATAAGTTGAATCAATATACGAGATAAAGCGATTAAGCATCAGCACCCGTATGTCTCGCGATATCTCGTTCAAAGATTACGTATCCTATCAGAAACCATGGAGATAGCAGGTAAAACGTTGAGTTTGCACGTAGAACTTTATATTCTCCGGACGTGCGTCAAAATAAAGGAAGGGTTAATTCATTAACGATCGCAGAATTTGGAAATGTTTACACCATAGCCTCGCTAGCTTACATAGATTTAATAGGTAGCTTAATATTACCTTTTATCATCAACGTTATATTCGGTAGTCACCATGTAATGTTTTCCGCAGTGACGTTTGCTAAAATATCTAGTATGCATGCGCAAAACAAGAAAAACGCTTCTTCAAGTAACTAAATAGACAAGAAGTAATGAGGACCCAGGGGAGCCCTTCGAGGGTACAACGCACCGGGGCTGGGACCCTGCAATCCTGCAGATTCGCCCGATCACCCGGGGAGGGTGAGGAAAGAAAGGAAAAAGGAAAGAGACGCCGCCGCAATAGGAGCCCGACGACTCCCTGGGGTAGGGAAACGGTTGGAAGGTATGGGACGGGGAAAAACACCTTAACGCTAAAGAAACGAAAAGGGCCCACTGGCTAGCGAAACCAGGCGTCAATCATTACTGTGCCAGCGATTTTAGAGGATTATCATATGAGGAAGAATAATCCAACGATCGAATTTCTAGATAACTAAATAGAAAGTGCACATCTTAAAATTTGAACATATAAATTACTTTCTCATGATGAAACCAACTAATTTAGTGAATTGAACCCAAAGATTCAAGCGTGTTAGATTGGAATTTTTCCATATTGAAGTAAATGCTTAAAAATTTAAACCATTATAGCATTTATTACGATCTAGGATTTAATGTTACCACATCATCCATTGAAGATGATCTTGATGATATTGTATGAAGACGATTTCAACTGATCAGAACGTAAAACATTGCCGAGAATTAAATTGGTGAAACGGGAAGCAATAAAGCCATTGTACCCTCCTTTTGAAACAGTTTGTCTTCATCTTCAAAGCATAACACTAATCCGAGGTCAGTATAAACGCTCCTCGAGGAACGGGGTAGACAATTAGATTTGAGGCATGGATCTACAATTCGCACGTTAACGAGTCCAACATTTACGGTCCATTTGAGAGGGACACACGCTGAAGTGCATAATTCCGCCTCTAATCCTCGGCCGGAACGGAACGCAAATCTTTCTTCGGATCTCATTTGCGGTTAACCCTGGCACATATATCCTCGGGACCCATTACAAAGGATTACAGGATTGCTCAACGCGGGCACCTAACCCATCTTCGAGGACCCATATCCACGTAGTTCGGCCCGCCAAAGTTTTGCGTCGGGAAACCGACAAAGGTCAAACGCACTCGAAAACAGACCCGAACGCACACGGAAGAGCAAAACCAAAGCGATCCTGATGGTCTTAATTAGTGCCTTTTCCTCCCCCTGCATTGCACGTCGTTAAAACGACGTCCCTTCCATGAGGACGGGCCAGAACTCGTTTTCAAGGGAACGATGTATTCCCCCGGAATAAGGTACTGCCCGCGGTGTAGTCTTATTAGAACTTTGGTAGTTAAGCTGCTAAGTTTCATTCTCGAGAGTTCCTCTTGGACATTTAAATGTGACCCGCTGAGCTCAGCTTATTCGGTAACTTCTCGCCGCTAGGTCCAATTCTCTGTCATTCCCAAGAGGCAGGAAGAAACCCCGGATCGCTTCAACCAGACCTCTACATTTTTCATGAGATCACCAACATCAACGCTATCTGAGATAGCAACAATTTAAAAATATTATTGAAGTGAATATTTGACAAAAGATATGCAAATTATGAAAAAACGCATGCAATTATTTACTGATAGGGAGGCTTAAAACATATTCGATATTAATGAATAAAAAAATATGTAAATTACAGTATCTCAGCACTCAACTGTTAGTCATCCCTGCAGCGGATTTAATTCCCTAAATTTTTTTAAAACTTGAGAATAGGGAATATATAAAACTACAAAAAATGTCGTGGAAAAAGCTATAGTAATCTTAATTTACCACATTGCATCGTGAGGAAATTCCTAAGCCAATAAAACTGTAGAATAGAATGAATTTGCTTCCTTTTCTGGTATTACGAACCCATCTGTAAGCTACGTTTGATTTTTGGAGTTGGCTTCAACCAGCTGAGAAAGTGTGATTGATAAAAAACAATTATAATATCATATAGTATCGCTGCAACAAAGTAGGTCGGTCAAAAAAATCAAATAAACGCGTTGGAATATTAAAAAATTCAAACGCACAATACTTAAATATTCAGGCCTCATATTTTAGAACATTAAGCATATAAATAACGTTTTACAATGATACACGGAATCTGTGGTACTGCATGGATACCGATATGTATTCCTTAAAGCTACTCAATTTCCTCGTCATCAATTAATCTTGAAAAGAATAGCTGGCTATCTGTAACAAATTTCCTTCAATCCAACTTGCAAGTACATGTCTGAGGAAATCCTTACGCACATAATAGGCACTTCTCAATAATTTTTGCACCTATAACCTAGTAACATATCCTATTCTACTTCACAAAATTTACCGTGAAAAATAGCAAACTCAAAGTAGTAGAGGACATGTTTTCTTATTAATTTGTTGCAAGTATAAATACCTCTTTCGAACGGTGAACATTTTTTTGAGAAAATAAACGATAAAATGATTCGGTAATCAAAATATGGCATCCGTTAAATAATTTTATCGCACGTGTTATTACATTGATTACATCCCGCACCCTAAATGTCAGAGAAACACAAAATAAAAATCATAGTATGATCAAACATTAGAATTTTTGCAAAAATCAACACGATTTCAGTCGACACTATCATTCAAAATATAGCGCCTCCTCTTTCGGGTTGAGAAGCTATAAACAGGAAAAGCTTAAGATTTGGGGACCCTTCAATGAAACAAACTCTTCGCAGTACATTAATTCCATACTAAAATGTTTAAAAAATGAAAAGATAACCTGGATAAACACAATCTGATTTTCTACGTGGATACCGTTTGAAATTTGTAACGCTATCCGAGTTCCTCGTCATCAAGGTGCTTTTGAGGAAAGTAGCATGCTACCTGTAAACAATTATCTCTAACCTCCCTTTCAACTGTAGGTAAGTTCGAGGAAATTTTATACGCATGAAAGGCAACTTTTCATGTAGGTTTTCACCTGTAATGCACGAGCACATCCTGTTCTACATCATTGATTTGTCCTTAAAAACTAGCAAATTAAAGGAATGTGAGGACTTGTTATCTTATTAATATGTTGCAATAATAACAGCCTCTTTCGAATTGTGAACCTTTTTCACAAACTCAGCGGGAATAAAAATATTGTATTCATTAAATAATTTTGTCGCACTTACCTCAGCATTATTACTTCCCAAACCTTAAATTTTAGAGCAAAACATGGGAATAAAATATTTTACTATGGTGAAACATTAGTATGTTAGAAAATATTCTCACGATTTCCGCCAAAACTGTCACTCATTCAGAACTTAGTGCCACCATTTGCGAGTTGAGAAACTATGAACACGAAAAGCTTAAGACTCGCGCCCCCCTTCAGTGAAAGAACTCTTTGCATTATGATGCTCCGGTATCTCTCCACCATCCTGTCACCTCGACGACGGCGAATAATCCGAATCAAAGCGCCGGCAACAATGGACGAAAATTTAGGAGAACAGCGGAGTTAATTACTGGAATGGCCTCTTCTTTCCGAGAGGGAGTCGTTGACGTCCCCTCCCAATCGCTTGTCAACCCCACGTCTCGCGGCATAAACCGAGATTTCACTCAAGCCGAGTGGGACAAAGTGGATGGGGAAGGAGGAGTTGGTAGCGACGGATTATGAGGAATAATAAAAGGGGAAAAATATTATGTAAGCACCGGGAAAAAGAAAGAGTTGAGAGAAAGCCCGAGAGAAGGAGAAAATATCATTCTGCAACGTCTCCTACAGTTGTGTCTTAAGATTTCTTCGTTATTTATCTAGCATTATACTACTTTTAACTTTTTTACATAAAAAGACCCGTGTTTCAATGAGTAATTTTCACCATCATCAGGCGCAAATTATTACGTATTTATCTCATTGTTTTAACCTATTAACCTAACGGAGGAAGATGTGGATTTTGGAAGGTAACTACTGTCGCCGAAAAATACGTAGAACTTCTGAGCACTGAACTTCAAGCAATTACATGGAATTCTACGGAAGCTCCTCAGGGTTAGGTTGTATATCATTTGACTCATTGCTTACTTGACTACAATAATGAATCATTAAACATTGTTGAGACGTAAACGTTAAACTTCTACTGCTGAAAGCGTGAAGAAGGACCCACGAAAAACTATAGGAAATGTGAAACGGATGTATTCTTCATCTCGACACGAGATAAATATTTAATCGGTACATTTAATTGTATGTTTTATAGAGATTTTTTATAGTTCTTCTTACATAAATAGACCACAAAACCGAAAATTGCCCCGCGGCAAAGTACGCTACCAAAATGACGACTTTCATATTTGTGGTATATTTTAAGTAAACGAAACGATATAAGCCTTTCCTCACATGAAAATTTAGGAAAACGTTTTTCGTATGGCATACGTAACTTCGATATTAATGTGATTTACCACAACTCTTTTTGAATTCTACAGCTCTCTTCTCAAATTTAAATATACCATTTTAGTCATTTAAAAAATGAAAGAATACGTAAATTTTAATTTTAAAAAGCTATTTTTGATGCGAAGATGTCGTTTTCTTTTTAAAAAATACAATTAATTGTACCAATTAAATATTTCACCCGTTACGAGATGAATAAGACGACCTTTTCACTGTTTCTACAGTTTTTCACGTGTCCTTCTTCACTCTTTGGACCGTACAAGCTAAACGTTTACGCCTACACAATTTTAATGACTCATTGTTGTAGTCAATTAAACAATGAGTAAATCGATATATAACACGACCCTTGAGAGAAAGCGTTGGCTAACTATTGGAGCAATTGGAATGATTCTCTTACCTCGCGGGGACCATTTTCTGGGTGAGAGAAGTTCAACAGGCATAAAGAGCCGTAATTCATAAGCTAAGATTCCTTTATGACAAAAAAAGTAGCCACTATGCACCGAAAGGGCAAAATTGGTGACAAGGCCACAGTTTGCGAAAAAACTCACGGGAAGTTCAATCATGATAGAAGATTTACGGATCAGATCCTTAACCTTCAAAAACCAGGCCAGAAGATTCATGAAGCTTTTGAGTCCTGGTGCTTACGGCAGGAGCGAAAGATCGATCACATTGTTAGAGTAAGGAGCGAAGAGGTATCCCGAAGAATTTGAGAAGTAAGGATATAATGGATGACCAAACAAGAAAAAGATACAAAAACTCGCAAAATATACCATTACATATCAAACAATTAAATATACAATGGAGGAAGAACTCAGGTTAAATTCTCCCAGGAATGTCGTAGGGATACGCATTTGCGATATGCAAGGAAATATTTCATAAGAGAACTGAAGGAACTAAATAAAGATGGGAATTAGAAGGGACTGGACGAAGGAAGAAATTTAGGGCTTTAGCAGATAAAAATTAGGAATGCAGCGCTGTGAATCAAATAAAAAACCATCCAAGCCCATTGGAATATTTTTCATCCAAATTATTACGAGGCATTGATGCTTTCAGCCTCTTGTGAGGCTGTATCAATCCTAGTAGTAAAATGGGACATTGCAATATTTTCCATGAGTTTCATTTTGACACTACGCGTTTCGTTGTTACAAATAATATTATCAATTGTGTAACAACTTTGTTTAACGTTGACACTATGCGTTTCGCTGTTTTTAACAAAAAAACGCGTAGTGTCAAAATAAAGTCAGTGGAAATATTGCAATGTACAATTTTACTAACAGAAAGAATTTCCACCACATCGTACCTCACATCATACAATGTCTCAATCCTCCCTAAAGGAAATGAATAGAAAGGTGATAGAAACAGCAGGCGGATTATATCGGAAACGAAAAGGAGGCAAGGAGAATACCGACGATGAAGAGGAGAGATTGAAGGTTCGAAAGAAACTTGAGAAAGAGAATGGAGGTAGATAGTCGCGAAGATAGTGAGGGTAAAAAGAGAGAGGAGATGGTGGAGGCACAGAACGTTCTCAAGGGTGATCGAGAAAACTGAGAAAAGCACAAACAAAGGCTGAAAACACCACGAGGTTACGTCAGGGTGAAAGGAGAAAAAAGAGAAGATCGAATGCGCAAAAATAAGTGTTTCCTTCGCACCTTTAAGTCCCTCAACTCATTCCGGCACAGGAAGTTTCCGTGATTTCTCCATCTTCTCCATCCCCTTTCAATATTTCTGACGACGTTGCTGCCATCTAGAAGTCGCTCGAAGAAAACTGGGTGACATCGTCGTCCAAGAGTTTTTGACGTTTCCATTTCTCGGAGTAGAGAGGGTTGCTCAGGAGTCGTTCCGTTTTGAGCATTGAAAGGAAGAGTAGAAGCAGATAAAAGACGATGATTCTTCGGAAAACGGTGCAAAGAGAAATGGTAGGAAATCTACCCAGTTACTTATTCTGGAGTTATCGAAGGCTATGCAAATGCAACCATTCCACACTGTAAACGGCTTGCAGGATTTCAAATAAAGAGGAAACATTATTCGCTATTTTCGTTCCATCGTAATTACATATATATTCTTAAAAATTTTCTCAAAAGATATTTCATCAAATTTACTATAATCAAGATGTCAATGCCTGATTAACCTTAGAAATTATTTTTATCGATAATCACGCTTCAAAAAGCACCTAGCATCATTGTCATTTCGATTTCATTTTTATTAATGCAATTTCAAGTTTGCTAAGCATGAGTTGAGATATTAGGAAGAAATGCAGTACAAGCCAAATGATCAAGATTTAACTTTTTCAGGGAAATTAATGCCTCACTTGTTCAGTGCTACAACCGAAGGTTGATTTGATTATGCAAGTTCTATTTGCACACCATTAGTCATTTTTACAGGGTTAGAAATTATTTTTATCGATAATCACGCTTCAAAAAGCACCTAGCATCATTGTCATTTCGATTTCATTTTTATTATTGCAATTTCAGGTTTGCTAAGCATGAGTTGAGATATTAGGAAGAAATGCAGCACAAGCCAAATGATCAAGATCTAACTTTTTCGGGGAAATTAATGCCTCACTTAGTCAGTGCTACAACCGAAGGTTGATTTGATTATGCAAGTTCTATTTGCACACCATTAGTCATTTTTACAGGGTTAGAAATTATTTTTATCGATAATCACGCTTCAAAAAGCACCTAGCATCATTGTCATTTCGATTTCATTTTTATTATTGCAATTTCAGGTTTGCTAAGCATGAGTTGAGATATTAGGAAGAAATGCAGCACAAGCCAAATGATCAAGATCTAACTTTTTCGGGGAAATTAATGCCTCACTTAGTCAGTGCTACAACCGAAGGTTGATTTGATTATGCAAGTTCTATTTGCACACCATTAGTCATTTTTACAGGGTTAGAAATTATTTTTATCGATAATCACGCTTCAAAAAGCACCTAGCATCATTGTCATTTCGATTTCATTTTTATTATTGCAATTTCAGGTTTGCTAAGCATGAGTTGAGATATTAGGAAGAAATGCAGTACAAGCCAAATGATCAAGATCTAACTTTTTCAGGGAAATTAATGCCTCACTTGTTCAGTGCTACAACCGAAGGTGGATTTGATTATGCAAGTTCTATTTGCACGCCATTAGTCATTTTTACAGGATTACCTCGAGAGTGAAGAACAATAAAGAGTAACAAAGTGAATTGAAGAGGGGACTCCAGCAAAACCTTTTTATTTGCTTCTTAATTTCTGATTGAAAATTCTCACTATTTTCTCACTTAAAACAGTGCTGTATTTGGGAAAAAAATTTAGACGGTACTAACAAATAGTTTCCAACAGATGAATATGTATTATACATTCAGGTGCGATTGAAATGTAAAACTCCTACTCTTGTATTAGTTTCAAGTTGTGCCAAGAGATAACTCTGAACAAATAAATAATCATTTCCGATTTTTCTTTCTGGAATCCATTGGACAATTTACAGCAGGGCTATTTTTTACAGATTTAGAAAGTTAGTTTATCCGGTACGCTTATAACGAGTTTGAATTTTAGGGGGCACGCCGTGGCGGCCCGTACTGGCCCAAATACAGCACTGCCTTAAAACGCCAGAAAACTTTGATTCAATACAACAAAATACCTAAAATATCATTAAAGAACTAAATGCTTAAAATTGTTCCGAAATGCCCGCATTTCTTTACATACTAAAACGTTCAAATCCTCCAATAAAAAGTAAAAAATCTAATGAATCAGCAATTCTACATAACTTTGGGGTTATTCTCTAGGCTATTCCTAGTCAATTCTTTTACGGCCTACGAACTTTTTTCCATTATTTGTAGCAGAGGGGTAAAGTTCCTACCAGCCAACATGTACATCGTGGGTTGGAAAGCCATCTGAATTAGTTTTCCATCTCATTAATTAGATGTTGTAGTCCTAAGTGGCAATGTGATAAACCCCGATGAAAAGGCCAAATCGTGCCTTTTTTTCGGAGACGCGCATATAATTTAAAAATATACATAAAAGTCTATATAAAATCTTTTACTTGAGATATAGGGAGGAGAGGGATTTCCATTCATATGCAAAGTAAGGTTCCATAGATGCATCTCTCTTTTTTTCTCAGGAGACGTGACTTCCGGAAGGTGATAAGTGACGTCGTAGCGTGGGAGCGTCTTCATTTTGGAGGCGAAGGGAACGGCGACAGCGATCACTTCCTAACGCGATGATGACGCGACGACGCGCTCCGTAAAGATCTCGCTCATCTCGCAAAAATAAGCAAGGATAAGGAAGGAAATGAGAAATCTATATTTATAAAAGAGGATGTCTGTTTATTTGTCCGCTATGCGTTTCCATACGGCTGCACAGATTGCGACCAAAGATAGTACATTGGTGCATATCATGCTCCCAAACCCCGTAGTGGAATTTTTGGTTGTATCCGACGCGGTTTTGTTGTCGTTTCCTCATTACCATTTGTTACATCACGCCATACAACTTCTGCGATTGGTCATTCTGCCGGGTAGACTCACTTATTGACACGATCAAAGGTGCAAATCATTTCTAGCTGCATTTAAAAGAATTAGAATGACGGACAAGCATTTTTCCACCCTCATTCCCCTCCCTCATGGTGCAAATAACTATAGCTGTTAGTCACTTACCTATTTCAAACACCACTTCAGTGTTAGTTAATACTTCTCAGAGAATCCCTTAAGTAGGATGAATTCCCTCTTCCAAGTCCCCCTTTTCTTCTTTTATCGCACACTAGCAGGCTACCCGGCGTTGCTCAGGAAGGATAGTACCCAGAAAGAAGTGCGTGGGAGACAAGAAGACGGTTTTTGAAGAAAAAATTGACTACCATAATATAAATCTGGCGTCATTTGCAACAGTGACAGGAGAGAACATATATATCTTCCATTAAAAGCGATTTAGTTGAAGGGAAACTATTTCGAGAAGGAACATACGTATATTCTTAGGCGCTGAAAACATATCGCACCTCTTTTTTGGCCATCGGTACGATAAAAAGAAAGAAAAAATAAGGCTAGGAGGTACTCCCTTTCTAACAGCGAGGGTTCTCTGTGAGGATTTTGAAACGGGGTGGGACTGCAAAGAGTAACGTAACAGTCTCAAAAATAATTGGTATGGCGTGGGTGGTGGGGAGGTAGTGAGGTGGAGGAGTTTTCTTGGCCTCTCGCTGAGGAGGCTGGCAAGGGGTTTTTTGAGGAGGTCATTCCGAGATGAAAGACATTGAGCCCGAATAAAAGGCAAAATAAAATTTCGCTTTGAAGATCTTTCTCGTTTCCCTTTCTTCCACACTCCTTTTTCCTTCCTTTCACAGACGCTCGCAGAAGAAATAAAGAGGGGTTGAAAATTTCGCGAGGAATAAGTGGCAAGATCGCGCAACTATCTTGATCGGGATAAGAATAGACAGGTTGAGAATCGTCACAAGATACCTGCATTTAAATTCCCTGTCTTTTCCTTTACAGTGATCTTCATTTTTGTACACTTTTTCACGCTCTCCCAATGACCAATGGATACAATTTTTGATGAAGAAAATGATGATTTCGTATTTATTTATCAACAGAATTTAGAACCTAACGGTCCTTTGAAATGTTAATGGAGACTTCCGCGGAGTAGTGAAATAGGTGAAGCTAGGTTTCTTGGTTTCCTCCGCGTCGATTCATCTTAAGGTTTCTTAGAGAGACGCCTGCTGCAACGCCAGCAAAATTGTCGTCAAGAAGATAAATCGACGCGGAGGACATCCCGGAAGCCTGGCTACGCCTACTGCATTGATCCGTTTTTTTTATTACTATCAAATGCATTCATGACCTGGATTGGAGAATATCCACCCAGATGGGAACCCGCGATCCCTGGGCTATCAGGCAAGAACTTTACCCCTCCACCGAGGCGGGGATTAACATGGACATGTGTTATTAAAATACGTAATGTTTGGAAAGAATACGAAAAATAAAGTGAAACGCATCATTCAGTTCATCGATCCGCTACTTATTTTATGTGCTATGCGCAGCGAGGTATCGACAAATAGATGAACCGGAACACTAAGGACGTTACTACTTTATGGATAGCTTAAAACCCATGACAGAATGACTGAACTAGATTCATTTCTATCATAACTATTGCTGGTCATCATGTTTCATTACCTTGCCTTTAACCTTGCCATCTCTAAAATTCCTTTGAATAATTTTCCGCGGAACCAAAAATACAATCTACTTCTCTTAAAAACGCATTAATTAACAATGAACAAGAAGAAATTTTAAGGAATATCAACCTTAATTTCAGTAAAAAATGTTACCATAGTTTATAACTGACACACTGAACAAGTAAGTTTTACAATAAACACACAAGATGCAGAAAATCTATTTTCTTAACGAGCTGTATTCCATCCAAAAAATGTAAAACAACTGAACACTAAATTTAAACGTGTAATCTTTCCGCGTCATAAACTGAATCTCAAAGCCAGCCGGCAGCGTGCCGATACTTGCGTTTGTAAGTCATTTTCCCTGACGCCGCGGACGAGTTTACCTAACTTCTTTCAATTCTCACAATCATTCTTTACCCCTTGTTTTTACCCTAATTGCTCAGATTTCCCTGACTGTTGAGTAACGACCCCGCTGCATGAATGAAAGCAAAGCGAGATAAAATCGAACCGTTATAGCATTAAAAAATCAACTAGCGCAGACACTTGGAACAGATTATAAAGAGGAGTTCCCGTTTTTCTGATCATTTGAGGGGGCCTGTGAGAATAGATATTGATATCAGGTGAGGGGAAGGTAAAAAAATTAAAATCAGCAGTTCTTGATGAAGATAGTGGATATTAAACTGAAAGAAAGGAAGTAAGAGGCCAGCTCTGGCTAATGAGTTTAAAACAGCCAACACCAGAGTGCCTTATTTAGATTGGGATGATTTTCACCTCACAAAAGTCAGGGTGATAAGCAACCAAAAGCAAAGGCAAAATTATTTTAAATGCTCAGTATTATCATTTCATTCTCCCACAAGCGATGATTTCTGATAGAGCATGAACTCTTATGTACAGTGTACAAATAGGGAGAGGAAGGGGTTGGATTGAGGCTAAAATCTCATACTAGACAAGGTTTAGACACGTCTACAAGCCATTCTGTCGATTTTAACAGTAGTGTGAAGGCCACACCATAATTTCTAAAAGTGTTTTAAGAGGTTTCAGTTTCTTTAAGATTGAATTAAACAGTATCCTCTATCAATAATATTAAAGAAATTTCACACACACCGCATTTAAAAAACAATAATACAGGTTTACGATACGATTCATTTCCAGCATGAAGGTATGTAGATGACAACCGTACAGTGAAATTGTGCTGTATTTCATTATACGATTTAAATATGGTGGGCCAACAAGCGGACAAAATTAAGCTCAATTGCCTTACCTTCTATTTATTCACTAAAGAAAATAGAATGCTAAGAAGACAAGGCAAATATAATTCCTAGACTCTGGCAGATATGAGTAAAGGACATCTGGCGAATCTGAAAAATGGCATCCTACATCACAAGAGGAGCTCAATTGCTAATAAGTAAGCAGATTTTGTTGATAACTAATCATAAGATAAACGAAAACAACATTTTTTCGCTATCTGAAGAATTTCATCGAGGATTAAAACGAAAGTGAGTAACTGAATATTCAGAAAAACAAAATCTCCTTAAGATGACTAAATTCTTATCCTTCATTTATCAAATTTAATTTTCACTTTAAGCTTTCGGTCGGATGAACGCGCCAGTGAATAGAAATGTTAGTAAACGGGAGATAAACCTCTCCTAAAATCTGATAGGAAGGCGAAACTAATATAAATAACAAAAGTTTCAAATATTTTCCCCGCATTTTTTTTCTTCCAAATTGTTACTCAATTCGATCACGCATGTTTCCAAACCAGCCCTGGCTGGTTTGGAAAACCACATCAACAAGTAATTTTCGTAATGCAATTGACTTCGAACGCTTTAATGACTATCATGCATAAATAAATATAGCGCAACAAGGGACTTTTAAGGAAAATGACAAGTTGGAGTAACTGATACCAAATTATGAAAAAACAAATCCTAATCTAATTAGTTTGATAACTTTTTCATGCGAACATTTCGTCTTTGGTTGGCGTTTACATCCATCCCTCCATACTTTTCCTAGAATTAGGATGAGCTATTAGAAATACTCATTTAGTTAGACTATACTCGTTTATCACCAATTTTTCTCTCGAATCCAGTACCACTTGCTTGTGTCAATGTGGATGGACCTGTGCCGTAAGAACAAATTTACAGCAAGATTTCAGCCCACGTGGAAGCAAAAAGGAGGCACAATAACCAACCGCTGATGAGCAAAATGACACAACATTTAACTAAAATTCCTCCCCGGGAATGAATTCATCTGATTTCAGCGAATTAAACCTAGCGCGATGGTTTCGCTCGAAGTAACGAGAAGATTGTCCCCATTAAAACACATCCTCAATGCGACTCGGTTTCGTAAACCCTTTTATCTACATCTACAAAATAGACTGTGAGCCCCTTTTAGGATGTTTGATAGTGGGTGATCTATCAACAAGATGCAGCATGCAAGAGGATCGCAACATACACGGCGCACGGTCATAGAAACAATACGTACAATAGAAAATATACATGCACATTCATGTAAAGACAAAACTTGCCAATGGATAGTAAGTGCTATTGCATATTCATGCTAGATTAGAACAACGGAAGAAAAATAAAAATACATGCAATGAGTCGTCCTAGCGAGCGAGTGAGTAATTCTATTGTTCTTTCCTAAACTGGCACCGTTGCTATGCTCAATAGTACGAGGACAGAATGGCATTTTAAAACTGTCTATTTTGTATTCAATTTCTTTTATTTTCTTCTCACGATCACGTCTACGGTAAACGTAGGATATGTTTCACGTCGTCTGAGAAAACATCTTCTGCAAATTTACCAAGTAAATTTAGCCTATACTTCGATATACGCTCCTGTAAAAATTTCCATCCTAAATCGCATAGCATACCTACTGGAAGCGCTACTCTTTTTATCGCAACAACTCATCATGTATCTAGCCTCCCTTTCTTAGCACTTTTCCTTCCTAAACTCTGGAAAGCCTATCTCTCTCCCTTATATTCCGTCTCCATTCCCTTACCCTTACATCCTACCCTTCTAACCTCCCCTTCATTTCCCAACTTAAGTCTCCCTTTCCTCAGCCCCTGAAGCTCGACTCTTATCTTCAACCCATTCAATTCCTTTTCTTCTAACTCGCGAAACGTTAGTCCCACCCTCCAGATCCTACAATATACTCTATCCCCACCATCTTCTCTGCTTCGTCCTCACCTACCCTTCCGAAGCAACCCTTTCCCTCACAACATAGCCAATCTACAATTCTAGCGACACTTACCGGCGTTATCTCATTTCGCACCTTATCCCAGGGCTCTCCTGCCTCAGGCTTTATAGTTCCCCTACCTACCCCTCTTCCCGCTATAGGTCTTTCCTTCTCTAAGCTACCGTAGTTTTTCACATATGATTTTTCACGTAGGGTACATAATTCATGTTACGTATAGTAATGCATAAGAAATCATCTCACGCGATACTCTGTGGAAGTTTTTGGTGTTCATAGTAATACACGATTATTAATTCCACATTTATTTTCATAATAACCGACCAGAGTTTCGGGAACTCAGTGCCATTTTCATTTCTGGCCAAGAACAAAACTAGCAGCCATAGCTCAGGGCAGTAAACATTGAAAAAACTGTGGAGTTTACATTTGTTTTTATTTTGAGCGTAGTAAGTTACACAAATTAAATCTTTTCGGGAATACAATTGAGTGAGCATAGAATGAATTGAGTAAACTATACCTCAAGAGGGTAGGTTCACGACTGCACACAAGATTAATAACTCATAACTTTTGAATTACTCTTAGGTACATATCCGTTCAAAATAATTCGCCACCGGGGACAACATACATCGAGGTCACTAAGATAAATAGAGTGCACTTACAGTGTGAACAATTCCATCTTTACAAATTTCATTTAACTATGTTTCCAACTATTTGAGCCTATTATAGTGCAATTTTTATTGAACTTAGGTGATTTGACGTCAATAACTCTGTTCTTTTGCTATTTACTTATAATAAAGACCGGTGCAGTGAAGAGCTAGGCTTCATTTACAATAATTCTTCAAATAAAACAAGCAACATCAGCTCATTATTAGCATTATAAAAAGCACTTGCATTCTCAGCCTTAAAATGCTTTTGAATTTGAAACTGTCTTACCTTTTCCCATTCATTCACATAAAGTAATATAACATTACTTTGAGCTTTCTTTCGCCTGAAAATGATAATACGATAATTAAGCGAGCTTATAAATTGTCTGCCAAGAGAAGTTTTATCTTACAGCTAGCGTAGGAATGAAGGATATATATATAAGTTCGTGGTCGCCATTAGGCATAGACCCTATTAATTTTAACGCATCTTTGCAATAAATTGAAAAACTCGTAGACAATTAAACGAGGAGTAACTATAGGTAAACTCTCTTATTTCACTCACAAACAGCACGAACCCGCAAAAGGGGAAATTCTCGGCTGTCAAGGGAGCCAAGTAAACGTACCTGAAAATAGAAAGTACACTTATTATTCAATGGTACTAAACTAAAAACAACTCAATTGGTACATTTGCAAAGAAAGGATAAGAGAAATCATTACACAAGTGTCAACGATTTTAATTCATGCTCAGTTTTCATACTAATGATATACCCACTTCATATCTAATGGAAGATTCAAAACTATACCTCGACTAACCAAATTTGGATTAATAACGTGTAAAAAGACGCTTCTAAACGACTTTCAGTCAACTATATTCTTATTACATTATTAAGGATTCTTGAATATCCACGTTATATCTTTGCACAAGGAAAAAATTAACATCGCATATAAAAAATAATAAAAAAATCTTATTCGGCTTAATTTTTGCTATTAATCGAAAATATACGGTTACTAGAGACTTCATTGGGGAGAATTGACGTCTAAAGCGTTCAAGCAATTCTGCGAGAAAGCAAACCAGGGCTTATGACAGGCAGATTAGCAGCGTAGCGAAAAAACTTATCTTCTCCCGTTAAGAAGTGCGATGAACCAACAGATATCTCAGTTACTAGCTTTTCGATGATCCTTGTATACAACATGTAACAATCAAGTTACATGTTACCTCCGAATTCACGGTACACGTCAAAGTGATTTAGTAGGCATTCGAACATAATGAGGGTGGATAAAATTACTTTTACATATATTAAGTATAACTATAATATATATTGAGATTTTATAATTGAATTGATATCATCAAAAATGCTTCACCATTATTCACCCTCTCCCCTTCTTACGTTGTAAACTCATGGTAATTTCGGCACATATTTAATTGCCGCATCAAAAACAACCGCTTTCCGTTCGATAAATTACGTATTAGTGGGTATTTCCTGTTTCTATTCCTAGAAGTAAGACCAGCCTGACTTATATGAGGATATTAATAAGATAATATTTTTTTTAACTTTTAAGAATAACAGAAGTAAAATGCAGTATCGCTCACATTTTATTCAAATTAAATATAGGCGTATGATTCAGAAGCATCAGGTCTTGATTTATACACTGAGAAAGTGTAACAGCCTACTCAGTAAGAACACTCCTTTGAGGGCTCTTGGGTCGATTGAAATAACAATACCACCCAATTAGAAATTGATATATTCAGTGGTATTGCTTCACCAACTCTTTCATAATACGACCCCAATTATAAATAATAATTATATTAATAATTATAAAAAATAACTCCCCAACTACACTATTTACAAATCAGATTCAGCTGACCAATTTTTTACTTAATAGCAGTGGTGGCCAATTCACATATCATTTTTTCAGCCTGTGACATGCATTCTAATTATTAACATTGATTTATTTTTATTTCTTCTTTTATTTTACTCTCCAACCACCGGATACAGCACTTATTGGCCATTTTACACCGAGTTGTTCAACAAATGTAACAAGTAAACGTGCACAAACAACCATGCCCTGGACCGGGGAAACCTACCCAGGCGGGACTCGAACCCGTTGGCAGGCAAGAACGTTACCCCGCCGCCACCGAGGCCGGCAAATCTCGTTATCTCGTAATATTTAAAATTACTCCTAATAAATGTGCTGTAGGTACATGTGTTGTAAATTTAAAAATACATTACTTCAGCATTCATTTATTCAAACAAAGACAATTTAAATTTTTCAGCATATTGGGGTGCCTCAGTACGAGGCAGAGTTTAAAGTTACGTGATATACTCCAAAAATAAAATACATTTACCTTTATCGTCTACTGATTTCGAGTGGGCTAAGTGATATCAAAAATTAAAGTCACAAAAGATATCAAAAGTAAAGCCATAGTTATATTACCTTTACTTTCTACCCCGTAAGTTGCCGCAATAGCTTTTATTAAGGCCCTCCACTATTCAGGGAAATAAAGAAAGTTTGGTCCCTTCGTTACAATATCTATCTTAATTATATTAAATTATCGTTTCTGTGGGGCCTAGAAATAAGGTGGAATTCAAAGAAATTGAGGCTGACGTATGTCATAAGTTGATAATCCGTGAGGTTGGATCAAAACAGTTTGCCGTGGCTCAGAGATCGTGGAAATGGCCAAAGATCGTGGGACTATTAAAGCTATATGACAAGAATAAGTGCGGGCGACATATAATTGAAGGACGGGAGGAGAATGGAATACGGAGTAAGGGGAGAAAATCCAATTAAGGGTAGGTTGTAAAGGCACTAAAAATGAGGACTCGCTCATTAATCTGTGGTTTAAGCGGAATTAAAAGGAAAAAGGGTAACAAAAGGAACGGTGGGCATAAAATGGCGACGATGGCTTGCGCCGAGGTAAAGGCGAAGGAACACACTGTCTGAAGTAATCGTGCCATTGGGTGTTCTACGGTTGAACGAGGCAAGTGAAAGGAATTGTAAAAGAAATTACAATGAACCACGAAGCAAAGCGTGATGTTTTACAAAGTAAACGTACATATGTGATCACAGGACGTACTTGAAGACAGAATATTTAGCAGGAATAAACCAATGCGTTATAGAAATTATTTCATTATTAATAATAGTTTCACTTCCTGAGACTCACTACTTATGCTACAAAACCGAGGTCGTTTCCAATAAACTTGTGTAGCGTCCCTTACAAAGAGTATTACCTTTATTTACCATAAAGGAATATTGTCATAGAGTAAAGCCTGAATTTAGTTACAATCCTATGTTAATTCATGGTATGGTATGGTATTAAGAGGAGACAACCAGCAGCTAATGTCATTTGGGACCTTAGGGAAGGGTATGGAATGAAGGGTTGCGAAAACTTCAGCGTCGACTTTCATCCGCGGGCTAATGGATAGGACCACATCCCATCCGACAGACGGAGTGTTGCGCTTGCAATGTCCTCCACAAAACCTTCATGTATGAATCGGATAGCCTCTGAAAATTCTCTGCCACCGGAGGGATTCGAACCCGAGCCCACGGGGTGGAAATCCAACACTCTAGCCACCACTACCGGGACTCGGTCCGTCCAATCATCGGTTTTTCAGGCGAGAGCCCTACCCCGACGTAATCGAATTTTATTAGCCAAATATAAGAAGGATCCTAGTTGTTCCAACGACATTTTTTTCTACATACGTTTAGGCCGTTTTACATGGTACACGGAATTGCGCAATCTGACGTACGTGCGAAGGCGCAATCAAAATTGCGTCGAGTAAAGCGGTGAATTGCTAGAACACATGCGAGAATGCGTGGATGTGAGACGTCAAAATAGCCCTAATTTCGTTCATGCATTCGCGCAATTCCGCGCCATTTTAGAAATTAATGCAGCTCTAACCTGCGCAATTCCGTGCCCCGTGCAAAACGACCTATAGAGTGATAAAACGTGTGGTCATTCATATACAGATTGGACCAATTAATTTGAAATGACTTTTATAGGTTAAGTTAAAATTTAGCTGCTGTTATTCCAACTGTAACACAATTGGTCTCCTTCAATTGGGAACGGAATCTAGCTCCGCTTGCAATACGGTACAGGGTCGTGCTCACAGATAATATTTTAACAGATTTTGTATTTGCCGCAACAAAAATTAAATATCATAAAAATATAACTTTGGAGATCATAGCGTCCAAGTAAAGAGAATCAACTCTAAGTCGGGTAAATAAAGTCCATGTCTCGTAGAGTAAAACATTTCTACCTTATGGTCCGTTGCATAAATCAGAAAGATTCATGCTAAAAAAAAATCTTGCTTAACGGTGAATAGGGGATGTAGTTAACAAAAATTTATTTCGGAAGGAAAACTGCATCAACATAACCATTATACACCTTCACCGCCAAAATTATGCACTTTTTTTTTTTTTCAACATACGATAAGATCTTTGCGCGATGCTGTGTTAAAGCTTCTCGAATGTTAATATCCTAAAGGGCATGGATAACATTGGATTATGACTAAAAATGAGTTCAAAACATTTTTCAATCGCATTAGAGATTAATTTTCCACACCACCAGGGGAAGCAAAAATATCATCGCTTTAAATAATTTTGAATAATTGGCCTCATTAACAAGTTCAGCCAGCGTGAAAATAACGCTGAGCTAATTTGTGCAGGCTTGAGTTAATTAGCCCCGAATGAGGCTGTAATTAATCAAGTTTTTGAAATACAAGCAGTTTACATTAAAATCGTTCAAATTTACATTCAAAAATGAACAAGTGTCTGAACATATAACACAAACACAAGCTGTAATGAGAAAAATATAATAACGTGGCAACGCAAAGGTTTCTTTCTTTACCCTTATTACTATAACTCTTTCAGCACATATGTGTTCGTATGTGTTTCGGATCACGAGTATTATGTGCGCATTAGAGCCTCCACGTGCCTGTTAATGCGAGGGAAATTAAAAGACCATTTTTAGCTCATTACAGTTCACTACGGTGACAGTCGGCCGTTTCTGCTGTCCAAAAATGATTAAAACAAGCTCCGAAATGCAATTATTTCGAACTGTTTGTCATCCAACATTTTCAATCAAGATATGCATATCAATGACCCTCTCCCTCTAGTATTTTATCTGCATCCCCACCTGCATTAGCGTAAAACTGAGGGTTATCAGTAAGCTTTTGCGAAAATTGAGGAATAATGATGATACTAGAGATGTGATCTGGATATAATTCTCCTAAAAAAGTACATAGTTACTATGCGTAAAATTAAATCGTTAATAGTTAACCTCCAATTAAGCGCATAATACCAATTTTAATCGCTGGCCTCAGTGGCAGTGGGGTAAAGTTTTCGCCTGACAAATAAGAGGACGTGGGTTCGAGTCCCGCCAGGGCAGGTGACCCCTATCCAGAGAATGGTTGTGCGAGCACGTTTAATTGTTATCTTGTTGCAAAAGTTTAATGTTAAAGGTCAATATGTGCAGTTTTCAGCGGCATGGAAGTAAAATAAAGAAATAAATGCGTTGTCAAAAAAAAGAGGCATATACCACCTCTGAAACCTAGATATAGCGTAAGAATTCAAAGCAATCTGGTCATGATCTGTGCTGAAATTTTCATGTCAATATATTAATCGGGAAGTGGGTCAAATATCAGTTGAAAAATTTTTCCTGGAAGGATAAATGAATGAACGAAGTTACTTCATAAAAGCGTGGCATTTAAGGCTGGGCAAAATTCCCTGAATCGTGGGTCAATGGTGGAAGGTCAATGCTTATGTACAATTCGGGGTCGCAAGTACGAGCAAGATTTTACTTTAGATTCACAATCCAGAAGCGTCATAGAAAGGAGAGTCCAGGTGGCACATATTTCGCAGCTTACTGTCCACTCAACATCTGATGAATTTCAACGTCCCTGAACGACCCTGTTTCTCACTCCCAGTTCACAACTGCAACTTTTAAGCCGATTAAACTGTCGACATACTGATGGACTTGCCACCTCAATATCAGGGTGCATCATGCCATTCGAATAGCATGGTACAACCTCTTAGGTTACCTGGGCTCTGAGACATTTCTTTTAAATTATATAGGGAAGTCACACCGACTTTTTATGGTTTATAACATTAATTTAATAATTCAATGATAATCTCAAATCTTTGGCCGACATTAAAAGAAAACTGAAAGATTGGTTAATAAGTGATATTGTCAGCTTGTAATTTCTTTATTTTAACCTGAAATGTACAAAATATATTAAATTATCATAGTTTTGTTAAAAAGCCCCTAAAGTTTAAGTTGAAACTTGAAAGTGATATAAATGCTATGCTCTCAATGTGCCACATGTTGTATTGAATAACTGGAACCTTGTGACAAGCCATATGGCTTAGAAGGACCAAGTTTGTATATGCAAATAAAGGCAATTATTATTATTATTTAATTTATGTTTTAGATAATAATTGTATTGATTTATGTGCATAAATAGCTATTGTAGCCGTTAATATTCACTTTCAATTCACGGCCACGTGGTTGTCGCTTTGAGAAAGGCTGGATGAGAGCAATCCGGTCTCTAACTCAAAGTGTAATAATGAGAAAATCTGAAATACTCCCGTGAACTCCCTATCAACGTTGCATTGAATTTAAAACACGAATGATGACTCTTAAGGTAAACTGAACGGTAATTCAAGGATTCAATGCCAAATAACAGTCCAACGATCGATATTTAACATCAAAATAAGATTTCCACTCATTAACAAAACATTCACCGATCCAATTTTCGTCGGTAACCGTCATATTCAATGTTTCACTGGGTCCGTGCATGTTTCATTTAAGTAAGGTAAATTACTATATACTGTTTTTTTCCATCACTATCATTGAAAAATTTTACACGGTAATACCCAAGTCAATTTTTTATATTTAGATTAAATATTGCTTAAGAGCTATTTCTGGCTTCTGTGCATACGGAAAAGGTTTAAATAGAAAAATTCTAAGGCAGGTTTTTCCATATTTCCCTCGCTTGTGACCTCTACGTGTCTGGGAAAATCGATGATTGACTGAGTCCAAAAATGCCGAATTCATATTAATCTAAGGAGTATAAACTACAGCACTTATAAAAGTATTAACTTACTTATTCACATATCATATTTTGAAATCTCGTTTTTTCAATTCAATAGCATCTTCATATGTATATTAATTCTTAACCTCTACTTTCGTATGTAAAACCGCAAGAGAAAGGTACAAAGAAGTAAGGAATAAAATCATCTGATGCTAAAATAAATAGCATGATTCCAGGCTTGGACGTTGATGACAACAGATAAGCCATGAGTGGACGCATTCGATATTTTTATCACCCAAAGAATGATGAAGATAAAATGAAACGACCGGGTAAGTGATGAAGAATTGCTAAGCGTGGGAGAAAAGAGAATATCTCTGAAAACAATCAAGGATAACTCAGTGTAACGTAGGCAACTCATGAAGTATGGTTGTTTGATGAAGAAAATCGTCGAAGGCCATATGGGTGGGAAGAAGGGAAAAAATGTCCCCCAATGAGTGAAATAAAACATTATATTAAGGATGTAAAAAGGAAGAAATACGTCACCACGAAAAGGCTAGTATATAGTCGAGCACAATAGAGAACCGAGTAAAACCGATATTAGGATTTTTAACTAATGAAGATAATGATACGATAGCTCTAATAAATGATGTATCCACTTACTGAAAGTCTATCAGAAATATCCTACATTAACATTAAGCTATCAGCAGCATAAAATTTTAAGAGATACAAGGAAAATCCAACAACGTAGGATAATGTTATTGCTATTTCTAAAACAGGGTAAAACACAGAAAAGGAACTTCGTACCTTGAGGAAGCTTAATAGGTACAAATGGAGAAGGAAGTGTATAGACTAAAGGAAACTCTATATCAGAAAAAATAATAAAATTAGATCGAAAAGATCTAATACTTCTCATTAGAAATTAATTTCAAAACAGACAGCAGAAAATCTGCCTACGATCCATGTATAAATGCTGGCGGATATATAAAAAAAAGTGGCAATCTATATATTGTTTGTTAACGGCGACGTATTTGCCTACCTCGTGTCTCTACTTTCTTTATTATTTCTAGAAGATAATGATGAGACTAAAAATATATGCATCAATAGCTAATTATTGAATACATGATGAGTGATATCACAAGAATATGGTTTATACATTAAGGAATTTAATGAGTACGATATAATTTCTACAGAGGTACATCCAAGCAACGTCTCTTCTCAATTTAATTAGTGCCACACCGAATGAGCAATTACGACACGGATATTGAGTTCAGGCGTGCGGTGCTGTGACAAGAGGAACGAGGGTTGACTAAAAACCTTAGAAGGTAGGAAGACACACCTCGCATGGCCATCCCAGAGAGGGCAGGATGGAATAAAAAGTAAACAATGCTCCAACAGACGCAGTCATTGAATACAAATGGAGTCATGAGATTGGTATTAGCACTAGCGAACGTCGTGATGAGTTTCAAGGGAAGGAAACTTGGGGTGGGACGACAATTCGGCAGGGGCTAATGCACAATTTGGTTGAAGCACGCGCTGGAACTGGATGAAGCGGAATATGAACGCGAAAGGAAATGGAAATTCGGGACCACAAGGAGAAATGACGCAAGGTAAAGGCTGAAGCGGTGGCTTTCTAGACGATAGAAGTCAATGAAGGACTGTGGTGGAACGTGAGATAACGCACCTTGGACGTGGCACCTTTTAAAACTGAAATCGCAATTAATTGTACCTATTCTCTGGAGTCAAATTTTTTGGCCAAATGGAGTCACAGTCATAGGTAAATTACTAGTTTCAATGAACTAGTAGTGGAAATATGGAATGTATAAGTAATTAGAGTAGAGTGTAAGAGATCATAGTTACCAAAGCTTCGTTTAGTGCATCTTCAACGCATAGTTACAACTGCTTCCAACGCTTTTTACTGTGTCTTATGTCACAGTTTCGCCAGATATTCCACCAGAATCTTTAGGCCAGAATTGGAGTTTGATGCAAAAATGAGCTATTTTTAATATCCCAAAGTGGTCGTAGTCGCGGTCGGTTTCCAGTGCTCTGATTGGCTGAAGTCATATTTTAGTTTTGAAATCGGGTTACAAGTCTCTTCTAAGCATGAGCTAGCGAGTAATTCTCCTCTATATTGAGTAATTCGTTGTCTTGGGCGTTAAATAAAGGAATCGAAACGTATAATGGTGTGATCAGGTCATCAGCAGATGAAATCGTGACCTAAGTTGTACATTAAGAAATTTGTGTGGAATTTCAAAGTTTTTTTTATTTTCATTATGTTAGGTTCCGGTTTTCATCCACTTATTTATTTATCCATAAGGTTTCGACGTAGCACATCATCATCTATTGTGATTACGTCATCACCAGATGATGAGATTCCACGTTGATACATACGTCGTATATCACTAAATATATTTAAAATTTCAAAGATTTTTACTCTCTATTGAGGATTCAATCTTCATTTCGGACCAGAAGATGCTGGTAGAATTTCTGGCGAAACTGTCACCATCAGATATCAATGAAATTCGTTTGAAGCCCATAAACTATGATCACATCTAATTCCCACCGTGCACTCAAAGCCTCGCAATAAATAGGTCGTGAGTAACATACAATTATCAGTGCTTGCGACTGAAATTAAGTGCAAAAATTGGCGCAATAAATAGAAACTTTTCGGCTGAGACGTACACTGGAACGAGAAGTAGAATGCTGTAAAAGTGTATGACTATGCGGCGTCAATACTCATTTCATACCCACTCCATCAGCAACCCAACTCAAAGGTTGATAGGAGAGGGTATAGCTTTAGCGTAATAAGCTACTGGTCCGTGATACTACTCATTTAGTGTGTGGGGGCGAGTTCATATATCTGTGTTACCTTGCACTTACAGGATTTTTCGTTTAGAATGTCCGAAGTCTGAAACCTTTCGATCACTAACCCAACCGTCTACCAGGTTAGCTACCGGGCTCCCCTGCCAATTCAAAAGAGAATAATAATAACTAATGTATCCTTTCTTTTCTGCGATAGTCATCTCCTTAGCCAAAAGGCACGAATATCCATTGCTGCTGCATCTTAACGTTTTATCTTGGTCACCCCATTTGATTTGATTTGTAAATTATTCATCAAGAACTTTACTTTCAACCGGAAATTTTTCTATTTCATCAAAATCCATGGCCTCACTGTTTTACATTCTTATGAGAAAAATTTAATTAATATAATAATGATTTTAGTTTAATATTATCGAATGTACAACTTTATAATGCAATGCTAGTCGCACCGAATATTTTTTTTATAAATTATGAATACTTATCATTGAATACGATACGGGGCAAAAACATATCATGCTTTGAAAGGTGGATACAAGAAGAGGCAATTGAGAGCATAAAGGCCGTTTTACACGGTACACGGAATTGCGCAATCTGACGTACGTGCGAAGGCGCAATCAAAATTGCGTCGTGTAAAGCGGTGAATTGCTAGAACACATGCGAGAATGCGTGGATGCGAGACGGCAAAATAGCCCCTGTTCTAATTTCGTCCATGCATTCGCGCAACTCCACGCCATTTTAGAAATTAATGCAGCTCTAACCAGCGCAATTCCGTGCCCCGTGTAAAACGGCCTTAAAAGAGTTTTTGTTACATGCTCGTTTCAGTAACTAACAAATATAAAATATTATAACTTATAAAAAAACAAATATAAATTTGTTTATTTTAAAGATTAAATGCAGTATTCTTGACCCTGAAGTATGAGTTTAAAAATACATCCAAAATAATGGGATGACATGCCATAGACATTGGCCCCCATACCCATAATGCTCAAAAATTCATGCGTCTGTGGCTTAGGTCAAAGTTAGCTCTATCCTCATATATTCAAACCAAACTTTGACTTGAATCCCTCAGAGATAGAGGCAGGGGTATGATTGCGAGGCGTCAAGGAGTCGTTTTGAAAGAAAAGCAAGTCAAGGAGAAAGGACTTGGAAAGCGAGGGTAGGGTGATTTTGAGCGCATTATCAGAAGATGAGTTTCCAAGAAGGGAGAGGAAGGGAAGTGTAGGGTAGGGGGGTCTTCTGCGTACGATGAGCTGTTCGCAGGAGACCGAATCACTTAATGTTAAAGCAGGCAAAAAAGCAAAAAAAATCGCGTGATCTATTTAAAGAGGAGTAAAAATAAACGAAAGTTCGTACCTCAAAAGTAATTACAAAAATTGCTTATTTACAGGGACAATTTTTTGCTCTAGTGATTCATTGAAAAAATAATATCAAAATATTTTATTTAAATAGGAACACCATTAGATCCCCGATGCGGCCATTCTCCACGGTCTCATTGGGGTCGACCCGTATGTAAAAAACTTTCTCCTTTATCGATACACCACATAAAACTTACCTTAAAGTCTATTGTTTCGACTTTTACATTTTAAAATAAGTAAGTTCTAACTCGGTGTCGATTAATAATAGATGAAGATCGGCATCGATCAACCTACTATCTCTTCACATAACCAGAGGCGAATCCAGGATAAGGGCAATGGGGAGCCAAGTTTAAATTATAAAACCATCCCGAGTAACAGACGAAGACTTCAAATATCGAGGATTAAAGCTGGCCATTTATTGATGATAGTGATTTTCAAATGCGAAGAAGGCGATTTATAATCCAATTTTCATAGTAAATAGTTATATGATAATCAAGGGCCATCGCTGATATCATTGAACATTACAGACCATCAAGCTCCCGAAACCAACGTCAGCCATCGACGAGATGGTAGTGATATTTCACAATCGAATTTCAATCAATTTTAGATGTTTTCAGTCGGTTCAAGTTCTATCAACGAGCGTTGAGTTTCGCTTACCACCGACAATAGACCATCATCGAAGATCAACGTTAACCCCAGCCAACGATCAAGTGCTCCATTTTTTGGTGCTGATCATCAAAATCAGCACGCGCATGCATTTGTCATAGAAAATCTAAGATAAAGAGCCCGTGGAAGTAACATAGTCGACACACTTTTAAGCAGGTAAAAAAGCACACCCGCCGGCTTACATTAAATTAATTTCTACAGCAGAAAAAAATGGAAAAATATAAAAGGTAAAAATATGGAAGGAGGAAATAAAATGTCATGAATTCCTACCTCCTACCAGAGGAACAAACGCTGCATTCGTATCCATTATTCCTTTTAATCCCAGATTTTTGGCACAATGGGAACAATTACCCGCGACAATCGTTCATACGAGACGATTCTACTCTTCCAGAGCCATTATTTTTTTATTTCAGTAACGCTTCATTTTCGATTTTCTCCCATTACTCTCGTCGTCCGACTACGATATAAAATAAATTCTTCCAGCGCAGAGAGTGGGAAGGGGCAAGAGCCTTTGTTGCAACGATGGAGCTCTGAATTGACTTTATTTTCCGGGACGTAATTGAATTTCGTCATGAATATTACGGAAAAAATCTGAAAAATACATGGTAGACGATGGATTTGACGAAATGCGTGGTGGAGGTGTGTTAAGTTCATTATAAGTGCTCATCTCCATACTATCAAATAAAAGTACCTTTACATCTAGTACATATTAATTACCAGTATGAGCCAGTAAGAGCAACTTATTCTTCCGTCACCAAATTAAATGTCGACTAGGCAGAATTTCATCCTAAGTTGATAAAAAAAACCTTTAATACCTCATGTATCCAAATCCTATGATAGTTCTATTCCATATCCTTAAAAGCATATGTTCGGGCCGGAATAGCCTTATGTTTTTCTTTTCTTTTCATTTGAATTTCCCTCCTTTCTTCCTTTTTCCCGCCTGCCTTGGTTTTTTTGTTTTGACGTTCTTTTTCGCCTAAAGAGGGCTTGAGAACCCCAGGAAGAACAGTGCAGGCCTGACACCGGTATTCGTATGGTATGGTATGGTATTTGGAGAAGGCGACCGACAGCTGAGGTCATTTGCGCCATGAGGGATGGGGTAGGTAAGGAAGGGTGGAGAGAAACCCGGCGTCGGCATTAGCCTGCTCTTATCGAACGGCGCAAAGGGGACCACGGCTTAACTTCCCATCCGACGGACGGAGTGTTGCGCTTGAAAATGTTCTCCACACAACATTCAAGCAGGGATCGGTCAGTCTCTGAAAATTCTCTGCCCCCGCCGGGATTTGAACCCGAGCCCGTCGGATGGGAAGCCAACACTCTAACAACCACACCAACCCGATACCCCCGGTATTCGTTCGTCTGTGTCCAGGCGAATAGGAACGCTGTCTTTCGCCTGATGTCAAGGCGAGGAGGATCGCTTTTTTATCTCGCCTAAGCTCGGGCGAGGAACAAGTGGTGGAAGGACGCATGGGGTGCAGAGTTAGGGCGGAAGCCAAGGTAAGGCGGGATTCCCTTACTTATTTTCTTTTCCACCCCCTTCATTTCTTCCTTTCATTTTATTTAATATTTTGTTTCCAGTCCCTTTCTTTTTTCTCTTATTATTTTTCGCCGTAAATGTAAGTTCCGGCCCTGCATGAATTGCATTTCGGGCGGGACACAACGGCCCCGTGACGCGACAGCATAATTAAATAGATTATTTTTTTAAAGAACGTGCTCTTCGTTTAGAGGTCATCATGAATATAAAGGAAGCAACATATGACAATCTCATTTATATAGAAATGAGGATAGAGGTTATGAACGAGTGAAAATGAATTGTCATGAGATGTAGAGAGAAACGACGTCAGGTTTATTGTTTTACACCTAAAGGTCCCCAAGGGGATTAAGACTTGAAACCCCACGCGACCGAGTGCAGCAATTTATGAGGCCGCCACACAGAAGGTAGGTACTCAATAAGAAATATTGATTACTTAGTAAAATCATCACGGTTAAGATTTAAATCCTCACCCATGATTTGGCAAGCCAGCCTTTGGACAAAAATACTCGGAAAATACATTTATTTAGGATTTAGAGATGAAATTAATTCGAATTTTTACGCTAGATAGCCGTCCAGGCATCAAATGAAATGAAGCCAGCTGCAATCGCGCACGACTGCACTGCTGATAACCAGATTTCAATACATTATATAGAAGCCAAAGATTTCAGTAGCAACGTAAGGAACGTATTACTCCCTCAGTGTGAAATTAATGGAACGTTTGATATAGTTCCCCAGCTTTCATTATTATTGTCAGAAAATATAAATATATTTATCATAATATTAGATACTTCGAAATGTTCCTCGACGAGGTAAATAACATAAAAATATCCCAGGTTGAGCAGAAACATAAGACACAACAAGATTTAAAAAAAACTCGCCGAACTAAATTTTAGGTGGTATACATCCATCTTATACATTTATATGTGGTGGTAAACATTTACTTCAGTGAGTGTTTTTTTTATCTTTTTGTTTCCTGGGTGTTTGCCCAACCTAGGATATTTTTGTCATAATATTAATATTTAGACATTTATTTTTAGGACCGACTACAAAATAAAGTTTCGAACATATCAGCGGTCTGATCACGGCTTTCATTCCATTGGTTCCAACAAAAGGTTTTAATCGTAGCTCAAGTAAAGTGCTCTTTTATCTAAAAGAAATCATCACCGCAGGAGTGAAAAATGTTTCCAAACAAGTTCCCTCATGCACGAGCTACGTCTACATCAACCGTCGAACACTTCCTAATCTTATCAAAAAGTTCGCGCGATAAAACTTGGACGTGGGGGGGAGATACGGTGCCTATTTTTGGGGAAGAACCATCATCGCAGGGGGATGAAATTGAGGGGAGAGGTGGGGTGGAGAGGAAGTATAGCTTGCGATCTCGATTGACACGACGAAAATCTGGTCCCCTGACTCAAAAGGGGTTGTGGAAATGGCCGCCATTATGACCCAACCTGGAGGGACGTAAGGAAGCGAAAAAAAATGTCTGCAAATAAAAGGCACGAGAAGTACGGGACGCGCCTGGGTTAAACTGATTGTAAAAGTTTAAGAGCGGCATTCACTAAAACCTGTTACAAAGGAAAGGGTATGGGGACGGGGTGGATTGTGAAGCTGAAGGGAACGAGGCGTCCTTAATGCCGGGGCACGACAATTTGGTTGCAGGTTCTTATTTTTTTTATTCGAAAGTTTTCCCATCACTCGGAGACCAAAGGCTCATTTTGGATCGTTTCTTGTTTTTTTACCAGAAAAAAAGGGTCCGTGTATTGTTTTCCCTAATCTTTGCTGCGCCAACGGATTAATTAATTCAAGTTTTTTTTTCATGGCGCGAGTGAAAAAAATGCAGACATGACATTGCAGTGAGAAAGTTTTTTTTTTGTGAATTAGTTCCTTGATTTGAGACTATATGTGACTGATTATAGCGCGTAAAGAAGAGCGCAGCTTTAAAATTTTGCTACGCTTTACAGCGTATTAAAAGATGCATTTGTTTTGCTACCACCACCGTAAATTAAGTCAAATAGTTTAAAGTTCTATCTCTTACCCTGATAATTCATTCAAAATAGAGTAATTATGCCTGGTCAGAAACATTTATCAATCGTGAAAGAAAAAAGCTGTGTTTTGACTAGACGACCCTACAAACTCATATGTAAAACTTGCACATCAGTCTAGTCTTCATGATGAAAGTCTCATTCTTTGTCATAAGTCGAATAAATTTATTCAAGAAATAACAGTGAAAATTTTCAAAATAAAATGGATAATTTAATGGCCGCTAGTCAAAACATGATGACATTTCTCAAGGGAGTTGACTGGAAAGATTTTACATAGAATTTGTGAATTAAAACTAAAATTATCTCCGAAATAAAAAAAACTTACTTTTGTTCTTCATATTTGCGTTTTTATTCGGCCACGATGGAAAAATCCTGCGTTCCACTCCGATATGTCCCGAGTGAATGCATCAGGACGAGATAAAATAAGGAGCAGAATATAAGCCCACCATTTTTGCTCCTTTTTGGAAGTCGTTCCCGTGAATTAAACGTTGGAGATCACCAATATGGCTGCTCTAAGGACTTGACACTCAGTTTCTCCACTGCCCCTTGTCCGCTTGTATTTCCTTGTATTACAATTTTCAGTTCGCGCGCATAATGCATCTTTTTGTGCGCTCAACATGTGACTTTAAATCCGGTCTACTCGGGATACATCCTAAAGGAAGATCGCTGACTCAGGGCACCTTACCTCAGATACTCCATTTTTCGGTTTAATTACATTTCATAAATGTCTGCCATTAAATCAGGTTGAAGAGCAAAAAAACTTTTTTCGACCTACTTCGCAACAGGAAAAAATTTAGAGGTTAAAAAAATTATTATATTGCGAGCATGTATATCAATCATGCTCGCAATCAAAATATCAATGAAATGTGCGATATTCTGGTGCGTGCGAATGGACAATAAATTACCAGAACAGGTAACAGACATAACCCAAGCACCCCTCAAAGTGAATTTATAGCTGCATGTCTGCTCGAAGTAGTAACATTGTCACTCAGCTAACACGAGGAAACGGTGCAATTCTTCAGGATTCATTAGGCTTTCAACTCAACAGAAGCATTTTAAACCACTCGTGAAAGAAATCTTTGAGACAAATAAGAAAATCACAGACTGCGAAAACCAGAATGCCTTAGATTATATTACTAATAGAGCAGTAATGGGAATCTTATCTTTAATTCCAAAAAATGCAATAAGATATCGATTAATGAAAATACTGCTTTTGTTTCATATAGCGTATTAGTAAACTCTCGACGAAGGTCCGTCTGAACGTGGATTTTCCTCCATTCGCGGCGAGCAGGTAGGAGACACAATGGGACAACTCCCTGTCCCCCGGGCCGCGGCGCGGCGCTGTGTGTAGGTAGCCTCGGGCCCCACCCACGACTGCTACGTACTCATTTTGTGGGTCACAGATGTGACAAAATGGACAAGAATTTCAGTCTCACAATTTGTAATTGAGATAAGTCTTTTGGAAATCATCACACAAATAAACATTTTTTTAGATTTTCAAACCACCGCGCCATAAAAGGTCCTGCGAAGATTAACGCCAATCATATAGGTATCGAAAATATTGGGACATATTTTGAGTCATTTACACTACTTTCTATTCGTAACCTAGAGTTCTCAAGATAATATGCTATTTTCCGATCCACCCGGCTGTACGTGTCTCTATGTGCAAGAAACTGAAATACAACGTAATGATGGTAAATGAAAACCATATCTAGTTATTGTTCTTTTATTTCGCGTACTATTCTTATAAATTCCACTAATACGAACTTATGTTATACACCAATTGCAGTTGAAAATTTCCGTCTTACATTTCTCTGAGCGAAAAGAATATTAGCACTCCATGTTATGGATGGAATTCCGGAATAAATCTCTCTTCTTATACCCTAGATTATCTTCTTATATATATAAAAGAAAGTCGAAAATCGTGTTAGTTAGAACACTTATAACTCGAGAACGGCTGCACCGATTTCAATGAGATTTGGTTCTTTGGATTCGTCTCACGCGGGGTTAACATATAGGCCATTAAAAAAGGATAATTTCACAAAATAAATTCATCTCTTTCCTGTGGGCATGCTTTTAGGAGTTAGTAACACAACAATTGATAAGTCGGTCAAAACTACAAATCAAATAATTTGTTTTGTTTTTACCACTTTAATAACTGAATTTAGTAACAATATAACATTTTAATTACTAAATATAGTCAAAATATTAATTAAATTGAAATTACATTTAAAAAATTTAATTCGAGCTGATTGTAAGCCCAGCCGTGGCCCAGCTCGAGTTGACACTTCACTACCGTGTTTGTAAACAAATCTCCAAGCAATTGTTGACAAACGGTAATGTCCGTGTTCGTGTCGAGGAATCGAGTAGTATGTGGATGACTAAAACGAGGTAAATTCAAATAGTTCGTACTCTGCATGGATTCGAATCTTTTAAACGTGTAACAAACGAAGACGAAATCACCAACTATCTATCTGAATATTTTAAGTCGTTGGACGTACCTGGCTTACCAAGGCACGATTTACAGAAAAAAGTAGTTTCTGTGTTCATGATCTTTCGAAGCCTAAACCAACCATAACTTTCCAACGGAACGTGTTTGGTGATTAAAAAAATTGGTAATGAATGTGATTCACGCAACTTTACTCAAAGGAAAATTCAAAGGTTAGGAAGTCCTCATTCCGTAGATTCTATGATCTCAACTCATATGCCCTTTTGAGCTTAAACGTATTTAATTTACAATTCGTGTTGCATTCGTGATAACGATTAAAAAATCACATGGTCATTCTTTCAGTTTTTGTGTTGTTTGTGCTCATGTGCTAATGAAAACCCATGATTTTCTCATGGTCAATTTAGCGTGCTATGTTCACGAGTCGATAAACCATCCTCTGTATTTCTTCCTTCGCTTCAAGTGCGTAGCTAGGATAGGGGGTAGTAGGGTAATAGGGTAATAGGTAGTAGGGGGTTTTGGGCGCAGCTAATACCACGGGTCTGTAGGGTATAGAAAACTCGCCAAGGTAAGCGGGAAGTGTGGGGGCACTTCCCCCAGACATTTTTTAAGATAAATGGTTCAAAATAGTGGCTTTTGTGGCTGTGTGAATAGTTAAATATGTTTTGTTTGTTAGTCATCCGTCCCCCAAATATTAATAACAAAATCTTTCATAAAAAAATTCTCTAAGCTCTTGGGGGGGGGGGGTTTATCCCCCAAAACCTCCCCTCGCTGCGTCACTGCTTTGCTTCGCTATATTTATTTAGCTTCATCCGCTTCATCTTGCGCCTGATAACAAAACAAAAAATGTTGTTTCTCAGAAGGTGCTTGACGCAAGACATTAAACCCGAATGTGTAGGGCTCACCGTGGTGCGTTTACGCATGCAGTACGTTTACGCAGTGCATTTTTTCCAAACAGAGATACTAAAACTGGCGCGCCTTAAGTCATTTAATGCGAATTCTGCTTCATACGTAGTTTTCTTGCACGATTTTGAGCATCAGTCAAGCGTCGGTCTCGGGTCGTGTCAACCTGCCCCCTGAATGGGCCAAGTGTATGCAACAGACTTGGACCTAAAAACATTTTTTTACAGCTAATAACGCAAATAGCCAACAACTGAATGCGTATAATTTTTATTTCATGAACTGATTTATTAAACCACAATGCCAAAAATTTCTTTAGCTAAAACGTAAGAAAATTTGTTGAAAAATATCCGCGTAGTCGTGCTCCGATCCACCCTATATAGATTCAATAAAGAAAATGTCCTTCTGACAAGCAATTTTGGTACTCATTTACGTAGTTTTATTGAATTTGTATCCTTATTTCATTATAATAAATTACACATGATTAAAAACGATACAGCCGCTCTTGATTTATAAATGGTGTAAGTAAACTTTAAGTTCATTGATTGTTAGGCGATACGAAGTTCGCCGGGTCAGCTAGTACAATTATAATTAATTATGATTGTTATGCATTTATTTTACTGTTCACCTGTGGTGGATTCGCACCCCAGAATGAGACCAAGAACCCACTGTGAGAGAGATAAATATGCATTCCCTGCATGAAAGCAAGTAGCCCACTGCATATGTGCTATCCGCCAAATTGCCGGGAGCGACGAGAGCTCAATCCCGCTCGCTCCCCAGACCGTAATCCGGGATTTTTCGCTCCCGGGAGTGAGACTACCAGTTTGACTCCCGAGAGCGAGACTCGAGCGGGACGGCTTTTGCGCGCCTCTAGTCTCTAGGTCCAATTGTGATTGTTGGGCGTTAAAGGGTCATGAAATAGCCTAAATTGAATAGGATATTGAGACGATAGAAGATTCACCGCAAAAATATTACAGCTTCTGAGGTCCCTCATAGATAGCCGATCTCTTCATAAGCGGACCTTCACTAAGGTCGGCAAATCGTGTCAGTTCGATTTAAATGGCTCAATATTTTGCCATAATGAAGTTCATAAAATGGTTTATGGAGTGCCCGTTTTGACATCTCCATTCTTTCATTCAATCACAAAACCTGGCTAAATTTGCCTAGCCCTGTCGTAATGGCAGCTATGATTTTGCACAGCTTAACCAATACCTTTATTAAAATTATTTGCTATTAGTACCCAAAGTTTCGACGAAATCTAGCCAAAACAAATTTCTTCCTTCCTTCATAATTTCAATTTATTATAGATTCTTTATCTTCTCTTGCAAAAGTTAAAGAACTTTGTTAGGGGTGAAACTTCATTTTATTAAGAAAAACATTTTTTAGGGCTGGTTTTCTGCCGCAGCGTCCGGAAATACGCTTTCCATCAGACTCCTTATTTCCATAAGTAAAGGAGATAAAAATACATTCAGTAGCTCATTTTGAAGGTCTTGAATCGAGATGGATGATTGAATGGGTACTTAGCATAATATCAACAAATTACAACAGTTTATGAAAATGCAATGTTAGACGTTTTTAAACTAAATGTATCAGCATTTTCATCCTAAAAATGGTGGATGATAGATAGTGGTGAAAGTGGTGTGGGAAGCAAACTCTTAGCCTACATTTAACCTGAAATCTCCAGAAGAATGTGCACAACTAGTATGTCAGACAGCCTAATTCCTCGTATTAGCACAATATAGCATGGTTTCTATGGCAACAGTGATGTGTTGATTTTCGTGCAGCGAATCCATGGAATTAAGCTACAGCTTTAACCTTATTCCATATAGCCTAGGGCATTTCCTCATATTTACCGAAGTCTTGAATTTCAAGCAGTGAATATCTAACCACCTGATTAATGGAATGCCGACGACCATAATTCAGCGATGCGGTATTTACTGCCTGCATAGCGAATGCTTTCATTACCAAACCTGCAAGGGCTTTCGATTACATGGGTAGGAATAAGGAAATTCAAGGTGCATTGGAATTGGGACCGAAGCACCACAAAAACTGCGGTTACATAAATCCGATTCACTGAATCTTAATACAAACATTGAAACAATAACTTAGACTTCATTGGAATCCAAAGCTTCCAAGTTAACACTTTTCTTCATTGATTTGTTTGTACTTGGTATTCCTTTACATCACGGTTTTCGATAATATTTAACAATTTAACGTGCACAAACATCCATTCCCTGGATACAGGTAACTTACCCAAGTAGGATTCGAAGCCGTGACCTTTGGTTTGGCAGGCGAGAACTTTACCCCGTCTCTATCGAGGTCGGAAAAGTTTTATTATATATAAAACTCAAAATGTATAATGGCTGTGCTTTTCTAACCAGTTATGATGATAATGATCAATTAGATTAACTAAATCTACTAAGAATTGTGAGTAATGGATACTTTTATCTTTTTGTATGCTGAAAAAATAAATCTAAGCGATATACTCTTTCGTTAACTGAAAGATATCATAGGTTTAATGGCGATTCGAATTTGATTAGAGGAGAGAATTATTTTTATACTCTTGTGGTAAGAGTGCTTTATGTTCTATTACGGATGTATAAATAATGGTTTTTGATTATATATATATTATCGATTTTCTGAATTTAAAAAGAACTATGTCAATAAGATTAATAGTCGTATATATTGGTAAATTGGGCCATGGCATTTAACCATTGATGCAAATTGTAATAGAATATTATATTCCATGGTTTTCCAGCTAACACTGTGAAATTTTGATTTCGCTGATAAATAAATCAATTCCAAATTTGCCAATTCTTAAAGGGTATATTTGCACTTGATAATGACCAGTTAGGATTGACACTGATCGCGATTTACCAAAAACAACGCACTGTAGACTTTACAACGTTCCAATTGATTCAACCAACTACAAAAGGGGGGAACTAAATTTGTAAACTTATTCGGAACTTAAGAAAATAACTAATCAAATAAATATTTTCTTGGCAACTGTGTTCAAAGAGGGCTTGGATCTGGTTGAATGTTATTTCATGGTTCAGGACTAACATGTCGCTTTTTATTTTGGAGGCCACTACCTCCTGTGCTTAAGTGGATATCGTAATATTTTGGTTTGGAAAGAATAGCTAGTGCCCTGTGAGTAATCAGGGTAATTGAAATAATTTACCGATTCTTTTGTCTATGCCATTTTGCATTAATTTAAGATTTAATATTATCATTTTTGAACAAAATTCATCATTTGTTTTTTATTATTTTTAAATTCAACGTGATATTTGTAATAACTAGGTTTTATAAAATGGTGTTTCTGTTTTCATAACACAGAAACACCATTTTACAGTTACACGGCCGTTTGGCCAGGGGTTATCAGATACACATTCTGTACAATTCTGTATTAATATTTTTTTAATACAGTTCAGTTTTCAAAATTACGAGAATTGATAAAATATCACCGTGATCATACGCACGAAACGCCTCCAACTTATGCAGTTCATGCCGGTATCGATTCCATAACGGTTAAAAGACGCATCGTATCGTTCTCTTGGGTTTTTCTGTCAAATATAAAGAACTCAAAAATCTCTCAACAAAATAAAAAAGGAATAATTCACGGCACTAATTTCATCCATATTGTCATACATCTCCTGGCCACCGAAGAACTCCTTCAGTCAACGAATATCATAGACGCCTGACTCTATCCATAAATAACTAAAAATTAGGCTCTATTAAATTAATTAAAAACAACGAAAGGTATATTATTAACATTTAACTTTTGGCAAAATATACCAAAATACTATGATTATGAAATTACAGATTAAATAATCCTTCAACAAATTCCTCTTTTTATTCTCCGTGAGCCAGTAAAGTTGAAACTGATATTTAATATGCATGGCGTGAAAAATTAAACAACTCACTCATTTAGTGCCCATAAATGCGAAATACTTGATGCGGCGGAGGCCCCAAGTTTCGCTAATTTGGGACATCTCATAAACTCAACGAAGACATTCCTTCTCCTCCTCACCCCTTTCCCCCGCTTCTTGTATCTTTTAGTTCTCCCCGAAGAGGTAAGAATTTCCTCCGAAAGCCCGGCGGGGGTCATAATGTTTCTTGCCTCATAAGATCCGCCTCGTCGAACACAGTTAGCGATGATTGGAGTCGCCAAAGAGAGAAACTTTTATGAAGTAACGTCGACTCAGGAGCGACACACAACTTCCATCTATTCCTCCCTTCAAGAGACTTTTCAGTGGCATCATCTCGCCCTCTCGATTTCCATTGACGCGGCACATTTTGCCCATTTTTTCATCACTAAAAATCCCTCACATAAAGACTTAAAAATCAAACAAAATCAAATTCATTCCCGCCTTAAGGGCACAAAAAACTTGTCAAGTTTAATCCAACTTCCCAGCGAGATGTTTTCCCTCCAAACTGCTTTGTCTCCTCTTCCGCGAGTCAATAAAATCAGTCTGTTCCATAAAACTTCAAGCTTTAAGTCCTTGAAGCCCGTGAAGGCAAACTGTGCCAGGAGAATTTTCAGAACCGAATTTAAGGAGCCTTTTACCGAAGGAAGGAGTAATAAAGCAGGCTTCTCCGTCTTATCTTCAAATGCATGCATTTGCATCTTACCTCTCTGATATCCAACCGAACGAATTCCCTTAATCAGACTAATTTTTCTTCATTTTATGCCGTGTACTTGAACACATCACTGTGAAAATTTCTGACGCACACCTCTGAAAATTCCCTTAGTGATACCCAGAAAATAAGATCTCCTACTTCAAGCATCAAAACATATGTTGAATAGAGTTAGAAAATAATGTATGGGCACAGGAATTACTATTGTGAGCCCCTACCAAGCATGTGAAAGTAATATTTATTTCTAGAAAAAAATAATGAACCTTAATAACTTAGGGTGAAACTTAAAGCATAAGCTTTAAACACTAAGAGTTTCAGGTTTCTTAGTACTCATGTTTAAGTCGAAAGCATCAAAACATCCCTCCAAGTAACTGAAAAAGTTATTTGAAAAATAAAATCATGAACTGTAAGTAATTCTGTTTCCCTTTTTAATCATCTTCAAAACGGCACCATCCTCTTGTGACGTACTTTTCCAATAATGTTACCTATAAAGTTAAACCAACTTTAAATCGATAACTTTAAGTTTTTAAACTTTTCAACTTCAGTCTTCCATCCTCAAGCTCAAACCAATCTTGCTGCGACCACTCACTTACTCCACACGCTTCAATCTCAAGCAATCATTCCCACCAACAAACCTCTCCCTTCAAATTCCCACACAATCCTCACTTACATTTTACGCTGCCTGCATCACAAAGCTCCCAACCCATCCCATCGACTCCGCCTCCCAGCATTCCTACCCTTCACAACCTTCCCACGCGAACCTCACACCCAGCACCACCCGATATCCCCAACCACCAGCCGCGCGCTTTCCACTAAGGCCCGGAGATGAGTTATTTGTCCCCTTAGAGTAATTAAATCGCTGGTCGAATTCCTAAGAGGGGTTCCGGAGCGGAGAGTGGAGCCCCCTAGCGGATGGAAGTAGAAACTGCAGGCGGGGACGTTGGAGATGAAGGAAGGCCCGTGGAGTACGCCGGTTTGGGGATATATATAACGGCCTGCACACATCCAACGTACAAAATGGACAGGAGTGACCGCTTTCGAAAACCCTCTATCCATTTTTTGCTCGGTATTCCCATAATATCCCGCTTATCCCAGACCGAGTTCTTTCCCTTCGGCCTTTAAAAATGAAATCAGACCGTCCCTAATCCTCCGAATCGTAAATAAGTCCACTTTTTTTATACACCCTCCAGAGCATCGCATAACTTCGACATCATCCCCTTTATTATGCACTCCACCCGCCCCCACGCGAGCGAGCCGTACTTCCACTTTCTTCCGCGGACATTTATTCCGTTTCGTGGGCATCAAAGCACTGGAACACGGGTTTTATTCTTTTTTCCTCGCGGCGATTCGCGAGCAAAATATTGCGGTCTAACGTCATCTTGCAATAAACCTGGAATCCTTGTTTCTCGAGGTTTTGGAAATTTTAATTTCAGGGGGAAATTCAACCCCGTAGTCAAAATGTTTCTGAAGTTGGATAACATTTAAGCATTGAATGCAATAACGTTGATTCTTTTATAATGGAAATGGAATCCTTAAATAATAATTCCTGCTTTCATTCAGCAATAAGCGTCAATAGGAAAAATTAAATATGGAAAAATTAAAAACAGGGATACGTAGAGTATTCTTCAAATTATTTTTCAAGCACGTCTACAAATTTTCTGATTTAATTCAGTCTCATTTATGTATTACCACGTAGGATATTATATAGCTGTAACCGAATAATTATTTAGTACATTTGATCATGACAACTTCATAACTGCGTAATGAGCGCCAATGAAATTCCGGAAAATAAAACATAATACAACCCATCAAAATATATATTGTTTAAATTCGCAAAACGATTCGATAACTTCCACCCACCATTTAACATCTCCACCCAAAACCCTAAAATCATTTAAAACTGAGTGTTATCTCCACTTTAAAAACGCAACATATTAATAAAAGGAACATATTACTTCTAAGAATCAATACCCTGCACTCAATAAAATATTTTCTCAAATTAAAACGTCTAATCCTACTAAGATTAACATCAAAATCATTTTAGAGTTAACATCGTTTTTCATCGATCCTACTAAAGCCACTATTGAGCCCTTTATTGCGTTTTACATGTTTTTACGTTTGAAGCCCACTATGTACCAAACCGCAAGAAAAAAATCAACAAATAGAATCAATAATAACACTTTGATAGATAAACAGAAGTAATACATCACCAGCTCTGTTATAGTAAAAGCAACATCATAAGGTATTGATTTATAAACATACTATTAAATGTTTCAAATTGGCTATGAAGAGTTTTCGAATAAGTTAGAGAACCATACTGCTTTCTACTACTAAAAAAATCTACCACCCGAATACTCCATAATAGTAGAAATACGGAAAACAAACTAATCCAGTAGCTTCCGAAATATCTTCTTCACCATTACATTTCATCGCTAGCATTTGGCATCTGAAAACCTGATAGCATTCGTAAAAAGTACATCGAATAAACAAAACAAATACAACTCGCTAAAAACTAATTTCCGATAGCCTCTTCTATTTCAGTGAAACGGAACCGTATGATTCATACCTCAAGAAGTTTCCATAGTATTGTTACCAAACTTGGTGTTTCCATGACAACCCAAAGGGAAGTGGATGCTAAGTTGATCGTTGCTTATCGCCCTCTTTCTCCAATAATGCATTATTACCGTTATTTCTATACCCAATGTAAGAGTTTCAGTGTCCTTCGAGGTGCCGTAACGGGGTACATTTCAAGAATATCGTGACGAGCCAAAACCACTCAAGTATAAATAATAAGATGCTGATACCTTCTTCCAAAGCGAGGGGTTGATATTGTGCATCTGGCCATCTTGAGAAGGAACTCCAGAGTTGCACTCCATTTGAATAAAAGGAAAAAATATAAATTTTCTTTTACTACGCTCAATGCGGATGAGATTGAGACTAGGAGGATCTATTAATTGGATCACAGACGACAGTTCAGCTACAAAAGACATATAATTTTGCTCATTTACCCATTTATAATACCTGGGAACTGCCATGTTTGGGGGCTTGAATGGGCTTCAGCAATTCATGGAAAATGTTGGTCGAAATCGATTTTTCGAGCAATCGATTAACGATAAAAATATGATTGATCGAAATCGGTTATTTAAAAAATCTGTTTGTACCAAATCATGTTCATTATTTACTCGAAAAAAACTCAAAATACATATCTGATAAATTGAAAAAATGTACTTAGCAATCATACTTGATTTATAATATTAGTAAATTAGTGGTATTATAAAAATAGAGGAATTCGCGCACATAAAATTTTTAGGATCATCAATACTTAAACAATATTTAAGAAATATCAACTGATATAGATGGCTTTCTAATGATTAAGGGCATACCTGTCCAATTTTTCTGACCTTAGAGAAAATTATTTCGCTAAGTGGGACGAATTACGTTATCATGGATAAGATCAAACGAAATGGTCAGGATCGAAGATGAAAATTTTCGTATTATATATAATTCAATATTATATAATTTCAATACAGAATTTTATATATTGGTATTTTACAGACTGAATGGCACATCAAGAGATTAGGTATAATACAGGCGAAATTATAAAATCTTTACGCATTTATACCTCTCGTGATCACAGTGCAATCGAAAAATCTTCCTGTTGAGCTTCCAAGCGACTTAATTAAAAGTTATTCAAGCGAAAAATACACTACACTTATTTACTTTTCTCCATAGCTTCTTTTGGAGATTAATTTATATTTACTTTGCGATGTGACGCAAAATAAACAGGAGCAAGCGAGACTACGAAAATTATTTATTAGGAAAAAATAACTTTTATAGAAACAGAGCGAATCACATAAACGCTTATCTTAGAATCATGAGTCTAAATTGCAGGGGTTATTTCAAGATTGCGTGAAGGAGAAGCATGAATTTCTAATTTATGACGGAATAAAAAAAACCAAACTTGCTGCAGCTCAGAGTATACTTTAAATATGCGGTAACTGACAAAATATATGACTGAAAACATCCCACAATGCGATTCCATTCACGTCTCCGTACTCTGCTGATTTACGAGTGGGTGAAGCACATGCTCCTGCATTTTTTGTCCTGCCAGAATTGAACGCCTTTTCTTCCTCTCCAACTTATCATGACCCGCTTTTAAGAATAGCTATTGTTTGAGCAAGTCCCTAGTTAGCCATAAATTTTAGCAATCGTTTTAAGGCTTTCCGATCCTTTTTACTCTATTCCGAGACTTGCATTTTCTCATATAAACGTAAGAGAAACATTACTGTTTAAGCAGAACCTTGGAAACAGAAGCATTTTAGTCAAGAAATAGGAAAGGCAATATGGTTCATCAACAGAACTTTGTTAGACCAGGCTGTTAAAATTTGAAAATTTTATTATTTTTATTAATTTCATTATAGGTTTCGTTATGATTCCCTTTCAGCAGAGAAGGGTGTAAAAGACATCTCTATCCACACATTATGAGACGCAATGGCATACTAATGAATATTTTGGGATCGAAAACTGATTTCATCCTCCATAATATTTTGACTGAATAAGGGCTATAGTTTAATTACTGGCATATGGAAAATGTTTGTAGAACTAATTCTGATTTTTTATTTATCGCCAAAATATAAAACCTAATCTCAATTACCACCGATCGAATTAAGGGTAATCATCACTATTGAAATAAAGGAAAGTGATTTTTAAGATAAATAAGTTCTCATATAAGTCATTAAAAATGGATTTTAGGCACGTTGAGATGAAATATCGTTATGATCGATAAAAATTATAATTAAGAACAGCAGGTAAAATTTGCTGGCCTTAGATGCAGGGAGAATAAAGTTCATATCAGGAATGCCAACATATTGGGGACAAAAGTCAAACAGAATAAGCCATTGGTACTTTAACCAGAGCCCACATTCCTCATTCATACAAATATTTCGTTGTCATTGGATCGCAAATTTGTTGGAAAAAATATTTTCCTCTAATTGAATGAATGAGGAATCATAACGAAATCTGATACATCATAAAATTTTCAAATTTTAACGGCATGGTTTAACAAAGTTCTGTTAATAAATCATTTTACCTCTCCTTCTTCTTTACCTAGCCATTTCAATGGCCTTGTTAATTTAGTTCCTTCAACCCAATTAATCAGCAGGATTATTTTTATTTCAGTACATCGAGAATAGCCACGGTGAAAACTTTATTGAGTCAACCGCAATTCACAAATGGTGCGATAATTCCACAGAGAAAAAAACCATCAGCCTTAACTGGGGTCGGTAGCTTATCTGGCTAAAGCTCTCAACCACAAATCTGAAGCCCGGGTTTAAAAGTTCTTCATCAACTGAGCCCGGTTATGTATTAAAAATATCCGACAATTAAAAACCCCAAGCAGGGATAGGATCAACCTACACAAGCGGGACTCCGTAGCTTTGGTTTAGCAGGGGATGATTTCTACCCCACCCTCACCGAGGCCAGCTACCATGTATCTGTGCTAAGATGCCAATTTCATCGCAATCGCAATTCACGACAACCAACTGCACAAATTTCCCATCCGGAACGGAATGTATGTAAAACTAAGGATTAAACCCCCGCACACAGGTGGCACTTAAACCAATGACAAACGGTTAGGCAGTCAAAGATTTATCCCGACGCAACATCTCAGGGGTGAAGCCAGATAATACATTAGGTAAATTCTGGTTAATTGGAGCACATTGGGACCAGTTCACTTGCCCCAATTCAGTACCTACGTGGATTACCGGAAGCATTCCGTAAATATCCATACATGGGCGTTGAAATGCAACGGAAAGGACATTTTAAGAACTAACATGCATTTTTGCTCCGTTACCTATAGCTTGAACAATAATAACAAAAAAACATTCAGAAATTGTGAACATTTTTAAGGCTATTGAAAATTGTGTTAAATAAATGTATATATTTTCTTCAGCTTCCACGCATGGAAACAAGTACCTATATATTTAGAGCGGTGAGAGGAATAGTGAAAGATGTTGCGTGATCTGTAATAAGTAACATAATGTCAGAAAAACGTTTGTACGGTTCACGGAACGAACCTTGAAAATAACATCATTTTAAAGCCTTGGTCGTTATAAATAAAATTTTGTGGATCTTACATCCGTTTATCTGGCATTATGCTACCTGTTACATTGTACTCTAATATAACGCCATTTACAGTTGATTTGGTGTGCATAAGTTCAATGGAGGAGAAGAATGCACAGAATCGTTTTCTAAGATTGAAAATTCTACACTTTTACTAAAGTTCTAACAGACTTTTATTGAAGCGAAGTTAGTTTCAAGACTTTTTTACCTCAATTAACCAAAAAACACAATAAAATCTATCAGTTGGATTCCTGGAGACTGCACTCCGTCACCAATTTTACTTTACCGCCAATAATGATAGAGTTTGGTAAATAAAGGGACCTGTATTTTCGATTTTTTCTCTCCGTTTTTGACCACTCGAGCTACTTGCGACGAAAAATTGAAGGCGCTAACCCCTTCTCACATAAGTTTATGACCACACAAATTCATGCCGAGTAGGTCGTCGCTTCACGTGACTGCGCGTCAATCGTCATCACGTGGTTATAATCAAACAGCGTGCAGCGTTTGTTATTTAAATATTGATTTTAATGCTGCATGGGAGTTGTCGATGGTAAGAGAAGGGGGATTTTGGAGGAAAAAGAAGAAAAAGGGAAGATGCTCGATGTAGTAAGGCAAAAAGAAACTGTATCTTAAAGAAAACAAAATGGAGTTGAAAAAAACAAGCATCTTGGCATTAAAATACTCATTTTTGTCAATGAGCCAATTTCTTCGCAATATCAATTCACTACAGCAATGAATACTCAACGAACGACCGCTAGGAAACTAATCCTGGGCCCGCAACCTCACCGCAACGGAAGGCGGCACTGCGCAGGACCCCTATCCGCATCATCAGATCCTCCGCGGAAGAAGCGCATAATCAGAATGGAGACGAGCATAATGTCCTCGAATTAGCCACGGGCATTAAGTCTACTACAGCCAGGCAGGCATGGATGTGGTGTGCCCACAAAAGAGTCGGGGAGATCGGTGAGGGACAAACGGGATACCGTGCTTGGTTTCCGACGTCACCGGACCGAAGATTTAATTTCTCTCCCTGGAGGAGGATATAGGAAGGTTGTTCTCCGTTTGGCAAAGGATCGAGTGCTTTCATCTACACCGTGATGTCATGCGGGGAGAATGGAGATGGTTTTGAGCAGCGCGGTGCGGGCGTCGGTTGTCCCTCATCACTGCATTCCGCCGGCTTCCCATCCGTGTTCATTAGCCTCTATCGCTCCGGTCTCTCTTCCAACCAACCCCGCCGGTAGGTGTATCCACCCAGGTGGCGAGAGTAAGAGAGGTTTTAGTCGATATGCACGTGCCGAAGTGATTGGAGGGGTACATATGTATATATGTGAGTATGTGTGTGAGTGCGTCGTATTATCCGAAGGCCATCATTGTCCTCTGCACTCGTGCACGGATGATTCCTTCGTGCTGGATCCGTTTCTAAGCCCCCCCAAACCATTTGCCCTCCAGAGTGGCCTCGCGGTTAAGTGAATCGAATTAATACCATGCCCTCTCCGCCTCCCTTCAGGTGAATATCGAGACCTAGTGGTCATGACCGTTAGTTACGGGATCTCGATTCTCGGTGTAACGATGAAAGATAGGTCAGGACCGCATAGTATCGCTACGTGTAGAAAGTTTATTGCCTGCTTATGAGGGGACTACGTTACGAGACCTTGAATAGACGTTCTTTCATGCAGCAATCAATATACCATCGCCACTAAGAGACTGAACCTGAAGGCTGATATAGATAGCGGAAGAGAGAGATCACCACAGACTATACCACAAACGCTTTGATCTACATCCACACATTATTCTCTGCAAGCTACCTACCGAGTTGTTTGGCATAGGGTGAACCATCACTAACGTACAAGCATCACCAACATCACACCAACATCATCCCAACATCACCACGCACAATACCACCGATGGGGATTAAAGTTTACTTCCTCCAACACGCACTACGGAACCTGTGCGATGCATACATACATAAGGTATGGGTTTTGTCCATCATTAACCAATATAGCTCCTAAGTAAAGATTAAAGATGTAAGTCACGCGTTCTTTCGTGCTTCAAAGTTTAATGGTGAAATGTGTGGCTTCCACAATAATATTAAGATTGAATTTAAAATTTTCACTTTTTTAAAATAATAAGTCTTGAAATTTAATTTCTCCCAGAAGCAGCTCTGGGTTATAAAAGCGTTCAAATCTATATCCTCCTTATGAAGGCTATCTGTCTACGAATCGATATTCACATTAAATGGACCACCTACTTTCCTTATAATACCTTGCATACAGATGAATTTTTGGAAGTGCGCAAATGCTTCATGCAAGATTTGAAACCGGGACCTTAAGGTTAGCATCTCACCGCTCAAACAACTTATTCACCACGTGCCTACGAATAACGTTCATTGATGTTAATTCGGGTATCACAAGGGCCAAAGCGTTGGACTGATGATCACATGGTACCAGTTTTAAGTCAGGGTGAAACATTCACACTATCTTAAACATATAGTCTTTTAATTGAGTGGCCACGGAAATGGAAAGAAAAATTGGTGCTGGTATTGAACGAGTTTTACTCTCAACTTTTTAATCAATACTTCTGGTTGAAAGGCTGAGAAAGATGGCTGTATTAAAATACTTGTAAATAGCGCGCTTAGCCGATTATAGCTCCGTGCGACTCGCAGTTCAAAATTAGTACACGTTAGCGTTGATCACCGCAACCCAATTTCGTAAACATAAACTCGAGGAACATAAACTCTATTGCATTGCAACGAAAAAGAATTTGTGGTAAAAACTTTGGTTCTATTTCGTTTACCAGAATAATATTTTTTTAAACATACTTTTCAGTTATTCGTTACAAAAAAACAAGGTCTACGGTTTTCGCATAGCATATTTACTAAAAAGCTGTTCTTGTCAACTAGATTCACTAAAATACAGCCCCCACCGGTGACCATATGCCTTAAGATATCTGGTACCATTTTATAAATGGTACAGAAAATAGCATCAGAAAAATTGAAAATTAATCAAAATCATACAAAATACATTCCTGTTTTGGAATTTATGTATGGAATAATAAAATGAAGAAAATGGTAAATTATTAAATCCTTCGCTAAACTTTTGAATTGAGCGAAGTATTTGTTTTGAACCTTATGGATGAGGACCTTTAAACAATTCGTGCATCATCGTTTGATATGAATTATCTGATTATAATAATCGCTGAAGGCTTTAAACCACCTAATTGAAGGCCTCCTGTTATCAATTAATCACAATATTATTGTGATTAATTGATAACAGATGCTTCAAAAAGTAGTGTATAAAGCTAATTCATATATTGTGATGAAACAGAAACTAATACTCCGCACTTGAAATTGTTATAACACATACTCGCTATATAAAATTACCAATGTTTTTATTAATCATAAAAGTATAATACTTCCCCAAAGTTATAAATACTGCATGCTAAAACAATATGTTTGAAGGCTTTCTGTTATCAACTTATTATACTTTAAATATTAGACTATTGTACTAAAAAATATATATATTATGGTAAAACATAAGGACTTTTTTAAGCTGTAATAAAACACACTTATTACATACAATTACCAGTGCTTGTTAATTGATGAATATACAATTCCCTTCACCAAAGCGACGCCAGAAGTATTTACCATTAAGCATATATTAAGTACCATTGTCTTCATTACGAGATTATTCCAAGTCCATAGTTTGATTCCCCTTTATATCTCATACATAAATTCTCAACCTACTGCATAATCTCTGGGCCCACATCTCTCTGTGGCAGTGGTGCTTTTTTAAAGTTTACTGCATCGACCGATCATGCAGAATTTGAGGCGTCTGTGTTGGCAGCAGTGGCTGAGGATAACGGATGGAGTCGGATGAATGCAATGGGAGGAAATGGAGGGAGGAATATGGGCAAGAGAGTCCTCGACGGTACGGATAAATATATGGCGCGGGGCCCTACAGGAAGGAAAAGGAGCATAAACATCCGTCGCCATTGGTAACCTTGGGGCGGTGACGCCATTACCGCTCATCTCCATTGAAAAGCCAGGAGAGTTGGAGCCTGTGTTGGTTGGGATACCCTCCTCGCGGTGAAGTGGGGGATTACAGGCTCAACAATTGGACAGCGCTAACGACGCTGTTATGGGTTTGCTTGATGGGTAAAAAAAAACCTGTACTCAAAGCCGCGGGAATATATATTTATATCTATGTACGTGAATGCATATAGGTTTACATGAAAATATAACCATGCACAACGAGAGGGAGGTTGTTCAGAAGGGAAAGGATGAGTCCCTAGCACTTGGACAAATAAGCTGTGATTAGTGCGCCCCCGTTTCCGTTGCTCTTTTGTTCACCTTGGTCGTGAGCATGACATGGATACCTAGCTGCAAAATACGATCTTCCAACCTCCCTCTTCGCAAAGTGGCAATGCTTTTGTACTTTCCTGCATTCTGTAGTTTTTATTGGTCCCATGATAGTGCGAAAAGCTTTTATTTCACTGAAATGTCATGGTTATTTCGTCCTTCCCCTTAAATCTGGCCATTTTAAAATGTCCAGTTTAACTCTGAATAATCAAATTACTGTATGAAACAAGTTACTTTGTAATCAGTCACGCGCATGGGTGCAAAGTTATGAAAGCACCAAAGAAAAAGTCCGCCAAGAAACAATGTTTTGCTTTGACAGGATTCGAACCCGGATCTCCCTATAGGTGGCCAGGCGTGTTAGCTAGTTATGCATTCAAGCAGGGATGGCAACACAAACTTAAAAAAGTCAAAATCAGCGAAATTTCAATGGTTTCGTTCCCCGGAGTGAAATGTAGAAACGAAAGAAATGGATTGAAACCCGGGGGATTTAAACAACAAAATCGGAGTCAAAACTACTTTGGGTCGAAACTAAATTAAAACGCTGGGGCGAAACGAAACGTAGATAATGTTTCGCACCGGAGGAACCACGTGCTTCACCTTCGAGCAGTTTACTTTCGACCCATACACTGAGTACTACGAAGTATGGTTAAATGAAATAGAGGTTCAGCGTACTGCCATTAGATGTATGGGGCATTGGGGCACTCCTATTTTACCACTAACAAGAGAGTGGTGAACGTAAACTGGCCATTCGATTTTAAAGATCGATATTTTAACATTTCTACACGTATATCATACGTAATGGGTCGAAACTACTCCCTCATATCCCCCTACACTCAACTTCTGGGATCAAAACTTTAACTTTAACTTTCATTAATGTTTAAGGTCATAAGTAAACATTAATCACTAATTTTTTTTCATCCACTGAGTATCTATTCCTTTAGCAGCTTTAGATTTTTTTATACCCTGGTATGTCATGTAATAGTTTAGATCCTACGTAAACATTAATAATACATTAATCACTAAGCATCCATTCGCTTAGCATTTTTAGATTTTTATTTTATTTTTTAATTATTTAAATACTCTGCATATTAGTTAATAGTTTTGGGTAATAAGTAAAAAAAGGACCTCTTAAATAATGCTAGGTTTATTTTATCCATCTATGCATGATCCTCTACGCTGCGAGCGGAATATTTTCACTGTAGTATATTACTTTTTACGTTGCATTGAAATGCTGGTCCTGAACATGCATCCTCGCTCCTGCCTTTATCGTTCGCTGGCTAGCAGATCGCACGCCACTTGACGCTCATGTGATCCACGGTTTGAACGAAACGATAAGCTGCTTGATGAGGGCTCTTATGGGCACAGCGTATCAATACTTGGCTTCCCTTCCTACTTGTCCCCTTCTTTGGCCGTCGCTCGACCAGCCATCCCCCTCAGCGTCCGTCAAACGAGTTGAATGGAGCGCTCGCAGCGAGGATTTACCGCCCTCACGCGGGAGATTAATGCAACCGAGAGGAGTGACCTATAGGCGGAAAGAGATGGAAAGCTAGGGGTGGTGATGTCAGTTGGAGAGCGAAGGACGGTGGAGCTAAAATTTCATTTTCGTGTATTTTCATTTTCGTGCGCCATACAAAACCTCTTCCCAGGGAATGAACTCAAGGTTTCAGGGAGAACCGAAATATAGGTATTCCATTTTCGTGAAAATTTCAAACTGCGCTCCAGGACGTGGGACTCATCGAGGTTCGGCCACAACAGTAGATTTTATGCAATGTTATTTTCTGGAAACTGCGGCTGAAAATCAGCCCTTTTTGAATAAGCACATGCGGCAGTTCATGTCTTTCCATACGGAAAATGTGTGTAGTATTAGCTAATTTATGATTTCAGGCTAAAATTAGTGAAATATTTCCATTATGAAAAAAGAATAGTAAACTTATGTTCACTAAAATATTTGAAAAGCACGGCATGAAGCTGTAACCATACTATGGAACCCGGGTCTTGCTTTTTCGAATATATATCTGAACCTAACAAAGTTCATCCTTTCATTCTCCATGTGTAGAATTATTACAATATTTACATTATTTTGGCGAAAATTGATGCATGAGAATTTATAAACTTAATAAACTTAAAATAAATAATCATTGGAAAAACTAACTAATTTCCATCGATCATCAAAATTTAGGTTATAAGTAATTTCATGCTGCGATCGGAGTCAAATAACGGCCTTAGCATGAAAACGGTGCTGTGTTTGTATCAATATCTACAAGAATTCCAAATGTTGCATCAATTTGCCAAATATAAGGATTGAATTTTCACATTCTGTGTGCCCTTTATTAGCTTTAGATATGATTATCTAATTTCAGTTTTGTATTTATCTCGTCATTTAGTTGACTTGGGAAATATATACCATCGGAAAGGAGAGCAATTTTCTTGCATACCACATAGTGTCGACACATATTTTGTGGGGATGCCTTCATCCCCTAAAGTATACTGTCTTGCGCAAAGCACATTGTTATCTCCGATGCTTTTATCTCAACCTGGTTACCAAATAGGACATTCAGCAAGCAATAATAAACGGGACTTCGTACTTTCCACATAGATTTAATAGTTTGCAACCGGTTTCGATAAATTCTATAGCAGTTGTGATTGATAACGACTTATAATACGTCGAAACCGATTTCCGAGTATTATATCAATTTTGAAAGTACAAAGCCCCATAATTTCCGCAAAGTAAATTCACCCACTATTAACTACATTCAGTAAGGTTTTATTTGAGATCGAGATATATCCATATACTTATTTTATTTTCCGACGTTTTTATATTATTATCGACGACGATTATAGCTTAAGATTAACCTAAATGAATAGGTGCAGGTATTGATAACTTTGTCCATTCCTCACAGATTTATTCCGTTCGACCTCAAAACAAGGTTTCAACTTCTAGAGGAAATAAAATAACAAAAATAGGAGGTGAAATAGGAAATAACAAAGTTTTCAACATAAATTTTTAATACTTAAGCCACTTTCAAGTAAGTTAACTCGCAAACAATTAGACATACATATATCAAGATCCAAATGCGGATCAAGATGTTACTCTGGAAAGGGGATAGGATACGGGAAGGCCCGCTAGATCATGAAAGAGATTAATTAAAAAAAAATAAGATAAAGTAAAAAATATTTTTAAAGTCCCACTTTTTCCAAAAATAGTATAACATGTGCTAAAGAGTAAAAAAATAAGCTTATGATCAATCGGTAAATAAGGCGTGGGTACTGTTAAGGATTATTTTTTATGACTGAAGATGAGCCCGGTAAGTGATTAATGAGTGTCAAATATAATGAAAACAGAAATTTCTGCAAAAACCTTAAAGATATCACCATCTATACAGAAAATTTAAAAAATTAATTTCCATATGGAATATTATACAGTTAATTAGAGCACAAAGGAACTAAATTTCAAATGCCTGATTATTGAAAACTGTACTTGCAAGCAAGTAAATGGTGAAAATTTCAAGGAAATACGACAATGGGAAGTGGGTTACAATTCAATTACAAGATTTCATCGATAAAACAGACAAAAAGACGTAGAGTTTAAAAAACGCGCGTAAAAATGAACTAATTTCATTTTAAAATCCCAATTAATGATATTTGCTCTTCTTGTAAACCACCATTGCAGCTGCTGTCTACGCCATACCTGCAGAAATTTCCTCTCAATGAGTTTATAGGATCATTGAGAAAGGTCAAATTACTCTCATTTCATTAGACTCGCAGTGTTGTAATTGACATTCGAGCATCCTAACGTATAGGTACCTATGCAAAATTCACGAGCGTCGAATAACCAACATACTTTGCGCGTGCAGTACTGCACTCGTTCACGTTTGCAACATATTTTCATGGTGCATAAATTTTGTAGACTATACACAACTATTTTCCGCATACTGCAATGACTGTCGTTGCTCATTAACTTCTGTCATCAGTCATTTCCATGCATGGTTAAATAGACTAAGATAAATGGGTAAGCTTTCAATGAATAATGGTAATCTATTGGAGAATCTCTAAATTTGCATGCGTTGAATTTTAATGATTCCACGTCGTTACTGACCTTGACTTTTCAAAAATAAGTTCGCACACCCTACAGTTGGGAGAATGAAAATGAAAATAAAGGCTTTTAATAATTTTTTTCAGAGATAAGATGCTGACAAACAACTTCAGTATGCACTTGAAGCAAAAAAAATGGGACAAAATTAGCCAAAGTAGATTTGTTGGAAGGAGCATGAGCAAAATGCCTTTTGAGTTAAATTTTTAGACATTAACAAAACGCACTCACTCAAGATCGAATGTGGACCAATTCTTAAGGGATTCTTCAATTCTCATTATAAAATGGAGCTCACAAAAGCAACCGTCGGGAAAAAGAAATGCCATTTAGTTCTACATATTACCCTGGAAGCCACCTACACAGGCTTTTGGTATCACCAAACCATCACCAACATTCAACAGAGATTATAGCTTACTTCTCCTTACATGCACTACGCGTTATATACGCTTTATACGCTATAAATGACACTTAATGTATCATATCCTTCTTTTGATAACAACCCACATTTTCAGCACTTGAAAGTTGCAGTACTCAATTATGCACAATTTAGTATTACATTACGCAAAATTTAAACAATCGTGCATAATACTTTATGAAATATAATCATAAAGGTGTATTTTCTATCTTTTGAGTGCAAAAACTGTAATATACAACCGAGGAGTCCTTTAACACACAAATTCATCCAAATACGGTGGGTTATAACCACAACATACACTAAGGCCACGCGTAGACATTAAAACAGGGAACATCACACCATAAAGGGTGAGCCTTCGCCCGTAACTAAATATTAAAAATCTATCCCGATACAGAAAACAATGTATCGCGTGCAAACACAGGCCTATAAGGGTACATGTAAAAATATTATTATTTTTTGGCTCACTAGAAAATTAATAGCTAGGCCATCGAAGACTTAACATCGAATTTTAGTCACTTTCATTGCCGCGTTTCTCTTGATACCATTTTATCTTAAATTTCCTGATATTAATGGATAAAAGTCCAATATGAGAATGAATGATAATATTAGGATGCCTAAGAAAATCATTGCAGAAGCATAGGAACAAAAAGCTTAGGCCTATCACAGCAAAAATAGTTCCCATGTCACAAAGAATGTATCCCATATGCAAAGTTAGTCAATAAACGTAAAAATAATGAGAAACATGCACAGTACGTTCCGAGGAGTTTTTATAAAACAATTATATAATTTTCTTCCGTGTACTTCAAAATGAACGCATGTTAACAACAGCTAGAGTCAGGTGTTTCAATTAATTATGTGTTGTAGGTGTGGTAAGAAGGTACCTAATTCTAATGATCATGGAAATAATATATTGCTTCATTCTTAGGTTTTTAAGTGGTTATATCTGAAGAATTTTTAATAATTAAGTTCTAAAAACTATAATCATCGTTAAAAATATTTTACCGTTCCTTTTATATTACATTTTATTCTGTTTGTAGTGTAAATCAATATATAAGTAACACATCAACTAAAAAACATTTTGTTCAGTATATACATTAATGACCTCTGAATCCAAATTAGCAGTAAAATACGTTTGTTTCCTGACGGAGCTGTCATCTATCGCGAAATAAGTGAACACTTGGACTATGATATTCTATCATCGGATTTGAACAGCGTTCATTTGTGGCGCCAAGAGTGGGGACTCGAGCTTAATCTGAGCAAATGCATGTCGAAACATTTTTTGGAGAGTTTGTCCAACTCTAACCATGTTTATGCTGTCGATGGTATTAACATAAAGGCAACAGACGAAGTGAAAGACCTAGGAGTTACGATAGCCTCAAAACTTTCATGGGGAACAGATATAAGGAATACGAGCGTGATGCGCCCGCTCCCAGCGGGCTTCCCCGCTCTTTTCAATGCAGGTCTACAGAGGGATAGGCGCGTTTCTAATTTTAAAATGTAGAAAAAAAATGCAGGGTCTTATGTACAAATTTAATTGGAATGTTCATGTACAAATTGAGGGCAGAGGACTTCTTTAAACACAACATTGGAAATAATTACACTATCCTCTGTTAAACGCACATGATGACTCATACTTACGTATCAACAGGAGACTTGAATGTGGAATCAGCCGCATTTTGATAAATGTCATTTAAAGAATGCGAGATATTGTTGCAAATGAACAAATGTATCAGTGTGTGCGCCGTTAACGTCAGGAATATTTACCGTTTTTTTTTGTTTTTTTTTTAATTATTTAAAAAACAATTTTAGGAAACAATAGCAATATTTAGGAAGTAAGATATGCCATCGCATGTTCTTTGATGAATTCTGTGCATTTTGGTTCCTCATGTGTAGAGTTTGGTTGCGTATAAGTTGAGAAAGAGGTATCTATACAGTAGAAATAATATAGAAGATTAGCGGCATAGCTTTGAAGAAATTAGGATTTGTCAAACGTATTGAGGGAAGATTTTCGGATCAGAAAGTAAAAGTAAGGTGCTCATTCGCACTTGTCCAACCGCACCTTGAATATGCAGCGAATGTATTAGCGCCAGTGTAGAAAAACTAAATTCTGAATTAAAGAATTAATATGAACTGAATAAAATACAAAGGATGGCAGCGCGGTTTGTCAAAATCTACCACGGGCATACAAACATCGTTACCCAGATGCTAAGTGAATCAGGCTAGGAGCCGCTGGAGCCTCGGAGGCTGCGCGCTAGGCTTAGATTGCATGGACAATTTAAAATGGATATCTTTAAGAGCGACACGGAAAACATAAAATTAGAGCCCCACTATATTTCCATGTCCGACAGAAGCGATAAATTTAGAGAGATATTTTGCCGAACGGATATATATGGGAAATCGTTTTTCCCCCGAATCATAGGGGACTCTAATAAATGCTGGTCGTAATTTCGTGAGAGCATTTCCTTATTAGGTGTAAATAGACATCTGATGTCCTAACACCTCCTGCCGCACGCCTTTTAAGCGGCTTTTGGGATAGTATGTAAAAGTCGATATGTATAAAAAAGGAACTGATGCACATCGCAGACAAAGGTACACAAAGGTACAATCGTGTCAAAAATGCTTAGAATTCTCTGTTAGCGCAAACACAAGTCTTAAAAACTAATGCACCTTACTTCTTTTCATTTACTTCACAATTAAAGCCCTAGTTAAATTAATAGTTTTTCTAGCACTAATAATAGCACCTATTCGCTATAATTTGCAAAAAACTACTCCCATATTCTTATTAATGTATTTCATCTTAAATAGTCGAGTCGGTAAACCCAAAAACGGAGGTATTGTCCACAGGGGCACTTATGTTCTAGAAAAATCATTGTATAAATAGTAATTGTATTAGTTAAATTTTGAATAAAATCATTACTGTTAATTTTTCCACAACATTATTAAGGGTTTTAGGCGAGATATGGGTTACACCAAGCACTCTCATATTTAATTTCCAAATTTAAACATTTCCGATAATTCCACATGTATTTAAACTTGATGCTTTTTGAATGGTAAGAAACAGTTTTTTCGGCAATGCCTGCGATATTTTGGAGACTTTGATGCATTAAGTGAAGCACTACACCTGTGGCAGAGATAGTGATCGGTATGCTGTGCACTTTCCCTATTTCCATAATCTCTTGATTTCGTCTTCGAGTCCATCACATCTTTCCCTTATGGTGATAAAAGTTCTCGTTGATATGTATTATCCATTATTATTATTGCTATAGTTATATTGTATAATTTTATGCTGAGCATTTTCCAAAATTCAAGTTCTGCAGAGAGAAAGAATAATTAAAATAATGAGCTGCAACGTTGTGAGACTGCATGTGGATAAAAGTAGAAAGGAGACATTGAGTTCAGCCTAAGGGCAAGAGATCACGGTCTCGCTATTGCAAACCATGCGGATATTCTAGCCGATTGAATCAGTCTCTCAGAGGAATCCAGAATAGGCGAGCAAACGAGATAAATTCGCGAAATTTTGCGGCTTGGACGAGGAAGCACGAAGATGCAGAGACGGCAGGGATGGCTCAAAAGAGAATTACGACGAGCATTAATATTCATAAGGGTATCTCTCTCAAACTCACGCTATTATTCGAGCATCTCAGCAAAGCAACGGATCCATAAAATAATTACCTATGAATCACAACGATATGAATGCAAGTGTCATTACCCACCGTGTAAGACCAAAAGCCGTCGGGAGGTAGAGATCTCTATCAAGAGTGGCCCTTCAACTTCAAGTCATTTCTTTCGTAACTTTTCATGAGACATGACACAAAAAACAGCTTGAAAGCTAAAAATTAAGTGGATTCCCTATGCCCTAGTAGTTAATCTATGTATTTATTACCTCATTTTGCAGGCAATTAAAACGATGAGGACACTTCATAAAATGATGCTGTTTCAAAAATTTCATCTTCTCAGCGATGAATTATGATTAATTGTGCAGGAGCATATTTAATTTTTCCCAGCTAATTTCCCAGCTATAAATTTTAATAGAATACATATTTTTTATTTTTGCATTTTTACGGCCATTTCTGCTACTAAATAACAAAGGTAATTCTCAGTGGCAACCATATCAGCATCAGATTCAAAAACCATACGAATTTTGGACCAGCAGATGAAACTGAAAATGAATCCGACCTTCATGCAGATATACTTGTGAAGTTTTACTGCCATATTAATCTGGATTACCGGTTTATATGATATTATAATATCATAAATATTAAAACCTCAATTTCGTTTATTGTAATAGGGAAAATATCCATCGTTTTTCTAATATAACAGCCTTTCTAACATAACCAGACAATCTTCATTTTATTTTTTTTTGCTGTTCAAATCTGGAATGCAATGCGCAAAATTTTAATGAAAATATGATAAAATTTTTACAGTTTTCCCTATAGTGGAAAGGTACTTAAAGGTTAAAATAGTTTTTAAATCTTCTGTATATTTGCTTTCTTGAACCTCTGAATAAGCTTAATTTGTTACTTATCACAAGATAAGCTGGACTGCTTCTCCTAATCTATTAAATTTTATGATGAAATATGCTATTTGGCAAAAAACGAAAGCCATAGAACCTAATTATAATGTTTAAAACAAAATGTTGTCTTTTAAGTTTATAGCCAGTCTCCTTTATTACCAATAAATCAACATATCAATAAGATGACCTCACCGAGTAAAGCTGGCAAAATTAGAATAATAATTCAACGGCTTCATTTCAGCCAGTATATATCCCCTGATATCGATGTAACTTTAGCAATATTTTTCCATCTACATGTAAAATAAATATTCGACAATTTTAATATAATAACCAAGTAAAATACTGTATTCTCGAATTCCAAATGGAGTCCCTACATCTACTGATATCAGGGAAGGAAATTTTCCAATTGCCAATGCGCATTTGGATCATAGGAAAAACATTTTGCAGAGCATAGAAGATATTTAGCTATCCAGTGCTCAAAGCATCATCTAGATATGAATAAAGCCGTACTTTCAGTGAAGAATTCAATTTCTGGGTGCATTAGAGCGCGAGAAATCGCTGGATACATCGCAAATTACAAACGCAGATAATGGTTTTTCCTCTCTATTTACATAAACTCCGAATGTTGAGGCCAGGATTCATGGGCATTTAATTCAAACGACCTAAATATCCAATTCCAAACGGTTTCCTATAGCTGCAGCGCGCAATGGAAATCAGCCAGGGTGGGTGAGTCTTGGAAAGCCAACTCCCTTCACCCCCTTAGCCCATTTCACCATGCCTAACTGTTAATCGATTATCGGAAAGTCATTACCAAATGCGAGATTTCCCACAAATTTGGCCAAGAAGAACAATAACTCAGCGGGGAGGGGGAAGATGCCCACCTCAAGATCAGAGCGTGGGAGGAGGCTAAGGATTCCCTATCGCTGTTATTTTTTACTCCGATCCATTTTTTTTCCATCCCTTACAGGAGTTCCGAAGTTCATCGTACGAAATGGAAAGAAAGAGCGAAGATTTGCTCGAGCCTCAAACATCAACAGCTATAATATGCGGACTTCCCTACCACCTGAAGCCTCCGAATGTTATGCACCATTGGTATCCTTTAAGATTAATCAATCCTCCGAAAAAATTTAAAAATCGTAGGAAACGTACAAAACGAAAATTGTACCACATTTAAGCAAACTATGTGTATTATGAATGCAGTAAAGCTTAAATGATGGCGTGATTAGCAATTAAAGGCTATGCGTTTTAGAAACCGATGTTTTCCACGAATTCTATCGAAATTTGAAGGCATCAGTATAAGCGATGAAAGACTCTGTGCGCAATTAGACGCAAATCAAATTGCAATAGTGACTAAACAAAGTATGTTCCTAGGGAAAATAACAAAAGAAATTGTAGGACTTCGGTCAATTTTAATGAGAAACAATGCGGAAAAGATTACTCGAATGCAACATAATTTCAGATATCATATCCGTGATTAGGTTCAGCACTCAAAAAGGTAAATAACAATAAGGTATTACACTAATATATTAGTCTGAGATTAATCATAACATACAACGTCCCTTCGGCGAAGAGGATAGCGAGAGGGGCATCTAAGCCAAAGGTCGTGGTTTCGATCCCCACCAGGTATGATATTTTTGCCGGACTGTGACAGGACAACTATGATACAACAATGATATGTCATAGATAATGTTCTTGACATAAGGTTCTTAAAGCCTTGCTAGATGTGGGTTTGAATCCCACATGGGCTCTTTCCGCTGCATTATCGGCATAAATGTCTGTGGTCTTCATTATGTGTTTCTGATAAAGGAGGAGAGTGTAATTCGATATACGGTCGAAATTACAACACCAGCGCAATAATCAATATTAATATTGATTTCACCATAGCTTCGAATATTCCCCAGTTAGTATCCCGCGAAAACATTTTAATTTCGCATCTCAACTATGCAAGTAAAAAAAATCATAATTCGTTCAACCTCTGTAATTTATTTCAGATGGCTATGGGCATCGCGAAAAGTCCCTAAACCCTCAACTGGAAAAGAAAGAAAGCGTAAATACTTTTTTTGATTCAACCAATTTCTTCTGTAACGAAGTAGAATTGTGGTTGTCTCTGCTTTGGTGTTGTTTTGCCGTTACGTATACTAATTCATCGTTAGCCATAGCTAATGAAATTATTCCATTAAGATTCCCCAAGAAAATACATGAAAATTTAATCAATGCTGAGGCGGAATTACAATAGTATAAATACAGTAAAATTTAGTTAATTAGCAAAGCATTGACTTGAAGATTTCAACAAAGGATCAAGTCCAACAAAATAGTGATAGCTATGCAATGATTTTGATAAAATCTTCAAAGGATTTCTTCATCTTGTGTATTAGCACAGTAAAACCTAACTGGCAAAGAAAGTAACCAGCAATAAGGTTTTTCCAGGTGTATATTCTGCATTTTTTACATATCGATGGAGATGAAAAGTTTCTACTTGGCAAAAGAAGTAATTCGCGACTTCCGCTTTTACGAAGAACAAGGAGATACGGCAACTTCCACAACGTTTCACGACCCTAATCCTAGCAAACCAAGAAATTAAGTGCAAACAAGGCGGAGTGATGATCCAGAACGTATTTTGCAACATCCTCTTCAGGCAATCTATGGCGTGTTACTCATTCGCCAAACAATTCTTGCCACATATTATTGCCAGCCAGAATGGAAATCTTCGTTGTCGGCGTCGCCACATTTTGGGTCCTGAGGGTGACAATTCCGAATCAGATCTCGCAGCCACCGCAACAAGGAGAGTAGGGAGGTCACCCTCCCCCGTTGTTGCCGCGGTAATCAACCTGCAAACCCTTATCCAAAAGGGTTTTCACCCCCTTACACTCGGTGGGAATTTCGTCAAGGGTCCTGAATTGAGGTGGGGTTTTTGGGAGTGGGTATTCTGGGACCCTGAATCATTGTCGTGCACCGGTGGGCGTGTTTCTACAGGGCCACCGGAGAGAAAAAAAGGAGATACGAGAAAGGGTTGCGAGATGTGGAAAGGGTTGCTCCAACACCCCTTCCCCCTGCCAGCCATTTTCGCATCCAGCAATCTCTTCTTCACCCCCATGACTAACCCAGCCCACAACGTATACTTGTTCACGCGAGCCAGGCGGGAGAATATGAGAGAGTATGCGACTGTTAATTGGTATCGGGGGATTACTCGGAAGTTGCCCTCCAAAATGCGATTCCGCCGGCTTAAACCTCGTCAACCAATCAAATCTCACGCCATTGGGTCCGCATCATGGAGCCGTGCCCACCACCATCCCCCTCGAGTGTCAGAAAAAAAAATGGAATACAAGTCGCCATCGTGGTTGTGTCTCGGAGTAGGAGTTTCAGCAGGGGGTCGGAGGGATTTTTTTTCCCTTTGAATCGCAACATTCCCAATCGACATCGCAACAATTGTGGTAGCTCTTTAGGGTACGAAAAAAAGAAAATAAAAATGATAAGTTGATTCAAAAATTCCCCTTGCACTTCATACGCTTTTTTGTAATTACAATGAAATTGGCCACCTTAATTTTTAAAAATTTGAAATTTTTGAAATTTTTTACATTCAATCTTTTTCTAGGCAATATCTAAGACAAATGGTATTACATTGCTACTTAGCAGGGTGATTTCGGCTATGATATGTATTCTTCATTTCCTCAAAAAATACGTCAATATTCCTCTTCGATTTATTTACATTTTTAACTAGAGTAATAAAATAATCAGCGCTTGACGACAAAGTGAGTCTCAAAATGGCAGAGTACTATGAAAACTTCCCACCAGGACATGGCTCATTCTTACACTGATTTTCTAGCAGTTTATGGACTTCGAGAGTTCATTAGAGAGTATATTTTCCCTTCCAAAAACATACGCAACGATAAATACGATCTTACACATTTTTACAATAAATAATACGTTAAACACTTGTGGAGGATATGCTTTTCAAATGCAATATTTTTTCCATGCATGATGGACAATGGTGTAACAAATGAAGTAACACTGTTTTATTGCAAACATATAATGCCGAATACATATTTGACACGAAGCTACGGGCAACGACAAGTTTCCCTCAATACCCCGGCTCAAACGTCAATTTTCCCAATCGCCATACCGTAGGTACTGCGGATCCTCTGGCGCGAAATTTCTGATATCGCAGGACATAAAAAATAATACCCCTCGAAGCGCAAAATCTACTATTTCAAGCTTCAATTCCTTTGCTCGCGCGGATCACACCACAGATCTTTCCAAAATCTCTTCCCACTGACATCTCTCGGCGGCCGCAGACAGATTTTGGGGCGCTTTGCACGCGGACGAGGTATGATACCGCCGCGCTGACTGTTGAGCGGCGGGAATATACGGATGCACCGCACGAACAAGTTTGACGGATGCCTATGATTCTCCATTATTCGCTCCGCTGGTCAGGGTACGATCGAGGGAGATTTTCCCAGGCCCAAACGACACGAGACTCAAACTGTGGGTAATTCGATTTGTGACGGCTTTACGATAGCAAGGGACGAGGACAAACACTCGGCAAAATACGGGAGGCGACGGTTTCTCATGTGTATGTTAGCGCAAAACGTATTTACGGATTCAAGTATCACATGATTCAGAATAATTTTAAAAATTCTGGCTCTCCTTACCCAGACATGATAAAAGTGTTTGTTACAGATTTATCTCTCAGTTCACATCGGTGATTAGTCGCGTTTTTTTCGTTATATTAGTACAAGGTAGGACATCCGGCGTTGGTCGGGAAGGATACTACCCAGAGAAGTGAGAATCTTTGAGCTTGGATTTGATGGTAATATAGGATTTTTTATGCACTCTATTTGAGCATGTCAAGAGTTATGCCTACCATGCAGGATGCCCAACCGAAGAAGGTTTATGACGTGACGTAACAAACTGTAATGAAAAAACTATTTAAAAGACGCAACTAAAAGTAGTACTACATGGCTTGTGAGCATGAGTTGTAAGCCGTACTGGCATATAGAAAAGCATTTCGGACAGACAAACAGACAGTAAAAAGTCTAAATTTTTATCTCTAAAACGAACGTATTAACGTATAAACACTCTTCAGATGAAGAATTACCCGGAAAACGATCAATACACCAGGGTTCCTATCTGCATGCATTCGCTAGGAAGATGATTGGTATACATTGTTTAGAATCTTTCTATTGACTTTTTCTTTCTGCCATGAAGTACCTACTTAACGGAAAACCAATAGCATGATAGAAACGATAGCATGAAATTAAAAAAATTGTTTCACGGCATTTCTCAGGTCAAAGCGACAAGAGACTAGGACTGTGGGTAATTCAATTTGCGAGGGATTTACGAGAGGAAGGAACGAGGACAAACACTCGACGAAATGTGGGAAGCTATCGTCGCTCATGTGTATGTTAGCGCAAAACATATTTACGAATTCAAGTATCACATAATTCTGCATACACTATAACTTGGTTATAATGATTACGCATGTAATGAAATTCCACCCACAATGGGGTGAATTCCTTTCGGTCCTTTGGACTTTCCTGTGATAACCAATGTTAATTCCCCCCATGTAACGTACGAGTACGAAAGATACGAAATCTTCGCCACTACGAACTATTCTTTGCTCCCTTTAATATTTTTTTCGGAACTGTTGCTTGAATAAAGACGATTTACCATACAATAGCCGGAAATCCTTATTAAAATAGCAAAATTAATTGTAATTAACTTGTAGTAACAAATTCCTTTATGGTGCATGCAACAAAATGCTGTTCATAACAAAATAGGACAATGGTATCCTGACATTCGTTATAAGCGAGTTTTATTGTAATTTAAAATATGCTCAAATGGCATATTATGATTTATTTAAAGTCATCGTTTCTATTACTTCAGAAGAGTGCCTGTACGTAATTTGCGGTTAAAAAATATGGTCGGTCGAAAGATTCAAAACAATGTACATGGCTTGGACCATAACAGTTTTTCAAGAGAAGGAATACACAGAGGAACGCCGAAAATTCTTTGCGAGAGAAAAATAGACCTTCGACTTTTGAAACGTTAATCATTTTCGGGTAATTCAACAGCTAAAGAGTATTATTTCAATAATATATTCGTTAAAATTTGTAGAGTTTAACTGATCGCAAACGTCATTAATTGCTTATATAACGAAAATAATGCCAGACATTGCTGCGAACTGTGAAGTTAAATCTGTAACACTTTGAGGCAAACTAAAGGCTGAAAGGAATGCACCCACGACTTTATTTCACTGGTGTTAAAGATCTTTATTGAGGCAATTTCTCACTTCAATAAGTACCTATAATTACTCGAAAAGGTTATACATTTTAGAAAAGAATGATTTATCATACCCATTATCTCACAAAATATCGCAGACGATTCATTCTATTCATGAAATTTAAGAAGATTTGTGCATTCACTGAACAGCTATTTTAAAAATGGGACAGAGGTGTATTTTTTATATATTTTTCGGTTTACTCACTAAAGTGGTCTTTAATACCTAAGAATTATCTTTATTACCTATCAAACTGGCATGTCATTATTTTTGCTCTACCACGAGCAACGCTATAAGTTCAGCTAATTAAACTTGGGTGATTTGTTCATTACTCACGTAAACTGAGGGATCTGAAATTACGGCAAGTTAGTTTCTTTCAACTAAAAAATAAAACTTATCCGCTGGCATGAGTTCAGTCTTCTTTTCCCGAAAACCCAGTCAAAATACTAAATGACCGAAAAATAGATACTGAGCAAAAATATTTCACGAGAGCAATAGAGAATAATAGTTAGAGATAATAGTTTAATTCAATAACTTGTTTTATAAATAATTGCAAATGGTGCCTCGTTTCTATTGACTTACAGTTTGATCTAATGCCGCTGAAATTTGGCAGAATACAATTCACATTTTTTACATTCACACAAGCCTGAAAGCTATTTAAAAAGTGCGGAAACAAAATGTAATGTCAAAAGTATTCAATCAAGCATGCACAATAGGGTGGTTTCCTATTATTTTTTTATTGCCTAAATCGAAAGATTATTACTGCTGGAGTACGTATTATTACTGGAATACGTACGATTTTTACATGACGATATCTATTTTTCGCGATTAAATGAAAAGTGAAAAATTTCAAGCGCGCGAAAACGCGACGCGTAAGTATGAATGCCGGGAAACCTTTCCGTGTGGCGTATTTCTCGTTCCCGCTGCCGCCCTGTGAGGTGACCTTGAGGCGAGTTGAGCGCTGATACGACGTAGGCTGCTAGCGGGTAGCTGAGTACCCTGCTGGCTGGTAGCGCTTGGCTTAAATAAGGATTACTAATACCTTATCAAATGAAGAAAACTTTCCGACCTTAGCCAGTTTTAATAAGTGATTATTAAGACATGTTTCCCTCAGCTCTGCGCCTCACGCATGCATTGGTAACCTCAGACGATGTATAACTCCTATCTTCTCGTATAGAAACTAGGCCCCTGTGTCGTCATGTGGAGTGGCATCGCATGGGCGCCAACTAGGCCCTTTTCAAATGAGGATAAAAATGGACCATTCCCATTCGTCTAAACCGGAATTTCTAAAACGAAATAATTTGTATATTATGAATACTGTAATGGTGGGTAACGAATCGCAATCAATGCCTTTCGTTTTCTTTGATGAAGGAAACTACCCTATTCGATCGCAATAAGTTTGGCCACCACGCAGGTGGGGTTATTTTCATTCTGAAACAGGTAATATAAAAGATAGCAGTTTGCCTGAGGCCCAACGTGTGCGAATTTGTTTTGCCATACGGAGATGGAGGTCGACCAAATTCACTTTATGAGCGCTTCGAATGACCGTTAAACACCGCTCATTTGTTCCTACTATCCTTCAAATTGTACACCTTGCGTAAATTGGCATCGGCTTCGTCAGCGCAAAAGAATTTCAAGCATATTTTTGCGGTATTATAGTGTTTTTACGTATGTTTGGTGTCTGTACACCAGCGAATGCGTAAGAAAACCTACATAAATGTTTCTTTTTCCGTAAGTAAACTCATGTTTGTTTAAAACAAAAAAAAGGGTTATTCAAAAATTTTCAAAATGAAAAAAAAATTTACAGATTCAATAAAGTAATATAAAATTCTCTTGGATACGCATCTCTTAACTTTTTTCTTTAGCGTAAAAGAAATATTTCCTACCAACATTTTATTTTTTAAATAATTTTACTCCGAATAAGCACTATGATAAAATTAAAGCAGTAAAAATCACGCCCTTTAAAGAATATCGTATTTCTAATGCCTGCTAATTAAATTTACCAGGAAAAAAAGATAAAAAATTATAAGATTAGTTTAAAATTATCATTTCAATTCTTCCATAAAAATAATTCTAAACATTCAAAATGTTTAGTCTTATTTTTATGCTGCGTAACTGCCTTGAATATTTCATGTAAAGTAAAATTTTACAGTAAATAGGTCCTTTTCGAAATATTCTTCCAATTAAAATATAAAAAATCCCCATGTCAGAAAATCCCGAGGTAAATTTTTATTCTTGTAATTCAAGCAGTGTATGGCTGTAGTGAATTACTTGCCGACGATGCGATAAACAAGATTCGTTCCATTTTTGCTTTTCAAATTTAAAATTTTGGTGGGATCTTTCAAAAAGAACTGCCGATAAAAACTCGTAGTTTGGAAATGAACATTTTCTGTGTGTTTTCCAAACTGCTAGCAAGTTATATATCCAGATTTGGTGGACGACGTTTGACGCATTGCTATGTGGTTGCAGTCAATTTTTCTGCGAGGGGATCAATAGGGATGGAAGCTCTGGATTCAGCGGGAATATTGGGATGTTTCTAGTGGTGATGGGATTGGAAAGGGAACACTCGAACGTGATGCGAGAGTCCTCTGGTTTGCGCGGCGGGAATCTGGGAAACACATCATTCCTCCCATTTGGCATCTGAGCTCAAGTTGCACTCGCGTCCATATCACCGAGGCTACGGGCAAAAGGAATGAGGATACAATTACGATATATACCGCGAAGCGCCTACAACGAGGCACGCGGATTGCTAATGTGGATAGCACAACCCTCTGCGGCGTTATTCTCGGTACACACTCCAGTGGAATTCAATCTACGTCTTCGTATTGCCCTCCAAGCCACCTACAGAGGTGTTTGGCAGGGTGAATCATCACCAACTGTACAAATCACAACAACAACAATCACCACTGTATACAAATAAGTGAAACAAGTGTGCACGCAACCGCCTCGAAGATTTATTGGAAAATAAAATTCTACAGTAAATACTTGTCCACATTTTCTTGCAACAAAAATATAAAAAATCCCCATATAGAAATTCCCAAGGTAATTTTTATAATTTTGATACGAGTAATATGTGACTATAATAAATTACTTGACCACGAAAATTTCAAGATTTTTCATACGCCACAAGTCATGGCAAACGCTCTCTAGAGTTTGGAAAGGTTAGCACAAATCTCATGATTGTCGACGAATTATAAAGACAGATGGGGAGATAACGCCCTTTCATAATATTTTTTGTTATTTACAAATAAACTCAATTCGATAAATTTGTGAAAACATGAAAGTTTTCGATACATGCATTTATCCATTAATATTAGTGAATCAAATTTATATACTTCCTTGAACTTATTTCTATTTTAATATCCTAATGAACTGATATTTTTAGCATTGCTATTAAATGATATAATCAGCCCATTCAGCGGAAGAGATCGCAAATACCTTGCATGCCTTTCCTTGTCCTGAACGTAAATATATGCGTCAGCTTACTTCCTCCTTGCTCTTATTAGCCGTAGTTGTATGAATTAAATGCCTTGATTAAATCGGTAAACGTAATTCCTTAACGATTAGTGTGCATAAAATGATTATACGGTTGATATAAATATGACGAAAGTCACTCATGAGCGTAGTTTAATAAAATACATCTATATTTATTCATAATGCGTTTAAACTTTATTTTCTCTCTGGAGCCTTGAATGGTGTTCCCATCGAGAAACGACTGCAGGATGAAGGCGATGGAATCAGAGGGAAGGGATAACACAGGTGAAGCCGCCCGCCCACCGTCAGCGACGCACAGAGCGTGACGGAGACGCCTCGAAAAATCGAGGCGAACATCTATGAGATAAGAAGGAGACGGTAGGTAGCAAACGTGGGGAGCCCATTACGTGGAAGGTGGAGGAGAGGAAAAAGCCGTTCCTACACGGCAAAAGGTACGCACACTCGGAGACGAACGGCTGTGTACATGCAAAAGTACATACCGATACGCACGCATGTGGAGACTCCTGGATGGCACATATAGGTGTATACTGTTGCTATATATAAATTCTGCGGAGGACGGTACACTACCTATATAAGTTCCGTGCGCATGATGGAGGTCTGTGGAGAAGAGGGGAAGGGATGCTTTTGGCCTCACCTGTGGCATTATCGACCGGAATGTAACAGGTACGCAGGTACGTCTGAGTCTCCCCACCCCACGTCTCCAAGTTCCCCCCACCACCACCTCCCCTCTTTTCAGAGCGCCGCCCATTGCCCCCTCCTCCTCCCGTCTTGTACACAATCCCCTGGATGGAGACACTACCACCCCTTCAACTGTACACATTCGTCATTTATTGTAGTGATAAAATAGTTGATGTTTCATGAAAATATTAAATAATATAATTATAAATAAAATTATTAATTCGCTTTTCAAAGCATTTTTTTTATTTTGAGTAATCGTTAGATAGCATCTTTCATACTTAAATAAAAAGATAATTTTCTGAACAATTCTATCTTTGATTTCTTAAAATAATTTGAACTAATTCTCTCCCTTTTATCTGTTAAACAACTGTGAGGATCAAACTGTGGAAAAGTTTAGGAGCCTAGGAATAAAGAAGTATTTTCGCACGGCTCTGAATTTATTAATGCTTACTGCGTTTTAATGCATGCACAGAGACAAAGTTATGTGAAACCTAATATTTCATGAAGTATTTAAATACGTGAACTATCTCAGAAAAAAATTTTAGAGAGCAAGATTACTGTGCTTAATTGTATCTTTGTAAGTAAAGTAATGATATGCACAAAATCTTTAGCAAATACTTTATTCTCGAGAAATTTTTATGACTCTGCATATAGAGAAAGGATTGTTCTATCAGAAATAAATAAAACTTTGCCTCAATTTCTAATGCCGTAACATCTGGTATGAATATAATGATTCTATGGCTAACGAAAAATGTTTATTTAAAGTATTTTTTCAGCCATCGATAGCAACGTAAAGAAGTTATTCATAAAAATCTCTCAAAAATCGTAAAAATTTATTTTTAGTATAATCCGCTGTAATAATATTTTTTATTTAGAATTTAAATGATACAGAGTAATCGTTTTTAGTATTGATATTATTTATCACAAGTTTTTTTTACGAAACGTGTCCGTGATTAAATGGCCGTCACAGGGCAAGAGGATGAAGTTACATTTTTCAAATATATGTAAAAATCGGTGAATATACTAGAAAGATAATCAGCTCTACCCACATTTACCCTGAGAATATACAAGGAACATACACATTCTCCTCCAAGAGATATAGGAATCCCTTAAATGAACTACCTGCGCAGTATATGCGTTATATGTATTCCACGATATCCTCCAAGAGAAAATCTAGAACTGTGATTTCACGAGAGCATATTGATTTTTGCATCCGGCTGCCGGAGTATGAAGAACTTTACCTCACATAAAGAGTGCATATTTGAAAGCGGAAATTAATAAATCAGACTGAGCACAGGTCTGTGTTCTTAAACTCGAAAAATACGTAAATCACAAGAGTCGACTATATCCCTTCCGTGACTGTGCCTAGAAAACCTGCGCGAACGACTGTGTGGGGTACCTCATGTACCCCGTTTGTAATTCATAAATTATATGTTGTTGTTGATAATTCATAATGTATATGTATAAGTATTTTCTGTAATTGAATACCATGGCTCTTTCTTTAATGATGCAATGTCTTATTTTGTATAATTTATAAATACATTGTTGGCTACATTTAGTGTTTTACATTGGTTTCGTGCGAAATTGCAGAAATATTTCATATTTTACTAATGAAACTGTACATTGAGTAACATGCTATGAAAAACAAGTACAATAGGTGCCATCATGTAAAATATTGGCGTTATAGAAGTTGTAATAAAATGATGTTTCAATCGAATGAATTTCAACTTTAATGCTTGCACCTACTCATATTACAAACAAGTTTTTTTATTTCCGCCAACAGCTAAGCGGGGTAAATCAATTACCCCACCTATAAAAATTGAATTTTTCAAAAACAATTTATAAAAAAATCATTCGTCGCCTAAATAAGGACAAATTGGCAACAAAAAAAAACAAAAAAACGACAAACGCTCAAATACAATAAATATCTAAGGAATAAAATAAAAATAAAAAATGATGCAACATTAACATAATTTGGGGCAACTGGATTACCACCCACAGTGACGGAAGGGTTAGAAGGGATTCCTAAGGAATCAACCACATGAAAGGCTTCATGGTAGCCAACTTTTCCGGGGGCCTCACGTCGAACCTAGACCGTAATATTCCATTTCGTCGAGTGCAGTTCTTTCGGCTAAAAACGTGCTTCAATATTATTTTTCTCATTTACATCTTTCAGCTAACTCAGAATGAGCTGAAATCTACACTGATCCCCCACGCTGATAACTAGATATTTCAAAATCTTTATTACACATCATTATTGCACAAAAATCCTGATACATTTACTCCCATGATACAGAATTTTTCTATGCCCGGGATAGCAACACCTTTGCATCAGCGTAGAAATTTATCAGAATCCTTCTATTGTTCAAGGGAAGTTTTCCCCAGAATGATATTAGAGAATAACGAGTTATTTATCATGCCTATAAGGCCACAGGCAGCATCATCGTCTTCGTATTTGTCATGTGCTTCAGTCAGTCATTTAAGAAGGGTTAAGATGCTTTTTATATTAATATAATTCAATGGAATGTTAAGGCAATGACCACTAAAAATAGTTTTTAATTCCCGCTTCCTTTCGGAATATGATTTTACATCCAGTGACAGCAAAGCAAAAGAATGTGTAGTTTGATCTCAGAAAGTTGCCCTTCAAATGTAGGGATAGCACAGCCATTTAATAAAAGCCTATAGGTACCTACATATGCTATATATCCCAAGCTCACATCAAAGATACAACTTTTTACCATTTAAATAGTTGATATTCAGTTTTACGCCATTTTTTGTCGTTTACATACAGGAGTGGATCCAGAATTTTTTGTGGGGGGCACAAGGGTCTAGTAGGCCTTCTCATACTTGATATTAAAAACAAAATACAACTATTACTGTATAAAACATTCTCTTTATTTTGATATGAAAGTTATTAATATTAAATTAAATGATAGAAGCTCCGTAATACACGAAATAAAACGAACCTTAAGATAACGGTATTAAAATCTTGTCTATTTTTTAAGCGTCTGGGAGGGGCTCCCCGTTCCCCCCCTAAATCTGCCTATGTTTACATATATACCAAATATTTATATCCTATCTCGTTACAAATGGCATTATTTCTCTAAGTAAATGTACCTTCTAGTAGCGCTATTGAGTTATCATATGTTTTAAGGGTTTGGCACGTAATTGCTCCCATGTATTGCAGGCGCAGTTTACCTGAGCAAGCGTGGAAGCACTACCATCGCATCTTCTCTCTATTTAAGGATCAATAAATCGTCTAGCACGCAGTTTACTCCGTCCTACCCCGCTACGCACTCACCTAGACCTACAATTTTTCTCTTTATTCTAGCTTAAGCGAATTGATACTCAGGATAGGATATTAATCGTTGAAATGTCGTAAATATCCGCATGTATAAGAAAACATGATTGAATAGAAATACATGCCTACAGCAATAATCAGATTAATATAATTTCTTCTACCAATTCTTTTTATTTATTTTTAATAGCAAGCAAAACAATATTATGCAAATATCCAGTTGCACACTCGTTAATGTGGATTACGGTCGGAAATGGGCTTGATGAACAAAAAAAGAGCATTGTCTACGCCATTTGGTTCCGTCTATAAATTAGTAGCAACGGTGTCACTTTCATGGGATATTTATAATATCAGTCTCTACTAATAAAGTGTCCACTCACACGCAAGGAACAAAATATTCATATACATATACCCGTTCAACAGCCAACCCTTACAGAGAAAAAAGTGTTAAAAGTTCGCTTCTCAATTTCTCGGATCTTGAAAAAACATTCCGAGAAAAAAATAAAAATTACCTTTTGCCAGGAAACCATTTCATAATAGCTTGGTTTTTCGATCTAAAAATTCCAACATAACACATCCATTGAATCTCAATCAAAATATGAATAAAAACAATATCCTTCGATCGTTAAGAACATGATTTCTTCCAAAAAAAGAAGTTTGCACACAACTTGAATAGTTGCAAATCCGTCAGAGATTATCGGACGCTTTCTTTGAAACTGCTCACAACAAAAGATATATATTTCTTATCTTCCTTGGACGGATTTGCACCTGGGGTTCCTTAAAAACGTATCCCTAAATCAACTCATATTTTCCACGTTCATTGAGAACAAGATTTAATTTTACTCACTATTATTGGAAAAGGAGAATATTCTGCATTTATCTGCTCTGGTTGAGGTGTACTCACCTGCAAAAAAAGAAAAAAATCATTAGCTTTTGAAATCCACCGATTTATTCAATCTCATGGTGCTATTCAAATGCACTGCCTACATCAAATAAACAAATAAAATATCCCTTTTTACCATTACTTCGTCAAACAGAGAATATATATGTGCAATAGCGTCAAAATAAAGAGCTTTCGAGTAGTTCAAAATGAAGCATTCACTAAGGTATTCAACATTGTGTATATATTAATATTAATATCTCTAAAACGAATTAAAGATCAAAATAAAAATTTAGAGTGAATTGCGAAATCAAATCACCGATCATATTCCCGTAAATACGAATTCTCGTAATATCTAAGTTTCAGGAAAATAATTTAAAATACTTTTTACTTAACAATCCAGCTGAAAATAGCATATCGTATTGTCGATCGCAATTGAATTTTTAAATTTGAATGAATTAGCCTCATGAACAAACGCGACTTTCATCCAAAGTATGCTTTGCATCGTCATCAATATGCTCGCTGAGCAAGTCATTCAATTTAGCCTGAATACCGAGGAGTCGAAAGAGCTATCTCTACCATAAATATATTTTAGCTGCAAAATTCAACGCTGCCACGTAATGAATAGAATTCACTACCTTTCATCAGCGAATGAATAGAATTAGGGAGCGTTTGATGATAGAGGAGGAGTATTGACATGCATGGAAAAGGTAGTTCAGCCTTTTTATACACAGTGACTCTGAATAGTCCAACAAACCATAGATTTATTTCACACTAGAGGCACGGTCAAATGAGGATATTCTGACGCAAAGGTGCTTGAAGTATTGGAAACCTTTCGGAATATTTGGGCATTCATGCCGAGGTAAATTGTCGTACAAAAGGCATTTCCTTAAATTACAATCGAGAATAACTCGCCTGGATTCTCCCGATAAATAAACCAAAAGTGATTGGAAGGCTTCCCATTTTGACAGAGCGCAAATTTCGAGGAAATAAACCAAAAGCGAGCGGAAAACATTTCGGTTTGAATCACTCACTTGATTCTGAAGCACTCCCATTTGGATCCTCCCTGAATCCGGGAGCATTGAACACTAAAATCACGCCTTTAAGAGGCATTATATGAATGGAAGATGCGCCGACAGCGGCTGCATTCATGCCGGCACCGAATAATAAATTTAAAAAAACCATTCCCCGCGTTAGCCTCGCGAATGCTGGAGGCAAGAGCGTGCATGAAAGAGTCTAATGATTGCGGATGACGTGCCCTGCGAAACAGCTGTTGTGCCGGGATCAAAATAATTAGGGCAGAGTGCTAATGCTCCTTCAGTCTTCACAGCGGTTGCCATGCCAACCTCCCTAGGCCGCAGTTTCAATAGACTTACGGGAGGAGGAGCGAACGGTGCTGAGGAAACGCGTGTGGGCGGTTGTGAGTAGTGCAATGGATGGGTGAAGACAGGATTAGGAAGTGAGTAAGGGGAAAAGGAGGATCTTCGAGTACTGTGGGAAAGAACCATGGATACAAAGAAAAGCATTTATTATTCACGTAATGCATTCATGAGAACAAAAAATTGTATAAACTATACAGGCTCCGGTTAGATAATTCGGTTTTAATAATAACAGAATGGTCTGCTCTTGATCATGGCTGAAATGAAGACAGAATTACTTACAGTTTATGCTTTTTATATTTTTAATTTTTGTTTCAAACAGTTATTTTACATGACTAATAAATTTCAATTTGAACACCCTCAGTTCCGTGATAATATGAAACGGGGACTTCGAAAATGGAATTCTTTCGACTATAGGGACTCTCTGAAAAGTATAAAGTAACAGCGATATGGACTGGTATTTGGAGGAGGCGACCAAATGCTAAAGTCATTTGTGTCATGAGGGAGGGGAATGAGGGGATTGGTAGAGAAAAACTCGGCGTTGAAATTAGCCTGCTCTTAATGAAAGCGGCCAAGGGGACCACGGTTCAACGTCCATCTGACGTACGGAGCGCTGCACTTAAAAGACTCTCTTCAAGGCACTCAAGCAGGGATCGGGCAGCCTCTGAAAAATATCTGCTAAGCTGGGATTTGAACCTGGAATCGAAAGGTGAAAGTCGGCACTTCAGAAGTGGGCTAATGTCGTAGAGTGCACAGTATTTAAAATTTGTCAATGAAAATTTTTCCTCAATATTTTTTCAAATTTAAACTATTTCTATTTGAAATAGAAACTAATGCTTACATGGGTTAATTATATATTCCCTGAAAATATCAATGGAAAACAAAAATTTTGGAAAATTAAACCGTCTTGGAAAAGGCTAAATGCGTCCTCTGACAAAGGGTACCAGAAAAGAACCTTCAAAGCAGTAGGAAGACGACGGGACACCATCGACAGCCACATCAAGAGGGACAAGATTTGATAAAATTAATCGATATAGGGCAAGTGAAAGGAAAGCACTGCAAAGGAAGTAGAATTTAAGTATTTTTCCCTGCGAATGATCTGCAGGAATAGTTCTCAGGTTTTCAACAAGGCATTATTCTATGTGCACGGTCCCAGCGTTTCAGTGGTAGAATTCTGCCCCTGAAGGCAATGGCAGACTTATCCCAGAAAACGTCTGGACCATGCCACCAAAAAATACCAGGTGGAAAACCCGAAAACTACTCCTGCTAGGAAAGGATTTGGATGAGATGTTTGACGTAGGAGATGAATTATGCAGAAGAGAAGAATTAAAAGAAGCGTTAAAAGATTAGTGGATACCAGAATTCGGTGGACAGCTGCGTTCAAAAATTGTCCGATTGGAGACTGTTGATGGTGATGTTAACTCTATTTGAACTGGCGCTTTTATTTAGTTATTCCGATTTACCGGGTATAGTTCAATAATGATGAGGACGATCTTCTATATATACCCTGAAAAGCACCATGTATAAAAAGAACTTTGTACGCAGTTCGGGCTTACTGGCGCGAAATTTCAACCAATATCATGAATCTAAGCCAAACGATTTTTTTTCTGGGGAATTTCAATCTTAGTGGCAATGCTCTGAAAGTTTCAGGATAATAGCGTGCATTGTAAAAACGAGTAATTCGTCACGAAAGAGACGGGTTGAACAGGAACGATAGACTTGAGACTTGGTGAATGAGATGTGATGAGGCGAAGAAAAGATAGTAAAAATATATCGGGAAAGGAAAAAGAATCATTTGTTGTCAGTAAGGAGAGGATCACGGGAAAATGATTCGTTGGATGCACGCAGCAAGCCTAAGGCTTCGGAGGATGATTGCAATACGGTGCGCGCCTTCAAAGACGAGACGAGATAGAGAGAAAATAAGCAAGCGACGAAGTTCCGCCCTAATTTGTACGCCTAATTGCCCCCTCTCATTCCCTACCCTCAGCAAAGGGGTGCATTTGGATGGCCTCCCTACACCGCCGCTAACATCAATGAATGGAACGAAAAATAAGCTTCTACGCGTCCCCGTCTTCCGCATTTTCTTCCCCCTGCCCTCGAGATGGTTTTCAAAAGGAAGCGTGCAGTATATCCCTCTCATCCCCTTAAAAAAAAATTTTCTGCTCCCTCAAAGATGACACGCACTAACATTTTAATTTTGGCCTCCGAAGGTAAATATTCCATTCATCAAAGATCTGACCCACCACCTTGTGTTTTTTCTCCTCCATCTGCCAAAAGATCAACATCCCTGTTATCTTGTTTTCCGCTAGTCTCAACACATTTCATCGTGACATTTTTTTCTTTAAATTAGAATTTTCTTGTAGCCGATAGTTTTTTTTCACCTCCACAAAACTTTCTCATCTTTTAGAATGCTCTTCCTCGTTGGATGCATATACTTACACGATGTATATACATGCAATATTGGATGGATATACATACAAGAACGCGCAATATGGCTGCGCTGTGAGCAATAACCGAGGCCAACATTGAAACCTCAACTTCTGTATTATAATGAAAAAAAGAAACAATCTAAACAAAAATTACTTTAAAACGCAATGATAAAAACTTTCACCTTTTCTTCTCCAAGAGTTTCAAATAAAGTGTGTCCCAAAAAGAATGACCCGATTTATACTTCTAATAATATTGAAAAAATGTCACTAGGCAAGCGAAACAGCGCCAGACGTGATCGATATTGTTTAGAGTTTTAGAAAACTCTGCTGAAAGTCACTACGAGCGCTGATGTGGAGCGTTGATGTTAAACAGCATGTTTACGTTCCTCCCTTACCTCGTGGCATTGATGAACTAAAAACAAGAATATCAGCTGCTGTAGCTTCAGTGACAGAAGACACCTTACTCTCAGTTTGGAATGAATACAGCTATCGGCTTGATGTCGTCCGCGTACCCAATGGAGGACATACTGAACATTTATGCTGGGGTTTTATAAACCTTTGTCTTTTGTGAGTAATTTAATATAAAATTTGTTGATGCTAAGCCCCTCTTACTAATAAATAATCTTATTAAAAATCGGGTCATTCTTTTTGGGACACACTGTATATCTTGGACATTAAGTTTCCAATTACAATAACGATACGTAACGCTATCAATGCAGGCCCGTGAAATCCAAGACGCCATCTAGAATTTTGCCATTCCAACCGTAGTCTCGCAAGCACAAACTCTTGCTCTTGTATCTATTTCTCCAGAGTTGAATCCTTGTAACATTCTCAAACGATCCTCCACATCATCCTTGTCAACAAAACACAAACACTTGACAACCAAAGGATTTTACAATTTGAAAGTTTATTTTTCTGAAGGTAATGCTGAAGTTTAAAAAGAAAAACTATATTTTCAAAAGAATCAGTTATATATTAAATACAAATTTGTTTAAATGTAGCGGTTTTTTCCTGCAGCCAATCGTAGTTTTATTTCACTTTTCAGATTGGTATTAACTATCCTGTTTACTCCGTAATGAACACTCTTTTAATATCCTCTGCATAAATAAACTTGTTGATAATTTCTAACCACAACCACTTCAAAATAAAAAAGCTGGCCATTTGAACTTAAATAATTTTCAAACCTATAGATTATTCATATTTTTCCAAGAAAAATAGCAAATTAATTCAAAATAAAGTACTCGCCTCAGTTTTGCAAATTCAAGCTCTATTCCAAGGCCCGACGTTAAAAGCCTCCGTGCAAAAAAAAATAAATTCAAAGCTTGGAATTAATGCCAATCAGTAGTGACGATACTTCAGTTTCCGAGTACTTATTAAAAATAAAAAGATATTAGGCAGCAAAATGCTAAATATTTCTATGAATATGATGCAATTGACATCAAGCAAACGGAAATTCATGTTGATGCTTCCAATTTTATCATATTTTGAACGAATTTTAATACGCTCACTAATCAAAAAAGCTACATTAAAAGGCTTAGAAAGTTAGGATTTACTTCTATCTCACTGAACGCTAGCTATAAAGTAAAACTTCCTTTTCCCAAGTCATCATGAATTGAACGGCACGCTCTGTCTTTTCTTTTTCCTTAGATCTGATTTTAGCACACCTAGGCACATTTTGGAGGCATTATTATCATTATTGTCTCAACTTCAACAATAGGAGGAATAACCTTCAAGTAGTATCTACGAGAGCCTCTTACCGATTGAATTATTATTTATTGAAATGAATTCACATAAACATTTGATTTTAAATTTTTTTAAAGAAACAGAATGAATTAAAAGTATTGTATATTTAGATATATTCTAATTTCTTTTTAATACACAATGTGTTCCTTTACAACTAAAAAATAAACGCTTTCATATTGGTCATAAGGACATATAAACAGTTTAAAGTACTGAGCCATACATTGCAACTATACGAGTTGACACTTGCGACGTCATCATAAATGTCAAAGAGCAAAGAGTGATTGTATTGAACGCTTGCTCCCGCTATGTCAATGGATAATCTCAGAGCAGAAGGCTTCACGTCATCTGTTTGAAGTCACATGAGCAGTTAGCGACGAAGTGTAAGCCTGAGTTTGAATAAAATCTTCCATCATCCAGTGAAGTGTATTAGTTCGACATCAATCATTCCATCAAGCACTTTTCCTCATCGTTTTCCGAAATAAATTCATAGCGGTGATTAGCTGGTCTTTAAAAATTTACGAATGCGCAAACTTTTCAACCAACTCTCTATGATCATATCCCAAAACTTTGTTTATGGTGCTATTATTTTCTTCATTATCATCTACCTATGCAGCATAGTATAAAAAGACCAAAATGGGTTTTGAAATAGACTTAAGCATTAAAAGTTGCTAAATATTTAAAATCGGTAATACTATAAAGCTTATGCACATATATTATTTGAGAAAATTATCCTAATATGAAATACTTCCTAAGTCAATAGAGCCGTTCAGAAATCGGTAGGTGGAAGGAAAAGTTACGACGAAAACAAATCTTCCTGCTATTTTCTCATAAAAAGTAAAATAAGAAAACGCTGAAGTGTCAGCTATATTTTCATGAGTTGATAGCGTCTTTAAAGATCTAGTTTATTCACCCTTTCCAAAAGAACCTTCCATTAAGAGAATAAATCGATCACAATAGAGTAAATAACAATGAACCATATAAGGATCATGTACGATGTGCATGGTGCATGCACAATGATCCTCACATGCATTGCAGAAGGCTAAGGAGTAACTGAGAGAGTTTTTTCGAGTACACTTGAAAAATAGCAGTGATTCCATATTTGACACTTTTTGAACGATCTCCAATGAAGAAGAGACCTAGATTTTATCGTATCTAATAACATTCAAATATTTATTGGGCTATCATGTACAGAATAAGTGCAATTTTTATATCAACGATATTTTTTTTAATACAGCAATGACCGCTAGATATCTCCTCCCCAAGTGAACTAGAAATCGAATTAACTCTATTATCCGGGTGGGGATTCCTCTCTAGTTCTCCATCAGGTCAGATTTTCATGACCGACATTTACGACACAAAACTTTACACAGTGAAGAACTTCAAGAAGAAGAATTCATGCAGCTAGAGCGCCAGAAAACATACGATCCTACTTGATTGTTTTCTCCAATGAAAAGGCAAAAAAAACGCCTAAGTCATTAATTACCAATGGACGAACATTAAAAAATGAATGCGTTGTAATAGGACGTGTGCAAACATTAATTGATATGGTTTCTGTAGATATCAATATCAATATCCTTTCTCCGAATGAGTAAAATATATATGAAAATTAGTGGTCGCTGCTCACATTGAATTACGTATTACATGATAGTTTAAACGATGCAAAAAACATTCATCGCATTAAATCGAGTTACTATTTGATTTTTTTTACTTTTACACTAGGGCATGAGATTGTATTGAAAAGTACACGAGGACGTTTCCTCATTTTCATTAGCTGATATATTGCCTCATAGAATAGGGGATGATATTTACTGATATCGTTGTCAAAAAGACACCAGTCACGAAACAGCCACGGCGTACTTCTCGTTACAAATTTTCTCTTTTATAATACTCGTTTATACTTCTAAAAAATAATCTTTTATACTTCTCGTTACAAATGCGAAATGATAGGAAGATACTCTCAACGTGTTGGGCAGAAGTTTGACTTGTTATAGATTATATTGTTCTACAACATCAGGAAGTATAAGTTATTTCCGAGCGAAAATAAAATAACTAAGGATACAAGATAACTACATGCTAACATGATACTATTAAAACAGCTCTTTCAACTATTTTTTCTGTCCCTATGTTAAACGACCTTTAAAGTTACTATGCAAGAAATACGCATGTATTTTATCACGGCAGTGCATCAATTACAAATAGATCGTGATCATTTATGCGATAAGAATAAAACCATTGCTCTATACCCCCCAATTCTTCTCTGCTTTGATTCCATTTCCGCAAAAGCAAAGGGTTTCTACAGGAAAAGTGTATCACTGACAGGATTTCAGATAGCAAGCGCTCTGGCATGGTGTAAAGGGAGGTATGAGGATGTGAGGACCGTCGACTCTCGCGCTGAGAGTTTTTATTTTTTCGAATTCCCAGTGGACGGAAGGAGAAGGATATTTGGTTTTTCTGCACGACCATCCCTTGGTCAATACACTCCCTTCCGTGTGATTACCGGGCTTCGTTCCGCATCAGCAAAGGGTTATCCAAACGTTAAGGCTGTGCATAGTTTCACCAGAAATCCGACTGGATTTCGTATTTACGTACACGGACGGTTTTGACGCCGCGCCGCCGCTGCATGGAGACCAAATGAATCGGGGATAAATTGGGAGATTGCTCGCTCCATCTGCGGGTCGAAAAGCGTAAACCCATTTTCCAGTTCAAATAGTCGAGAATTTGGGAGGTTTTCCATCCTAACGGCTCCACCATCCGACGGCTTCCCATCTCCCTTGCTTGCTTGCTCGGTTCAGAGAATGAAAGGAATTTTGGCAGACTTTCCGTGCGAAAGACATCGCGCAGGCATTCAATATCCGCAATTTGGTTACGATTCAGATCGATATTGACGCCTGTGAATGGCGAAATGACTGCAAACAGAGGAGTGACACGGTTTCACTAATCCCTTGGCTCTATTCGCTGATAGCAAAAATGTTATTAAGTTTAAGAGCTTAAGTCTAATTGAATTTATGCAATGCTATCTGACTTCACATATTTTAATAACATATTTATTTTAGAAAAATTCAGTCAATATTGATTTAAAACAAGGTTTTTATAACGTATTTATTAAGCAGGATACAATTTTTAGTGTATTTTTCAAAAATATACTCCCAGCTACCCTAAATAAATGATCACCATTCATATTAAAAATCTAGATTAGCGCCTCGAGTCACTGAATTACTCACCCTTTTTATTGAATAGGTGAAATACTTAACAGTGTCAAAAGTATTTTCTTTTAAGTACAAAAAACGATATATTCAAATGCATCATCACTTGTACAAATATTTCAAGCACCTATTATCCTGATAGCAAAAATGTTATTAGGTTTAAGAGCTAAAGCCTAATTGAATTTATGCTTTGCTATCTGACTTCACATATTCTAATAACATATTTATTTTAGAAAAAGTCAATCAATTTCCATTTATTTTAGAAAAATTCAGCCAATATTGATTTAAAACAAGGTTTTCATAACGCATTTATGAAGCAAGATACAATTTTCACTGTATTTTTCAAAAATATACTCCAAGCTACCCTGAATAAATGATAATAATTCATATTAAAAATCAAGATTAGCGCCTCGAGTCACTGAATTACTTACCCTATTTATTGAATAAGTGCAATAGCTGTCAGTGTAAAAAGTATTTTCTTTTAAGTTCAAAAAAGGATATAATCAAATGTATCACCGCTTGTACAAATATTTCAAGCACCTATTATCCATTCCCTTTCCGAAAAATAAAATTATCCATCACCTCAATCAAAACTAATGAGAATACTAACTAGTTTCAACATCATATCATATGTATGAAATGTTGTCTTTTTCATAAAACTGAATAAAATCAATTCCCGGTCCTTCTGCTTTCATAATACTGTGGAACTGATAGCTATAGTTAATACATCGGGAGCCCGTAAGTCCATATTTTAAAAAGTATTCTCAAAAGTTATATTACCGTGACTAACATACCATTGTCTTCCTAAATACATATGCCAAATTTTCAGGCTATATTTCACCCGAAGAGCTTTCAAGGTACCACTCACTCAAATATTATCGTAATAACATAAAGATCTTGAAATTTTGTCAGTTCCACAATTTTCTTGTTGGAAACTCAACTACTTTCAACATTTCTGTATTAATTCTTCAGAGGAAATATAAATTTATTCTGGTGGCGTGTGCGTCGATGTAAAATAATTTTATAATTGAAAATTTAATCTGTATCTTAAAGAAAGTGAAAAGGTGAGTAGGAAGGAGAAACATAGAAATTGATAGCATACACATACATTAAAATCTTTTGAGGAAGAGAATGACTATGATATGCTGGCAAAGGTTTGTAAGAATGGGGCTGTGAGAACTTGGTGGAGAGGAAAATTGTTTGAGGGCATTCAGTCATTTACCAGATGCTTGTGAAACACCTTTAAATGCCTCAAAATTTAACATTCCCAATCAAATCTTGTTCAGCACTTGTATCAAGAACATGCAATGATTTAACACACTTCGAGCAGAAAATATGTACCCATAGGAGCAATGCACGGCAAGGCAAGGAAAAGTTTTGTAGATGATAGGATCAGTAAAAATAGATGAGATCAGGAAAATCAGCAAAAAAAGAAAATAGGAGAGATTAGTAACAAATTTGCCACAGAGAAATTAAAATCTTCCATTCTTCCTTCCAAGCACATATTTAAATACTAATCACCAGATCCAGCAGTGAATACTAAGACCGATGTAAACACATATTTAATGTTGCCTTGAATTCAAGACTATAACAGTTAATATGCAAAAATCAGATAAATTATTGGAAACTTTAAAATGATTTAACAAAATAGGACAGTGTTGAATTGATAATCTTTCAACATATTTATTTAAACATGAATTCGAATTTCAACTAAGTTAACTCGCAAACTATTGAATATATAACTGCATATTATCGCTTTTGGCGGGGAGGGATATTTCGATATAAAGTACCATGAGTAGAGGATCCTCGAGTCGGCATCTGAATGTGATGTCACTCACCACGCATTTAACTGGATTGACCAAAGTCAGCAATCGCATCGCTGACGAACAAAGCTATCTGAGTTTTGCGGGTGAATAAGGGATAAATAAGGGTATTAACCAAAATTTCTATTTATTATAGTGTAATCTATCAAAGTCATAGCTTATCAATGCCATTCCTCGCATTTACAAACATTATACTTCAAAATATTGGAAATAAGAGGATCACACTGCAGTCATCTCCGTGCGTATCACCATAGAGTAAGTATATTCGAGTATGGAAAAAAATGTGTTATAAACATTTTCTGCAAGTTTCAACTTTATACTAAGAACAGTCTGCCGGAAAATGGATTAGGAATATAAACTCGGAAAAGTCAAGTAACTAGCCGAAATTCGAGAAAATATTTTTTATAACAAGTGTTATAAACAATATCGAATAATTAATGTCTCCACTAAAGGTAGCAACCCTTCCTGCTTCAGAATATATTTTTAGACTTGTGGAAAGAGCTAATTGAAAAAATTGCCAAAATTGTTCATAGCCATCTGGTTAATTGTTCTAGAACTACACCAAAAACGTATACGATTTTTGTACGTGTGGTGAGCTCTCTATATATACTTACTCTATGATATCACCCATCACCGATTAAAATGCGACCGAAGTAGCAACAGAAATAAACCTATTATCAGAGGGTATTAGGCCCTCTATATAGTCCCTTAGTACTTTGGCTTTAACGAGGGAAATTTTTCCTTCAATTACCTCTCAAAAACTTGTCCAATCGTTAAAATACGAGGTTAAACTAGACGGATATCACGCCCAATTTTACTTACCTCCCACTTATAGTGAGTAACAGCCTATCTTCTTCGCACTATGAGAAAACTATATCAATTCAATGTCATCAGTCAACGTCTTCCAAATCTACTTCTAACAACAGAAGCAGAATCTCTCATTGATATTTCGCTTAATTTCATCATTGTTGATGGAAAAAGATATTGAAGTTAGTTAGTCTAGTCTGGACATTCCCACATTTTTACCATGCACATGGCGGGAAAAAACTTGTTTGTTACATAAGTGCGGGGATGAAAGTTGAATGCGACTATAATTTGCAATTTTATTGTATTATAACTTCAATAACGTCAATATTCTACATGATGGCACCTTATATGCACTTACTTTTTCATAGCATGTCAGTCAATGTGCAGTTACAATGGGAAAAAATGAAGTATTCCTGCCATTTCACACAAAACCAATGTAAGAACCTAAATGTAGCCAATATTGTATGCATACATTATAAAAAACAAGATATTATGTCATTGAAAAAAGACTTTGGTGTTGACTCACAGGAAATAATAAAAGACAACGTATAGTTTTGAATTATAAATGGGGTACTTACCTGAGATACCTCAAACATTCATTCGCCACTCATACAAGTTTTCAAGGCACAGAATTGGAAGGGTTAAAATGTCGCGACCTTCTACGTGACTTCAGAAACGTGACCTCCTTCCATGCTTCTTCACTATTCCTAAAAAGTTGTTATCTCCCACAGCAAAACACCTATTTCATAAACCACCACAACCGCAGGTTCTCTGTAGTTCACCTGTACTTTAGTCGATAAGAATGCTTACATTGAAATTAGACTTGATTCATAATATGACTACAAATAAGATAATATTCTGGATATGTAGCTTAGATAAAATCAGCCCTTAGCGTAGCCATTCCATGGGTTACGCTTCTAAATAACGTGAATTTGGAGCGAGAAGAGAAGGAATTTTGAATGTACAAAGTCCTGGAAGAAAAAAAATATTCAACCACACTCAGTTTATGCGATAAAGTTTCCCAAACTTATTCCCCACGCCAACAACTTGTTTACACTCAAATGCGAGAAAATAAAAACCCAACTGCAACACATTACAAGTCGTTCATAGGAGAGAAGTTAGAGAACTGGGCTTTTCCACGAATTTTTCAAATTTACTCATTCCTGAATACCTTTTGATACTGAGTGACAATTTCAAAGGGATAGTTTTACACTCCCAAAGCCTAACACTTAACCCTTTCGCGTCCGCGCCTGACGCGCTTTTCTCTGCAGTAGTGGCGCATAGCTGATGTGGGTTAGCTCAGTGGTGAGGTACTTGCGCTCACTTTTTCGTAGCTAGCTCGGCTAAATTAAAATTTAGAATAATGATTTATGTATCAAAATAATCCTTTGACTCAGGGCTTTTGCCCTGATATAATAATCGTTGTATGTTATTAGTTAAAATATATTTTTTTTCGGGTCAAAGAAAAATATTTTTTAGCTTTTTAGTTTTTTTGTTTGTTTTTTTGTGATTCATGCGCATTTTTGTCGCTACAAAGTTTACGGAAATAAACTATCGTATCTACAGTTTTATTTGGCTATGTATTACCTTTCAAATGGTATGCTTGATTTTGTTCTGTAGCGAGAGGTTTAGATTTTAGAGCAATAAAACCAAATCAAGGCATAATGAGACTTTTAATGACAATGGCACATTTTGAAACAATTTGGCACACCTACTTTTGCATGTGTGTCCATTGATCTAAGGGACTAAAAACGTACAAATGGCCTTTTATATTAAATAAAAGACTACACGGAACATATTTTTTTCGAAACCTTGATTTTATATATTTTTACGGTATTTTGATAGTGTGTGATATACATTATAACAATCTCCAGGACAGAGCGCTGGATTTGACGGGCACGTCGCGCAGAAGATGCCCGACTGCTTCCTGCCTCCTGGCTTATTTCTATCGCTGCAAACAGCGCAATCCCGGGGTTTTCCTCTTCCTAGCTTATGGAAAAGCCCATCCATTCTGTTAATGTCCCCTTCTGAGGACCTGGGGCGTTTCTTAGTGACCGGAGTCCGCCAATCACCGATCAGCTGCTTCATCAGCTGTTCTCGAAATTTGAGGTGCGATATCTGCACAGAAATAAATATTTATTTATTAGTAAAATTTGCTTTATAGCTTACACATGAAATAACAATTTCAATAATTTGAAAAAATATCGTTTACCGGGGTCGCCATTTTGTTCTCCTGGACGAGATTGAAGAGTAGGTATGCGTTTACAATACTGACTTCCAGGATCCAGAAGAATACCTTATGCCACCATTTCTTTGACTTGCGCGAAAAATTATACGAAGCGCAGTAATGATCAGCGCGATCGACTCCCCCCATTTTTGCCGTGTAGTTTAGCACAGCAACCGGCTTAGTGACTTCTTCGGTCGTGCCATCTGCTTTATAGCGCATCGATTGCGCTGTAGCGGCGCCGTGATACGTGCTGAGAAGTAGAACCACCCGTTTGTCTTTCCAGGCAATGACAACGTTGTTGTTTTTCTTGAAAGCCAGGATTTCACCCTTCTTGAGTTTCTTGGTTTGCTTTCCTTTCACCTGATAGAATAGGATTCTTTTCATTACATATGTCCAATAAAAATTGACAATAATTTGCAAAAGTAAGCTTACCTCAGGAGGAAGATTTTGTCGGTTAGCCATCACAGTTCCCGTAGTGTGCGTTGATATTAGCAGCAATTCGCTAGCGAGGTTCGGACTTGTGTAAAAGCGATCAGTGAAGACGTGGCGCCCCTTCGCCCCGCAATCAGACTGAAGTTTTTGCATCAAATGTAGAACAATCCGGGAGGTGAAAGGCAATTCTGGTCGAACCAGGCTATCAGTTGTCGGTTTGCCAAAGTACGGCACGAACCCCACGATGTATCCCGTTGCAGAATCTGCGACAGTATAGACGCGGATCCCCCACTTTGTTGGCTTCTGAGGGTTATACATCTTGAATATAATCCTTCCCTTGAAGCCGATAGTAGATTCGTCTATGGAAATGTCCTCTTTGGGTGAGAACATTTCCCGAAATTTCCGGTCAACATGATCCACTATATTCTGGACCTTATGTCCTCTCGTTTTCAAAGAACGGTCACGGGGAGGAAGGGGTGGTGCCAAGTGAAAAGAGCGATAAATCTGATAAAACCTGCGTCGGGTAAACATGGCCGTGAAAAACTCCTGTTTGTACAGACCCTCCTGGTTGAAGTAGTGATCGATGGTAGGTTTTTCGTTTAGGGACATGTTCATAATGACCGCAAAAAATACTTTCAGCTCTTGGATTGTTACGTCAATCCACCCGTACCACTGCGAATGTCTACCGATTGGAGCTGCCTTTTGAATTATTTCGTTGGCATAGCGATTTGTTTCTTCCACTATTGTAACTAATAAACTGTTATCAAAAAAAAGTTCAAAAAAATCCTTTGCCTCTTTACATGCTCCAACACGCGCAGTAAACCCAACACGTTGAGGTTGAAAGGGAATTTTGTCCGGTTCCTCATTTGTATTGAGGATGCCCCTCCACGTACCGGCCGCAATTGGTTGTGGGTTGTCTTCATCCTCTTGATCACTTTCATCCACTTCATCATCTTCGTTCTGTTCAAAATCCCTATCCGACGATTCGTCATCATCTAATTCCAATTCACTTTCGGAATCCCCTTCTAGAACGAAACTACCGTCGTTTACAAGTCTTTCAATCTCCCTCGGAGAGAGCGCCATCGTCGAAAATAACAAGAATAACCACGCAAATCAACACACTTAGTTAATAAAGTCACTAGAAGCACAAAGAGGCACAGTATAGGCAAGCGCGTACGTTCCTCCTTCCAAAAAGCTCGGTGGGCAACTGACTTCTAAGTATGCTCCTCACTCTTTCCCCACCTCTCCCAGTGCCCGGGAAAGTCGCGACAGCCGCGTGTTAAGCCACTAACATGTAGATCATATTTTTCTCAACAAAGTAGTGTTTGCCGCAGGTTACTAGCTCCACGGATGACCGAGTAACTAACAATCAAAAAGACGCTTGTCGCTGGGCAACACAGATCGCCTGCGGTCTATAAGCGGAAGGCGCGCATGGCAACATATGTCGCCTGCGGCCGCGAAAGGGTTAACACAGATAAAAAACTTTCAAGCTGAATGCATAAGACTTACTCTCAGGGATTTCGAGCTTTTTTGTAGAATTTAGCAGAACCTTCAGGGAATCCTCAAAACCATTTTTAAAAAAACCACGTCCCGGTAAGTGAAATCATATAAAATAATATACCCATACATAATAGCCCACATTTGTTTCCCAGAACATGTTTACTATTATGACTCAGAATTTGGTGACAATATTCATTAACCTGTCTTTTCCATCACCTATTTTTCTACGTCATCTCCATTACGTGATGTAATAGTAATACTCCTTTATTGGGTGAGATTGGGACTAGAAAATCCCATCTTCCATCTAACCCCTCGTTAAACATAGAACTTTATGCAGATAAATACATAATCAAGTTTCTCATGAAATTACATGCAGAGAAAGTACATAAAGAGACATAGAAGTTCCATTTTCAATCATCAAACAAAATTATAAGTGAACAAAGTAACCAGTTACTAAGTGTAAAAAGATGCTAGCAAACGTGGGAAAAACCTAAGGATATTGACTGTCGTCCTTATTGGAAAAAACCCACTGAAGGAAAACGCCCACACAAGAAGGGGGGCGTGAAAAACCTGCGAAAACCTACTGAGAAAGAGCTATTGTAAACCTGGGTATCTACAAATACAAGAAATTGCAAACAAATGTCATCCAGAGCTATGGCTGAATAACAACATTGTGGGAGAGATTGTATTCCCTGCCAGTAAAAGCTCTTGTTCTATAGGCGTAGCCATGTGTTCACTGCATGACAGACACTTTAGTCAACCACCACCAACAAGGACGCTTGTTTATGTACAAAATGGATTTTTTTTAGTGCGGGGCGCTATTAATTTAACTTCTCTCGTATATCTTTTATCTTAATTCACGTGCCGGGACGTATGATACAATTTCCACGAGATAATAAATGATACAATAGATGCAATGGTCGGTAATAATTAAGTTACAAGCAAAATAATTGAAATTCAAGTTTCATCTTTCTCCCCCACTTCGTTAATAACCTTTATAATACTCCTCCGTCTACTCTCTAATCTACGAGCTATGTATTTACCATCGCCTTTATTTAGTGGAAGGGACCGGCACAACATTTGCGAAAGACACGCGGTCTAACCCTTCCCCGCTTGTTCCTTCCGCTTCGTCCCACCCTTAATCTCGATCAATCCGATTAGAGTTAACAAGCCTTCGTTATCTCCACGGTGTCGACGAGGTGCGTCAAGCAGCCTTCGCTTTGCGAACCCCGACCTCTTCAGACTGCCTTCAACGAACCCCTTTACCCCTTACACCAGCTATCTACCCCGCCCACCGAATATTTCCCACACCGCGGTAACCACCGCCATCGAGTTTTGATTGATTATTTACCGTGCGGGTGTTTCCTTGCGAGAGGACACAGACAGGAAAGGGAATAGCTGGGTTGTTGATGGAGGGGGATGTGGACACAGTGGAGGGTGGAGGGGGTGGGAGCCAATTAATGCTGTTCGCAAAATGTTCGGTTGCTCTGAAAATTCCCTACTCCACCTCCTAACCCATCTAGCCTCCCCTATAGCCGTGCCACCGGCGGCTCATTGCGAAAATGTATCAAATGCGCTGTTTTTTATCACTCCTAAGCCCAATTTTACCCTCAAACCGCTCTTGGAGATGGTATCATGAAATAGAGAGAATATAGGCAGCCGTTAAGTTATACGGGACGTGACATACGATCCCAAATAGGGTTTTTAATTTAATTATAATCCGTAACTGTAATCTACAGAAAGAATTCGGCAAATGCGCGAATGTTTCTGCCCTTTTTTATGAATCGAAGACGTAATTACGTATCTATTTTTTAATCGCTTAGAGAGAAAAACTTATTGAGGGAAGAATTGTTCACAACAGTGTTAACAACGGCTGACCATGCAACACCCAAGGGCGATGGTGGGTGATAAGTGTTGACATAGGCGGATCCAGGGGGGGGGCACGGGGGCACGTGCCCCCCCCCCCCAGGGCCTTAAAAAATGTGCAAGATTTTTAATACGGTCCCATTATCATTGCGTTCGTTTTGTATTACGAGGTATCCTTGTCCACCCCCTGAACAAAATCCTGGATACGGCCCATTTTGTGCCCCCCCCCAGAAAGAAATCCTGGATCCGCCCCTGAGTGTTGACGCGCTCGGTCTGAAAGCGAGGGCGTCATTAACTTATCTGCGAAACGTTGAAAACTGTCAGTTTTGTCACAAATAGTTCGAGAAGTAGGCGGTGTATTGAAAAAATTCGTGACTCTTCAAAAATAAAAAGAGTAGCATAGAATTAGAAATCTACCCATAAATAAGAATGGTGGAAATCCCGCTCCATATTTTCGTCAAGTACACATGGAATAAGAGGCATGAGTAATTTTGCTAAACACTTAATATGCAGCTGCCATAGGAGCGATTTTTAAATGAATATTTTAAAATTTTGCAATGACCGCCGTGAACTGGACTCTAAGGAGCAGTTAGAAATTTTAAAAATTATTGAAAGTCAGGACAAAATATGAACATAGATGAATATCTCTATCCATCCTTTTCCCCTATTCTGGCGTCCGTTTTAAAATTCATCAAGTAACTAGGCAATAATAAAAAGATAAACAAACCAATTTGCGCCTGTGGATGATGATAATTCATTGAAACCCGGGTCGTGCTCTGATGAAAAAATAAGTGGTATAAATAATTGTCTGATATCCAGGAAAACTTATAATGGAGTACCACAAAGTAAATCAAGAATTAGTGAATTTTTTTAAATCTTAGGAATGTTGACCAGTGATGATGGCACTGCTGACGGCGCGCCCCAATGCAAAAGAAAACTGAACTAAGCCTCACGTACTGTAAGATTCTAAACGAGTGCCTTTACTTGTAGCACATACTTTTTGTAGCCTTCGCAGCCCTTAAACATAAATACTAGAAGGGCGAGGGAACCCATTTATATGAACTGGTCCCCTACTATGAATTTGTAGACACACGCCTATGGTGTAGTCTGAGAAGAGCACTGCCATTGCATGTTTAAAGCTACTGAGTGAGTAAAGAGTGCTAATAATTTCAAATGAGAGCAATAATATTGCTGGTGAATATTATTTCTAGATGGTAATTTTTTGCGAATAGTCAATTCATTAATTTCTAAGAACCCACAAACTAATCAAAGCTGTACATGCCACTTGGAAACACTAGTTTTGGAACAGCTAAAATAAGATCAAGTTTTGCTTATGAAGATAAGGAAAGTAAGTATAATGCTTTCCCTTTGACCCGTAACGGTTATCTAAGACCTAAAATGGTATTAACTTCTCGTCGCGTTGTGAAAGCGACAGTATTAGAAACTATATTTCCAAAGGTAGTTCTGCTTTAATCAACCCCATATCGCACCTATCGCCAGAAGTGAATTAGAGGATTTATCTGAATTTCTGCCGAAATCAAAATGCAGGATGGTTGTTCAATCCCATTTTTCATCCAAGAAATACAAATCACGCTTTATGGAACTGCAAAATTGCCCACAGATTTGACCAACCTTGACACCGTGAGAGTTCAAAGTGAAGCCTTTTCTAACACGGAATATGGATATCCTAAGTTGGTAAATTGAATGAAAAAAGGAAAAAAATTCTCCTCCAGTTTCTAACGTAATTTTTATATTTAAATATTCTCTAAAAACTTGTTTTCCTAGTTTGAATATCAAAATAATTAGGTGCCTGCCATAATGATATAAGTGATTGAACGAACTACGGCCGTTAAACAGTTGAAAGAAAAAAAGAAAAAAGTAATTTCTTTCAATTAGGTACCTATTACCGAAACCACAAGAGGCCGCGGAGTTCGAGTCCCACCTGGGTAGATGAACCCTATCCAGGACATATCTTCGAGTACGCTTGATTGCCAAGTTAGAATACAGGAGATAAAAGGCCAATTGTGCTGTTCTAAAAAACAAATAAAAATTATATACGCGGTTCGGGTATTTTTAGACGTAATCTTGATGAATATCATCATATAATAATTGAAGTAACCATAATTTTATCCTCTGAGTTATATCTGATACCACTAGTATGGAAAAAAACTAGATTAAAATAATTAATGGTGGTGGGCGTAACTTTTTGGTAATCCTTTACCGTAAAAATTGAAGAAATAAAAACTCGGCCTTTTCCACGTGGTAATTTATTGTGACCGACCATTCTTTCGTTACAACGTAACATTATCAAGGTGAGGATCCTCCTTACTTTGATGTTATTTCTTTAAAACACTCACGTATTATTTACTGGATTATTAATTTCTTTCATCGGCATACATTTTTTTTATTTGATGGTGACCTTGAAAACCACCTAAAGCTCCTTCTTTTTGTTATCTTGTATTCAGATGTAAAATAAATTATAGGTGTAAATAAATTACTATAAGAATTATTATTATAAGTAATATTGTTATTTTTATTAATATTATTATTGCCTTGACAATGTCACACACTAACAAAACCATGGTCGGCGGCAGTAAATTACCTCGTTCCTGTGGATTAAAGTGTCATTACTTTTATCATTATTTTACCAACTAAGACTTCTACATCTACATAATACCCCGCGAGCTGCCTAAAAGGCGTGTGGCAGGGGGTGTCAGGACACCAGCCGTTTACAACTGAAAAAAAATTAAGTGCTCTAACGAGGTTGGGACTAGCGTTTATTAAAGTCCTTTATGGTTCGGGGGAAAAACGAATTCCCATATCTATCCATTCGGCAAAACATCTCTCTTAGTTTATCGCTTCTATCGGACCAGGAAATATAGTGTGGCTCTAACATTATGTTCTCTGTGTCGCTCTTAAAGATATCCATTTTCAATTGTTCAAGCAATCTAAGCCTAGCGCGCAGCCTCCGAGTCTCCAACGGCTCCCAACCTAATTCGCTTAACATCTGGGTAACACTGTCCGTACGCCCGTAGCAGTTTTTGACGAAACGCGCAGCCTTCCTTTGTATTTTATTAAGTTCGTGGATTAAGTCTTTCTGCACCGGATCCCATACGGTCCCTGCATATTCAAGGTGCGGTCGGACGAGAGCGAAATAGCACTTTTCCTTCACTTTCTCTTCCGAAAATCTTCCCACAATACGCTTGACGAATCCTAATTTCTTCAGACTTTCGTAGACATAAATGAAATTTTTCTGTAAAACATCCCTCATTACTCGGGGACTTACTTCTTCAACCTTGGCCGCACGTGCAAAATACTTCTTTCCTATCCTTAATATGGGACCACGGCAAATTGTATCCCCTCTTTCAACCCACTCCCTTTTCATTCACCATCTTCCTTTCGCCCTCGCCGGACTATCCGCTGCCCCCTCGCGCCCGCTTTACCTCGCCCTCCGAAAAATCCTCGCCTCGCTGATTCTGAATGCGAACCTCAAAAACCTGTGGCCTGGTGTCCCCCCAACTCCCAAGCGAGTTTATGCCCGTCGCCGCCGCGTTTACGGCCGTGCGTTATATCCACGAGGGCGCGAACGGGAGCACTGAAAAGATTCCCCTCCCCTCACAGCACAGTCGCGTCGAAAGAGACCCTCTTCGGCGGGTGGTGTTTTGACTTTATATTTCTTTCCCTGAAATGTGTATTTCGATCCACTTGAGGGCATTAAAACCCACGTTTATTCCATTAGAATCGTTACGCTTGGTTATTTACTAGGGAGTAACGAAGGAATTGAGACAATTTTCGCTTTAAGGCATTCATGAATGCTTTGGAGAAGGATAAGGAAAATATTGGAAAATTTTGAAAGGTGGGAAGCAAAACCAGGCATCAATTATGTTGAATGCCAATGGATCATATCTGAACTAATTCCTGAATGGTGAAACTGCTTATCAGACGAGGCTCTGGTAGGGATTCTACAATGGTAGTGTAAAAGGCTCACTAACTCATTACTAACTCTGTGATATTCTATTATAAGTTTTCTTTTTACTTATACCACTATTACTTATACCACTTATTTGAAAGAAGTAAAAGGTTCTGGAAACAAGTACTGGAGGATGGAGTGTCCCACTTTTCCTGTAGGACCATTCTATCTGAAACGGAAGCATGAACGATTGTAAGATAGTACAACGAATAAAACAAACGATGGAGACGTTGAATGAGATGTTACACGAAACAAATCGTATGGGATGATAACTAGAGGGATCCTTAGACTGGAGAAATTATATTAGCAGAAGGTTAATTAAAATGTGGGAGTTAACCAATTTCCCCCCCTGAAGCCATACTGGAGCCTCTGAATGTATGAGGCTGTTGAAGAAAAGCCACACTCCTTTTTGCTGTCAAATTGCCACAAATATTTTGCAGTAGCTTGCAATATTTTAATCCACTTATTAGTTAATTTTTGAAGGCGGTCGAAATACGGACGGAAAGACATGGGTGTGAAACAGAAATTAAATATGGAGGCATATAGTCCGTAAATTGAATGTAAGTATCACAAAAATAAACAGGAAATAGCATTGTAATCATTACTTTAACTTCCATTCATCCAAAAATATGCTTCCCTTGAAGATTACTCGTAGGAATTATTAGGTTCTGTTCCCGTTACCATCTAGTGTAGCTAAAGGCTAAAGGTCATTCTGAAGGAACAAATTGATGTACCTGTCACCAAAATATTTCACTGGAATACTAAAGACGATAGGAAAGAAGATAGGAACAACGTGCTTAAATATTTTTTAGGCAAAAATAGGATAGTTTGTGTGAACAAGGAAAATATCATGAGTATTTCGGGAAATAGGTAGGTAAGTAATTATGAAAACTGACTCCTCCGGTATACCATAAAGAGCGCGTACAGTTACTTACTTGGCATCGGCTGTACTAAATCCCAATGGATCATATTTGAACAAACCTCCGTAAGGTGAATTTACTACTTATCAGATGATACTCTGACTCTGCTGTGTTAGCGTGAAAGATTTTAAAGACCTTGTAAAGATATGACGATTCCTGGATATGTAGAGGAAGGCATTGACGAATCCCCTGTGGTGTACCAGTTGAATATGCACAGTAGGATGACGGCATTGCCACCCTCAAACACCGCTGCAAAAGGCAGGAGAGAGAGCGAAGACGGTGCGGTTCGCGCTGTTTGCTGGACGTGGGGATCATCGGTCGGTTGGCTGGAGAGAAGGGTGGATTGGGGCCTGTTCGTGCGTCAAATTTCCGAGTAATCCGCAGCCGCCGCTGGGGTCGGCGATGAAGCGCTCGCCTCAGAACACCAGAAAGGTGAGGGGCTTCGATCGCATTGGTGGGCAGAGAAGAGAATAAATAAACGAGAGATCGAGGCATAAGCAGAATACGTAGTCTTCCAGCTCCAGGAAACATGCTTCTTGCCCAAAGTGGCGTGAAAAGTTTCCCCATTTCAAATGATTGGAGTGGAAACGGTGGGCCACTCAGTGAATAAATATTTCAATGATCTTTGAAATGCGACGGAAATATACTTTACTCTACTTCATGTAAGCATAAATATTCTTTCATGTAAATCATGGCAACGAATAAACATAATATGTAACCTGAAATTATAACATAGGATTTAAAATTTTAAACATCAGCTAATTTAAGGATGAAAATAAGATTTTTTCCTCGGTAGATGAGGGGTAATATCCTCACCTCTTAAACCGAGGGTCACAGGTTCGAATCCCGGCTGGTTAGGTTGCCCCTATCCAGTGCATGGATATTGGTGCACATTCGATCGTTGAATGTTATAAAAACTCCTATGTGAATGCCAAGTATCGCTCTTTTTGGTCTGACAATAAATTAATGTTCACCCTTAATGTGAATAATAATTTCACTTAAGGCTACAGGGGATTCATCCTCTATTTACGTATATACAAATGTATATTTCAAGAAATTTATAGTTGGATTAAATATTATTTAGGGTTAAATAATTACTAAAAATGTTAATGGAAGGTTTGGATAAAAGTTTGAGTCAATCAAATGAAATACATTATTGAACTATGATTGCTCGAATTTAATCTTTTCAAATTTTCCATTCAGTAACTTGTGGACATGGACGCTGACTATTCATTTCAACATGCAACGATAACTATCGATATCAGGTCACCTCAGTCGTAGTTATGAATTAAAAATTATATCTATATGTCCGAATTTTTGCCATATCAACTTACGATTTTATCAAAAGATATAAGTCGCACAGGCAATTTATCATACGAAATGGTAGTTCTATGCAAGCACGTCATCCATAACGTTCTTGAATGAAAACGGTGAAAGAGCCCGAATACCACAAGCATTGGTGATAACAGTAATACATCGCAAATTATTATAAATAGCATCGAGATTATTTCATTGGATGAAACGTTTGAGTCAATCAACTGAAATAGATGATATAGATCATGGGTTCCCAAAATTTTTTGTACCACGCCCCCCACCCCCGCTACACATATCAGCTTTCCATTTTGCAATACCCTATTTCTACGGTGCCGTACATACCAACCCCTATATGTACAAGTACTTGTACTCGTACAAGTATGTTCCTACTTGATACGGTGAGTAGGTAGATTTTTTTGTTCACTGTTGAATGCGGTAACGCAGAATGGAAAGATTCAATAATTGTACGTATGATGAAAATTAAAACAAGTATTACATGAAAAACTAAACTGACCGTTGCGTCTGACAGTAACTGCTATGGAGGGGGACGGTTTTGAGAACCTTGAACTCTTGTGTGCTTTGTAGTTTTAAAAACTGTAACCTTCTTTGATAAAGATTACAACTTTATTGAAACTTTACAAAAACAATCATGAAAACTTAGAAAGACTTTATTTCAAAGATCTGAGGAAATCATTGTTGTAACTTTTTTATTTATTTCATCTGGGTGTCACGCCCCCCCTGGACTTTCTCCACGCCCTCGCAGGGGGGCGCGCCCCCCAGTTTGGGAACCCCTGATATAGATGATTTAATCTTTTCAGATTTGTCATTCCGTAACCTGTGGACATGGACGTTGACTATTCATTTCAACAAGTAACGATAACTAAATTCTTAACTAAATTATTTCAGGGGAAGGGATCATTACCTTTTATCCGGGCTCGAGCGGTGATACACACCGAGTGCCATATAGTGTCCTGAGTTCGAAGTACTCAAGATCGACCGTTTTGAGCAAGAATATTACAAAAGAGGATCCTGAGGTCGTCCTCTAAATGTGTTGTAACTCACCGCGTATTTAAATGCGTTTTCAAAAGTCGCCACTCGCGTCGCTGACGGACAAAGTGATCCGAGTTTCGCTGAGAAATAAGGTATATTTAAGGGAGCTAACCAAAATTCATATACATGATGTTTTGATCCATCGAACTCAACTTTTTCATGTTGTTACTCCCAATTACAATCGCTCTACTGAAACAATATTGGAGAAAATTGGATCGGATTACACTCATCACCGTGTCGTGGACATTTTTGAAAACCGATGAAAATGCCACCGAAATGGCATAGAAATTAGCCGTCTATGGGGTGGAATTGGACCTCCTTTATGCAGTTCCCTTGCTTTCGAGCATAGGTTAAGGTCGATGATGCTGCCCCTTTGGAAATTGGGCAAAGTTTCACCATTTGCGGGTGATGCAGTAATATTTCACTGCCTATTGCACAGTTTCATATGTAAACTGAGCTTCGTTTTTGGAAGAACAGAGCAGAAATAAATATTAAATTCTACTTATTGGGTAGTATTTGGAAAAGATTTCTAACGGCTAAGGTCAATTAGGCTTAATGAATCGCGGGTATGAAAGAGCGGAGAAAACTCAGCGTCGGAATTGGCCTGCTCTTTACGAAATCTGTTTAAAGTAATACAGGTAGTGGTTCCAGTCGACGGACAGAATGAAATATCTGAAGAGTCCTCCAAAAGGGGTCTTCATAGAGGAGGACAAATTCTATTCCATAGAAGGCTGATTTCTGTTGCCACTTCGGTCGCATTTTAATCGTTATTTTCTAACATCTCCGCGGCGCGGTGATGAATGCAATGTGGTCCATTTCTTTCCATTATGAAAATTATTTTCATTGCGGGGAATAGCATTATGAAGTATTGAATTTGATAGATCACACCAACATGTGTATTAATATCGGATAATACCACTAATCATACCTTTTTTCCCCGTGAAACTCGTATCAATTTGTTCGTCAACGACGCGAGTGGCGACTTCTGTAAACCCATTTAAATACGCGGTGGGCGTCAACACATTTAGAGGCTGACTTGAGGTTCCTCTTTTGCAATATTCGTGAATACTCCACACAATACTCCAGTAGGTATCGGGAGGCCTATGGCTAATATCTGTCACCGCCGGGATTTGATCTTCGGCCCTCGGGTCGGGAAGCCTAATCTCTATCCAATATTACAACCCGATCCCCCAATTATACTTTATGTTACTTTGTTATCAAGAGGATATTTCAAGATTTTTATTTATAATTTGTTTCCCTGGGATCGTTCGCCACTTCTTTGCGTCAATTCTATACACCGTCATCGAATGTGCGGAGTTGGCTTGTAAATGAAGCCAATATCACACAAAAGAGACAGAGTTTTCCACAAAATAACTGTCCCTTGCGTGTATATTAAGAAGAGCTTGACGCGTTCACTTTAATTACTACTGACCTGAATGGGAACAACTTTAAGCTTGCCAGTTCGATGGCTTAGTGAGCTTTCAGAGATCATGAATATTATGGACTCATATGAAACTTTTTGCTCCTTTTAAGTTTGAAATGTATTTTTTAAATCAATCTTGATAGATAGGAAATTACCCGAAGTAAAAAATAGCGAAAAAAAACGAAATTTGTCCTTACAGTACCTACAATGAATAATTTATGTCCGAAAATGTCATTTTTATTCTAATTATAACAGGTAAGGTCGAAATGGGGGAGGAATAAGAAGTTTGCATTTAATGCGCTTCATGAAAATATTCCAACACCCTAAGGTATCAAGATATTTATTTTCTTCATTGTAAACTAAATGAACCGTAATATACATGCCTACAAGGAAATAAAACGGAAAGATGGTCACTTACTTGAACAGGATAAATATATTTTTCATTCGTCATATTTTAACTGATACTGCTCAATTCATCGACAACAGACTTTAGCTTGTATTTATAGACACCAAAAAGAGCACAAAAAGATAGTTTATCATCAGTAATACTCCTCAAATATTATAAGCGTAAAGTTTTGGAAATCGAAACAAAAATCCCTTGAAATTTAACATTTACTTACATAAGCAAAACTCTTCCTAGCCCATTATCTATGACATTGTCGCTTTACGGTGAAGACAAATTTAGCGGACGGAAATTCCAGATAGAAAGAACGGAGTACGCTTCTATGCAAAAGGCGGGATAAAACTATGATTTGGCTTAACTGGATAAATGTATTTGTTATTCATCATAATTTAACAGATACTGCTCAATTTATCGACAATAGATCTCAGCTTGCATTTGTAGACCCCAAAATGAGTACCTACTTAAAGATTACAGAACATCAAGTTACACTGAAATATGACTTGATGCTTTCCCGGTGAATGATGTGGATAAACTCTTCTCGGGATCCCCACCAGGTCAATTTTTCCATAAATTCCAATGTTTCAAGCTCTGACTCGGGGCTCATCCTTAGGGCTGAATGTTGTTTTATTTGTTTGATAAATAAATATACAGCATATAAAAAACATTTAGCTTTGAGGATGAGCCCCGAGTCGAAACTAGAAACGTTGGCCATTAAGGAAAAATTAACCTGGTGCGAATCGTGAGAAGAGTTTACCTAAATCAATTAACACACCTCAAATATTTTATGCATCTATTTTTGGAAATCAAAGAGAAACTGTCTGAAATTTGAAAATTTATTTACATAGGCATCTCTCTTCCCAGCACATTATCTGCGTTATAGTCGCTTCACGAATAAGATAAACTGAGCGGACTGAATTCTAAACCCTGTGCACGGAGTCCATTTCTAAGGGAAGGGATAAAAGTATGGTTAGGCCGCGTGGCAATGCATGCATACAACCCTGGACACCGCGGCAGGGCTAGGTCAGCCTACCGTTGGATCGTTTCCGAATTAAATTCCCTTGGCGTTCGGCACGGACGCGAATTCATACGTGGCCCGAGTCACGTGTTACGGGGGCACCCAATGGCTTTGCCGCTACGTACTGCGCCCAAAAGCGGAATAGCAAAAGCGGGGCCGCTTCGCCGCGCCGGATAGTAGACACAAATTGGGTCGAGACGGACTCAGACCCGTCGCTAATAACTAGATCCCGCCATGCCTAGCTATACGTGACTACTTGTGACTAGAAAAAAATCAATGAAGCGGCAACGCCAGAGAGGTACGATGGTCATTTTTTAACACTAAATCCTGCCTTAATGCATTTCATCATCGCATGATAGAAGGAACTCATCTTCATCTCGTTTTAAATGTAACAATGGAGTCTGCAAGCTTTTATTTAATTATATATCTTATATTTATTCCCATACCACCTAAAAGAGCCATCTTCACAGTAAAGAGACAAGATATTTCACAAAATAACTATCCCTTGAGAGGAAGTTAAGTAGCGCTTAGTGTATTCACTTCAGTTACCTGCAAGCTGAATGAGAGCAACTTATACCTTTCTATTTTGATTGTTCAGTGTGCTTCCAGAGGTCACTTACAGGCCTTCATTATCACGGTTTCTCAACAATTGATCAATTATACGCGCACGAACAACCATGCCCCGGATAGGGGCAACCTAACCAGACGGAACTCGAACCCACGACCTCTTATTTTGGAGGCAAGGACTCTACTTCGCCGCCACCTAGGCCAGTAAACAAAGAAAAAACCTTAATGAATCATGCGACCTGTTTTTTATGTTCGCCCTTCAGATTGGAAGACAAGCATTAATTATAAAAATATAATATTCCAGCAAAACCCTAGCCAAAACTTGACAACTTCCTTGACGACACAGAAAAAGATATTTTTTAATATCAATTGCATATTATGTGCAGGTGCCTATATCCCAAGACCTTGTTACAGAACCGAACAAGTGACTAGGTACTTACCGATGTATATGATTGCCTAAAATGTATAGCATTTGAAAGAGGTGTCTATAACAAAGGAAGACACAAATTTTGGATGGTAACAATTTCTTTGTATTCGATTGAAAAAGGCTAAAAAATATATTCTTTAAAATCGTACCTTAATTTAAATTTTTAAATTAATTCTAACTCATTAAAAGGATACCCAAAAACCTACCAAGTCGGGTCATCAGGAAAGATTAGACAAAAGTTTGCTCAAAGTTACCCCAAAAAATGACTTGAACGCTTTCAAACGATTCAATGATGATTTTCAAAATGCAATAAATAAAAAATTATTTTGCATTGCCTTATTTTACTTATGTAAAGCATAGCATCTAATTTCATTTGTAATAAACGCTATTTTTATCCTCGAAAAGTATTATTTGAGCCATTGGAATATCAAGCAAAATTGTAGAAAATGTGGCTAAAGGAAGGAGCAGTGTCAAGGAAAATGATATGCGGTAAATTCACATTTCGAATTAATATCACTTAGTAATGCTTCGAATTAATGCCTCACCTACCAACTGAGATGCCAACTCTTGACATATTGTCAAGATTCAAGACGTGATTCCAAGGTTTAGAAAGAAAAACCTCTCTTATTTTCCACAATATTTATTCTACTCTGTTTTAGTGCTATCACCTTATTTTCCAAAAGGCGAATTGTGTGCACAACACCGCTGTCACCGACCGCGCAACGTCTCAACGTCTAAATGAAAATGGATAAAATCCATTCATATAAGTTTTTAAAGTAAAACAATGTTGAATGTTGAATTTAAAGTCATCTTATTTATTCCTTTTACTTTGATCCTCTACTTATTCTTTAACTCAATGATCAACATTAGTTTAGAGCACTCTCGTTTGAACCAGTCTTCGAAGTACCTTATTTTGGCTGGACACAATTTGAGAACATACTAAAAAACTTACTAGCACCTAACTTCACAATTGCTAAAAATAATTTTTCTAATATTATATGCATATTTTTTGTAAAGCGAGTGGCTGATCTTTTCGTTCATTCTTCCCAAAGATCATTATCATAAATGATTAAATTTAATTTTATAAAAATTATCATTATCATGAATGAGTCATCAATTCGTGAATTTGTTTGACGCAGCTCCCTCATAATTTTCCTCATTGCTAATCTTTATACACTATCTTAATTCTCCATTTTTATATCCTCTATCATCTTTTTCGTTTATCTAAACCTTAGCCTTATTTTTTCATTCTTTATTTCTGACAGTCCTTCAACGATTGCTTTTTTCGTACATCGTGTGTCTTGACATGGCTGATAACATTTCTTCTCTTTTCCCTATTATTTTAAAGAAAATATTCTCTTACTATACGAAGGTGAAGGCAGAACTCCTGTTTTAATTACACGTCAACACAAGTTTTGAAAATATACCAAATAAACGTGAAAGAGAAATTCGAAGATGCTAGCATTTTCTGTGATTGCGTACGCATCGGAAAGGAGGGTGGGGATTAGCGAGGGAGGAAACGAGAACGGACCCTTATCGATCGGGGGATAATCTCAATCTGATTTTCTGGGCAACTCGAGGGTCTTCGGGGTTTAGGTTTGCTCTGAGTCCCCCGACAACAAGCAACAGGGTCCAGCGAGATACACTACTGCTCCGGGGAAGTAAGGAAGGCCGAATAATGAAAGGTTGGTCAACAGGGGACTTGTATCCAAATGGAAAGGGTATGAATGGGGTGAAAGGCAAAATAAATGTTTAAAATTAGAGGAAAGCGACCAATTCGAAATCTGAATGGTTTCGCAAAGAAATCTAAGAAGTTCTGACCGATAAGACTGCACTGCTAAAAGAAACTTCTAAAATTAAGAGGAATTCGACGTACTTAGAACGGTTTCCCAATGTAAGCAGGTAGACAATTTTATTTCTTACGTATATGAATAGTGGACCGTTTTACAACAAAGAAGAATCGCAAGGCACAAACGGGAAAAGAAACTTTAAATAAAAGTAGGAGAAATTCGACGTACCTACCTAATAAGAACGGTTTCCCAAAGTAAACACTTAGACAGTTTTTTTCATACATTTCAGCTTTAGGACTAATTATATCTCGTAGAATCATTTATTCCATAAAATACGATAGACATCCATGGACATGGTAAAATATTCCACGGAAACGTCCCATTTCAGATTTAAAGAGTACTTCTTCCACAAGGAAAGGAGTTTACGCTTGCAATTACCGCTGTAACACTTTCAACAACCAATGTTAACACAGTTTTTTGCCAATTTTAAATATAGAAGCCTCTTCTTAGTATCTCCATCATGCAAGTAAAATGATAAAATTAGACATACTAGCTAAAACTATTACAGTAATATTCTCAAGTTACTTTTTGCCCCTAGGTAATTGTGCGAAGAAGAATATCCACACTAGTTGATTTATTCATCGAATAAATATTTACAAGTTCGACATTTTTCGTATTGATAAAGGTTAGTAATCTGAAGGCTCCAATTGAGGCTAGTTTTTGACTGAAAACATTTGACTGCAGGAAACCGTTAAAATCCAACTCGAGCCATAATTACAAGAAGTCTCAAGTAAAAATTAACAATGAGATCTTATCTCAGCATCCCATTGCTCCATTGTAGAGACTGAAGGATCACTGAATAATGGAGAAAACAAAGACCAAAAAGATAAATGCAGTCTGCGGAGTCAGAGGATTATATTGGAATTGGAGGACAGTTTACATAAAAAACGCAAGGAAGCTTAATGGAAAACCAGAACGCTGGCATCCCCGATCACTTCTCACAAAACCGATAGAGCTGAGTTGGATGGGGTAGGTTTACTTCAAAATGCTGTTCTTGCTGGGGAGCTAGAGGTGGAATAAAAGAACATGGCTCGTCGAAAAGAAGACTGTTCCTTCATCCCAGAAGATGAAAAGAGAAGTTCATGGAGACTTCTCTATTAGCGGAATGGTGAAGTTTCCGGAAGCATTGTAGCCATCAAATATTGAATTCGTAAAATACTCAACGGTCACAATTACTTGGGATCTTTTGTGGGGAAAACACATACGTGAAGTATGTATGCGGGAAAGCTATGCGTGAATTGGGATTTTTAAAAATAATTCCCGGTAAATACCTTAGAAAGGTGAAAGAAATAATATACCTAACTCTGGTAAGGCCTTACTTGGCACATGATGCTATCCTGTGGTACCCTTATGAAGTAGGACTGATATCTGAAATCAATAGAATACATTGCAAGGCGGCCAGATTCGTGATGACTTGTTACGATGAAAATTGCAGCGTTTCCAGTATGTTACGAGAGCTGGATGGGAATCTTTAAAGGAGCGTAGGTCGTACTGGCTAAATTTACTTAGTGAATTCAGAGAAGTTTTTTCTTAGACGACGCGAAACATATCCTTCGTTTGCCGTCGTGCTGTGGTAGAAGTGATGACGAGAAGAAAATAAAAGAAATAGACTGCAAAATAGAGAGATTTAAAATTCCATTCTTTACTCGCACTACTACTGCTAGTAGAAAAGAAAGCAACGGAGCCCAAATTAATAGAATTATTGGCGTAACTCGCTAGGACGACTCACTGCATGTTTTTTTTTGTTTTTCTTCTACTATTATAAATTTGCGTGAATTCACTTTAGGAATTACTAAACATTGTCAAGTTTTTCCTTTGCATGAATATGCAGGTATATTTTGCAATTACGCGTAATAATTCTATGACCGTGCGGTGCGCATATGGAGGTCCTCTTTTATAATGCATGTTGGTGACTGTTCACCTCCGCTAAACTCCTTGGAGGTTGCTCGCAGGGTATTATGTAGATGAATAGTAAGAAAGAAGAAGGACATTTTAAATCTCTCTGTTTTGCAGTATATTTCTTTTACTTTCTCCTCGTAAGGTATGGTATTCGGAGAAGGCGAAGAAGAGGTCATTTGCGCCATGAGGGAAAGGTAGAGAGAAACCCGGCTGCGGCCTCCTCATAACGATAGGCGCCAAGGGGACCTCGGTTTAACGTCCCATCCAACGGACGTAATGTTGCGCTTGAAATATCCTCCACACAGCATTCAAGCAGGGATCGGGCAGTCTCTTAACATTTTCTACCACCGCCGGGATTTGAACCCGAGCCCACGGGGTGGGAAGCTAACATTCTAGGCAGTACCCCAACCCGATCCCCTTTACTTATCGTGATCACGTCTACAGTAGTACTTTCGCACTCGTCCGACCACACCTTGAATATGTAGCAAGTATAAGGGATCCGGTGCAGAAAGACATAATCCGTCAACTGAATAAAATACAAAGGAGCGCTGCGCGATTCGTCAAAAACTTCTACGGGCGTTCTAAAAGCGTTACCCAGATGTTAAGAGAATTAGGCTGGGAGCCGCTAGAGCCCCGTAGGCTGCGCGCTAGGCTTAGATTGCATGAACAATTGAGAATAGAAATCTTTAGGAGCGACACGGAGAACATCATGTTAGAGCCCCACCATATTTCCAGGTCTGACAGAAGCGAGAAATTAAGAGACATATTTTGCCGAACGGATAAATATGGGAATTCATTTTTTCCCCGAACCATAAAGGACTTTAATAAATGTCAGTCCTAAATTAGTTTTGACATTATCTTTTTATATTTAGATGGCTGACAGGGCAGGATCCAGGATTTTTTGGGGGGCATAAGGGTCTGATATGCAAACAATCTTCTCACACTTGAGATGACAAACAAGACACAACAAGTACCTACTATACGAAATATTCTCTTTATTTTAATATGAAAGCTATTAATATGCAATTAATTTTTTTTAGGCTCAGTAATACACTCAACAAAACGAACTTAATGATTACCGTATAAAAAGTATTTTCCCTTATTTTTGCGTCTGCGAGGGAGAATTCAAAGAGGGGTGGGCACGTATTCCCGTTCCGCCTCTTTAAATCCGCCTATGATGGCTGATTTCCTAACACCCCCTGCCGCACGCCTTTTTAGGCGGCTTACAGAGTAGTATGTAGATGTATACGGTAAAATTTCTGAAAGCATGGTAGAAGGGGTTTAAAACTGGAAGCGGGCTTACTAAGGGATGGGAATCGGGAATCAATGACCTCCTCCCTGCTTTCCGCCAGAACCCTCGGCCATAATTCCGCAAAACCTCTTTCTCTTGACCCCCAGCCAGCCGCCCAGGGAACCGCCGGCACTCCTTACCACGTCAGAAGGGTGAGTCCTTCGCCCCAGTACGGCGGCAACCCACACGTGGCTTTGGTAACCCTTTCCGAAGGATGGTGGCCACAGGCTGCCTGCCAGCCCCGAGTACTTTCCACTAGATACGCAACCTTTGCCACCGACAACTTAACTCCCCAACTTCGCCCCAGCGCATCCTGACTTCCGTCTCGTGGGATAAGGCTGCCAAAATAGGCCCGCCCCTCTCTTAGGTAAATACTGATGAAAGCACACAGTCTGTTTCCTTGTACATGACAGGGTTATAAGTGATGGCAACATCTATAAACACCAGATAAAAACATCGAATTTCATTTTCCAAAAAAATCTGCTTGAACTCTACCACCAACTCGTATCTTGATGTATGCTTTTGTACTTATTTGGATAATCGTCACAATGAAGTTTTTCTGTGCGCCGCACCTTGTTGAACACTTTTAACTTGGTGTTAAACATAATAGATAGCATGTTAAAACTTTTCTTGGATCAATTCGACGAATTTTTATGCATATTTACTATTTTAGGTACAAGTTATAAATAATTTCTTACTTCTTTGGCGAATATGGGGTTCAAGATTAATGATAGTTGTCATGAACTTGAGCAAGTGGAGCAGTTAAAAGATTTTGGCAGCACACTTGAAGAATAATAATGATAGCACAAGAGAGGAAACAATGAGGAAGGCTACGGAGAATTTGAGGAAAGAGAACCTCGTGAAAACCTAGAAAAAAAAGAAGACATAAAGACCTAATCAGCGATATTTTAAGGAATGATGAAGCCAACGGTATAGGAAAAAGTAAATGGCAAGAAAATATAGGATGTGAAGAGAAGAAACGGTTAAGTTTAGGAATGTTAGCCGATAGAAAAATTAAAGGAGAGCTTCATCACACTAAATTTAGGATCGTTGACCAGTGATACTGATGATAAGAGGAAATTCGATACACCAGCATGGACATCAAAAAAGTTTACGTAAACAACAGATACGTTTATAAACAGGAAAGAACTTATGAGAGGATCGTTATAGAAGTGCATACAGAAAAGGTTAGAGAAATGTCTGATCTGAAAATTAGCGCTTTGGAGCGAAAATATTGAAGTTTTGGAAGGAGGACGAGAAAACACTGAAAGCGTTTGAGAGGTGAGTGTGGAGGAGAATGGAGAAAGTGAAGTTAAGCTGGACATGGTGGGTGAGGAGAAGAAGAAGCTTCTAGATGAGATATAGGGGACTTCAGATGGATAGTGGGGACTTCAGGTTGGATGGAGCGAGTGTTGAGCGGGGAGGGGATGTTGGAAACAGAGATAATAGTGAAATGTTAGGTTAGCAAAGGAAGGATTGGTAGATAGAATGAAAAGTAGTAGGTATTATAATGTAAGTATCCCAAAGATGAGAGGGGAGACAGATCAGTGTAATTTCCGTAATTCCTCAAACCTACCGTAATCGGAAGAATATTTCAATAATAACTTCTTCGAAAAAACGTATTAACAGCGTTATATTGTGGATCACGCAAGATTAAACAGGATTTTACCGCTACAAGTTTCAAGTTGTATTCCATAAAAATCACGACCATAGCTGACCACGAAAAACAGTTCTCATAGTACATTTGTAATGAGGTAAAACGACCTAAACTCAATCCAAAGCAAGTTTCCTCCCTCAATAAGCATAATGGTTTACTTTCTCTTGTATAATGTGTAGACCATTTCATTTTCCGCTCTTTTCCTACTTGCTAAACATCCTTCCCTCTAATACTGCTACCAAACAAAAATATCCCCCGCAATTAACGGATTACGTTCCCTTATTTCTTTGCGAAAAGCTGCTTTGCAATATTATTTGTTAAACTTCAGACGCTAAATGGTGTAACTACGTCACTCTTAATTGGTTCAATTTCATTAGAAGTAAATGCATTTGACGTTTCGTTGCACTAGCTACAATTAACTTCCCTGAAGACCCCTTTTAAGAGGTAAGTTTCAATTACAAAACATCTTTTCATTACAATACATACGAGAGAACTTTGATTAGCTCTTACACAATAGAGCTTTTCGTAAAAGCGTTAGCAAAGGGAACGCCTAACCAATTGGAGTACCAGAGATAATATTTGCATTTTCCAGGAAGCATCTTCATCATTAAAACGGCGGAATTATAATTAACTGACATTTTCTTACGCTTACAAACGCTCTAATTACACCCTTGATCGACATCAGAGCAAAATCAATGGCTGGAGATGATAATTTATTAAAGGCATTATCTTTTCCACCGAGGATAAGTGATCTTTTTCATATCTCACCCACGGTTTTGGAGTCGGTTGTATAGGTACCTATCGTCAACAGAAGTGAATACAATTACCGAAAAATAGCTGGCACGATTTTTTCAAATACAGCCGCTCATGTGCAAACATTGCCGAAAAAATACCTAATAGCAATTAAAATTGTTGATACAATGCCTATATATTACATTCCACTTATAAAATGTTTTTATGCTCTAGTATCAATATCCCTCTATAAAAAATTGAGTCAGCGTATCCCATTTTTTCTTAATTTTTTCATTAATAGGTATTTAATTTAAGTTTTCTCAGTTGTTTGCATAATCAGATAACGTTATTTGTGATTTTCAGATAACCCTTGGGTAGCTAGTTAGATAATAATTTAATAAAAAATTAAAATCGTAATTTACAACATATTACTCAGGCATAAGCAGTTCAGTTTTTCAGCAACAGCTGCCTCTCCAATCCACATGGAATGGTGAATCTACATGTAATAAATGGATACATTTGATTAATATATAATTAATGCAAATCACGTTGGTGACCTATAGGTTGGAATTAGCCAGTGGCAGCAGACATCTATTTACATTCTGCGTAATTTCATGGCTATAGGACACAAACACTGGACATGAGATATCACGATCAGTGAAAATATGGAACGTAGGAGATAAAGGTGTTGAGGGAAATATGCATCAGTTCTCGGAGAGAATGTTCAGAGGCACAGGATTACTGTCTATTCATCGAGATTTCCAATATATATACTCTGGAAGCATGAAGATAAGAGGAAAGTTTCAGGTGGAAACACGAAACAACTATCAAGAGAGCAGAAGTTGTTTTCTCTAAAGGACATTGAACTGTTAATTTAAACATTAGTTAAACTGCCATGAAAATCACCCAGAAACATGGGAGAAAATTGCGGACGATTGAGTCTCGGAACCCTCTTAATATTTCCGTGACTGTGCGGGGTAACTCAGTTACCCCAAATTCTGTTAACGTTGCATAATTGTTGCGCATTGTCATAAAATAAAAACAGCTACAGTTATTTTCCACGATGTGCAGAAAGAATTCTCGTTTTCCACCGGGTTATTGGCTCAATACCTCCCGCCATTTCGAAGAAAAACTTGCTCTTCATCCTCAGGGGATCTTCTGAAGACTTCTTTATTCAGGAGATCCCCTGAGGATGATGAGCGAGTCGTTCTTCGAAACGCCGGAAGACATGGTACCAATTATCTGGTGGAAAACCCGAGAATTTTATCTGTGAAAATAGATTTTATATGCGAGAACTATGTTCGGATATCTACATCTACATAATCCCCTGTAAGTCACCTCTAGGGTAATTGTCAGGGGGTGATCAATTACAAGCACGTAGAATACAATAGGATTCCCGCATGCATAATTCAAGGTCCAAAAATTAATAACTAGCTGTTATACCACATTCATGCACAGATTAATTACTTATTAAGGTATTCTACTAATAAACCTAGAACATACAAAACATGCTATTAGAAATAATAAGAAAATTCGGAAATATGCATTAAGGTCTACACAGGTTAGGAGGCTACATTGCCAGTCATCTAATCTGCTTTTGAGTACTAACACTGCTGTTGCAGTCTCTTATTGATCGTGGAAAAAACGACATTCTGAATCTATCTGTTCCGCAGTCTATCCCTCTTATTTTGTTTATATTATCTGACCTATCGTAGTATGTCGAGACTATGGGAATAATATGAGATAGAAACAGTATCTACCTTTAAAGTGGCGGTTAAAGTATGGAGATCATGAACATAACGGGGGAGGGAAGGTATGCTCTTATGAAGAACGAGGATGGGGTAAGGGGATATATATATAAGAGGTTAAGGCAAGGCACGAGGGGTTATGAGCGGGCAAAAGATGGCTGGGAAAAGGGGGTGGTAAGGTAAGAACGCGGCGAGGCGGTAAAACAGACGAAAGGACTGTAGCAGAATGGCGAGTGAGATATCAAGATATGAGGAAATTAAGAGAAGGGACGTGGAAGGAATGATTCCCTCAACTCCACGCTGGTTTTCTCAAAGAGGGGAAAGGATACGTGCGCCTTGAGGCGAGGGGGAGGGCTACCGTGGCAGGGGAAGGAGCTGAGTGGAAAGAGAAGTAAGGGGTGGCTGAGAAGGGAGGTCTTCCGAGGATTGGGATTTCATGGGGGGTGGGCGCAGAGGGGAGCAAAAAAGGTAGGGGAGAACTTCTTCATATGGCACCCTTGGTGAGCTGGATGAGGAAAAGGGAGGCAATGGTCTTGAATAGTGTGTCAGACTGCGGCGTTAGTGGGAGTGTACCTGACTCACCTGGCGGAATACGATTTGGTCCCAGTACGGCAGGGCGCCATCGAGGTTAGGAAGGATTTTTGTGCGTGGAATTTTGGGGGAAAATAGGGAACGAGTAGAAGCAGATTTAGTGTGACTAAAGAAATTTCCTGCTTTTGAGGATGCCATCAAGTATTGGCATTTATTTGACGAATAGACAAAATAAATTTACCTATAAATGAATATAACATTCCTTGTGATTTTTTTAAGTATTAAGGATAACTCAAATGAATCGAATGCTATTTGGGTTAAGGTTTTTTCTGTTTTATCAAAATTTATATTAATAAAAGAGCAGATATAAAGTGAAAACCTTATCTTGAAAACATTTAGAATAAAAGACGGGGCAAATTAACCGTACGTATCATTAGACGCAATGGCCTAGCGAAAACAATTGATGAAGGACAAAAGAACATGAAATCCTCCGATGAGTGATAGCGAGCAGTTGATGAAAGTTGTAGGCTTCGAGAGACAGAATGAAAGGTGACATGAGAGGTGAACTCCCTCAAGCCTCCCTAAACTCCCTAAAAAAGACTAATGGAAAAGACTAAAATTGGAACATCCAAAGTATTATTTATGAGCGGAAATTTCTGATACGGACCTTATGCCTCAAGATACTTCCAGCTGTTCAGGTTCCGACCAATTTACACTCTTTATAACGGATTCTTTTAATTGACTCATTTCACAAGGCTAGGAAATCATGCTACAATCTTTGCAGAGATGTAAATCAAAACTAATGCTATTTATTATACCTCGCAGTATACATTTATGGTTCTATTGAAGAGGGCAAGCGGGTCCTTCTCGATTTCAATGGCGGTAGTTTTCCAGGTACGAGGCTTTCGGGGTAAACGTAAAAGCGGGATGAACACTGAAAATAAACAGGCAAAGTTATTGTCTAAGGAGAGAAATCTGCTAGGAGTATATGTGCTTAAAGATAAAGAAAGCCAGTTTAACGCTAATCCAAGCCTTTGCGGCTGGCAATAGGTGGTGAGGGGACAAAAAATTCAAAACATAAAATTCCTTACCTTGAGATTTTTTCGCGCCGAAAATTGGGTATGTTTAAAACATGCGAACGCTTTATGACACTTGAGAATCAAAAACAGCGTTTTCGGGTTATATATATTCTGGAATTGGATATAAAATGAAAGTTACAGCGCCGAAATTTTTATATTCTCCATAAATGCCACGAAGCGGGATAAGCTCGACTGCGCATGAATAAAGTGCAAAGGAGAGACATATATAGAGCACAAGGAGATGAAATCGTAGTAAACATACCGAATAGAATGGAATAGACATCTATTGAGCTGCACGATAGTCATTTTACGCCTTTTATATGTTAAACTCTTTCGGAGTAAAATATTCCGTCATTATTATTTCAAATAAAATGGGCTTCATTCCATGATCTTATAAACTGGTACAAGAACACATACAGTAAAGCACGATTCGAAAGGGATGTTCCAGAAAATGTGGAGTAACTATATAAAAAGACCTTTCCCAACGTATAACATTTAATTTCTTTGATTTTCCAAATGCCGCTAAGAGGTTCCGAGTATTATTTAAGATTTAAAAAAAAAAACCACCGTGGTATACTTATTTTCAGTTCCTTCTTTCCATTGCGATAGCTTTTGATAACAATACCTGCTGTTCATCTCTTCAACTAGGTGCAGTGAGCAAATTATGCTTCTAATAAACTTTCTTTAAATCAAGAATGAGTACTGACATGTTTAGTGAACTGCCCAAGGGAGTAGGGAGCTTCAGAACTTGCACTAAAACTGTGAGAGAAAAATACAATAAGACTTCGGTTATCCTTTGCTGTATAGTTTAAGATTGTATGCCTTTTCAGAACATGGTGTAACGTCGTACGGTCGGTTTTTTATCAAGGTAATTTAACTGTCAATAGGATTCTGCATTTCCATGTTCAGCTCCGGGGTAGTAGGAACCATAAAATTATAAATAACACAGAGTAAGGGAATATTTACCTGAGTTCACCTGTGCAAAATCTATCAAGACATTGTGATCATTGCGGAATCATCATGGAAATAAGTCAGAAACTCATTTTGGTACTCGATACAACTGATTGGAGCAACAGAAGTTTGAACGCTCCTACCCAAGAAAATGTTAACTCAATCAAGGACAAATCCCAGCTAGTGAACCGAAGAAGATGGTGATATAATATATTTTGCTCCATCAGCGCCTCGAAAGAAAACTCGCAACTCTCCTGACAAAGATGGATACTTCTTTTAATCCTGCTACCCCCTTGTCCACCTCTCTCTCCCCTTAAAATCTCCTTCCCGACTTCTTTTCAGCTTCCTCGCAAAGTCTCAACTCTTGATTATTAATAGTCTCGTTCACCTCCCCCACCTTACGTTGTCTCATACCCCCCGGCCGTTCCATATTCCTCCCCTGCCTCAAGGCTTGCTGCTTCCGTTTTCCCCATCGTAAACAGCGCCTCTAGCGGATAAAACTGGTCCTTCCCTTCCCCCTCATCCCTCCCAGCCATAACGGAACTCCTCCATCCTCCTGTTTTTATGCCTTAATTTTGTCTCTCTCGTTCTCCATACTATATTATTTCCCTCCGCGACTTCTTGAATCAACACTCTAAAACGTGGGTGCGCGCGCGGGCGAAGAGGTATTTTTGCGTAAACTTAATTACATTATCTTTTTCAAAACAAAATAATCTTTGTCATAATTAATAACGATTTTGAAAGTACAATATTTAACTATATTTAATTACATTTTCTATTTTATGCAATATATTGATGGAGGCTGCGATACATTCTATAAACTCTGTGTTTTCATATTTCTGTTAAGTACCCTTATAACATACAGTTCCCTGTTACATCTATTATTTTTCCTTGGCGCTCATTGATAGTCCTAAGATTTCTACAAAATACAATAAGTATAAGAATAACTGAGACGAAAATGTATAAGGGCAATTTGTATTAAATTGCTGACTATCTGAAATACCAACATAAATGTATTCAGGATAATTCAAGAATTTTTGTCACAGAGTGAATAAGTATAGCATTTCACATGTATTTTGAGGTTCAAAAGGTGCTCACGGGTATACTTATTTAAAAAAATAAAATCAGCTATTCTAACAACTCATACACACAAATATTGAGCGTTACCCCACAAAAAAATTCACACAGTGGTACACAGGCCTAAGAGAGAATGTGAATTCACGTAAAGAATGCAATTATCTTCGAAAAAAGTACAAAAATCGTTTTATTAAACATTAATGATATCATTCTTAATCATTTTGTTTTTGAAATTGGTCTCTCCCAATAATTACTATAAAGATGAACTAAATCCATTGCTCTTAATGAAAACCTTCCGCAAGGACTGTTTTAGGCTCACGCAAGTAATGTTTAGAAATAAAATTATAATTATATAAATTGCACTTCCGCTTTAATAGCTCAGGAAAAAATTGACGGAATGAATGGAATAAAAAATTCATTCCTGAATTGTTGTAGCCTTCACATGAAGTACAGATTCTAAACTTCGAGGCTTATTTATCAAAAGGAAAAGAAAAACTACACTAACTATAGAGAGCATTGAGCGAGAGAATGCAGTACCCTAACATCAGTAGCGGCGTTTCTATGCAAAAGAAACGTAGTGCCAAATTAAATCAACAGAAAAATTAGCGTAGGGTTTGGTCAATTTTGAATTAGTGGGAAAAAATTCAGGTGCAGCGTGTTAGTCAATATTTTTCATGCTATTTTAACCCGTTATTTAACTCTAACCTTGAATTATGGTAGTAATTATCGCGTCGGCCTCGGTGGCGTGGTGGGGTGGAGGGGGGGTAAAAGTCTTCGCCGTGGCGTGGTGGCGTGGCGTGGGGCGTGGTGGCGTGGTGGACGGCGGGGGGGGGGGGGGGGTTAAACTCTTCGCCTGCCAAATTGGAGGTCGCGGGTTAGAGTCCTGCCGGGGTAAGTTATCGCTATTCAGGACATAGTTATTTGTGTATATTTAAGTATTCACCCTTTCTAACCCAGAGCTACTTTAGGGAGAAATCAAATTTTAAGATTTTTCATAATGAACACTTGAAAATTTTGCAATCAATCCTAATTATCGTAGCAGCTGAATATTTAGTTATTAACACCACAAAATAATGCGTAGTTTAGATATTTCCTAAACAGAACATATAATGTATACATTTTTGATGTTGCTTAGAAGCAGCATTGGGTTATAATGGGCTAATAACCCCCATGCAAAAGGCCGTAGAAAGCTGTTTTCGATGGAATGGAATAAATAAATAATAACAGAAATGAAAAATAAAACAATAAATATAATGGGGTGGAAAAAAACGGGGGCACCAGTTATTTTTCCTAAGCAGATTTAGGTGCAGAAAGTAGGTAAAGAAAACACTCAAGATCAATTTGATATTAAGTAGTGCATTTGAATTTCCACTCAATGTCAGCTCCGAACAGAGACTCACTCGTATCCCTTGGCCACCAAATGATCGTATATTTCTTCTATAAATTTCTGTACCTAACTCTGATTACAAAAAAATCATTCTCGGCTTCTCACTTGGCTTCTCACCCCCTCATATGAAATTCAGAAATATGCTTCCGAAAAAGATTTAAGGTATGAAAGGCGGAAGCTCAATTTTATTACAATGTGTGCGCCAATTCGCTGCTTATTCTTAAAAGAGAGAAAATTGGAAACTTCTTCGTTTTATTTTTTAAGAGACCTTGAGGTATTGAGCTAATCCTCAAAAAATACATATAATATTTCTCTCATTTTTTCCATAATTGTAACTTAGCAAAGGAGTCAATCCCTTCGCTCGCATCTAGACGTGTCTACTAACTTCACTCTCCCTTTTATCCAGCAGACTTGAAGTCGCGCACTTTGTTAAGACTTCAGGGCATCAAGACTCTTGGTTGCATCACCAATAGAGCCAGCGCGACAACCCCTGGCACGCATTTAAACCCACCCCTTCGATGCGCACCCTGGGGCAAGTCTCAGGGTCCCCTCGCCTTATTCACCCACGTCCGCCACTAGAGACATCCCCCAGGGTGTGAGGGAGGGAGGGAGAAACGACCCTTCTGCCCACACCCCAGTGAGCCCTGTTGGCTCAACCACCTTCCGGCCAGTCACATCAAAAGGGCGATCCACATGCTACGCACTGAAGAGATGACCAACCCCTCGCTGATTCGGGACACGGCTGACGGACACTAAGGGCCATATTCCAGAACGTTACTCTAGTATTGATACTGTTTCAAACTCGACTCGGTCGCTACGTTGATATTACGAGACCAATCCCCTTCCTACTTCCTAAGGCTTCCCAGACAACATTAACTCAGAACATGTGCGTCTCCTTATTTTTCATACCCTATCACAATCGGCAATTTAAAAATTCTCATACTAGCCAATTTTGACCCATGCGGGTTTTACGATACCCATGAAGACTTGAAATGTAAGGTGGTTGCACTTTTACTCAATAATTTAATTCGTACGAGGCGTTCCTACTCACAGATCCATCATCTGGTTTATACCACAGGATAGCTCTGTGAGCCGGAATGCGTCATACGAATTAAGTTATTGTGGGAAAGTGCAACCACGTTTCATAGAGAATATTAAGTCAATACATTTTAAATGATTTCCTACTTTTAAAATAACAAAAATGATGTCGTCCATATAAAGTTAGTCTCCCCATTAATATATATACCTTCGAGGGTTTACACGCCATATTTGCCCTCCACATATCTTCCCTGTTTCACAACAATGCCCGTCACTGGCCCTTCACTCTTACCCTGGGGCAAGTCCACCCGCATTTGAAGGGCAAGTCCACCTACGGATCCAATTCTTTCGCCTCGCTGATTACTCACCCCTTGCAAGTAGGTGGTTGAGTGATTAATTATGTGGTGCAATATCAAACAGACAATTATCCCTGTGATGCGATGAAATAGTATCCTCATGCGATCTACACGTTTAAATTTTGAACACTTATAAAACGCCATTAGGGAGATCCTCGACAATTAAAGAATAAAGTTAATAGCATCAGAATAAGATTGCCATTCCTACATCATTTTCTTTAAGCAAAATTTGTGTGTAAAATGAATTTTCGGGCAAAATAAGAAAATTTATAAAAATGAATTCAACAATCGTAATCTATGACAGTTTTATCACAGTTGTAACGGCAACATCCCCAAGACACAACATAAATTTGAAAAGGATACTTCGGACCCTGTAAATAAAAAACCAATCATTTTTCTTACTTGGACACCATTACCTTTATAGGTGGTCGAAACACTAATACCGCGCAGGTAATACTATGTCGGAGGCTGTCAAAGTTCTTTCCTACGATGTTTACTTTAAAGCTAAAATCCACCCCAATTATATCTCTCAATAATTCTACAGCAGCGGAGAAAGCAAGGGCAGATACCTTCGACATATGGTGCTACAGAAGAATGATGAGGATCAAGTCGATCGACCGAGTTAGTAATGAGGAAGTCCTAAGAAGAGCAAAGAAAAGAGAAGCCTCATGAAAACCCTAATAAATAAACGATAAACCTTACTGGCCACATCTTACGACATGGTGGCCTGATGAAGACAATCGTCGGAAGACGAAAGGGTGGCAAGAACAGAGAAGGAAGACCTCGAACAAAAGACACGTAGCTGGTAAAGAAAGATGCGAAAGAGAAAAAATTCGTTGGTGTGAAAAGATTAGCTAATAGATGAACCGAGTGTAGAGTTACGCCAAACCAACCTTAAGTTTTTTGTCCATAGATGATGATGAGGTGTTCAGGAAAAAGTTGCTTGAATCGGAGTTAAGGTAAGACTTGTGGGAAATCCACAGTTACCCCTCAGCACGGAGGCATGTTTCGCCAATACTCCCTTCTCAGAACCACCTCTTCGGATACTCGCTCAATGGGAAAACCCTCAGTGGTGATATCTGCTGGAGTATGGGTAGACCGTGGGGAGATTGCTCTTATTAAGGGAGAGATGAAAGAGGTTGTGGAGAACGGTTGTACGGTTGTGATTGAACAGACTCACTGGTTAATGGTATATTGTAAAGGGTATGTCAGAAGGAATGGTATTTCAGAAGGAATGCGAAGTACTTCAGGAGGTGGTAAGGAGGATAATTTTAAGCATTTTTGGTCCATCAACATAAGGTCGCAACTCCTTAGTTACCGAGCTATGGCAACGCAAGGATGTTTTTAAATAAATTTTGCTGTTAACATAAAAATGGTTATTCTTAGGTAGGAGGCATCTGTAATATTTAGTACCTAATGATGATTGTGTAACAATTGAAACACGTGAAGTACGCTGTTTTAATAAAATTTGTGAGCAATAAGATATCTTTGTTGGTAATTATATATTGGCCTTTACATATTTTGGATTTTTAAAGACATTAAATTATTAATATTGGATGAAAATATGCGATAATATTGTGTGAAACAATTGCTCAAAGCTCCCGTTTGATATAGCTCAAAAAAATAAAAGGCTGGATACCGAAGAAAAATCATTTTCATGGTAGCTTTAAATTACATCCGGAAGCCATAGCTCCATAACAAAGTAGTTGTGACCCCATATTTATGGACAAAAAATAAATAAAATTGCCTCCTCTACCACGTCCTGAAGTATTGCAGATTCCAATTATCAACGAAGATGTCTTATTGCTCACAAATGTTATTAAAACCGCGTACTTTACGTGTTTCAATTGTTACACAATCATCATCGGGTACTAAAGATTACATATGCCTCCTCCACTACCCTATATATATAATCACATATATGTGGAAGAGGTAAGCGTCAAAAGTCAAAGGAGTTGAGCAAGTGAACTTTGGCCCGGGAAAGGGGATGGGAAGGTATAGCCATCCTCCCAGTGATTCGGCAAAGGGGGTCAGTGGGAAGGAAACAAGAAACCAGGTCGAAATGGAACAAAGAGACTTTTGAGGCCGAAAAAGAATAGGGGAACTTGGAGTGAGATGGAAAGTATCGTGTCTGGGGGTGGTAGCGAGGTTTTGAAGAAGAAAGGCCGTTTGGATTGAGAAAGGGTTCCAAAGGGGATAGATATCTAGGGGATAGGGAGGGAAAGAGCTTACGGAAAAGAAAGAGAGATGATCGGGTAGAACCTCCTTCATCACAACTCTCATCTCTATCCTCGCGGTCTGATCTCATCTTTACTAAAAGGAGGAGAACAAGTCAAGCATTACGGGCATCCTCCCATTACTTCCTCTCCCAAATCGGATGAAAATATCGGCCTCGAAGAGAAGTTGCAATGTCTTCGAGGATATGAATTTCGCGCCGAAGTGTACCAGTGGGGACATACCAGATCCCCTAATTACACAGGCCAACAATGAAAAAACTTTTTACTGAAAATACCTTATTCTTATGTTTTTAAAGTTTTTGAATCCAAATATGATGGTTTTAAAGTTGCATCACCCACCTTTTATTCACATTTTACAGTTAAATTTATGAAATCAAGCAATATTTTTAGAATTTAACAGCTTTTGTATGGTTTAATACCATTGAAAAAGTAGGTTTAATGAAAGAAGATAATGGGGGGTTACTGTTGGTACTTCACCGAGAAGTTCAGCAAGCGATTTATCGCAGAAGGAGCTACATAAGAATCATCAAGAAAAAAAGGGAGAGAAAATGTAGACCAATTCCAGTTGAAAAGTGAACCCTGTATATACAAATAGTAATAGTAATATAGTAAATACAAACAATTTTATCACGATGTAGTGAACAGTAAATGCAAAAAATTTTATCATATAACACAGTATTTCATTGATTTCCCTGTATACCGTATAGGGGTATTAGACTAACTATTAAATACATATTGCGTGGAAGCTATGCGTGATACAAGACAACTAAGGCCAGATTTGGATTCGGCACATAAAAATCTATAAAGATCAGCTATTAAAATAAAAAAAGTTTTCAAGCAAAATTTTTTTGTTGGCCTGTGTTATTTATTTAATTTCTTAATAACTATTGATATTTTATGAAAATCACCATGCAATTTTGAAAGTTTTAATTGTTTTCAACAGTTTTAATTTATTAGACATTTTCAATATTTAATTTTTTTTCAAATTTTTAGAAAAAAAAATTGCATTTTTTGTGAAAAGGTAAAATCATATTTCATTTGCTCTTTATTCAGGCCGTGGGAACTCATAATTCAATTATTATAACAAAATGCAAAATAAAGTAATATACTTCACTTCACTTTGGTAATCGGGTAGTTTCCTTCATCAAAGAAAACGAAAGGCATTGATTGCGATTCGTTACCCACCATTACTGTATTCAGAATATAAAAATTATTTCGTTGTAGAAATCCCAGTTTAGACGAATGGCAATGGTCCATTTTTATCCTCATTTGAAAACGGCCAGATTGGCGCCCACGCGATGCCACTCCACGTGACGTCACAGGGACCTAGTTTCTATACGAGTAGATAGGAGTTATACATCGTCTGAGATTACCAATGCATGCATGAGGCGTAGAGCTCGGGGAAACAAGTCTTAATAATCACTTATTAAAACTGGCTAAGGTCGGAAAGTTTTCTTCGTTTGATAAGGTATTAGTAATCATTATTTAAGCCAAGCGCTACCAGATAGCAGGGTACTCGGCTACCCGCTAGCAGCCTGCGTCGTATCAGCGCTCAAGCCTCCCTCAAGGTCACCTCACATCGTGGCAGCGGGAACGAGAAATACGTCACACGGAGAGATTTCCCGGCATTCATACTTAGCCGTCGCGTTTTCGCGCGCTTGAAAATTTTCACTTTTCATTTAATCGCGAAAAATAGATATCGTCATTTAAAAATCTAAATTGGTGAAATACGCTCCGCAGGAGTAATAATCTTTCGATTTAGGCAATAATAAAGTGATAGGAAACCACCCTATTACTTTAATGCGAAAAAACGAGGTATGATTAACGCAACTAGTGGTGCGGGGATATACCGAGTCCCCAGATCACTTTGCACGATATTTACACTTCACAAGGATGAGAAGCCTGACAAAAACCAATTTGATGGGAGGGGGAGGGTAGACTCGAAACTACAAAGTAACTAAGCGATGTTGCCAAATCATCCTCAAAGTAAACAACAAATATATCAGCCTGGGGATCTACCATCACCCCGCGGCAGTAGTGAAGGGTTAACAAACTAAATACCTTAGCTTGCAACGCATACTTGCTAAGGGACCATTTCATCATCATCACTGGTCAACAATCCTAGGATTGGTTTGACGCAGCTCTCCACTCTATTCTCCTATCAGCTATTTTTTTCACACCTACGTATTTTTTCTCTTTCACATCCTTCTTTACTTGTACCACATATTTTGTTCGAGGTCTGCCTTTTCCGTTCTTGCCTTCCACTTGTCCCTCGACGATTGTCTTCGTCAGGCCATCATATCTCAAGATGTGGCCTATTAGGTTGTTCCGTCTTCTTTATAAGGTTTTCAGGAGGCTTTTCCTCTCTCCTACTCTTCTTAGGACTTCTTCGTTACTAACTCGGTCGATCCATTTGATCTTCATCATTCTTCTGTAGCACCACATTTCGAAGTCATCTATCCTTGCGTTCTCCGCTTCGGTCATTGTCCATGCCTCACTTCCGTATAGGAGCATATTCCAAATGTAGGTTCTTATAAATTTTTTCTTTACTTCCATATTTAAGTTTCCCGCTGTAAGCAGGTAAGGGACCAATTATTAAACAAAAACGATTATTTTTCTATTTCATCTTCAGCAACAAAATATCATGCTTTTCATCTAGTTTTCATGAAATTAATGAAGTGAGATCGGGAGTCGAGACAAAGCAGGTGGTTTACAGGCCACATGTCAATCGATACAGGCGTGATATAGTGAAAGGTAAAATTACATAAAACCTTGTATGTATTTTTTTAAATTTCCACAGTAATTTAATTCGCACGATGTGTTTTGGCTCATGGAACCATCATTTGACACAAGAAGTCTCGTGCCAGATGATTGCTCTTTGAGCCAAAACGCGTAGTACACACTGAGTAATTGTGTATTTACGTTTTATTTTTAACCAAGGTAATGACAATGTTCCATATTAATAGTGCTAGTAACTACAAATCAATGTTTTTTGAGGCGCGCCATGACAGTATTAAAACCTTTGCAACCTACCACGCTTGGGAAAGAGATGGAGATGAGGATGAAAAGAATTAGAGAGCAATTACTAACCACATGTTCTGGCTAAAATCGAATGCTACTACTTTAATGCTGGCCCAAAACTGGATTTCATGATTTTAAAGTCCAAATTTTTATTGGCACTTTAAATCCCAAACCTGGATTTCATGATTAGGTCATTTTCTTTAAGAATAAAAGCCCACATCACTATTTTCAAGCCTAGTTTCAAGCTTCGGTCATGATAAATAATCCTTCCTTCAACGCAAACATTAGCTACGGCAATTACAGTGATTTATACTATGAATATATATTCATACGTCCTTCTATGAATCCTTGAAGCAGCGTCAAAAATCACATTATGGTATCAACAAATTCATTCCTAAATAGACAAAATTTTCGCGATATATTTCCTACTACATTGAAATATGACGTGATTGTAAGGTAAGACCAGAGACTGTGAAATCATTGACCATACATTTTATCGCACAAATATGAATTGAAAATGGATAAAGCTGCAATAATGAATTCATAGGTAAGCATAATTTTCTTAAATTACTCTTCCTATATTTCCCTCTAGATTGACATACTGAGGTGATTCTACTGGTAAACGGAAGACTGAAATCGCCTATCAACGTTTTATGCCGCAACCACACCCCGCAAATAGATAAAAGTAAGATTTCCGATCTATGTTAATATAGCGATATTTACCGGCATTTCTATATGTCATCCAGGCCTAACTTTAGTCGTCTTATCTGGTCGTTATTTCCACTTCTTAACCCCAATCAGATTTTTCCTTTGAGATAGCTGTCAAATAAAACGTGATCGAAAAAAGATACACTACGGAAACCGCGGTGAACATCTAAGGGAAAAGGATGAAGAAAGACGAGAGAGAAGTATTCGAGGTGATTCGAGAAAATGTGAAGGAGGGATCAGGGGTGGAGGAGAAGAAGGCGGCCGACTGAGGGCAAGTCCGAGATAAATTGAATGGTTTGCTCGGCCGGGAGCAAAGAAGACGTTCGTTAGCAGGGCTGCTCGCTCAGAAAAGAAGCTCCCAAGGCGAAGGAGGAAACGTTGTTTCTGCCGGAGGGAGTTGGGCGAGGATGCAATGGAGAAAGAGAAAGGGAATGGAAGGAGGGGCTATGTGAGATACGTGGGGGACGTTTTCCCTCAGGGGGAACAGAAAAACTAAGGCAGCTGGAAGGGAGGGAGGGGTAAACGAAAGCCTGAGCTAAAAGTACCACGCAGGTGGGCGCTTGGTACGAAAATAAGACAAACGTCCCTGCCAATATGATCTTTATTGCGGCCACCTAGGTTTTCACCCTTAATCGACTTAAACACTTTTAATCCTCAGCATAACACCTATGTGAGAAACTACACCTCTTAGGAGACAAACGCCATTATTGCCCCATATAGACAGATTCAATTCTAAGAAATAATTCATTAAAACGTACAATTTAATAATGATATACATAAGTTCATAGTTTCATGAAGCTAACAAAAAGCATTTTATTCATGTATGGTGAAATAAAAGACTGAGATACAAGTGCCACGGAGGAGAGCGCATGAAAACAAAAATAAGACAAACTGCCCTGGAAATATTACCGATACCGCCAATGTTGCGGCCACCTAGGTTCCCACACTGTATCAACGTAAACACTTTTAGCCCTCAATAAACCACCTCTACGAGAAACAATACCTTAACTTAATACCTACCTGTGTATACTACACCTTTAAGAGGACAAACGAGGAAAGTGACATCAGCACCCAATCTAAAAACCTCAATTCTAGTATATAATTCATTAAAGCATAAATTTAATTATGATATGCATAGCACCAGAGTTGAATGAATCTAACATAAGGTATTTTATTCACTCAGGATGAAACGAAAGCCTGAGCTAAAAGAACCACGCAGGTTGTCGCAAGGAATAAAAATAAGCCGAACTGCCCTGCCAACATGGCCGTAATTGAGGCTACCTGGGTTCCCACAGTGTATCGACAAAAATAACACCTATATCTGAAACTATATCTCTAAGAAGACGAAAGAGGAAAAACGACATTTTCTCCCTTCTCAATAACCTCGATTTTAAGATAAAACTCATAAAAACCTAAAATTTAATTATCCTGTGCATAATTTCATAGCTTAATGAAGCTATCTTGGTGAATTTTATTCTTCAAGTCTACATTTACCCCTGTAATTGGAATAAAACAAGGAAATGAAATAATCAGAGAAAAAATAGCAATATGAAAGAGCAAAATGCACTGAAAATTTCAGGCCTGTTGATGGACGTGTTCTAGACAAAATCGTATCATATTGCTTTGATCCGTTAAAATTTTAAGTTAATCGGCATTTAATACAAAATATTACTGCGTATAATTGATCTAATAAGAGCACCAGGCTTATCAAAAGCTATAAACCCTTGCATTCTTGACGTGGTACGCATATATTCGCTTCTCGGTTAATCGATATAAAAACTGAAGAAAACTGCGAACGAATCATTCAAAGCAAGAATAGATTGCAAGTTTCCTACAAAAATTAGAACAAAATTCTAAAGTAAAAATGGCATAAAATGGTAATTAAAGTTAATAGTAACTCGAATATCCAGATAGTTCTATCACAGGAATTATTCAAGTCTCAAATAAATTAAAAGGTTCACGAAGAGATTTTTTTCGTATTGCTACCTCTGATTCACAGATGATTTTATAATTTTAAAAATATACTCGATTAAAAAGGCTTGAAATTCCCACGATAACACTAAAATACATTTTTGTAAGTTTCATTTCAACTATGAAGAAAAACGTTTAACACGATAATCATGTTTAAATGTAATATTTTGTTACAACCTCGATGTCACAGTTCTAAGTTTTACAGACTAATCTTAAAGTCGAATGAGAGATTAATTCATTAGCTGTTCTCAGTAACTTCTGTCGATTATGGCATTTAAACATAATAAGCTCACCATTACAAAGGTAAAATTCAACTCTCCTCTTCGCACATTACTCTTCGCACATTAGAAGAGACAAAATCGTTTTGAAATATCTAACAAGAAATGAATTATGGCAATAAGAAGTGATCCTTCCATTCAAAATGAAGACGAAGCTTATGAAGGACCTTTTCCCAAGAGAGATGTTGGACTAAGGTAAGAGACGGGACAGTTTTTTTTCGGACCGCGTGTGCTGAACAGATAAGGAGACAACGCCATCAAGGTAGCGTTAGCGCACGAGGAAAGATACACGCCCCTCGTTTCAAAAAGAGCGTATCAGAGAGTTTCTAAGAGCTTGTAATTTTATCACCATGGACTTTTACCACCTTTTACCCAAAGATAATTATTGTAACCTCTTGACCACGGTCACAAATAAGTTTCATTTCTTACAAGACGTTGTACCTTGACCTTACGTGATTTAGAAATGGTTTTTCAAGCCTTATTATACACATATATACTTTATCCTTACGTTACATGCACACCTTTCTTGATAGAAAAGCCTGGGGTTAGAATGATCAAAGCTCTATTAGAGGATAATGTGGAAAACTATGCTTACTCAAGGACAAGGGTGCCGACTTACAAAAAATATTGGGGTGGGGCAAACCGGGGATCTTGTCCCGGGAAATTTTATAAGTAGTGAGTTTTATGTCTTTTAAGAATTTTGGAATAGTCATATGATCAGCATTAGAATACTGGATATATCTGGACACTAAGACTGGACTGATATCTTGACACTACGGGGAAAATCGACAAGCTTCACACATTTTTTCCTCACACCCATAAAGAATTTTTGAGAGGGCTCGGGTCCCCTGATGCCCCTTGGAGTCGGCGCCACTGCTCAAGGATATTGAGGTGGAAAAGAGAAGGAAAGGAATTTAGCTCGCAGAAAGCTTGAAACGTAATAATGGGATGTTCATTACGTTAAGGTGACAGGCAGGGGTGAATTGTCAAATTTTCCACGTAATTTTAACCATAAGTAGGTCTTATAGAAAAAATAAACGAATTTTCAATAAGAGGTCCACATGAGTAAATTTAAACTTTAACCAGAGACTGAAGAATTGTCTTCATAATACCATACAAGGCTATTTTAAATAATTATGTACAATACGAGATAGAAATGTTTTTCTGTTTTTCATTCCAGCTTAGGTGCATTACAAATAAATGCCGATCTTTTTACTCTTAGTATAGTTACATGTTTAAACAGATTTTTTTCCGGAGTTGAAGGCAAGATAGTACGTGCATCGTGAGGCATCAATACTTTTTAGGCATCATCATTCAATACTTTTCATATATTTCATTGTCTCTATGAAATCCAACCTAGTATTTTACATTCACGAGCTGCATTAAAAATCGATATTTAATTCCTAAAGAAAACATTTATTATCTCAGCTTAGAAATAAATTATCCATGCCACATGCTGATTGTAAACCAACTATGCTATAGTGTTCAAAAACAGAAGAGTCCCCTATGAATTTACCACTGCGCGTAAAGCTATAAAAAGAGAGCATTATCATGCGTATATAGGCTAATGTCTTCTCGATGAAATCGATCATTTATGCCACTTGTAGATGCGCTTAATGCCTAAAAAGTTGCCACAACCCATCATTTCTGTCGTAACATAAACCAGAATCTCCTTCTCCGAGAGTCCTCGTCCTTAGTTAGCTTGAGCGTTGTCTTCCAGAAGTGTTTCTATTAATATATTTTGTCTGATGACTCATTTCCATCTCTAACAATAGTCCTCTCCTCTCTCACCATCTCCTAAAAAACTTTTGCATTTGTATTCCTTTCATTCCAGCTTATTCTAGTCATCTTCAGCCATACCTAGATATATCTCATTTCCTTCACATCAGCTCCTTTTAAATTCGCTTACTACCTGTCTTACAAATTTTAACTTCCTCACAGCAGCCCACCTAATCAAATTCTATATCCAATAAATTTAATTTAAAACATTTACATTCATTCAAATTTATTCCTTAACTATAAAAAAGTAATATATAATAATAGGCGTCATCAATGGTTGCAAAATTTCCTCCGTAAAAATGTAAAACTGGCAAGAGTAGACTAATCTTCTGGCATCAGATCTACTCCTGGTGACCAGTCACGATAACTTACGCAACCCCTCTCGAGACAGGGTAGAGAACCTCTAGATAAGGCCAATCCAACTCGCACTCGATCCAAGTTTCAGCATTCCAAAGGACGCATTGAGAAGCCGCCTCCATAGATCACTTCGCGAACCCCTTGAGGTAAGGGAACGGGAGCCAAGACGTCCTCCGGCTCTCATGCAAATCATAAGATTCAATCCAAAGGAGGCGACAGATAGGGACGCCCAGAGGGAAATTTTGGAACCAAGGAATAGGGACGCCTGCCCCGACGATGAAGACGGGCGCTAAGACGCGGTCTCGGAAGAAGGAAGAGTTTATCGACGGAGACGCCAAAGTTCGTAGACTTTCCGCGGAGCGGCTCTCAAAGTCAGGACAGGATAAGATTCCAAAGATAACGTTTACTTGCCCCCAACCGGAAGCACGAGAAAGACTTCCAAATGAACCACGCAAAGTCTTGGTATATTATTTTATTCTTTACATTCCTTTCTTAAGTACACATTTCTCGGTTGAAAAACTGAAATTTGCACGGTAGGAGGTGCTATACAGGGAGTAATGCGGAAAAGTACTCAGACAGGTTAAATAAATAAAAAATAAGTAGCCAGGGATTGGCTAAGTTCATGGTGGAAAGCAAGGGAACGTATATGGCACAAAACAAAAAATAAGAAAAAAATAACTAAAATAGGAACAAAATGAAGGGAGGGCACAAAATATCTTTTTGGAATTATAAATATATTGTAACCAAGGAATCGATATCCCATGTTTCAAAAATTATGCAATCGTTAGGTTCATGCGGTGAATTATTAGGGAAATGCGAGTACTCGAAATTTGAGTCGAGTACAATAGTTGGTACTTAACTCGAGTGATTCAAGTAGCAATGCGAATGTCGAGTCGAGTCGAGTAGTTTCGGTTACAGAGCTGCCAAGGCCAGCTAGTTCAGAAATCTGCTGACAGGAAGCGCTATCATGAAATATTATCATAATGGTGCAAATGCTTTTACTCAGGGCTGTTTCTAGCAGTTTGGATACATACATATTAGATATATATATATTAATTAATTTGGCCACTTAATAATAAAGGTTAATTCGTTTCAATGGTGCTTACGGTACTTTTCAAGACACGTAAATTATCATTCGTCTCCTCCCACTCACACAATTATCTAAGCATCTATAAAATAAAATTCACCAAGGGTTTGGAAAATAATAATAATTTTTGGTATATATGCATTGTCATATTGCCAGATCCAGAGATGACCAACGACGACTAATTCGATATAGTTGTACTCGCACATACCATTGAATTATGAATTCAAACGTACCGCAACCTATGAAATGAAAAGTAAGTCATTAAAACTATATCCCTTCCGGCAGTTATTGCAGGTTATTTATTCCTAAGATAAGTAAATTAATAAAATCAATGTCATCTTGGGACACTAATGGTACAAAAAAATCTTTCTGGGCGTTAACGATACACCAAATTTTTACTTAGGGGGTCGGGTTCAAATTTACGATATTTCTCCAATAGCTGTAATGTTTGATTACATTTCCACAATTTGAAACACCAAACCAAACAGGGCTACAACCATTACACCGCGAAGGCTTTGTCCTTCCCGGGGTTAAAGTAGCTAAAGAAATCAGGTAAAATATTAAAAAGGCATTATATCTGCAGTGTTTTAGAAAATTTCTCACAGTAAAAGGTAACCCCAAAATTACATTGCTGTCTGGCCTCCGATTTATTTTACGTATTTCATGCCTGTCAAGTAAACAGAAGTGAAATTCAAATTGTTTGCCGGAGGAAAACGTTGCAATGAACTGGAAGTCAAACTACGGACTTTTTGCTTTTCGGGGCAATGCGTAGACCAGTACACAATTAAGGTTCTTCAATTCAAATGGAAAAATTACCGAGGTCCTTGTTCATGGGTGTTATATTCTCATTGGCCATCTAACATGATAATGCAAAGGATAACAAAGTGAAAGAAGCCGCGACCAGTTGACCGAATCTGCCGTGATTGCCGGTATTGTGACATATTTCGGACCTCCGTGAACGGCAATGGAATTCACGAAAAAAGCCTGCATCGTGAACTGAGCCACGTATCTTCGAATCTCTAAGGCAATTAGCTAACCACTCCTCTTTCCGGGTTCATTAACACATTTTTCCCTCGTTCCTAAATGCGCCATTTGGTCCTACCATCCTGTGATAGCCGCAACACTTTTAACAGTTCTGTAACGCTTTTCACCCCCCTAATGCAGACATTGGGAACGTACGATTAATGCCCTTGAGTAGTTTAAAAACATACCGTGGTATAATTTCCTCTAATAGCATTTTACCTGAAAAAATTAAAAATCTGGTCACATGAAGAATAATTCAGGCCAATTGTGTCCCACAATAATTCATTCACTAGTTCCCTTTGGATACATAGGGCCGAGTAAATACTGCAAAGTAATTAAGTTTTAACATTGATTAATTACAAATATTAGACGCTATTTGAATAAAATTTCGCTAATTTAACAAAAATAACTTTGGGGGAATTTTTTTACGACGTCAGTTTGTAATCAATTCCCTCGGTATCCTGCCAAACTCCAAACGTAACTGTGAAACGCTGCACCGATGTAGTGCAGATATGAGGAAAGCCTGGTTCATAGATTCCTCATAAAGAGAAACACATCTTCAAATTGTTTATCTCCCCTAGCATCACTGTATAAATTATTTATTTACAAGCAGAATAACGTCAATCAGTTGGGCCGAATGACCAATGTGAAATACTTCCATTATTATGTTAATTAGCCCTACAGTCAGAGATAAGGTTGAGCACATAATTTTAGCACCTATCATATCCATACTTAAGGGAGAATTATCCATTGTTTAGTCAAAATGGAAAGTAAATTTGTTATCACTAGGATCTAATCATGCCTTTTCCCCCTAGATTGCTAAGAAATAATCCAAAAAAATACTAATATCCCCACACCTTAAGCGACTTCTTCTACTCAAAAAAAGACGTTACACAAAAGTGACGAAATTCGTTACATTTACGTTTTACATTTGCTTAGTAAATATATATTTTCAATAAATTTGAAAACAAATTACTAATTATAAATCAAAAAATGGATTAGCATCGGCACTCATTTCTGCATTTTCTTAGAAAACTTTGAATGGGAATAAAATGATACATTAAATTTTGTGGCAGCGAGTTCGTTCTCTTAGCTCTTTCCAGGTCGTCCATATTTTTTCACGTTATTTTCATGGCAAAACTACTTATTTTGTTTTTCTTACATTAGATCTTCCACTTGATGCTTCACAACAAACTTACCTTGATAATTCTTATTTCTCCGAGTCGAAATCTGGGAATGTAGTCAAATCTGCGTCACCTAATTAGGCCCTAATTTGATGTAACGTGCAATTTTTGTTTTTTTTTTTTTTTTTTTATTCTAAAACCACCGGATACAGCTCTCATTGGCCATTTTACACCGGGGTGTTCAACATATGTAACAGTAAACGTACACAAACAACCATGCCCTGGACCGGGGAAACCTACCCAGGCGGGACTCGAACCCGCGACCTCTTGTTTGGCAGGCGAAGACGTTACCCCGCCGCCGCCGAGGCCGGCAATTGAAATGCATTTAGTGTTTTTGACGGATAACTCCATGATTCAAATCATTAAAGCAGCGTAATATACCAACTAACTAATTATCAAATTAAGCACTTCGATCAAAAATGAGCAAACGGCATTCTACGGAAGGGTTTCCCCAGTGAGCATCTCACCAGAAAATGTTCTGACCATTAATAATGATGATCTTTGAGCCCTCAATGCCTAACCTTCTGAACCCTCAACATCACTGGCTGTTTTAACTACATAAACCACGTACATAACCATAAAAATAAACACTTTATGCGACGTACTATTCACAAACATTCCACAGAAGTTTTTTTTCAAGCAAATAGCTCACCAGATTTGGGCTCTTAGCCATTCACGATGATCTTTCCAAGCCCTCAATGCTCAGCTCAAGACCATCAGTATGAATAACTATCCAATGGAGGAGGTTTTATCGGCGAAGCAAGCTAGCTTCAAGGTCACGGAGACTCTAATAGGAAATGGGAATGGATTGAACGAGACCGAGGCTAGATAAGGGTAAGGGGTGAGTGCTAGGTGAAGTAGAATGAGGCAGTGGAAGGGGTGGTGAGGTTGGTGAGGGAGTGAGTTCAATGGATTGTGTTCCTATTGGGAATCCAATAATGCCACAAAAGACACTAATTCTCCCTCTCTCTCTCTCTGCATCTCCCTTCTACAAGTCTGCCTCGAACCCAACCCAATTCTCCCTTCCGCCCAATCCCTTTTCCTAACATCCTTCCATCTTCCCCTCCTTCCCATCTCATTCCAACCCTCCTTACCTCTCACCTTTGTCCTTGGTTGCACGCGCGCAGGCTTCAATTACGGACCTATACGAGGAAAAGCCATTCATTCTTGATTTACTTATACCCAGACCACCACCGCCTACCCCGCCTACGTTTCCTCTCCACCCACAGCTTTCTCAAGCTCCTCTTTCCCATCCTTATCTGCCTCTCAAAACCCTTCGGCATCTCCCATTCCCATCCGCTACCTCTCCTGAGGCGTTCGCTCTTCGGAATATAAATTCCATTCCTTCAGTTCCCACCCACATACATCTTCCCAGCGACAATCGATAACTATATGAGCACAAACAAGGCATGAATGTGTCCGCAGAGCCGTATTTTGCTCAATCGTAGATTGTACGGTTTTACGGTCTCGCAAAACACCATTCTGTTCGCTGACCTGGGGAAATCGTAGGTTTTTTCATCGATAGGGAAATTTTGAGCATGTACAGTCGTTAATATTCTTAATGGTCGACATTTTCTACTGCGATTGTGTATGATAAATATTTAGATAATGTCTTATGATTTCCAAAAAGTTAAAGAAATACATAACGATTACTTCACTTTTTCGTATCATCCATCCATCCATCCATCCATTAAGGCGATGATTTCAACGTCATTCTGTAGTAGACAGCTATTCATTAAATTGTTTATCCATAACTTTTTATTGGACAGTGATTAAGGTTATTTCATTTTTGTGTGGCTGTGTAGCAACGTGAAATACTTTTTTATTAACCTTTATTTATTCACTAACCTTTGCCGATAGAGAGGTAAAAGTGACGTAATATAAATCTCTAAAATTTCAAGAATGAATTTCCTGGACATCTATGGGGCTTGCCCATCATTGATCTTATAATCATTGTAGTTTGAATAGGAATGAAACGTCGACCTAATGTGGATATCCTGACAATGAGATGCCACTCTTTTCTTCGCGATCTTTCCGGCGGTATTTTTTCTCATTACATTTCTGATATTCTTTCTTATCTTGTCCCTAACTATTTTCAAATTGATAAATTAATTCAGACAGATCAAATTGCATTGCTTCCAAATGCATTTAAATATGATATGAAGAATATACCCGTAATATTTGATAAAAATAGCCCAATTGGACGTAATTTGTTGGACACTTGTTAATCACTTTCATGTACTTTGCAGTTTCCCCTTGTCATACTGCTATTTTATAAGTAGGGTACTCAGGAGTGGTAAAAGCTTTTTTTGGAATAGATATGCTTTATGGTGAGGATGTCAAACTGTATTTTATTCGAGCAAAAAGTTGCAATAGTACTTGAAAATAGTTATGAACACATTTTACTACTGTCTTTGAGGGTCGTTACACAGTTGTTAACAACGAAGCCTTCTTCGAAATTCGCCATGCTCTCTATGAAACATCACTTCTGTGATTAACCTAAAATGCAGCTTATGCATTAGCTCAGTGTTTTCTCATCGGACTAGTAAATATTTTGCGAATTTTACCGAAATAAACACGTGATTGAATTAACTCTGGCCTACAATAGGTAACTTTCCGTCACCAATATCTAGAAGATAGTCACCCTCTTCCAAATCATATTTAGCTCACATTAATTCGTGCAGAGATTTCAATTCGCATTGGTTCTCAGTCAGAGTAACTTTAGCGTGGCATTTACTTCTCCAGCACGGTTTTTCCTGTGAAATTACATCGCTTGTCATAACCTACCTGCAAGCAACAAGATTAAACTCCCATAAAATCTACTGCAAATACTAAGTAAAGTTAAGGCCTGGGCAGGCATCAATGCCGTCATCATCATCATCGTTATCAGCCGTGAGCTATCATTTTTTCACTTTCAGTCGGTGATTGTTTTAAAAAAAACTTGTCTTATTGTTTTTTTATTATAAATATTACGAATTTTATGCTTACCATGCTGGTGCACGTTTTTTGGTGAAATTATGTTCTCAACTTTTGAATACTCTTTAATCCCTTATTGCTATTCCGGCCCTTATGATGAAGGTCGCTCTTTACTTCTGTGTGAATTTTCAAATTCTGAAGTACTAAAATTGATTGGGATTTAATTATCGTTTCCATTCGGTATTAATGGTGAGAAAAGAAGAAGATTCATCAGATTTGGTAGGTTTACGCTTCTACAATGGAAATTAAATAAATATGAAGGAACAGATTCATCCGAAACCGTCAAGAAAATAAACTTCCTGATAACTGATATACTTACCTTTTGAATGTTAGCATATAAACACTTTCGACTATCTTCGAAACCCAAAAAGACATCATCTCCAAGGCATTATTGAAATATCTCACTGATTTCAGAAATACTTTATGGTTGCTTTTTGAACATTAATGAGAGCTCAAATGTTCAAAAAGTAAGAAATGCTAAACATTTTAAATGTAATGTAAAAATTTATGAATGTAAAAATATATAATTTTACTTGCTACGTATGCAATCCGATATCTCAACTGTAAGTGCTTTAAAAGAGGTAACATTTAAACTTTTGTATCGATCCCTGTGCTTATCTGATGTGATCGCTTTTTTTTGCAGCAATGGAAATGTTAACGTTCCCAAGCTTTTCATTAAAATTGGGAGAAAATAACTTCTATCTGGGCAAAAAAACCCTGGAGGATATATTTTAAAAATTATTACGTTCTTTTTATCTGTTAGGAAACTTGCATGACCAAAAATACGCATTGGAACATACGCGATGAGAGATTAATTATGTACACATATATATGTAGTGCTGAACATAAACAAAGCCGTTATATAACGTCAAAACTCAAGTGAATTCAATCAATTTTCCATCTTTTTCATGCGGTTCCAATAGGAATTTTTTCTCCTCATCCTCACTAAATCACTCTCTTTTTCTATTTCTCCAACCATCTCTTAAAGGCAAGGCGTAGGAAGAAATTCTTTTGGTTCAGACGTCGGTTTACGGGTGGAGGAGGGTGGTACCACAGATGAAAGGAATAAAAGATGGAATGGAAGTGGAGGGGAAGGAGGTGTATTCGCGGTTGGGAGGTGGAGTGAGAGGAATTGGAAGGTGGAAACGGTGAAAAGGGGAGGAGTGATCTCAGAAGAATGAGAAGGCGATTGAAAAGATGACCTCTGCTGATCGATTTATAGTTTGTGGAGAAAAACTGTTCGTTCCTCTTTTTTTATGGAAACATTTTCTCTTTTTTATCTAAAAGACACGTGTCCCTTCCCTCAGGCACGCCGATGAGAAATTGGAAGAAAAAAATCGCGCAGGAGATGAATACAATTATTGATCATTTCATTCGTTGAAAGTGTTTTTCGATGGAAATCTATTTTAATGGAGAATTTGAGGCATAAAATTCTTAGCTTCATCTTTTTTCCATTAATTGGATAAATTCACTTTGGGGCTTCGTCAAATGTTAGCTATTTATAAATTATATATATATATATTTATAATAAATAATAATTTCAATAATAGTTATATAAAATAAATTAAATTTATATCTGATTGGTGTTGTAGATTTGGTTGGCATACAGAAAAGTATTATGACATATGAGCATACAAGGAAGGATATGTATTATAATCATGGCATGACTGAATAACTTGAAAGATGCATCTAAAAAATGAATTAATTAATTCAATATCAAATGCCGACTGAAATGTCAATAGTCAATGAAATTGAATAGAAATTCAAAATAGCTAATTTCCATCAGTAATGGACCCAAAAGCAATTGTTTCCAAAAACTAATGGAACAAATAATAAGCTTCTTATATACTCTCCTATTTACTACCCACTATGCTGCATCACTTTTAAGTTATAATCCAGAGGTATGAATAACATTTGATTTAGTCCAAAATTAAATTAAATTTAAATGAAAGAGTGCAACGTCTGATACCTACCTCAAAAATAAAATACTGATAAAATCGACTAGTAAATCTGCCTACCCATACAACTAGCTATTAAATATTAATTCAACTGATAGCCTAGGAAGTGTCATAGGAAAGTCAATCGCGTGCAACATATATGTTATATAGGTAGAACAAGTTTAAAGTGCAAAGCTAAATATTCAGCATTTACTACACCTAATGTAATGTTAACGCAAAGGATAGAGCTATTCAAGTGAAAATCGGCTAGTCTCAGATCCTCAGAAGGGTATCGTTTGTGGATATCAGGCACTGCATATTTACCGAATTTCTAATTCCGTAAGCTTAGGTGCAGGGGTAAATAGTCTGCTTAACTTGATGAATACCTTTACGATTTAAATTTCAAAAATATTTTTTCATCAATTATGAATGAGTCCAGATTTCTAGATTTCACGGCCTTAGTGAAATTTAAAAAAATCTTAAAATATCTGTCATGTGTAAAGTAAATTGTACGGTATACATGCGAGACAGATATTTATTGGTGAGTAATTGTAAGTCAGGTAATGCGTCTTAATTTTTTTACCAAGATTCTTCAGGTAAAACGGCAAATAAAGCTACTTTGGATCAACAATAAACATATTTTCCATGATTTATCGAAAAAATTTGCGATCCAAGCAGACATCACCATAACAACCTGTATTTAATTTCAGATTTTCAAATGCAATTTCCGGAAAATAAAGCACAGAAAGCATATTGTTCAAGACGGTCAATCGATGTATTGCGATAAAAGAACGTATTTTGAAATTTCCATGAAAATGAAAGTTATTCTCGGACTTTCGGACTCAGATTATCGTTAATCTCATCTCCAGAGGAAAATGTGAACATATCAATAAAAATTTAAAAAACGTGTTTTTTTCTCTGAGAGTTAGTCAAAAATTAAAAGGTCATTACTCAGACTTTCTCTGAATTATCCTTCTGATAATCAATATCATCACTTCAACATTCAGTTTAAATGAGATGAAGATTATTATTTTTTCAGATTATTCATATTACTCCCATTCTTTTTGTTATGATTTATACCTTTGGCTAAATTATGATTAACGTGTCGGGGTACAGGTCTGGGAATGATATTCAATGCAACCGATATCATTCATAGCCATGAAAAAGATGAAATAAATATATATCCAAACGTTGGAAAAAAAATTTTGCATCGTAATCTCAAACCTATAAAAACCTAAACCTATGTCAAAAAAATGAAATAGATTGTTAGTTTGTGCATGCATTTGTTTGACACATGGCAACTTCAAATTGGACATGCTTCAAACATGAGGACATTTCCAATCAAATAAAAACTAAATAAACTTAACTAGAACATGAGTATTTCAACGCACATGAATGGAGGAGAACATGAACGAAATATCCGATCGGATTCACTGGAAAAGTCCTGCAGGAAAGAGATTCGTCCAAATGATTCCACCCTCACCATCCCAACATTCTCCTCCGATACCGAAACCTCGGCTGACGCTGCGTTGTTTTTTCTTCAGCCGAGCCAACAGTCCTCTCCAGCCTCCGTCGAAAAGGTAAATGAAGCGAACCGGCTTCTATCCCCCTGGCAGGGGCGACTCTCGCCTCTCATGGCAGGACGAACGGTCAATGTACCGCAAGTCCTAGGGGCCTTACAGAAGGGACGGAGATTGAGAGGAGGTCTTTGGCCGGGTAGCGGGGTGTACGAGAGGCGTAGCCGGTCTGGGGTTGACCCAATCTCCCTTCCCTATGAACGGGGGAAAAAAACCCTTAGACGACTCCGCCTGGCTCTGTCCTCCCAGACCCTGGATCCTTCTCTGCCGCTGTCTCTTAGAGAAAAGGCCGAAGGGAAAGAAAAAAAGGGAGAAGGGGACGTACCCTTTGAAGTGGAGACATCCGACCCTTACCTTGTTCCCCTGCGTCCCTCACCTCTAACTCTACCCTGATCCCCGATATATATGTAGGTACCCTTAAAAATATATTCCCGTCCATGGTTCCATACTCCCTCTTCTATGATCAATTCCTACCCATCCCTAAATATTCTTCTCCGTTATATGGTACGTCTCAACCATCATCAGACGTCACATCTATCCATATACACAAAAAGCTATCAAGGTATATTTTAAAGAATCGTTTGAGGCTCTTGCCTCCAAATTGCTTTTTTCGTCACCATTGGAAACTTTTGCCACCATAGCAAAATTCAAAAACGCTAAAATTATGGCTATTCTAAAAAAAAAGATAAATAAAATTTATTAAGAAAATGTATACGAATAACTATAGAACTGGCATTTTTATTTATGAATATGTATGTTTTAATGTACGTATTACATATTTTTAGGTAGTAAAGTATTGTTCTTTTTTACTATTACTTTTTTAAAGAAAGGATAAGAATCACGGGTGAGCGGATATTGGAAAAGGAATGAGCTAACTATATATCTCATAGTTATTCCTAGTACTTTAAAATTTTAAATTCTTTAGTTTTATTGCGAATAGCTTGGACACATAAAAATCATAAATATGATAAATAAGTCTGCCTCAGTTGATATACGGTGATGGTAACCACAAAAAAATATTATTTCCAGTGAGGCATAAAATTCCACTTGGAACTTATAAATTGTCGTATTATTTCATTTGTGTGTAATATGATGGAATAAAAGATTAATTATTATCACTACATTAAATTTGTATTTATTACGCGTCCCATACCCGAGATATTTTTCATCTGCTGTTTCTCAAGAAAGTATCGCTAATACCCCAACGGACTTTTTCAATATCTCACGCTCCATAAATGAGTAGTACTATCAATTTTTATCTATCACTAGTAATTACAGTGACATAATGATAGAATACAACAATTACTTTTCAGTACACTATCAATAGAAAGAATATGAGACCTGCGATAATAGGCGTATACTTTTTTTCATAGAATGAGAGGTTATTTAATGTAAACCTGAACGTAAACCTAAATGTTTTTTAACCTAATCGTGCATGGCAGCATTGGCATGGGGAAGGTAGTCAGTCAGAAAAAATAGAAATATCGTTTGTTTTGTGGAGAAGGTAGCACATGTGAATGCCAAAGGCATGGATATGGTAGACATTCAATCGGTACAATATATCAGTTCCTACGATTGACGAAGTTTGTTCGCGCTGCGATACCCAATGCTGGCAAACCTCTTTCTTTCGTCTCCTGTAAAATTCACATTATGTAGTACTCTTGGCGCGAGGCCACTTCGGCGTGGGACACTTCGGCGCAGGCCACTTCGGCGCAAAATCAATTCGGCGCTAGACATTGCTGCGTACTCAAACGAAAATCACCATCTGTTACGACCACATTATAAATATATAATAATTAACGCCTAACGTTGAACTGTCTTTTGAATTAGGCAGCGGTAGGTAGTGACAATGTTGCAATGAAGATAAGCGATTTAATTTAAAAACCGGTGAGCAACCAAGAAAAAAATTAATTGTAGATGGCATAAATGCCGAAACGGATACACATGATTTCTGCGCTCGTGTTGCTTCCTCGTATGGAAAACATTAACTGTGTATATTCTGTAGTTGGCCCTTTCTGCACGGAAAAAAAAGATTTGATTAAAACTATCGAACTGGCGTGATAGGGAGTATTTTTGTTAAATATACTTAAACTTTGATGCAAATTATTAAGCACTTGATTTATTTTACCAAACGCTAGCGTGAGCTCTTGATATATTTCATCAAACATTTTGGTATTGTATAATTTGGTCAATTGTACGGAAGAGTTTCGTAAAAATAACCGAATTAATTCAATACGATTCTGAGTTTGATAACTTTTATCGAAGTTATGATTAATTTTACGAAGGTGATTGCTTGTTTGGTAAAAATTATCAAACTCTACATTGCTATGCAAATTTTGTTTGATAGAATTTACCAAGTGTTTCGTAATCTATCGAACGGTCTATCGTTCCTCTTATGTTTATACCAATGCACATTTGCAATTGAAAGATTCTTAAACAGGCCTTACATAAAAGATAAGTTGGTAGAAATGATTTTGTTTTCATTATTTGTGATGGCGATAACGTTTTAATTTTGTTTACGTTCATTTTTCTGTTTTTTCCTGCTTTAAATTGCAATACTACCCGTTAGCTGGTGAATCAAAGACATTGATTGAATCGCATATTATCATAGATATTAAAGCTGTACGGAGATGTTTGTGTATTTCGACGCATTAAAACTTTAATTAGAGGTATTCCTGAGGTATAATCATTCGCGATCATGTTTAATAACATGTGATAAAAGCCGTGATACTAGACCCAATCCATGCTAAGGATATCACCCAACACGTTAAAGCCATCTCTACATCGATGTAATAAGCCTGCAAATAAAGTTTTCTTGCGCATCTGCACTAGATATTCATATGGAGTAACTACGTAATGCAATTGTGTGCATCAAGTATTCCTCATAAGCATACAAAGCGAAACTGTAGTCACACCTTATTCACATTTCAAAACAAAGGTTAAATAGTTACAATAATAATATATTATAGCGTTTAAGTTAGCAAGTGTTATGACAACCGATTTAGACTAGTTGGTAGAGTCCGTTGTTACCACGCGGAGGGCCCACGTTCAATGCTTCATGCAGGCTTGTTATTTTTCCACTTTTTTTTTGTATTTTTTTTGCAGAAACTTACGCCAAACTCCTAATTTTATGATTTTCAATCATAATAGTGTTTTCTGGGTTGAAAATCTTTCACATGTGCACGCAACGTCGATTTTATTACCCTTTCGATTTTGATAGTTTTTATCGAACTGCTGTAGCCATTTCGGTAACAATTACCAAATCAGTTTGATAGAATTTATCAAACTGGTTTGGTAATAATTACTGAATTTTTTAATGTGCCATATGAACCCAAAAGTTTGATAAATTTCATCAGAATTCGATAGTTCTAACTAAACTTTTTTTTCAGTGTGGCATACCTGGATGAATTATATCTATTGCTGAATTCCCACCTTATGTGCACTACATTTATTTTAGTCCACTCACACTCATCCCTGCTGAACCCCTTGCCCCTCCTGAATACTTCCACTTCACTCAACCTTTTTCCTTGACCTCCAAATTAGCACCGTCGCGATGGTTTTGTTCAAGGCAGAGAACCCGCTTTACTGCCGCCCTTTCGTACCCACCATATTCCATACCTAACCTTAAAGTTAGTGCACCCTATAGGGGTCCTCTCCAGGATGCGAACCTTGGCGGCTCATGTGCAGAGCACCTTAGCTTATATTGCCAAGGTACCCACTATGTATTTATTTTATGTACAGTCACTTTCAAAAGTCGGTCCCCATACCCGGCGCAGCCGTCTCCGTTATTCTCCGAAGTCGACCTTCGTGTATTGCTTACACGTTCCTTGTACACTGGGGATCGACTTGATCAGGTAGTACAAATGGTGCAACTTGACTACTTTAACCGTCGTCAAGAGCTCCAAGCACGATTTCAGAGGTAGGAAGGCCCCGTGAACCTTCCCCCCCCAGACAGCCAAACAATCCCACCATCGAAGAAAGCGGAGAAGAATATAAGGATTTTTCAGACAAGTAACCCATCGCGCGAGGAAGAGAGGAGACATCCGAGTCGTTTGGTAAATATTATACAAAACATACAATACAAATAAAATTTTCGGAGCTTTCGAGCGTAATACCCCAATATTTTTTCTCCACATCGCCTTGTGAAAAATACGTAAATATATACGTCAATGTAAATACTGTCATTTGCGTCACGGTTACCATCCGTGATCGCGTTCATCCGTGTCGGCGGTTAAGGATTTTTAGTCATTTTTTCAATGTTTACAAGTGAAATAGCAGTGACTCCAAGTAGTAGGTTATTCGGATTACAAGTAGTGCCGACATTTTGAATACCGCAACTTATTCCCATACTGTGAATAGAAAATCAGAAGAAGTATTTTAATTTTTTACCGATCAAAAGTACCGGTACGGCAATTTTTTATGGGAGAAGATAATTTTGCATTATTTTTTTGGATGAGCAATTGGATTGCCTGTTTAATTTTATTGAATTGCTTTCAAGATAAATATAGATTTTTACTGAAAGAAGCAGCGAGATATTTATTGGCATCGAGTAAAATGGCAGGCTCTTAGACCATAATGCGTCGTAGGAAGTGTTGTCCTTTTCTTTCTGGGGAATACTGTTACATTAGTATTGTTCAGTGTTTTTTTTTAAGAAAAATAGTGAAACATGAGCGTGGAATTATATGGTGAGTCAATCAGTTATGGTGGTCATAGACAAACATTTATCTGCCCTTCTGAAATGAAGATTTTACGAATCACCCTGCCTGCGCCCCTCCCAACCTGAACTTACCCCTTTAATTAAAAGTAACGCCCATTCGCATTGGGCCCTTCCATTCTAACCATATCCTTACTTTCATCCTTCCCCTCTCCCCTTACCTCAAATCTCTTCACCACGGATAGCACTTCTTCATTTATGTTCCTCTCCATCCTTCCCACCATTTCCGTTCTTTTTTATACTCACATCTCGGCTGCCTTCATTCTTTTCTTGTCCCTCTTTCGTCGTCGCCTAAGTTTCCACACCATCAAACGCTACATCCCAAGCGGTATATTTGGCAGCTCATAAGTTTAATTTGTATTAATAATGCAGAAATAGTCATCAGGTACCCAACACCTTCGTGTATCGTATATTTTTATCGGATGAATATTATACATGGGTAGTTTTGTGTCAGTAGGAATATGATCAGTATTTGTTCGCACGTTAGACTGACTCAAGGTATTCATCACATGAGTGTAAGTTCTATGCATGTTATAAAACCACTTATACATAATAATGTGAAGAATATTGCCGTGCATGATATCACCAGGTGCCAATTACGACTGATTCTAGTTGAAAAAAAGTAACGAAAAATCTGGAAGACTTAGGCTAACCTCTCAATGAAGGGGCAAACATAAAACATATAGTAATGATGTGCCTTGAAATGATGAGAAATAGGTACACAAGTCATGTAAGCAATGTTTCCGTTGGTATTTTCATTATAGAAAATATATTTATGGAGACTATTAAGACATTCGCACTTTCGATGAACATGAAGATTTGGGTTAATTACTTACTGACACCTGGAATATATGAAGCATTATGTAAATATTTGTTCAGGGATATTTTAGTAATCACTGGAATTAATATAATACAGAATTAAACATTAAAATTTAGCACATATTAGTATTTTTGATTTCTCGTGTGATGAGACACGTAGAAAACTATGGTATAAACCATAGCAAACATATGTATCCTAAGAAAAAGCTTAGGAATAATGAATGCGCCAAACAGAGTGTTTAAAATACTTAAACATAGAGCAATATGCATTGATGTTGTTGGTAATAATGTGTTAGAGGTATAATCTAGAGGGTTATTTTGTAGGAAACTTTTTGAATACTCTTTCAGGTGTAAATTCCAATTTTCGTTTCTTCCTCATGTGTGCGTTGCGACGCAGATACGTCTCGTTATTTTTTAGTACAAGCCAGACTATTCGGAATATCTATCTCAGAATACTATCAGGGTGGGAATCCCATGACAGAGAACATATGCTTCGCCTTGTGTCCTGGCACTGGGAGTCGGGGAAGTCACGAATAATTTAGGAATAGTGAAGAATGCCTCGGGAAGACTTACGCGGACGGTTAGAGTAAGTCAAACTGGCCCTTTCAAGGCACAGAAGGCAAAGGCAATACCCGAAGTTCGACCACCGAGGAAAACGTAGTTGCTCGCGCTGGCCGTGGGGACCGACTTTTGAAAGTGACTGTACATTTTTTATATTTTTCCCAACCTTACTTCACGTCAATCCCTTTAATCGACACAAACCCTGCATAGAAAAACTTATTTTTACTACTAGCAGTTTAAAATCTAAGCTAATTATTTGCATCTACACAATACTATGAGAGCTACCTCAAGGTTATTTGGTACGGAGTGAGAATACACCATATACCAATAAGCAGCATGCAATACACTACGTCTTTATATGTATGGAAAAAAGTCATAATGCATGATCATGCCATCAGTCGGAGGTAGCTCAGACTGATCATGCATTACTCCATGTAAATTGACTCATGCATGCCAATCATTCAAATTATTAGTTAAATAAATATTCATGCAGCTGTATAAAACTAGTTGGGTGCCGAAAATGAAAACAAAGACCAAAAAACCGAAACAAGAAAATTGAGTAAAAGAAAAAATACATGCTATTTGGTCGGTTTAGTGAGTGCAGCGATTAAATACATTAATGGCATATTTGTTACTATCCTTGAGAGTCCTAGGAAAGAACTACAATAACTTTGGCTATCTTTGGTTTTCTATTCACGTGAAGGACTTTCTCAGCAATGAGCGAATTTCAATATCGGTAACCTCTATGTTTAACGTTGATTCCGCATATTGGAGAGGAGGTCGTGAAGATTTTTCCAACGTTTCTGTACATTTATACACTTTCATCAAGAGAAAGCAAAATGTCGGCGACAATTTGCATTTAAAATTCTTCAAAGCCTATGCAACAAGATGATAAGAGTCGTGAAGAATTTCAAATGCAGATTTTGCCGACGTTTCTGTACATTTATACACCTTCATCACGAGAAAGGAAAACGTTGGCAAAAATTTGCATTTGAAATTCTTCATTGCCTATACTGAATCAATACAACATTGAACATCGGGGTCAAAAGAAAGAAAAGAAATCATTGTTAGTGGTCAATAAAATCATCGATATTAAATCTACGTTGCCCCATCACTTGGGTCACTTTTGACGCCCTGGGATGAGCTAGTCCGCAACCAAATCTTCGTCCTCTCCCGTTTCTCGTTTTCCAACCCGATTCTCTTCCTTCTCTCCCACCTAAAGGCACTCCAAAGTCACTTTCCTCGCCTCCTCCCCTCCTCGCTCATTCCTTTGCCGATATCCGTTCACCCGTGATTCTTACCCCCTCTTTAAAAAACCACCCCTCTTCTTCCCATTTCCAATATGTCTTACTCTCCGGCCTCCACCGAAAGCAAAAAAATAGCCACCCAACTCCCTTACAAAGCGAAAAAAAAACTCCTCCAGAGCACCCAGATATCCTCTCACAGTCTTCTCCCGCTTCGCAGCACAAAACCCCGCACTGGAATCATTCTCCGTCCTTCTCCTTCGGAAGTTCGCTTTTCTTCAACTCTCGTCGATACTCTATCCTTTGTGAGGCACCTACCCTCCCTTCTGGAGGAATTGACCAAATGAAGCAAGCGGGTCATCGCGAACCCCTCTTAGATCTTCCAAAATCCGCATGAGAAGGCCGGACTCGGGGAGTGCGGGAATGAGATCAGTTTTGTGAAAAGGTTGAGATGGAAGTCTGGATGAGAGGATGGGAAGGGTTTGGCTAGTTCTCCTCGAAACGGGGATGATGAAATGCCCAAGTCGGCGTTTTATTGTTCCGTTAATTTGGACACCGAGGGGATTCCCTTTTATTTCCAAAGGGGGAGAAAAATAAAAATAAGCTCACCAGCCCCCCGCCTAACAATCGGATTTTGGTGGGAATCGATGACGCCGTGCAACATATCTATCGGAGCAACGAGGCTTCATCTCTCGTTCATCCCGACGAGCAAATTGGATCACGCGGGCTACGAAACTTTGCATGGATATAGGAGGAAATAAGTGGATTCCCATCAACAAGTAATGAAATTTCTCACAAAAGCCCATTTTTATGTATGCCCGCTTAAATCTTTGATCGGATGACACCAAAGTATTTAACTTCATGATATAATACCAACGTAAATATAGTTTTAGATATAATTAGAAGATTTTACCACACATATGAAGTTGATACTTTCATTAATGATGATATAACTAATACGTAAATAGCTAGTTATATATCATTAGAGGATTCGACCTAATATTTTAGCCCATGAAATTATCGAAAAGAAATTTTGAAGTTCCCCCCATAAAAAATACGAGTGATTAAAACGTGCAATTTTCTTCGTGAAAAGTGACTTTTAGTCCTCAAAATACGTTAAATATTTGTTTTCAAGGAACTAGAGGAATCAAGAATACAAAACAGATAAACGCGATTATTTTAACAAATTATGCACAGCAGAATCATATACCAGTGCACAAAAATCTGATTCTCTTTTAAATTAACAAGTTCCACCAAAGAAAATAGTCTCAAAATTTTCAAAAATATATACAAATTAAGTTGAATTTCTTTAAATCAAAAACAGTCGTGATCAGAATTTCTAATTATATTTAGTCTGGTCTAATTAGTTTCGACTAATTAATTCTAAAATTGACAGAAAGTATTGCCAAGAATGACGTAGTTACTAGAAAATTTATAATTTTATAAATAGCTTCGAAAAAAGGATTTTCTTCTTTTGAAAATCGCGTTAGATAATTTTGAAATAAACCAATGTATCACGGACCTACGACTTAGCCATGAAAAGGAATAAGCGACAGCTTAAAGCTGTTGAGCGTGAAGTATTATGTTTCCATGCTCACTCAGGAAGGTCCTTGTAGCGAGTGTAACGGAAAAAGTGATTAGTTGTGAGTCCAGTAAGGGTGGGAGAACATGGTCCGGGAAGAAAATTGAAAACAAAAGAAAAAGAAACGCGCCTTCGCAGGGGACATGTTTTCCTTCGAGCCGCATCACCATAGTTTTCACTAATACTCAATTCCAAGAACAGTTAAATTACTTGCTGAATGATACAATCAGATCAGAGAATAAATCCCAAGATAAATGCTATTAAATTTAATGGTACAATTAAAGCTGCAGGAAATACAAAACTCATCAGAAGAAATGAGTTTCGGCCCCATCAGCCATCATCACTAATTTCAGTGCATCATGATGCTTAAAGGTGAACTTTATGCCCCTTACGCTAACACAGAAAACATGACGACAAGGTAATAGTCTTGCATTTATTCTTTTCATTTTTCACGCAATTAATATTTATACGCATCCATTACATTAAAAGCGGTGTTCTTTTTGTTAGATACAAATCTGATCTACAAAATTACTGAAATTAACGGTACCGACAATATATTGTAATGTATGAAGTGGCATTGAATAATTAAATATATTATATTAATGGGTATACAATATACATGATACGAGATTGAGGATAATTATATCAACATATCATGATTTTTAGGAATTTTAAGCATTTCAACGTCTTTTTATATAAACTACGTATTTTAATTACAACATTAGCATATAAAAACAGTAGCAGTAGTAAAAACCAACATTTTCCAAGTGAATCCCACATACACTGGATGAGAACACCATTTAATATTTGGCAGAATATTTTACCGATATTTTAACTACATCAATGCAGAAGTGTGCGGTTGCTTAATGGATGGAGTTTTCCCAAGTCAAATCCTGTATGAAGCCTTGAGTCACCCACAAATAAAATCCTAGAAGTGCGAAGAGGGCCAGTGCAAAATAAACCCGCACCTGTAGGTATCCTTAATTTGTGCAATTCACACGCCTTTGGCTTAATTCGGGGTGAGATATACCCTCAACTATCCAAACTGACCTCCGACTTGAGCTGAGTGAGTGCAACAGCAACACAAAATGATAAATGAGTCTTTTGGCTTTTAATTGGTTCATGCTTTTAACCTAAAGGCCTGGTTACACGATGGATTAACCCGTACGAGTCTAAATGTATGAACGCGTGAATGAACACGAAAATGCTCCGTGTAACCACCCAACTTGTGCAAATGCATGAGCAGAAAATAGAACCTGTCCTATTTTGGTTCATGCATTCGTACATGTTCCGTTCCGGTCCACAAAAGTCATTCACGCAAACAGACGTTTACTTGTAATTGTTACGTACCGTGAAGCTAGGCCTTACGAAGAAGACTGAAACACTTAATCAATCACACCAAGACGCATGATGGCCTGATGAATACAATCGTCAAAAAACTAGTAAGCCGGTAACTAAAGGCCCCAAATGAGTTGCAAAAGACAATTGATTAAGGTTATCAAAAAGAATAAAGATGTAAAAATAAAAATATTAGTGAATATGACAGCTCACTGGAATGGTACCTCAAACCAATCTTGGGGTTGATGACTCACGACGATAATGATGATGATACAGTTTCAAAGTATATAGTGCATTGCCATATACGTCTGTAATTTCTTTTTCGTTTACAAGATCAAGGAAATATCCTAGGCCTCACCAGCTCAATGCTTTCTCTCAGAAAAGCTCGTCCAATATCCACATTCAATCGTTTTTCAAGCTTAACCATGTTACCGCAGAGGGTACTTACATAAATTACACGATTTATTCTTTTTTTTGGGTGCGATCTATTTCTGTTTCTCTTCGGGAAAATAATCACAGTCGAGAAAGCGGCAATAAATTTTTCTTTAATTCCGAATGGGATAATCTCCGGAGCGCGCGATTAAAACGTAATAACCGAAAAGAATTATTTTTTATGCTTCGCTGCGGTAATCCCAAATCCCAAAAATGCAATTCATTTAAGTTTTCGAAAATTGAATTGGAAAGATAGCATAAAAAAGAATAAATTTTGAAAAAAAAAAACATTGAAAAATTTCTCGTCTCGCCTCGATCCAATTTCAAAATAAATGTTTTTTTATATCTCCAATCTATCCATTCAGTTAATGCATATCTTCCAGCAGATTGAATGATAAAAGTCTATTCCAAAGTTTGAATTTCGATTTGGGCTGAAATTGCGTTTCTCATTTGTTTGGCGAAGTACTGATTTCTTCTTACGTTTCCTTTGAATATTTTCTCGAATCCAAGAGCGATACAAGTAATCAAACAGGACGATTTCCTATTTTCTATCTGGAATTCTTGTAGTAACACATTTATATCTAACAATCCTGCCAAGTTAACTATGGCCTAATTTTAGCAATATAAGTATTAGGTTATTAGGTTTTTAATATTTATGATAATGCTTAGGATATGAAATTATCTAAGATCTATTTACCGACTGAATAAACATCGAATATTGAAATTTAACCATAGAGTAATAAAGTTTTAATAACGACTGGATTAAACATATATTAATTCTTAAATTCCAAGTATTGCTCCTATTAAAGAATTAAAAGAATAAGAATACATTTCAAGGTTTCCTAGAATATTCAAAAGTACAATTTGTCAGCAAGTTCAAAAAGGATTATGAGAGAAAAACGATCACTCCCATTCTCTAATTTTATACTTCATTTACTCTTAGAGAATTTATTTTTAACTAAACCCAGAATTTCACCCAAAGATTAGTTGAAGATAGCCTAAATGAGGTCCTAAGTACAAAATTGTTAACTGTCTACATTACACCCATATTATACAAAACGCATATAATTTATTTAAGCAGATGAAAGTAAATGCACCGATGACTATAGGATCAAATTTCCCGGCAGAAACTCACTCCGAAGGAAGAATATATTATTATTATTATTAAAATATTTTGTTACAAGTCGACCATGAAGTCGGGTGGTAACATAGATTTAGGAAGTGCGTTAAGACACAATAATATACATAACCCAAAATACAAAACAAAATACTAAGTAGAAAAAAAATTTTTACAGAGCCCTCAAAATACCATTTTTCACACTCACAATACATGTCCTCAAAGCACCAAATTTTCACCAAATATTTCACACAATGCATGTCCACATAGCACCAAATCAGCAAAAAAAAAACAATACATGTGTACATTTACATTCCCCTCAAAATCCATTTTTACACAATAATTTTTAATATTGCTTTATGCTCCCGGCAATCTTTGAGAGCCTAACACTGCGATGGCAGACAGAACAAGGAAAAGTTATTTTCGAGTGGATTATTAAATATTTAGATGCTTCCTGGCGGTAAAACAAGCAAGGCTCACTTGTGGAGATTACTGTAATGCAGCTTGCAAAAATCGAAGGTAAATGCAAAAAAATAGTTTATTATTATTCTGTTCCATTAAAAAATTTTAATTTTCAAATTTTCAAGGAAACATAATACAAGCATTAAAGAAATATACAACCAGAGATGTAAATTTGTATTTAAATAATAGAGTAGGAATTTCCTACAAAACGATACGTATGAATGAGCATTCAAAACTTTCATGAGACATTTTTGATACAAAATTAATTGCTAGCGACTTCCATATGTCCATATGCACATCGCATAATCTGAGCTTAATTTTTATGAGTACATGTCTTATTATCGACAATTATTTATATAACTGGCGACGACATAGCGAGGATCAGTAAAATCTTGCAGTTATGTTCAAAGTGAATGCAATTCTAAACTTTTCAATGAATAAATAAAGTATTGGCAAATAAATATTGAAAGGCCATTGGTATCACAGATAAATAATGCTACCGAATAATCGATTTTTCATTTGACAGTTTTATTTATGCTACACATGCCCTTCGCGAATCATTATCACAAAGGTATATTTGAACAACTTCAATAACACTTCCTTACTTCCAAAACGGTGTACCTCAAACCCTTCCTTATTCAATATTCTCTCTTATTTCTATATCTCACAAAAGCAAATCATAACGTACTGTTAACATTTAATGGCTGGACATTGATTTCTCTGAACAATTAGCAAATAAAAGTACACCATTAGTAAGCTAAATAAGATATATGTAATGATATCATCATTGAAACTACATATATACTAAAATGAATCAGAACTCTAAGACCTAAAGCAATCATTAGATCGTTGATTGTTCCACAGCCATTGATGGAGCCACTTATTGTCTAGATTCACGTCATTTCTATGCTTGACTTTAACGAAATAGTAGACTTTCAGCCTTTACCTTAAAGGCATTATGTCATGCTTAATTTGAAAGAATTCTCACATAAATGAATACCACAGACTGATAATTTTCCAAAAAACGATCACTATCAGTTTCGATAAAGAAGGTTATTTGATGTTACCGCGAACTTTGATATTCCAACCAAATTTCATGGAGGTGTTAGCGAGATTATATTGAAAATTTCGCTCCTTTATTAAAGCAGCAGCAATAGTAAGTAGCGGTAAAAGAAGTCCTACATTACTTTACTACAAAAAGAGAAAAAGGAAATACTCACTTTAAATTAAATTAAATTAAAAGAACTTATTAAAGAGGTTAAATTAAAAGAACTTATATGACATGAAATAATTTTTCTCTTTCCCTTAGCAACGGTAACAATACTGAAATCGTCAGTTAAAATTATGCCAGCTGATAAATCAATAACACTTAGGTTAGGTGTATTTGGATCTTTTTTCAAGAGCAATAATTATAATGCCGCATCTAAATACAATCATCTCAGTCCATGAGGCTCCAGTTACACTTTGGCATTCTCTTAAAGCAAATTCCGTTGTTAAGTGGTCAACAGGACTTTTAACACAATGCCGTTCGATAAACATTAGCAAAAGCTTCACAAAGATGTTTACACGTAATGCGTGGCCATAAAACCAATTCTTTTTCCAAATTCATTGAATCTTTGCTCTTGGAAAAAATTACATGCAATAGGCATTTCATTAGCAATCAGTATCATATATTTTTTTCTCCCCAGAAATTTGCAATAGAAACTTAAATTTTCGGCAGAGCAAACTAAATGCTCTCTACAGAGGGCAGAGTGATTGTTTATCATTCTTCTAAATCATGTAATTGAGCACATTGAACAGCTGTTTGGGTTCCATACACGAAAGGGGAATTTTCCCAAAACCAGAAATCAACTCTTCTCATCATTTTCTGCTCCATCAACTACGCTCATCCCGATTTCTACAAATAGGGTGTCAACAACTTACCATGACACTATTTTCCCCATTTCCCCATTATTTTACCCCTTTCCCGATTCTCTTGAAACATTTAAGGATAGAATCGTGGGAAAATGTCCGCACCTTTCTCCCAACAACAGCTGCAGCTATTTATTCACGTGAGGACGAAGCAGTTTCTCCATTCTTAGGCCAGAACGGTTGCTTCGCACTTGCACTACAACGTGAGTTAGCACAGTCGCAATAGCGGTTAGGGTTGTATATACTAGACCCCATTTTTTCCCCCGCCCTATATATATTCACTTTCCCACCATTTTATGCGAGTCCATTCCTTATCCCATTTACTTCCTCCGGATCGCTTTCCTCCTCTCCATTTCCTTCGCCGATGGAAATGGAGGAAGAAGCGGAAGGAACCGTGGAATGGATAAGACTGGGGTATGGCGATGGTGGTAGTGTTGTAAAAAGGAGCTCCGCGAGTCTTTGTGGAGAGTAGGCACGGCACTTGGAGAGAAGAAAGAAAGAGAGTCAGGAGGGATAGGAAGGGGCCTGGAATACTTACATCTCTCGCGCTTTTGGGAAGTGTCGAGGCCAGGGTTTCGGCCTGCTAGGGGGCCGTGCGGTGAGGCAGGAGTATTGGTAGGGAATGAGGGAAGCGTGGGAAGTAGGGAAGAGAGTAGAAAAAAGGGTTCCAATTGATGTGAAAGGGGTGCATATTGGCTCTCGCTTCCCACACCCACCTTCCCCCCTTTGGCCCCTATTCCCATTCCGAACGCGTGTGGCTCCACCGGTGAGGGGGTTGTCGATAACAGACTCCTAAGACTGCAGGTGATTCATAAGATTGGGATGGGATGGGGGTAGCGGTGTGGTGAGGTGGTAGGATTTCCTCCAGGAGAATGGCAAGCGGAAAGGCAAGTGTGGAAGGTGCCTCATTCACCTTAAGCGGAATTGTTCAACGAGCGATTTTTGCTATCGAGTTTCAACCTCGCAGTAAAAATTTGTTTACTTGTCAAAGTTGTTGGTGTAATCCCTATTCACCGTAAAACATTATATAGGTATGGTGTGGCTAACTAGAAGGACTAGTCGTTTTGATGGGAAGTTATTATTTCAAATATTTCTTCGTTTATTTTCAAATTTATCGGTAACTTCATCAAATATAACCTTTACTTTACTTACTAATACAACCGAGTTCTTTTTTACAAGTCATTTTGCAATGAAAATTTTCAAATGAACAACGATCACGTCTCTCCTGCTTCCACTGCCCTACCATAAGCCACTTGATATGGTATATATGCTGTTTATTTCTACATGAAGTGTAATAAAGAATTTCTAATGCATACATGTGCCAAATAAATCATCAAAAACGACCAGACGTTATATAGTGTAGTGATTTCCTAAATGAGACACGCGTTACTGTGACAAATAAAATAAAAATTGTAACCTGTCATTTTAGCAGGTGGTATAACTCCATTTCCATGTGAAAAAATCAAATCATATTTTAACAAAAAAATACTATGAAAAGTACTTAAATAAAACTAAGAAAAAATTAAGACGGCAGAAAAATTCTATGCCAAATTATTAAAAATAAGTAGATGTTACACGCCAAAATGAAGGGCCTGATCCTTTGTGTGTCAATTAGGAAGCAGTATGAAAGTTTTCTTCGCAGCAATTTGCAACAGCAGCTTGAACTTACAGCAGAAAAATATAAATGTACTTCTTACACTGGAAATAATTGAAAGGCTGAGTGAAGTCAAAAATAATTAAGAGAACCTCATCGGTTACAATCGAATGTGTCGCAGCTATACGAACCAGGGAGGAAATAAAGCATACAGAACTGATGAAGCAATAATTATAACAACTTGAGAAACAGTTTATACGATACTGCTTGAAGAATAGTTTGAAATGAGAAACAAATAATAAAAGCAATGCATTCGTACCTATGGACAGTAGTAACTCAAAGTGATTATAAAAAGACTGAGGAATTGGTTGGTCGTGATTCGATCAATAATAGCTGTTTCCCACATTGAAGTTGATCGCAATGAAATTGCCCATAAATAATATTTTTCAAATATCATCAACACAGAATAATCCAAAGAGTACAAATGTTTTTACTATGGCAGAACAGGTAACAAATGAAATTTCGCCATGAAAGAAGAGTATTTTCATATCCAACATTTTTTTTGAAAATATGTTTCAATACTAGTCTACGATGGCTACAGAAAGAGCATTGCTACAGTAATAGCTCAAAAACAATGTCTCATTAACTTCGACAAGTAAACCCAGCTTTCGTATTTAAACTGCTTTCGACTCATTGTCAGCTGTGCTGGAATCAGGATCTGTTGTAAACATTGAAACTTTACTAGAAATGCAAGTTGCCATTTCATTTGACTGGTGTCATTCAGCTTTAATCACAGCAGGAGTGGCAAACCTCTTCGCGATTTAATGCCAAATTATAAAATTTATTTTATTTTTTTTTTAATTTTTATTTTTTTTAATTTTATTCTCAAACCACCGGATACAGCTCGTATTGGCCATTTTATACCGGGGTGTTCAACAAATGTAACAATTAAACGTGCACAAACGACCATGCCCTGGATCGGGGAAACCTACCCAGGCGGGACTCGAACCCGCGACCTCTTGTTTGGCAGGCGAGAACGTTACCACCGCCACCGAGGCCGGCATTTAGCACTTAATCACCAAATATTTCAAAATAAGAGTATACTCGCGTGCCTACACTATCAATTTCCAATAGCTACCTCCCCCGTAGTACAACGATACAGTAATGTCACATTAAGAAAGCTCTTTTGCTAAAGAGTCACAATGTTCTAACAATATTTATCAGCGTCGCCATCAATTTATCTGCCGGGTATTGCCACTATGGCTCATGTGTGAATGCATGACTCAAATTTGAACAAGTTCTATTTTTTCCCCATGCATTCGTAAAATATGGGTGGTTACATGGTGCACGGGGGTAGCGAGGGGGGAGGCGTGGGGGATCTGGACCCCTGGAAATATAAAAACGCAGGTATTTTCCTTCATAAAAGGAAATAAAACATTGAAAAATCGTGAAATTGCATAATAATTTGACTTATGAAGTTTTTCGATTATGAAAAGTGTTAAAATTAGTTTAAAACCCTCTACTTAGTACCCAGTTTTTTTTAATTTCCCCCTGGTTTTTCATATCCTCCCCCCGTACGAAATTCCTGGCTACGCCACTGACATAGTACATTTTGGTGTTCATTCTTGCTTACATGCATTCATACCTTATACCATACGTGCTAATGTATCGTTAAAATATATCGTAAGAAAGGTTTAACTTTACTTCGTTTCTAGCACCAACAATATCCTTTAGCATGATGAAGCAAGAAAGGAGGCGAGTCGAGAGATTCAACTCCGCATCTCCATGGCCATCGCTGGCATTTCAAAGAATGGCAAATGGGACATGAGGGAAAGGAGAAGGAGCATTATCTGGCAAAGGCGGAGGTAACGGAAGAAAGGATGTAAAGTGGGAGGAACCGGAAGTAGAGGAACGATGGGAGGAAGTGCTTCCGGCCCTACTCTGAGAGCGTTTTTAAAAGGGGGAGTATGGCAAGAATTGGAAGGAGGAAAGGGGTGGGGGTAAAGGAGGAAGCAAAGGGGATGGGGAAGGGGTAAGTACATTCACCCGTTCCTCCCCCATATCCTCAGGGGCTAGACAAGGGTCCGGATTCGCAAGAAGGATGGCGGTACTTCATTGTACGACCGCGTTCTGCTAGGTGGGCAGGAATTTTGGAAGGGAAAGGCCCATGCAGGACAAAATAATAGCACTGATTGTGCGTCAAAATGGTGGATAAAAAACTAATATCAACCCTTCAACATATTTGGTTCACCGTTAAGGCTATAATGTATTATGTATTATTACGGATTGCAGTATTAATCAATTATATTATATCAAATTCATGACTTACATCATGTACATGCAAATAACACAAACATGAAACACTGAAAAAACTTTTTTTTAATCTCTTTAAAATATTCCATATTCAAAATAAATTTAGACTCTGTAAATCTCCTATTATAGATAAAAATTAGTATCACAATTTTGACATTGGTGCAAAATCGGGGAAATGATTGACTGCCTTCCATTCACTAATGGAAATAATTTCCCAAAAAACGCTCCAAAGTAGTATATTAATTACTAGCTTGTGACCAACTTTGGAATACTATATTATGGAATGGTAATCACCAGTCTGAATATTCAAACTGAATTAGAAGTTAAGAACTACTTACAGGTATTTAAGATATACTAATATGAGACAAATATCAGATCAAAACTGGTCAGGAAATAAATATCACCTTTACATAAGTAATTTTTCAGCTCTCTAAAACCTAAAAATGTCGTCTCTATCTCATCAGGTACCACGCAAATAGGAATGAGATAGCATCAAAAACATGGGGTAACGAGAATACATTAATTTAAAACAAAGTTTCTAAATGAAGTACAAAGGCTTGTGGGGCTAAAATAAAATGATGTATTTGATGTTTAGGAGCCAATTCTAGGAACTTACACAACAATTCTTGTCCTATTACGATTAATGCAGAACGCGTGTTAATTATCTCCATTTAAAGTTCATGAACAAAAAGTAACAAGGCTTCCTGATGCACGTGGCACAACGTAATTAGCTATACTTGGAAGCGTCTGAGGAAGTTTTAACATCTAATCTGTATAAAAATGTATGATAACAACAATCCAGATACTTAGTTGGAATTTTTTATTTAGGATAATTAATGAACTGGATTGATAATTTATTATGAAGACTTAATTCTGGCCAAGAACACCCTTAAAACCAAAAATTTAAACCCTTCCTTGTGGTGTGAATTTGAGAACCAAACTCCAACTCACATCGCAGGAAAAATGGACAATATTACTTTCAAGTAATGAAGCTACAATGCTGCAGCTTTAGCATGGATCAGAAACGATCATTTTTTAAAACACCTTTTAAACCTTTATGATTAAAAATCAAGTAATATTAGCACTTTACACTCAACAAATATCTAAATTATCTTCAAGTTGAAGTTGCCCTAAAATGGATGATAATATTTAATGGCAATCACAAAATATCTCAGCCATTCCTATCTCGTAATAATGAACATTAGCATTAAAATTTTGGGGTTGCTAACGATGAGTCGAATTTGAAATATAGTTTTTCTAAAGTGTCAGTTAAATCAAAGTTCACACTGTCAAGGCAAGTAATTCTCGATCTATAATCACAGCAAGCGGAAGAGGCGTCCCTGGATAGTAGCGTACATAACTTCACAGCATACTTATGGTGGCTAATGCCAGAAGAGGAAAATACGAACTACCAATTACACTGTATTAACCATGAAAATTATCTACCTCGCATTAAATAGGAAATTGAATGAGAGATATAAGGGTGACGAATTTTCTTAAGACGCCAAATGAAGTAATTATTTACATAAGAAGATGGTTTCCTTATGGAAAATTAAATTACGGCAAATACTAGTACAGCCAACTTAAGTGCTACATTTAAGGCTGAAAGGGAGATGAAAATAATTGCTTTAATACTACATGAATGCAAAAGGCATTCCATTCATTACTATAATATGGGCTAAAGAAATGGAAATTTCAGTTATTGCTAATTTCTAATTTAAAATATATTCATTTACTTGCCTTGGTTTCATGAAAGCCATGGTAAATGCAGCTTGATTGTTAGTTCGTTCCCTAAACTGTCACCTCTCTTCACTTCGTAACCTCTACCGGATAATGTCGATCCTTTCCTGCTCTCCTCTGAATCTTTCATCAGCCTTGATATGTCCCATATATCTGAAAAAAGCTAAGCTTTCCCCTTTTTTCCCATGTCATATTTTTGTTAAATTGTTTTAATTTGAATTTATGCACTTCTCTTATGTTTTTTTATTGCTCATATTTTAAACTTGTTACCTGTATCCATAAATATTACATAACGGTTTAACTTTTGGCGTAAATGCTGAATTTGAACACCTAATCAAGTATATTAATAAATTTATTCATCTATGCTTGATGTTGTAATATTTTTAATGTCAATACGATATGGGCAATGATATATTGCGCGACATATGCGAATGGTTACATTTAAGTATTTGATTTCCTTTACATGGAATGAGTTATATTGGAGGAACTTTGAGTAGTCCCGATATGAAAACGGTGGAATTCATTTATATCCACAACACAAAATTGAAATTCTTTAAATATATTATATACCTATTATATACCTAAAACTATTATATACTTTCTCCTATGTGACTTCTCTTCCTTAAAAAAAACGAGGAATATTGATTAATTAGATAACATGCCTTCCGATAGTTTTCTCCTTGATTGCACGCCTGTATGGATGGATAGATAAATACTTGACAGTAATAGATGCAGCAACAACTTAATCTTCCATCTAAGAGAGCACATGTAAAATTCTTGACTAGTAACATTCTTCATCAAACGTATGATGATAGCACATTAGTATACTCGAATGAATAACAATTGTACTAAGCAGGCTTCATACATACCCGAGACGGGGTCAAGTTGTATGAGCCAGAAATGCAGCAAATGCAGAAAATGAGCCTTTTAATAAAATTATTCAGTGTAAATTGGGTCAGAAAGCTAATTCAAGTAATAATAATGGAAGAAATACGTAGCTCAACCAATTAAACACATTTTAATACTATAAACAAATAATTAATGATCATTGATAGGACTTTTATTAGCAATTACATCCAGAATATTCGAGCTGCCGTCGAAAATCTTGTTGTACTCAATTCGAAAAAGCTCTAGGCAGTGAACGAAATAATTTTGATCGGTTTACATTAATAGCGGCTAAATCCGAGTAATTGTCAACGCTATTGGAACTTGGTGTGAGAGAAAATGCTCATTCCGACGACTATATTTGGGTCATCACCAGGAAATATTTATATTTAACAAAATATTCCGGTTGCGTTGTGAGCCACACACAGTTAGCCACTCACGTATCACACACTTATCAAAAGATACCTACAAATTTTAATTTCGAATATTTAAAAAATGAGAGATTAGATTTTGAAAAAAAAACTAACTAAAACATGGTCCAAGGATCACATCTCATAATATTACTTCGTTAAAATTAAAATATAAATTTTTCTCAAAATCTTTTGCCGAAATACCAGTCACTGAGAATTGCCTATAAAATATGGTGAGCATCGACTGTGTGCATAGACATCAGTAGGTTATACTCTATGTATCAGTAGCACATAGCTGTACACATCAGTAGATATCAAGAGCTTTTACTCTATACCTTAATACATGGAGCTAGGTGTTTCCAAATACCACCAATGAGGGTAAAAATTAACTTTATTTCCCATGTGCTGAAGCTCTCATACTCAAAGAGAACAACTGCACCATCAATTGAAGTATGTGGGGATGAAATTTTTCCTCATCTCATACGATGGCAGAGAAAAAAGACTGCAAGGGCATAAAAAAAGCTCAGGAGGCCAAAAAGACTGACGAATGGAGAAATAGGTGGATTGGCGTGGCTCATAAAAAGAGAGGTTGCAACGAAGAAAGGAAGGAAGGCAATTGGGCCATAGGAGAGTAAGAAAGCAGACAAAAGTGGGAGGAAAACGAGGTTGAGGCATTGCACAAACCATTTCGAAGGCCCGGGATACGTCAAAACCTTCCCAGCTCCAATAAGAAACGGAGTAAGTTAGGAAGGAACATAAAAATACGGGACCAATTCCAAGAACCCCTTTAAAAGCGCTAGAGCAAAGAAAAAAAAACCTTTGGCCAAATAAAATTTACTATCCTAATCGAAAACTTGTCCGAAGAGCGATCCCGAAAACTTTGCGTCAACCTCTTGCTCGATTTACTGGGAAAGCCTCGAAGGTCATGGGCATAAAAAAGGACCCGGGTTTTCCTAATTACGGCCGAAAAAGAGGAGGGCATTCATATTTTATAATAATTCGTGGCATATGTTCCAGCCTTTGAACAGAATCGTTTCTCGGATAAATAATATTACTAGAGTAATTGGTCGTAAGATGGATAACTTTTATAAGTACATATTTCAGAAGTGCAATGGATATGAGGATTCATTAGAGTAGGAACACTAATTTTGAATTGAAGAGTGTTTAAAATATTGAGTTGAGTAACTTTGTGGAATCTGCAAATATTTATTCGAATTTCAGAGCACTCCAATTCGTGAAACACGCATGTTTATAAATTTCTCTATGCGTTGAGGTTGAATCCGCCCTTCAACTTTGATTTTAGTTCCATCATATATTTCAGGGTGTTAAACCCTAGGACAGTTATCGTGAATAGTTGGATGGATTGATAATAAAACATTGATTTAAAAAGCATATTGCTTATAAAACAGCAAATTTAAATGGCAATGCAACTTTACACTTGCCAATTGTTTCAGAAGTAAAATAAACTTTATGGCTAAAAGCAATACAAGGCATAAGTAAAACTGTAAAATACCAGGGAATCACAATGCCAAAAAGCAGAGAAAAGTACAAGGTCAAGGCACACTTCAGTATAGTTCTCGCATAAGGTTGGTCAAAAGCACATCTTGAATTATCTTATAAATAATAATAAAAGTTAATGAGGTTTGATGGCGTATGTAGTTAATATGAGGAGCAATTATGAATACGTTAACCATTGTAAAACAGCTAATAACAATAGTTTTTGCGGGAGCAGAAACTATATTAGCAAGATTGTTTTCATTTACTTTCTCTTATTAGTGAATTAATTATAATTTCCTCATTGACATTGGAATTATCATAGAACGAAAACATCTATTTACACGCTTCTTCACGGCTCATTTAAAAATGGCTTTGTTTAATTCAATAATTTACGAATACGTGATAAGTTTTATCTGGTTTGAATTTCCCCTGATCGTGTTGGCAGTTGCAGTTTACTATTACACACAGTTATAATAAACTTAGTACATAGAGTGATTTTTTACTATTTTTTTCCAATACAACTGCCATTCAGACATTAAACTTTCTAGGGAAAATCAGACTTTACCATTGGTAGACCATACTCAGACCGTGAACGAATACCTGAAGCTTGGGAATATAATTCATATCGAAAGTGAATTGAAAATAAGATACGCTTTTTCGGCAAATGGAGATCCTCTAGGAAAATCATAAACTAGGATTTAGGCGCGAAAACACGACTGGGAGAGATGCATGTGAAAACAGATTCGAAGAAAGAAGACATGTGCATAGAAGGGACCGACTCTTATTCCCATCGCCTGGGCTCCACAGGCGTTGGGGTAATCCACTTTTTCCACCCCTTTCTCAATTTCGACAGTTTACTGCCACGCCTATTTTTTCCGCATTCAAGAGGGGTTCGAGAGTATGTACACATAAAGCGAGTGAGAGGGAAGACGCCGGTATTAACCTGCCCCTTGACGAAATGCGCAAATGCTCAGTGCTGTTTAGCATAGAGACAGAAGCTTTAAGTGCCCCACGTGAACTGTAAACGGATGATGAGGAGAAAGACGAAAAGTTTATTCCTCTCTTCATGCTGTGAGAGATAATTTATGGATGCATCCCGCTATTACAGTCTGTGCACTATAAACATCAAACACTCCTAAGCTACTCTATGGTTTTTAGGCTAAACTTTGCAGAATTCCATAGCACCAAATGGAAGTTATGCTTTTTACACGTAGTTAGTTTAATGAAACATTGCAATATTTCCATTGAATTTATTTCAGCACGAAGAGTTTCGTTGTTATAACGAAATTCTCAACGAATATAATAATTTCAGGCTTAATTTGGTGAAAATTCGATATAATCACGATAAAAACTTCGATTGGTAATTTTCACACCTTATTGTAATAATAATAATTATTATAATTTATTAAAATATCATGTCATTATAAAATTATTAAAATGTCATTATGAAACCAGTTGGTTTGTACACTTTAATACAAAACTCAACCACTGACCCACTGGTTTCATAGTGACATTTTCATAATTTTAAAATGACATAATATGTAATAACAATAAATTAATAAAGCATGGAAATTATCCATCGAAATATTTCTCATGAACATTCTTAAGTGTTATTGTAACTATCAAACGCGGTGTGTTCATATTCGTAAATTTCGTGGAAATATTGCAGTTTTTCATTTAACTTACATTAAAAGCTTCCAGTAGGTACATCGTGCCACATATTATACAAGATTTTACACCAAGGGTGAAATTTTCTAGTAAATAACCTTGATGCCCTCATAGAAAAATGGATTGATGGTGTAGCTGGTAGCACAGCAGAATATTTTCAATGTGTATATAATACGCATTATTAAGGATGTTCTGAAATTGAACGAGTCTATGGAAGAGGGGTCTGAAGAAACCGTGTCGGTAAATTTAGGCACAGAATGATTTATTGTTCATCTGATTAAATTACACGTTGGTACAGAAATAATCATCTATAACAGATGTTAAAATAATTGAGGAATATTATAACAGCAAAATATTTGTATCTGAATAATATATGTAATATGTACGTGAATTATTTAGGGTTTTCCTAAATAGAACGAGTCTATGGAATATCGATCAACGCAAGACCCCTCGTCTGAAGAAACCCCATCGGTAATTTTAGGGGCAGAATGATTTATTGTTCACCTGATTGAATTACACGGTTATGCCTCAAAGCCTTCGCGGCTGATTTGCTCCAGTTAACGCTCCTTTCACTCGCGCTAATGAAATTTTCCGAGTGCTGCAAATTCCACTTTAAGACTATACCGTTGAGTTCACCATCCCTTAAGTCCCACCAACTCCGGAGGAGGTAATTATTAAAGAGTTTCTGACCTCGGAACCAAGTTGACGTAAAGTTTGGTTTCTCCCTGCAACAGAGGAGATTCCAATACCGTGGAGTTCCAAGTTCGAGAAATGTTACGGCGTAGTCGTGTGGTACGTTTGTGTACCCATCATTACGGTTTCCCCCAAGATCATTTCTCCATCGTAGGTAATAGTTGCGAAACGGTGCACGTACTGGGAGATGCCTCAAGAGGCATCGCGGAGGCATCTCACGGAAATTCAGAGGAAAAAACTTTTTGCCACACTTCTATATCACTTTCTGACATTAATAAAATACAGAAAATCTGAGTTTTATTGATGCTTTCCCTGTTTATTCTTCTTTATATGGTAGTATTTATGGAATCCTACCCACAGGGGAGGAAATAAATATTACGAACAGTAAATTAGGATAATAGTCAGGAAAAATTAACGAAATTTAAAAGGTGTGTTTATTAATTGCGGGAAAATTTACTGAACGTTGAAAGAAATGAGGTAAAAAAAAAATAAATATTCACGAAATGGAGAACATTTTTGATGCACGCAATGCGCATCTCCCTAAAACATTTTGTAAATTTTATCATGGAATGTTTATACAAATTATATAGGTACCTGATTTATAGTTAGAGTAAACTTTCTGAGCCAGATAAATGGATACCAAATATAAAATATAAGGCAAAAACAATGACGTCATTCCGGACAAAAAAAGTTTTGATAAATTGAAATGAAATTAAAAAGTACATTTTATTACAATGAACGCCAACGTGACGCTATAAAAGGCGGTCACTGAGGCGCAGTAGCACAAAGAAACTTTTCACTGAAAAAAGTATATTTAGAAATGTTTTAGAAAAATATGCTTTAGATTTGCCACAAATATCAATTTTTCACTCTTAAAATAAACATACAATCTCAGATAACGTCAAATAAGTTGAAAATTGTATCAAATTCAAAATTTATAAAAAATAATTATTTAATACTTTAGTAAATGGAAATTTGGACTAGTTTTATGGCTAGTCTGGAAGAAAAAACGACAATGCAGAAATTTCATCTCAAGTACTGATTCCAATTTTAACGTGTCATTCACATACGCAAAAAGTTAATTGACTTCGTAATTTTCGCAAGCATAGCACACACTCATCTCGTACTTTGATTGCGTACATTGTAAGCTTAGTAATCAAATAGAAACAAAATGCACGCACTCCGTATACCATATTTTTTCAGTTAACGTGGGAATATGGCACTTACATGCATAACAAATATGCTAATATGCCAAAAAATCTTCTATTTGGAGCATTTTTCACCGTAAATTTACATGATACAATTTGTCGTTCCTACTGAGTATAATTCAAAAAGAGCATCACTTGCATAAAAACAAGCTAAAAACGCTGCTCTCGTCTCAGGGTAGCCTTTAATTGAGAAAATCTCAAATTTCTCTTGAAATTAATCAGTAGCAAGGAAGAAAGTTTTCCTATTGAAACATAGAAAACAAAATGACCCTCTAACTCCGACAACGCGACGGGTGCAATGTTTGTGCCGTGACTGAAAGACTATGCAATGAATTGGACTGTCTATCCCATAATCAATCAAGTAAAGTCTATTTTCTTGGATCCGGGACGTGGATTGTTAAAATATCAAGACATACGTTTATTCATTAATAGGAGGATGAAAAAAAAATGCATATCACATTTACCACCAAATCAAAATACATTTTCTGCATCTAATGCGTGAATGTTACTACTTTTTTCTTCCATTTATGTGTATTCATATTATTTTCTTACATTCAAGAATAACTTCTTGCGTGATTAATTCGTGCATTTCGATATATTTTTTTGTATCTTCTTCAGGGATGCCAAATACAATGGCTACATTAAATTCATCCATGAAATCATGAAATATCATTACGATGTTATTTTAAAATAAATAACTAAAAAATATTAAAATAATTCAATTGTGCATAAATTAAAAAGAAGATATAAAAATTTGACTTGCCTCTTGCCTCTTCTTATTAATTTTCTGATAACTTTCTCCTTTCACCCCTGTTCTCTTCATATTTTAGCTTATTATTGTAAATAATTAGTATAGTAAACTTTCATGCCGTCATGTATCAATTTAACACAAACATTATTTTCATAGCCCTGGAGAAGATATAAAAACAAATATCAAAACGTTGGAAAACAATTTTACAGTTCATTATTACACCTTTACTCCGTGACGATAATCCTTATTAAACAATTGAGATCAAGAAAAAGAAAATATCTATGCATTTATGGCGAAATTTGATTGCTGAAAATCTTTTGTCGTCCTTAGAAAATATTTTTATGGCTATTAAGGCTTGAATTATAAAATTGCTCTTCGAGTAGGCGGGGAGGGAAAAATAATAAATATTATTAGCACATAGTGTGGAGGTCGACGTTTGAGACAATAGGCGACCGGCTCTCGGGGTGAGCCGGTCGCCTATTGGATCACCCGTTGGATCTAAATCGTCCGGCAAGGTGTAAGGAAAAGACCGCAGGAAGCCACCACAGGTGACGGAGGTTGCTCCCCACTCAATGGGACGAAACAAGAAGTGGGACAGCATGCAAGGGAAGTCGACAAACAATGCCGCGGCCTTCGATCCTTTATCCGCCTTCCCCGATGATCGGCCGCCCGCAGTGACGGCGTTCCCCCCCGCGGCGGGCCGCGAACCCGACCGCCCCTGACCCCGCCTAGCCACTTTGACCACCTCACAAAGCTCCTGACCGCGAAGCTAACCCTATAATCTCCTTCCCCAGTCTCCTTCCAATGGCGGTAAGAATTTCCCCAATCTCCCGACCGCAGGACTGGACGTGATCGCGTAACAAATGAGGAGGTAGTCTCGCTCAAATGGCCAGAGCATTCGCGAAGGCGCCTTTAAAGCCTAGGGAGCCATCCAGACATCCCTCTCACGGGAACTTATCAGGAGGCTCGGAGGGTAATCTCCTCTTTCCTTTCTTATCCATCCTATAGGGGAGGGCGTATAAGCAGTTAATGACCAGCCTCACGGAATCAGTTGGTCTTCAGAATTAAAGTTACCTCTCTACCCTACCCTGTGAACACTTAAGTGAAATTCCCAAGGATGGTAAAAAATGTATCTTAAATTTAATTAAAAACGTGCTTTTAAGATGGTGATATTTCTAAAAGCTACCTGTGAACTGTGTGTAAATAAGGTTGTGAATGCAAAAGTACGTCCATTCACAAACAGTAGGAGGAAAGAAAATGCATTTATCTCCATTGCAATGTTGTTTCCTTACGTTTCATGCGTGAATTATATTACTTTGTTCTCCTTTTTCTGTGTATTATATTAGCTTACTTAATCCTATAATAACTGAGTGTATGATTATGAAGATATCTAAGCATTTTTGGCCTTATTCTTCTCTTGTAGTTAGTAAATACTTCGCTGAATATAGGCTTTTACTAGCAAATTGCTCTTCAAGAGCCTGTGATTGGAAATATTTGAAAATACAAAGAGTAGCACTTGATATCACTTTGCCACCTGATTTAAAGATTATAGTAAAATATTCTTACTCCACAGAGTCAGGATATTAATTTTTTAAGCTTTAATGACAACAGCGGGTGAATAGCATGAACAGTAGTGAGCAAGTTAATTATGATTAAAATATGTTTCCTAAATATAAAAAAGCTATTTATCAATCAGTTCATTTGTGTTTAAACTTATTCGTATTGTAAATCAATTATACTCAAAATGAAGCAATTAGGTCAAGGAAAGTCGCAGCAGATAGAACCTAACAATTGCCATCAAAGGCAATCCACTGGACAGAACTTCATAAGACGAATGAGGAAAGACATTATAAACACTAAAAAAGTGATTGACACTACGTTTAAACTTCCTTTACCGCTGAAAATATATTGAAACATGTATTTTATCTACAAATTCCAAGCTATAGGTAGACAAAAACAACGGCGTGATGATTCAGTCACGTTGTCCTAGTCTTATTGGCTTCGGAGCATCTAAAGAGCAACGCCTCATACGAAGCAAAAGATACAAGATATTCGATAGGATGAGAAAGCTCCAGAAAAGCTCCATAGGAAAGAAATGACTCCAGCCCTTCAAATTCATTCCCATTTTTTTACATTTGATGGGTAATTCTACAGGTGCCGGTAACATTTATGCCTTTGATCTTTGAATCAAGCGATTAGTGCGAACAAAGGGAACGAAATGAGACGTGAGGTGGATGTAGTTTACCGGACGTTGTCACCGCGGGTTATCGCCGCGAGGGAAAAACAAATGAGAAAACAGATCCGCAACAATGCCGCCACTTTTACGGCAAGGCATATTCCTTTACTAGTCATAACTTTTCACAATACCTTTCCATGAATTTCGCTCGTTTAGGCATAATCCGCCAAATTCTACCTGCGGCTAGATGGGAGAGGGAATGTCATGTTTTCTCTTTTTTTTAATGTCATCAACACGGGACCAAAGGAATTAGCTAGGAAAAGGCACACGAGAAAATGCTGAATGATATGTAGTGTACAAATAAGTGACATTTTAATCTTTTGCGTCAATTTTATTTCTCGAGGTAAATTTTAAACAGCAGGGATTTAATAATAACAATCCCTGAGAGACTAAATAGATGCTCATTTTATCCAAGCAAAACATAAAAATATTTCTGCTGACCCTGTCACTCAATATTATCTAAATAGCAAATTTGAAACATTTAAAGTATTCACCTAAACCTAAACAACGTTTATGCTCCGTATTAAGCCAAAATCGCATCTGTTTGTGAAGTATGCCATATCCTACCCTAGAAATAAAATAAATAACCAATATCATACGGTTAAATATGATAAAAAATCGTCAAAAATCGACAAATATTGATAAATTATAATGCCACATAAAATGGTTACAGAAGGGACGTAGAATTAAATTGTCAATTCAAGAATGTAAGGTTTTATGTTAATTCACCGCCATCCTTGTGGTGGCAGCGTTTGATCAGATTTGCCATAGTCACAATCAGGATAGCTAATTCAAACAAAACATGGATAACTTTGCCAATTTAAAAGCCTCACGGCAATAAATTCCGAAATTAGGATTTAAGCATTAAAAATCACAATGATACGCTTTAACTTACAATTATAATAACGTTACAACCTGCAACTCACTCTCTCAACTCATTATTTATGAAGTTAAATTCCACAATACACCTCCATACTCCTGTTTGATTATTCATCCAAGACTCATCTTTACGCCTAACACGATTTGATCCTTGACGTTCTTTTATCGCGTGAAAATAAATCGAGCATTCTCCCGACCGGGTTGCTGAGGGATACGGGAGTTGGGCTAAGGCACACTCGGGTCGTAAAGGATTAACTGGGATGGGAAACGGAAGGGTTGGCAGGAGAATGCTGGGAAGGTGGAGGGAGGAGGTATGAGAATGGATTCTTTTAAGCCCCGAGGTGACGTTCGCGCGATGCCATCGCCGATTGAAATGCAAAATGCGAAGCGAACCCGACTGATCTCCAAGGGAATCCCGGCAAGACAGTGTTGGGGAGGCGGGGGTGGAGGGAGTTGGAGGGAGGATGGGCTGGGGATTACAAGGACGATCACCTTGGCAAGAAACAGTGCCTGGAGGGAGACTGTCTCCCCGACGCCAAGGACTGCGAAACATCAAAGCGGAATTGAATTCATCTCTCACGCTGCAAGATAGGGGTTCGGGACAGGGGAGTGATGGGATGGGATTGGGGGGGGGGGGAGAAAGTACCCCGTGACACCCCCTGGGGGTGCGCAAAGTGGGTGTTCTGCCCACTTCCCCCATCTACCCTGTCTATTACGAGCGGGGGACGCGAGCAGCCGATGAGAGGCGCTCATGCATAACTCCTTGGATGGGGGAAGAATACGACTAAGGTAAAAAGTGATATTCCCTTTTTTGTTTCACCTTCTTCCCAGCATCGCCTTAACGAGAAAAATCTTCACGCTTGGAGAGACTCCATGAATACTCCAGTATAAATACGACCTCGATATCTCAAAGCTAATGAGGAATAAACAGAAATATATTATCTAGGGCAAAGAGGAAAGTCAATTCATGGCTGTCTGCAAGAAAGCTAATCAAAATTTTCAAAATAACACGCAGAGTAGCGGCTGTGTAAATGGTGATTCACAGGGTTACTAGTTAGCCACTATATTTTTAAATATAATCACCAGTGTAGAGTTATGACTCACATTAAATTTAAACCAGGTTTTCTGGGCAGAGCTCGTCCAAGATTAACCCACAAGGGTGGGAATTTCTTGCTCGTAAATTCAAGGTATGGGGTCATTCTTCTCCCTTGGGCAACCTTGCAATTTGAGGATTTTTATTTTGGGGTAAACGATAGCTTCCTCCGGGCTTGGAACTCTGATGAATCCCAAGATTAGTAGCCAACGATCTAACCACAGAGCTATTTCTTCCTATATGTACAGACGGAAATTCCAGGATTTATGGATAAATCCACATTAAGAAGAAAAAATAACATGACCACATAGTATTATCACCTTTTTTAACTTTTATATGTTCTCTCAACAGTGATTCTTCAAGAAACAACAGATCTTCCCTTAAATATAACGCAAACGTTTCAGTGAATTCATCCACTTTAATTGTGACTCATGATTTGCTTTTTTGTCAAACTCATAAAAATCTGTGAAAAAATGTCCTTTGAAATGAAACATGTGCATAGATTTTTCAATTTCAAAACAAACCAAATCACAAGATGCGTAAATCTGCATTGAAGAATTATTATCTCTTAATCGGTACTCTATATTAGAAAATAATAACCGCCGACCGAGCTAAGTTAATAACATTGAGGGAATAAATACTGAGTTGACACGACAATTACTTCCAATGACCACACGAGGTGGCCATAATTTTCAGAGATAGCCACTATGTCAAGGGTCCATATCCGTTATTATACAATGCTTTAATTCGTGTTCTTTATCCATGAACATGCGAGCACATTAAAACCTGTGGTCAATCAATAAACCTATGAAAAAGGTTTAGTTAATATTTAAATTTCCTTATGTCCACTATACTGAATTCCCTCAGGGCTGAGGTTCGGGCAATTATATTTCATACCTGACGATCAAACAGCAAGAATTGCGACTTCCATGAGCAGCTTCCCATTTTTTATTTTAGTTTAGTTGTAACAAACTTCCAACCGAAACTCGACATGGAATTCATAGTAGTGCTTAAAAGCTTAAGTCATGGCTATTAAAGTCGTTTACCTCAAGCGTGCCACATCCCTCATCTGAGGCTAAATATTTTCAAAATATAGTTGACGCTTCTTGCATGAATTTTCGTTCATTTACTCATAAAAAGACATTTCAGAGATAATACAATACTGATCCACCCATCCCAAGGGGAATACTTGAGATAAAAGTGATCGTTGTTTTCAAAAAGCATAGCCTAGCTGCTGAATTGTTCGGTTCTTATATACTCAGCCTAAAAGACGCCTCTCTTTACAGAAAAGAGACAAAAGGCTAATTAGGGGAAATTCAATGAAAACGCCAATTAGTGAAGAGCTCTTGGAAGCAAAAACAGTTTCCGCTTTCATTCATTTAATTCAAGCCGATGAAAAGAAGCCCCTCCAAACCCCTCAGACTCTTACCCGTCTTCTTCATGGACTTCCTATAGCTCATAATAAAAAACATACACTTTGCAGGTACTCCCACGGGTCTAACTGCTTTCAAAATTGAGAACATTATGAACCATGGATCGTCTTTCACTGAGGAACGTTCATCCCAAAAAAATACTGAAAAATAAAAAAACTCCACTACATTCAATAGCCTTACTCATGCGATACTCATAAAGATCACAAGTAGAACATTAAAGCAATTATTTGTTTAAAAAATCTATTCCTTTAAAGCTATATTACTACTACGCATTTCATGCAAAACACTATTTATTCACTGAATGAAAAGTAACTCTGCAAAGAGGCCTAATCAGTTTAATTTTCTTTATAGCTGAAAACATGGTTACAATTTTTTTTAATGGAAAATTAATTTCAGTAATAGAATGAACGCTTTGCTTTCAAATGTTTAGCCATTGAAGACACTGCATTTTGTGTGAATAATAGCATATTATGAGCCAACAATAGTTGTCATTACATCTATCCACCTCCAATCTAATTACAACGTATGCAAACAAGGAAAGACTCAAATTATGATTCACATACGGTGTAGTTCACCCCTAAACCTAAAGTACTTTTTCTTGAATATACTTGAGAACTGGAAACTTAATTTTAGTTTGTAAACCTCCACCATTAAACAAGAGTAATTTTTCGATACGGAGCACATAATATAATGCGTCATAACTTACTATTCTCATAATTATATCATTTCGGCGCCAAGAATAGTGAAATCCACCCACACCATTTACTTCGATTCAAATATATAGCAACAACATACAATTTTGCCAATCACTAAAGGCAAGTGCTTCGGCATACTGTGGAACCTACGTTGCTAAAGAAAATTAACAAAAAATGTCCAATAGAATCAATACTAATAAAAAAAATCTGCCTTTAACAGGCAGAAAAAATAACGTCATTAAGACTGAAAATGTATGTAAAAAAAAGAATGTAAATGCAATTGGGGTAAACTTTCGATGATCAGTATCTGTTACAAATATCTTTTAAATGCTAGCCAATTAAACGTCATATATTGAGCAAAGCTTTAATGGAATACCTTTCAACGTGCTGAGATAAAATGATTGATTTTTAATCCTCATTTTGACATTTTCTAATAAATGGAGAGGTCAATGCGGTTTCCAAACAATGGTTTCCCTTCTGCAGAAAAAAATCACTACTTAAACAATAAACCTCTACGAAAATAATCTATTAGATAATTCTATTTTATACTTGCTTCTCACATCCATCACTAACTACTTCTTCGCCATATTATATTTTGAGTGCAGTGTTTTATAACTCTTTCTACCAAATGTTAAAAGCGTTGAATTCTCAGTTTTCTAGTTTCTCTAATTAGATCAGCAGTAATTGAAATTACTAATGGATGGTAACCAATTATAGATTTTATCTGCAAGGGTTTCCTAAGTAGGAATGCTTTTTCATAAGCAACTCGTTGATAATGATAAGCATCAACTGGCAAAAGACCAGTGAAGAATAAACGTCAGGAAAGTATCAGAAAAAAATAATATTCACTATAATTATAACAAATAAATGTCCAAAAATAATCTCCTGTTCAATTTATAAACACTCTTTTCCCAACATTTTCAAAGAAACATCAGCAGGTACATCTAGGCCACGCTGAGTTTCATTATGCAAGGTAATTTATATTTCCGTTTCACATTCTTTTATCGTGCATTTTCAATCAGAAATAATGGTCTGTTGCTATGAAGGTGAACGTGCTCTGGGACAAGAAGTCTATTCATCTTGGAATCGTGGCAAGGGTGCTTGTGCAGCAAAAACGTTCCTCGTGTCTTCGTACAGATGATTATCAGAACGCCAAAGGTGAGGCTCTCTGAGTCATATGTAGAATAGTTATTGAAAGCTTTGGAAGGAAAATGTATATTTTATTATTTATTTTATCACCACTTTCACCGCTCAAATTCCTTAAGTACAATTACTTCTGAATCTCACAATGGTTCCCTGAAGAATCTATGATTAGTTAACCCGTTAACGCCTAGCGGTACCAAATGGTACCAGCTGGTAGTGCAGCGCTAAACGTAACTCTTTTGTCATTTATCTTAATTTATTAGGGGTTTTGAGGGTTTTAAATTGATTAAAATATTTTCAATAACATTTTTCCGAAAATTTGCAATGTTAAAGCTGTAATTAAAGCATTTGGAGCCGTTTGAAAACCAACTAGCCCAAAAAAACGGAATTTTTAGAGCAAGCATTTCGATTTTCTTTTCTTACGCCTCATTTTCTCTCAATACAAAATTCTTATTATGTAATTATGATTGTAATAACATGCATATCTCAGATAAAGTATATTTTTTTGATGTGAGCCTAAAATTTGGGATGTTATGCAAAACATTTTGGTGATACCATATGGTACCGCTAGGCGTTACTATTAGTGGTAAATGAATAAATTTTGCACCTACTGACTCAGAACTTCATTGAAATTTAGATACATGATTACCAAAAAAATCGAACAAACTTTTTAATCCAGGCGTTACCCGGTTAAGAGTATTAAGGGAAGTTTTTCGAATGAAAATGTAAAAAGGGGTGTTGCTTCCTATTCATGCGACTACCCCTTGAATATGCGGCGAGCATATCGGATCCCATACATTCAAATCAACCTAAATTTCAGATAGCAAGTATGATGCCCTATTTTATTCGTGATACCTGTCAATTGCTTTCCATATACCTACGCCCGCCATATTCTTGACTTGACACCTAGGCATGGTTCTGGATTCATGTAATGTAGTATTATGCTTCCAATGCAGTAATTTTAGGTTGCTAAGACATTAAAGATAACCTGGGTACCTCCTATTAATTCTGCGAGAGTTAACAATTAACATGAAAAATTAACAGTTTGGAAAAAAGGCTTTCAGGTGAGATCAAATCCCTGTCAGGCTCCCTCTTCACTATATTGCCGAAAGTGCAGAAATGTCAATAACTGTTCTCGACACAGAATCATCAAAGATGAAGCAATTATGAATATTCATTTGTAAGGTATATATTTTTACCGCCATCAGTACTTCTTAAAAGTTCATTTTATCAACTATTATTTCCCATTCCATCATGACCATAATCATATAATCTATTAACAGTTTTATCAACTAAAAGAATTAAACAGCACATTTGAAAGGAATAATTTTAAATTGATTTCTAGTTTGATTCCTTTCCTACATTCTAAATCGTTCGTTTCTGCAAATACAGCTAGATTGCTTACATTTATTGCCATGAGTAAAACATTCCATGGAACGGGAATCAAACCACATACATTTGACTTTCCGGGCGACTACGCAGACCACTGCAGGTACGAATTTCCTTGAGTTGCCATCCTTGATGGACCTCAGCGACCTAACAACTAGCACCTTTGAATCTTGGTAAGATACCCCAAGGAATCAAAGAAACTCAATATGGTAGTGATATTCCCAATAGCCTGAAAACCCAAAGGGCCGTGGTTTGATTGCCGTAATTTTTCTCATTTATATTGATGAGGTATTCTTGAAGAGATAATTAATGAAGAATTTCACGCTCGTCACGTGGCAGGCTGGAGGTAAATCATAGTTAGAGTAGGAGGTTTTTTTAAAGGGTTATTGTGTAGATTTTCTGTAATTTTCCTATTCAAATAAAAGAACAGATATGTAGGAATAATACGTTTCGTTGGGATATGATGCGGATCTGAGGCAGAGGATTTGAATTCCACGGAACGCGATATAAAGGGAGGGAGATGGCATGAGTGAAAAGAGAGGAAATGGTGCCTAACTGGATTGAGATTGGAGAGATATGTGGAGAGATCACTTTGGGATAGCAGTCAACAGGGAAACAAAGGCGTGGGACGAGGGACTGAGCAAACGCTATTCCCCACGAAAAGTTGCGGGTTGGAATGAGCAGGTAAGGGATCATCATAGTGTCACAATTCTAAGGTTGATACACGAGTTATCTCCCCTCAAGCTAGGATATTCTGATGCCTTTTGATCGTCTTCTTTGTAACCACTAATATTACGTGCCTATAATATTCTCTAGCCGGCCATTCAACTTGCTATCACCCACCGCATATCTATATCCTTTAAAAAAGTCAATACTTGGTAGAGAAACAGGTAAATAAACTGAAATAATGAATAAATTATACACAAATATTTGCTACTGACTAATTAATTTCAATTTCACAAACTCTACTACACCTGTTTAGACTGGCTAGCTGTCATCATCAAGTACAGTCATCATAACTGCCATCTAGTTGAAACACGTGGTGCAGAATTTTAAAATTAAAATTTAGTAGACGGTACAATATCTTTGTGTGTACTTAAATATGTTTTTCTGCGATATCTCCCCTTTCTTTGCTGCTCATTTCACATTTCAAGTCCAATTAAGACATACGGAGAATATCATGGAGTAGTACACAATATTATAGGCCCTATGAACTATTTAGCGCTATGTGGTACGATGAAAGGTAAAAAAAAGTACCTGATAGTTTCGGTAGCAGACTCGGACTTTAAAAATCACTACTCACGATTTTCTGACATTAAATGGTTTACCTCAAAAATCACCAACCTATGTAATTTTCCGACTCCCACATCACCTATTTATATTCTCTTTAGATCTTCTGGCATTGCACAATTAGGCCAAAACCAAATTAGCAAAATTATGAGGTCCGACCCATGGAATCGAACAAAATTAATGGGATGATACCACACTTTACACAGAAGATTAGGTTCGCTTTCGCTAGTAGACTGATCGCAATATATTTTCCAGCAATTACTAATTTTCAATATCGCATGAGCACCACGTTTTTCGTTTTCGATATCTGAAATGTTCTTACAAAACTAATTTTACCTCATCGTCAATCATATTTGAAATTTAAAATAATTTCAGGGACATTAGGCAGTTATTTTCATCTTTTTAACGAAACGTTTTTTTTTATTAAAATTTTATTTTTATACTTTAATGCTATTATTACCTGTTTCGGCTGCCCAAGGGGCACAAATAATGTCGTGAATTTTACGCTCACATCCTTGACAAAAGAATAACCTGACCCTGTCACGTACAGATCAAGACGCCCATTGTAGCCTTAAGCACTTTTCTTTCTGAACAGTGAATCCGAGGTCTTTCGTGGGGGTGACTCATCTGCCATTCACAAATATGGGAAACCGGGAGAGAGAAAAATGTCGAAAAGGTTCAAAGAAAAGTAAATTATTTAATTTTATTTATGATCATACTGTGCGAAAAATTTCCTCAGCAATTCTTTTGAGATCAGATAATGTTATCCTGATATCTACCATTTGTGCTCGAGTTTTTGTGACCCGAGAGATGAGTGTGTACATCTTGGTTATTTAATGGCTCATTTATTCTTCAAAGGTATGGTCTGGCCATTCCTATTCTCATGAATTTGGGTTTTACACAATTTTCTATGAAATTTATAAGTCTGGGTGAAAATAAATGTTAAACTGTACAAAAATAATAGGAAATCCTAGATGCTTATGTTATTTAAATTGACAATAACAATATTTCCAAGCATTATATCTCCAGGTTAACTTTTTACGCAAAAAAGTACGAATTTTGGCAGCAAAGTTAGAGATAACCACTAGTCTACGCATTTATAACTTTTAACGGGAAAATATTATTTCGTGTTAACATAATTAGGTATGCGAGACGTGGCTGCGAGGGCAGATTAGTATTAATAGCCTAATGATCTAGCAGGACTATAAAGGTATACGTGTACACTGTAGAGCGAACTCTAGCTTGGGCACGATTTCTCTTGCGAAACTTACTCTAGAGACTGTTCGCACTAAAGCGAACTTTTACTCTCAAGAGGCTCACTCTCCAAAGGCATAGAGCAGCTCTACCGAGACATCTCTATCTGCTATACAAATTGGATATGGTTTAGAGCAACTCTACCTAACCTTCTGTCTATCTGCTGCACAGCCACCCTCAGAAAGGGTGAGAAGACCATGCCTAGTGAATGGCAATCAGCTGCTGTAGAAGTTGTGGCGTTCTTTTTTTTTAAAGGAAAAACACAGATGCAATAGAAGATTGTAGTTTCGGCCATGAATATTAAATCAAATAGAAGAAGGTGCACATGTGAAGTTCTAAAAAGGGCATTTACATGCTCCTTAAGTTTTGAGCTGGATTTTGTAGAATTCAATGTGGAAAACTTTTTAAACTTATAATTATTACCATCAGTGAAAATGAATTACGTAATCAATAATACTCCTCTCCTTAATTAATAGCTATGGCTGCCGTAAATGGAGAAGTTGCAAATTTTTCTGGTGCTGACCACTTTTTGTTATATTATACATTTTTTAAATCCATCTCCATCTTCTACAGCACAGTGATAAATTTTGGATCATGAATAAATAACTTCTACTATGTTTATATCACGAAAATCAAGATGAGAACGGCAGTGATTATATAAAGAATGCACAAAGATATTTTAAACTAAAATTCCTGTTGATCAAGTAATAGATAAGCTCATCCTTAAAAATTCCTTTAAAAAATACGATTTAATCTCGGTTTTATATTTCAACGATGCGACGATTAATAATAACTATGAGGAAAACCAGCATAAAATATATATTTTTATGATCCACATCCATCTACTACGGGGATTGATAAATTTTAGATCAGGATTAAATAGCATTGCTATGTAATTTCACAAAAATCCAGATGCCACATGAAGAGAACGGCAGTGGTCATATAAAGAGGAGGCAAAGATGTTTTAAACGAAAATTCCTGCTGATTAAGTAATGGCAAATGTAAACAAAAAACTGCCAGTAAATACTAATTAATCCCAATTTTATAGGTAAACGATGCCTATAAATTATAACTATGAGGAAAGCCAACAAAAATATATATCTATGTTTTTCCAGGGCATGCAGCAGACGATCCTGGTCGAAAAAAAATATTTCACAAGGTATACCTTGCCTTAATTGTGACAACAGGATGTTATGTTGCATCCAAAGTGGGGTTAGGATCCAAATTTTCGGCTGTGGCCCCATCAATTTCGTATTTGTTCGAGTTTTTTTTTCGACCGCTGCCTCGGTCACACGATTCCAAAACCAAAATAATATAAAGAACGAAAAAATACTCAGAATCGAAGCGGGGGTAGCCTCCTGGATGGAAACTTTCTCTCCCGTGCGCCATTATATTCCTTTCCCGTCGAGAGGGGAGTGAAAAAAAATACAAATGAAACCATTTCCTCTTTTCCACAGCAAGATTTATGGCTGACAATGATATTTTTTATCCCTAAATTCGCGTTTTCCAGTGTTATCCAGATAAAAAACAAGCTATATTTCATTCTCTCGTTGTAACTCATGAAAAAAATGCCGAACGCATGAATTATCCCTCGAAAACCTGCGTAGAAAACTATAAGCTTTGCGCTAAACCTTTAAATGGGCATATGATACCGCAAAACTTCACGAAACAACATATGATATTGAGTTTCTCTGCGTTCATTTACAGGGAATCCCCATATATTTTCACCATTGATGGATGATTAAAAAATGCAACTGGATAGATATAGAAAATGATAACACTTACATTGAAGTTAAATCCATCCTTCTTCAACAAATTCTTCACATTATTATTAAATACTTTGGACAGCTCCGTACTATTTTGATATTTCCTAGCTCCACCACCAAAACAAAGTCATAGTTTAAATATTTTCCGCATATTACCCATGCCATTACATTAGGCAAAAATCTGTTATTAAATCATTCAAAATGATATGAGTCTAGCATAGAAGTAGAAGAATTGAATCATTCCCTCTACGCATGGAATGCCTTCTAGGCATGGAATGAAATGGCATACTTCCAATAAATATTCGTCCTTACACAGAACTTGGTGTAAGCCCTCAATTTAATTAATAATATCAATGACAACAATTTTGTATGAAATGTAATTATTGCTCGATGTCTGTGTAAATTGCATGCGGCATTTGTAATATTTCTAACTCTACCGCGTGAACGGCGGTGAAATATACAAGAATTGCCATGAGAAAAAAATCCCCTGGACCGGGAATCGAACCACGGACCTTTGACTTTCCGGGCCACTGCGCAGACCACTACGCTATCCAGGTTCTCTAATTCCCATTGCAATTATACCGAGGCTCATGGTACTAGGTGTGAGGCCGGAAAGCCAAAGGTCCGTGGTTCGAATCCCGGTCCAGGGTAATCTTTTCTCATGGCAATTCTTGCATATTGCAGGCGATAGTTTGTCTGTAAATTCAATCCGGATACTGCGATTTGAATTTCAAATTCAGGGAGCGCGGATACTCGAACAAAGGGCTTCAAGATGGGAGTCACCCAGCGTATTGCATTCTTTCGACCATGCTGCGAAAGTAGTAGCGCGAGACTAGGATAGTGAGGCGCTCGGATATCGAAAGAAGCAAATCAGGGCATCAATCGTGCGGTCAGTGAGCGCACATTCGCAGCGGGAGGCGTGTCTCGATTACCTCCGCAGGAGCGGGCAGTAATCTCGAAATCACGACGGGTACCCGGAAGCACTCCTCCATATAACTTTCCATGTGAATCAAAATCCGTGCTCACACCATCAGGAGCAAATCCACCGGCTATCATTCAGGAAAAAATAATCTAGCTCACTCTAGGAGGCTGCGTACATGTCATGATCCTATATTATAATAATTTACAGTGGAAGCTACATAATTTGAAATATTCTTTAACTCAAATATTTCTCTTGGTTCCTGGCATTGTGTATTCTAACAATGCTAAAACAATCGTGGATAATTCTGATAGTATTTTGGAAAATTCGAATTTTTGGTGTGTCAAATCAGGCATATGTCAATAATAATCTGCGACTCAAAATGATTGTGAATCCATCGGAAAATATGTTTTACTATCGCTATTGCTATTAGAGACCCCAAAAAAATTTTAATGTTGACGAAACTGGCCTTTGAAATGCACACCAGAAAAAAACTCTCGTATTTAAAGAAGAAAAATGCCACGGAGGAAAACTAAGCAGAGAAAGAGTTACGATTTTGGTTGGAGAAAATATGGTTGGTTCTGAAAAGCTGCCTTTATTGATGATAGATTGATAGGGAAATCGGCTAATCCACGTTGTAAAACCAAAAGTCAGAACCGGTGGACTATGTAAACATTTCAAACGCTTAGATGCTAAGTTAGCAATTGCTAACAGCATTTCGTCGTTGATAAATTATGGTTTTATAGAAAAAATAGAATTTATAAACTTAAGCATGGGTCAAAACTTAGTGTTATGCGGTTAAGAGCGCTGATTCCTTTTGTCCATTAGACATTTTTGAACGTTATTTTTGTGCAAAATCACATTTTTCTTCATAAATATATACCTTGTAGAGGCAAGAAATCTGTGGCTCCCTGTTGGCCAACGAAACGATTTATTTTGTCCGAAAATCTGCCTCCAATTTTGTATTGCTATCTCTTCCAGTGGTAAATAAAGGGTTTCATTCATGATGAGAATGAACATTTATAAGGCCGAGGAATATCCAAGGAATATAATGTTTCTGAAAATTTGACTAAAATCTCATAGCTGGACGCCGTTAACATTTACATTTCTATATTGAATTTTTTTTTTGAGTTTATGCTCAAATATATGCACATATCCATAGAAGATAACCAAAATCCTTCTTCATTTGCTGTAAAAGTGTATTACAATAAGAAAAAAATGTCTGTTTGACAAGAAAATTACTTTAAAATTGTTGGCGTGTAAGGGATATTTACGCTAATTATCAATATGAAATTTGGAACAAAACAACTATTCAGATTGCTGGGATAAGAGCCTATCTTCCATTTGAGTGACAGGTACATTGCTCTTGCATTTGGCTCGAAGTCTAACTTGATAAGAAGATGGCGTGTAATACAGTCGACAGTGTAGCAGACTGGCAATTAGATTCCTGTCCATTGAAAACAATTTCAGTTGGCAGTTTTTATCCTAATAGTTGATAAAAATGTGTGGCTGCGAACAAAGATGCTTCTTACATGTAATACTTCGGATATATGTTATGATGTATAAAAAAAATTTATTGGCTCCAGGAAACTCCTTAAATAAATTATTACATATCTAAAGTAATACATTTCATCAAAAACAAATGAATAGAAGCATTTTTAAGATTTCCAACATTACGCAATAATCACTACTTTCAGACTTTCAATAATTATTTGCAACATTATGTCGTTATATAATCTTACACTAATCATAGAACAACGGAAATGACTGTTATAAATATGAAATCACGCAAATAAATTTTCCATGCTAATGCAATTATCAAACTTCATGAAAATAAAATGAAATCAAATATTTTTTTTTAATTTGAAAATAGTTTTCTTTACGCATATGCTACCCAATGTGAATACGGTATTGCCCTTTAATTTGAGCTAATGTCAGCAGCATGTGGGTAAACGCCCAATTGCAATTGTTTTGTGAGTGGTGAGGCGTGGCATAGCAACCAAACTTCTTCCTCCACTCCGTGTCTGCCGCCGCGTGATCGACGGGACCCAATGGATACTAAGTGGACATATATCGGCCGTCGGCTAATTGTGTGCGTGTCTCATGCCTCTAATCGCATTAAAAGTCTTCGATTTTATTCTTCATCAAATCCTACGTCCATCCCCGTTGGGCATCCAAACCTTTGGACATTTTTCTGCATCTACTCCGCACTTCTCCGCTTT